>NC_140584.1:1109738980-1110393961 GCF_964204655.1 Triturus cristatus
TTGTTGTTTATGAGCCTAAGTGGCTCCAACGCTGGCCAACAGTATCCTATGAGCCTAAGGGGCTCCAGCTTTGGGGGCCATTCGATACTTAGAAGTCCCAGGGGGACTTGAGGGCCAAGTATTCCAAGAGCCAGATGGCTCCAACAGGGACACATTGTTTAGAGCCCTAGCATGGCTCCGACTTCGGGGGCATTATTTTCTCTGAGCCCACGAGGCTCCTACGCTATTTGGGGACATGCTTAGTTTAAAGCGCCCGTGCGCTCTACGTTTCAGGGGGCCATTTGATATTTAGAAGTCCCAGGGGGACTTGGGGACATGTTGTTTCTAGAGCCTAGAGGGCTCCCACGTTGTGACATTGTGTCATGGGCCATTTGAGAGCCCAGGCCCCTATTTGCCTTCCACAGCTGCGCAGCACTTAGTGCCAGCTGCAGCGTTTAGGCCCTGCTTTGTCCCCAGCTGCCCAGCAAGTAGTGGGCAGCTGCTACGTTTAGGTTCTGGTGCGTCCTGGACTCTAATGTGATTGAGGTGTTATTGCGATTCATGCTAATGTGCTTTTGGGTGCTAGGAAATGTATTGTATATAGCATGTTTTGCGCACCCTGTGTCTGATACCTCTAAATGTGGTTATTTCGGCCTAGAAGGTTGTTTTACCTGCTTAGGTTGATGGTAGGGAGAATGTACTTCCCTGTGAGATGTGCGCCCCTAGTAGAGTTATAGCTAGGTGGTTAGGTCTAATGAGTTAGACCAATGAGAATTGCATAATGCGATTTATGCCCCTGTGATAGATACAGGATAGGTTTTATACCTGATGCTAGTGTGATGACGCTGAGGTCATTGTTGCGCCAGTAGAGACTGGCTGTGCTCTACAGTTACTTTGTGTTATGTCCTATGTTTACACTTGGTAATTTGTGTTATGTTCTAAGTGCTAATTCCTGACAGTGGTCCATGTGGCCCTGTCCCCTGTACATATAATCCCTTGTAAATTCTGCCCGTGCCTGTTGGCACATTGTAAAGTGTGTGGTTTTATCTAATGTGTTGTGTATAATACAAAGGCTATTTTTATAGAATACCTAGTGTGGAGTTTCCTTTGTGGTGGGCCTTGGGTGTTGTTGCTGGGTGCGCGCGCAAACGCTTTACACATCGCCTCAGGGATAAGCCTGTCTGCTCGTGCCAAGCTACCAAGGGGGTGAGCAGGGGTTATCTTTGGCGTGTAACTCCCCAGCCCTGACTAGAGTGGTGGTTTCTGCCTGGCTTTGGCGCAAGCCTCAGCCAACCAGAAATCCCATTTCTAACAGGATGATTATCTATTGGTTACTGTAGCTTTGCTTGCGGTGCATGGTTTCACTGTCCCCTTGCCACACAATCTTGGGTATGTTGTTTATGTACTCACCCGGCTCTGGGATGTCTGTTAGGCCATGGACGCTCTCTGGTGGTAGGATGTCCCGCACCTTCTCCTCCCAGGTCCTGAAGTAGACTGGTTTAGCAGGAGGGCCACCGCCGGTGCACTGACTCAGGGCGTGATCTTTTTCAATGAGTTTCTTGACCCTTCTGCGCACGTCATACCACCTGTTCTGGATATCGTCCTTTGTGCGCCTTGCTGGCGCTTGAGCGTTCACCTTGTCCACAATCCTCACTCACATCTTTGTTTTCTGTGAGATGGGGATCCTTTGGACCAATGTACCAAACAAATGTGGCTCTACTCTGATGATCTCGTCTACCAGCACTTCTAACTCATTATCTGTGAACTTTGGATTCTTCTTTGGAGTTTTGGTGATGGGTGGTGGTGGTGGGGGATGTGTGTGTGAGGGTGCAAGTGAGGGTGGGTTGGTGTTAGTTTTGCTGGGTGTATGTTGTGTGCTTTTGTATGAGGTGCTTATGGTGTGTGAGTTGTGTGATGGGTGAGTTGTGAGTGTGTCTGTGGTTGCTGGGTAATGGTGTTTGCAGCTGGCTGTGTCTCCTGTTTGCAAGGGATGATGGTAGTGATTGTAGTCCTTTATATTGTTGGAGTTGTGGGTGTGTCTTTGTCCCATTTTTTTTATTTACGATTTATTGGCTTTGTCATTGCTTGTTTGGTCCTTTTTTTCTCTTTTTTCCTTTGGGTTTTGTAGGCATGAAGGTGACGTTCGTGTGACTGAAACGGATGCTGCTGTTGTCTCGTGTGGGCTTCTCCGCCTCGTGCACGCTGCCTATCTTCTGTGTTTGATACGCGGCGGTCGCGGCGGTCTCTATTGCTTGTGTGCCCGGTTGTCTGTGCGTGTCGGTCATGCAGCTTGGTCTCCGTGCGAGTCGGTCTGGTTTTATATGCATTGCATCGTACTGTGCGGATCGTACATCGTGGGTACGGGTCGGTCGGGTTCATTCCGGGTTCGTGTCGGTCGGTGAAAATCGTGTCGGTTTTCCGGCCGGATGACTATTTTCCCTACGGCTCGGTTGTATGGCTTGTATTCTGTACGTGCCGGTTGTAATTCACTCGCGTTGCATCGTACTGCATGGGTCCTACGGCGCTGGTCCATGTCGGTCGGTATTCGGTCCGCGTCGGTCAGTTCGTTTTGCGGCCGGAATCGGCCCCTAAGTAGGGACTAGCTAACTAGAAGTGGACATGAAGAATTGGTAAAACACATGGCAGCTTTTGTTCTACCTCTTGATTTGAAAATGCCAAGGAGGACTTCTTTTTCTCATTCCAAGGACCCTTCCAAACAAGCTGCAGTCACAGTAGGAGAAGACAGTTCGCACCCTGCCAGTGGGAGGAGAGCTGATCTCAATAGGTGGTAGCTTAGGAGCTGAAGACAGGCCTGCATGGTGGTTGGTGTGTTTTGCCATCTTGAAGATTGGCTGATGGACAAGAATTGCCAAGACTGACTCTATCCCTTCTTATCTTTTATTTCCTGCAGGTGCATGAGAGGATACTTATTGCCTGAGATGGGGAGAATTTGGTGACTTCGCTGGCACCGAAGTCCATAGAGACCTCATTTCTAACTACTTCTGCTCATGCTGCTGACACATACAAGTAATATAGAACATTGCCCCAACGAATGAGGTTCCTGCCAAGATAGTGGCCAGTCAGGAGAAGACGTGTGTTCACAGTTACACCACTGGCATCAAGCCCTCATCTCTTTTCTGGTAACAGGCCTCAACTGCAACACCCTCCACTGGGCAGGAAGAAGTTAGGAGGAGGATCACTCCTGGATCAACAACCACATTACCACAACTAATAAAACAAAAGCAGATATTTATCAGCACTGCAGTAACTTCAGGCATGGCTGAGAGCAGTGAATCAAGAGAGATCAATTCAAACTGCTTCTGCTCATGCTGCTGACACATACAAGAGATATAGAACATCGCCCCAATGAAGGAGGTTCCTTCCAAGACAGTTTCACTCTTGATAAAACAAAAGCAGATATTTATCAGCACTGCAATAACTGCATCAGAAATTGAACTGTCACAGTAAATTGAATTTTCACAGGAGGAAACGGCAATAACAAGCAGCTACACCTGATGTTCTGAAGGTTGGAGCAGAGCACGAAGATGACCTTACTGCTGAGCAAGATGGTTGTGACTGACTTTCAATTGGACACGTCAGCTTTGCAATTTTCTGCAAGTAAAAGAAAGAGCACTCCTCCATATATTTTATCCACCTTTCTGATGATCTGGGCATGCATTTCACCCTGCCAAGGCCCTCCATGAAAGACAAGGGAAAAGGAAGGCTGCTAAAAGCCTTGGAAGGGCAGATGATGATGAGCCAGTGATTGTTCAATGGATAGTGGCATAATGCATGTAGAGGTCACAGCTATTATCTTTGCTGTGAATCATGTAGTAAAGTTAGGACTCCTAACTTTACTACTCCTAAACTGAGAAAAATCCTAACTTTAAGACTTTTGGTATTCACAGAAGGCATTTAGGAGTCCTAAAGTTAGGAGTCCTAACTTTACTACTCCTAAACTGAGAAAAATACTAACTTTAAGACTTTCGGTATTCACAGACGGCATTTAGGAGTCCTAAAGTTAGGAGTCCTAACTTTACTACTCCTAAACTGAGAAAAATACTAACTTTAAGACTTTTGGTATTCACACAAGGCATTTAGCAGTCCTAAAGTTAGGAGTCCTAAGTTTACTACTCCTAAACTGAGAAAAATACTAACTTTAAGACTTTCGGTATTCACACAAGGCATTTAGCAGTCCTAAAGTTATGAGTCCTAAGTTTACCACTCCTAAACTGAGAAAAATACTAACTTTAAGACTTTCGGTATTCACAGAAGGCATTTAAGAGTCCTAAAGTTAGGACTCTTAACTTCTGTGGATACCGAATGTACTCCAAGCCGAGCTCCTCATGCAAAATTAAACTTGGACTAGCCTCTTGGAGGCTAGGCACTTTTTTGTTGCCACATATTTTCAAACCATAAGTTAAAACCGGGAGACATTTCCTCCTATAAACTTCTAAAAAAGGGACAGTGGGTTTCTTACTAATAAAAGAAGCCAGGTTAGAAATGAACCCAATGTATTAAGAAATTGGATTCCCAATTGATAACCCCAAGATGAGAAAATTCATTAACACTTGTTATTAGTTCACCATCTATGGTCAAAGTCCATATTTTAACACTCCTTGGTCCACAGGCCGTTGCAAAGGTCTCAGTAGGATTCACTACCAGCCTCAAAGATGCCATAAAATCAATGTAGCCTTCTATTAACAATTTCAGGCCTTTGGGCGCTCTAGCAAATAGCAACAGTATTGTACGCATAAGTTAGGGCAGGGATAGTGGTATACTTGATCATTGGATTGTCTGCTCCTTTGGCCATCAGTGCCATCTCTAAGCCACTTACATACGAACAGAAAGGTATCAGAGCACTCTGCGAGGCCCTTATCGATCCACATGCTCTCCAGGTTAGCCCACAATTTGGACTCACCACAAGAGAAAAGGGAATAACAAACTCATATAAATAATAAACATGTGCTTGTAAAAGATGACAAAGGTAAAAACATTAAGAACTGGCACCTACTGTCAATAGAACTTAAGACTTCAATTAATAATAAGCAATGGGTGCCTAATTAAAGAACATCGGTGACAAGCGAGGGAATAATAATTATTGTATTATTGAAGATTATTGAAACCTCCAAACAGCTGGGCAAATGTGGCTGGATAAGGCCACTGAATAGCTGATGAATGGCATCCACTGTGAGCCTCGGACTGCCTGTAAGAAAGTCATAATTATCAGTAAAACTTCCAAACCGAGGAGTCAGTGGATGGTGGCGGAAATATATTCTTACCAATGAAAATGCACAAAATGATGTACCTCCTTTGCAAAAAAGAAGACATAGATGTGTTCTGCTTGAGCATGAGCCATTTTAGTCTGCATTCTGATGTGAGAAGATCAATCAATCAATCAATCAATCAATCAGGGGTTTGTGAAGCACGCTACTCACCCGTGAGCATCTCAAAGCGCTAGGGGGGGCAACTCCGGATGAGTCAAAGAGCTATGTCTTGAGGTCCTTCCTGAAAGCGTGCAGGGTCAGGGAGCATCTGATGTTCACCGGGAGCTCATTCCAGGACATGGCTGGGATGTAGGAGAAGGCTTTCCTGCCGTCCTGTTTCTGCAGATGTGGGGGACCTCAGCCAGGGCGGGGTCGGCGGAGCGGAGGTTCCTCTTGGGCACTTGGAAAGATACTCTCTCTTTGAGGTATTTGGTTCCGATGTTGTTGAGCGATTTGTAGGCGTGGGTGAGGAGCTTGAAGGTGACCCTTTTCTCGACGGAGAGCCAGTGGAGGCTTCGTAGGTGTTGGCTCATGTGTCCCTGACGCAGTGTACTGAGGACGAGTCTGGCTACGGCATTCTGGACGGTTTGGAGTTTGTGTAGAAGAGTTCTGTTGAGTCCGGCAAATAGGGCCTTGCCGTAGTCCAGTCTGCTGGTTATGAGTGCGTGGGTGACGGTCCTTCTGCAGTCGGGGGGATACATTTGATGGTCAAGTGGAGGATGCGCAGGCAGTTGAAACTGGTAGCGGCCACGGCGTTGATCTGGCGGTTCGTGGAGAGGGAGGAGTCAAGGATGATGCCGAGGTTTCGTGCATGGTCCGTGGGGGTGGGTGGGTTCCCGAGGGTGGGGGGGCCACCAGGTGTTGTCCCAGGCAGAGGGGCAGGGTCTGAGGATGAGGACCTCAGTCTTCTCTGAGTTGAATTTTAAACAGCTGTCTTTCATCCAGGCTGCCACGTTCTTCATTCCTTCCTGGAAGCAGAGTTTGGTGTCTTCAGGATTCTTCGTGAGTGAGAGGCTGAGCTGGGTGTCGTCCGCATAGGATACGATACTGAGCCCATGCTGTGTGACAATGGTGGCGAGGGGGGCCATGTAGATGTTGAAGAGCGTAGGGCTGAGTGATGATTCTTAGGGTACTCCGCAGTTGATATTGGCGGGTTTGGAGAGGAAGGGAGGGAGTCTGATCCTCTGGGTTCTGCCAGAGAGGAATGATTGGATCCAGTCGATGGCGGTTCCTGTATCCCCGCGTCGTGAAGTCTGACTGTGAGTGTGCGATGTGAGATGGTGTCAAAGGCTGCTGAGAGGTCTAGAACGATGAGGGTCGCAGTGTGTCCCTGGTCGAGTAGCATGCGGATGTCGTCATTAGCGGCGAGGAGGGTGGTCTCGGTGCTGTAGTTGCTGCGGAATTCAGACTGGGAAGCGTCTAGGATGGAGTTCTCTTCGATGAAGGCAGTCAGCTGGGCGTTTATGAGTCTCTCGGTGACTTTGGCCGCGAAGGGGAGGAGAGAGATGGGCCGTTAGTTCTTCAGGTCCATGGGGTCTGCCGTTGGTTTCTTGAGGAGGGGTTTAACCTCTGCCCGTTTCCAGTCATCTGGGCAGATTCCGGATCTGAAGGAGGCGTTGATGGTCCATCCTAGTTCGGGTGCAATGGCTGTGGAGGGAGGATGTGCATGCTCAGGGATGTCATGTATGTTCAATATGCACGCTGAACATGAGTGTAAAGGAGATGGAAAAAAAACTTCAAAAATGACTCATGGTAATAATTGATTAAATATAGCAAAAATTGCTTTAAAAAACGGGATTAGTAAAACGGATGAAGGAAAAGCACTGTCCTGGCTCGCCAGTCATCATGTATGCATCAGCCAATACGTATAGTGTCTTGCTGAAGAATCACACAATAAAGGGTAGAACATATGGTTCAGACAATAAAAGCAATTTACAAAAGACCAACATAATAGCTAACTTAGTGCCAATAATTACATGGAAATATAACGGAATTGAGCATAATAGTAATTAAACTAGTACAGTGTTGTCTGTACAAGAGGCTGATCATATTGACACAACGATGAGTACAAGCCAAGATGATAGTTATAAGGATTGTTCAGGAAATTGAGAGTAAAAACAATTTACAAAGGTAAAAGAAGTGAGTATTTTTACATAAGAGATTGGCCCCTTCATTATATTGTACAGGAGCATTAAATATAATGACAGCAAATTAGAATATAATATGCAAACATCAATTATCATCATAACAGTTATTTCAGGTGTTCAATGAACAATCTACATTAGTGCCACAAAATTGATTCTTCCATTGTGTATAAACCATTTGCAATGATGTTGCATTTGAGGAACCATTTGCATTCTGATTATTTTAGCATCAACTGAAAATCACCATTGCATAGTATTTTTTTAACCAATTCAAATACCTGACACTCTAAATCATTTTCAGTTTGATTAAACTTGACAAAGTGATTCTCAAAGAGGGTTGTCATAACTATACACCTAATTCTGCTTCGTAGTGAAATAAGGGAGTCTTAACCTTCTGTTTCGTTTTTCTTTTGCAAATAAATTTACACGGACAACAGATTGAGTAAACCTCTTTGTTGGAAATGAAGGTTGGAGTATTTTCTCAGTGAGTATTTGATATCACCATGTATAAAATCCTTTTGATTTTGGGTGTGTGTATACATTATACTGATGGAGCAGGTAAAGCAAAATTTTGTATACCTCTTCTATTTATGAAATATTAATTACGCAATCATTCTAAATATTAACTTGTACTAATTGTGTAAAGTGGTATAATTAATCAACAATTGCACCTTAATAAACACGAGATACACGTGGGACTAAAATGCTAATTGCATGGCAAATAATTAAATAATTAACTGTGGTATGCAAACTAACTTTAGGAGGTGTTGAAATAGAGAATTGCATGATTCATGCTGCTTTTGTGATGGTTTGTGCTTCCAGTGCTGCAGAATGGTGAGTATTATTGCTTTAAATGTTGCTACAAGCTAGGAAAATACTAATGTATATATTGGGATTAGTGCGGGTTTAAACATTAGTGTCTTCATTTCCATATATTAATTACTGTTATGTTTGTTTTGCTTAAGTTGGCATTCGAGCCTACTAGGCCGCAGTACTTAAAATGGAGTTCGGACGTGGCCACTGTCATGTGAGCGTGATGTCTACTGCGCGGACTCAGATGGCCCTGAAGATCTCCAAGCGACCTCCAACGAGAACCGAGATGTTCCTTGTCAAGGACAGGAACATGGAGGACTGCCAAGACAAAGACTATGACTGAGGGACAATGAAAGACCTGTGCAAGAAAGCTTACATGTTGTTACTTCGGAACTTTTGCCTGTGAAACTACCAAAAATAATACAATTAAGAAATGTCATGCCCAGTCTCATGGGAAACAGGCACACCTGGGAAAATTCAAGAGACTTACAAAATTCAGAGGATTTAGCCAATCAGAAGACTTTCTACCCCTAAATTGTTGCGCATTGTCCTAAAAGTAAGGAGGAAAAAGAGCATAAAAGAAAGGGATTTGGAAGAGGGGTGGTATTATATTGATGGCGGTTGACTGCTGTTGGTGTGGAGGGTGATTTGCTGGGTTGTTGGTTCGTTGGTTCGATTGACCAGTCATTTTGCTGATGTGTGGGGACTGTGGCGAGCTGAAGGAGATTTCCTGGATTTACCTGGGTTCTCTTTGATTATAAAAGGACGATTCCATCTGAAGGGATTTGATTATTGCTGTGGGTTGACGGGTTCTTGTGAAGGTGGTCGCCAATGTCCAAATTTAGGTAAATATAAACGTTATGTCAATTTATGTTCAAGATCAAAGATTGGAAATCGCTCAATAGAAATATGATTTGAACTGTAATCCTGAAATGCCAACACAGAGTGAACTAATTAGATAAACTAAGGTTTGATTAATAAGAAATGAGTTTGTGATTCTTTAATACGGTATTGAAAGTTAACTGAAAGGTTCCAAAGCTTTAAATGTGTTTTTAGCTCGTTCTAAATCACCATCAACCAGTCCAACTAATTGGTCCATCGACCAAGTGGTGGAGTGCCTTGATGTTAAAGTTAGGATTCTATAGGTACAGATGTATATAATGTAAAGGAATTTCTCCCGATAGATAACAAGGTACCCCCCCACCTGTCCAGCACTTCTTTTCCTCCTGTGTGCAGATTCGAGTGAGACGGATGAGTGTTGGTGTTATGGGCCCCACCAATGAATGTATGTATGAATGAGTAAGTGTGATGACGAGTCTGTGACATAGGGAGGATATGTAAATTTGCCCTTTTCCGCTGGAGCAATCCAACTTTCAGACCTGTAGTGTCCAACAATTTGGTTAAGTCCAAAGAAGGAATCAAAAAATTCTGAATGTATCTTCAGTTGTTGGATACCAGCATGAACTAAATGGTCTAGCATATTCCTTGTGTTGCGAAATGAGAACATCGGGAAATCTTTGGTGAGGCCAATTGAAGTTATTTGGGACCAACATTTTTTCAATGATTTTGTTCAAGGTATTGCTTTTTGTGCACAGGACAGTCACACAGACAATATGGTCCGCATATTTTCTGTCTTTGGGTATCAAAAGGTATCACACAATGCTATAACGGAACGGTTTCTATTGTCCTGGGTCATTCTCTACATCCTCCAAGGGTGCCTGACATTATTCTCAAAGAGAATCACTCGCCGGGACCAAGCACCCTTGGCAAATCAGTTACCAACTGAAGTTAGATCTTGAAACTGACCAATAGTTTAGGCCTGCATTTGCATAGATGGAAATTTAACAATTCTCTACTACAGAATGCCAAATTCTCTGAATTCTTTACACTTAATCACTTTTCTCTCAAAGAAAGGCCCATTAAAAGAACAAGCTGATTACTTCTATTAAATCCCTAGAACAACAATATTTCTTCTCTAAATCATCAGTTGACCTCCAAAATATATTTAAAGCCAAACTACATTTTAATACAATATCCACTAATAAAGCTAATTTTAGTTTACTTAGAAATAGTGCAAGATATTATGGAGGAATAACCTAACCTGGTAAGCTACTAGCTAAATTCTTGAAACTAAGGAAACAAAAATGTACAATAGTTTCAGTAACAACTTCTGAAGTGCACTTCCAATCCTAAATTATAAAGATATCTTAAAGGAATTTGTCCAGTTTTATCAAACTAATATACCCCTGAGATTCCGGTTCAACATTCTGATATTGAAAAATATTTACATTCTGTCCCTCATCCTCTTCAATTGGATTTAGATTTTGATTTACCGGATGTTAATTTGGATCTTAATGAAATCTCTTGAGTACTTAAAACACTAAAATCGGGTAAAACACCTGGATCTTATGGTTTTACTGTAGAATCGTATCTTCACTTTTCTAATATCATTCTTCCTCATTCACTTAATTTATTTCAATACTTTATTACTTCTAATTCAACTTCTAGCACCTTTCAGAAAGCTACAATATGCCTTATCCATAAAGATGGTCAGGACACCCCTCGCTGTAAAAATTTTAGGCCCATTTCATTGGTAAACGTAGATTATATAATTTATGCTAAACATTTAGCTCTCCATTTAAAATCTTTTCTTCCACATCTCATCAAAAAAGAGCAGTCAGGCTTCAATAAGGGTCAGCTGGCTGAACACTAAATAATTCTTAAATATACTTAGCAAATATCCATCTCTCAACTCTCCCCTTACAGCTATTACAATAGGTGCAGGTGCGAAACTTCTTCACAAAGCCTAAGTGAGACAGAACCTCAGCCATCTTTATCAATGAGGTGAATGATTCTCTTGGTATTATCACTGCAGTGTCTCTGGGTTATAAGCCTGCCTGGTCTGGCTCCACCACTCTGGGCATTAGGAGGGTAAGGCAAGCTGCCAGAATGGCAGTAAACAATTGGCATCAACATTCAGCAGACCCACACTGGCGTCTGTCCTTGCCAGGCTTTGGGTTGTTGACCACGATCAATGCCTCCATCATGGAAGGCGCGAAGGCATCACGACCCATGATTGAGTTAAAGAGCCGTGAGGAGAGATAACTTCTTCTATTCAGATTCGGCAACCTATTTCAGACTCCCGATCCTCAGTCGGGCAGGTTGTGTTAGAATGTTGAAGGTAGAGGGTAGGATGCTCTGCAGGCAAAAGTAGAGATCTTTGTAAAAAATCTCGAAAGGTGGAAGGCATGGAGCCATGGCTCTGTATAACCAACCCCTCTTGTGTTAACAGGGATTCTATGCCCGTAGCCTGATGCTGTGCCCATAGTTTGTTTGCCAGCCCTCTCCCACATTTATTCCCTCTAACATAGAAAGAGTGCTTTAGGCAAAGTAATGAATATTCAGCTCTATCAAGATTTAGCCTTACCAGTTGTTTTCTCGCAGCTCCCAATTGTTTCTAAATTCTTGGTGCCCCAGTACAATGGTGAATACGCTCCAACTCCTGCAACTGTTGTTGGAGTTGCCCTCTTTTGTCCCTCCTTATTTTATTGTCTGCCACTCATATTGCTATAAATTTTCCTCTGATAACTGTTTTTAAAGCATCCCACACCAGCAAAATGGGAACTTATGGGCCATCATTATCTAAGGTAGTTGTTGATCGCCTTTTGTGTCTGTTGGACCACTGCTGGTCTTAGCTGGACGGTTGCCATGAGGCCCCAGTCACCTGCAGTAGCTTGAAATCTAAGGAAATTACAGAGTGGTCTGGGAGTGACTGGTGTTCTATTTCCACCGACATAACTGCTGCCCAAAGATCTCTAGAGCACAGGTAATGATTGATATGAACGTAGGATCTATGTGCATGTGAATAAAAGGTGTTGTCTTTTGTATAAGAATGACCATCACGCTGTAGATCCCTCAACCCAATCTTTTGTAACCAGAGGGCACAATCTGAAGATACCGTTCCTACTCCCCCCTCCCAGTGTACTGAGCTATCCAGGTTATTATGGAAGACAGGATTCAAGTCAACCCCAATCAGGCCCAGCCTATCCTGCGCTGTCATGGTTTTGGCTACCCCTCTCCGTAGGAACCCCTCCTGTCCCTCATTGGTAACATATGAGGAATCTGTTCCCAATGAGTGAGGGCCCAACTGTACTCAATGGACAAGTAATCCACCCCTGGTTTCTGCTATTTTGAGTCCTATTTTCCCCTGGAAGGAGCGTGAGACCAAAATTGCTACCTTAGCCTTGCCATGGAACAAAAACATTGTTGAGGAAAACTCTTGGTTTTAGGCCAATCCAAGTCACTCGCCACCAGGTGTGTCTCTTGGACAAGGCATATATCAGAGTTCAGCTGTTCCAGATAGGAGACTATGGCCCACTGTTTGACTGGATTGTTGAGTCCCTTCACGTTTAAGGTGACAACCCTCAGTGTACTGTGTGGCATAAAGGTGGTCTGTTTGTCACTCTTCTATGGCCCCAGGCCCAGGGTTTAAAATTAATCCAATTGAGGAATGTGATGGAGACCTCACTCCGTTCTAATGTGAGTATCATATGTAGTGAGCATGCTGTGCGTGTGAGCACCCCTGTATAAAGAACCGCCAACAAAAACTTAAACAAAATCAATGTCCCTTTGAAGCAAAAGGTACAGAGTAGCATCAGTGTCCATCCAGTGGAAATAGAGTAAAGGGAGTCCATGGTAGTGTCTCACCTCTGACTCGTGGCCACCTCAAAGAGGGAGCAGCATAAGACACATATGGCAGAGCCCCCAGTGCAGCAACGCCTCCAGCCACAGAGTCAAATCAGCCTGTCCACCGACCCAGCCCCAGGCACCCAGTGTCCCCCACTGACCTCGTTCGATGTGCTAAGCTGCCCTGGCGTGCCACCTCCATACATCGCAGCTCTGGACACCAAACTCTGGGCACAGCCAAGGAAAAGCCCAGACTCCGAAGGTCCCCCTCTCTCTCCTTCAGGCACAGAGGCCCCAGGTGGCCTCCATCTTGCTACCTGCTCCAGCCGCTGATAACCGGATCACTGGGGACCACACCCATTCAAACAGCACTGCCCGGTACACACTGGTGCTGGGTTCTGAGCTCCACAGAGTCCCCAGAACACACCGAGGCCAGAGGTGTCCTGCAATCATCGCCTCGTTCACCCTGTGGTCGCCATTGCTCTTTCGACGGCAGGCAGCGGCTCTCAGCTCCAGCCCTGGAACACAGTGATGGGTTGCACAGCAGGATACCTCCATGGCTCCCTGACCTTGCAGGCAGGCCTCTCAAGTACTTGGAGAAACTGTCAAGGCGTTCAGGGTCGAAGATGCCGGGGATAATGGATGGTCCGCGGGAGGCTGTATCGGTGGGACCTCAAAGCACGTCCTATCAGACAGCCGTTTTAGCCACACCCCGCAAAATGTTTTTAACCCCCAGTATTATTTTTTAAGGTACTCTAACTTCTCATTTTAGCCCTTCATTTCCTAAGCATAATTTAATAGATACTTATTGGCAATCGCTTTTCAAAAATTGCATTTTATTATAAATGCTACTCTAACTTATCTAATAAGATTAGGTGGGACTGCGTCTGCTATCACTATAAGTTGGATACTATTAAAAATGCTTAATATTCACCCTCTCAGACTGTCTAATCGTTATGGTTACCTTTGACTACGTTTCTTAATCAAGTTCAACACTGCGTTTCTGCCAGTGAATATGTAACTTTCAACCCCTACGATTATTTCGCTCTCTGATTTTTTTATTTTACATGTATCTTTTAACATGTTACTATGGTTAATGGCTAGTACCTTTTATAGTTTTAGGTAATTTATGAGGACAATTATTACTATTATTATTCCTAATGTTATATTCTTAGTAATATTGTATTATTATTACTATTGTTACTTTGCATGTAATTGATATATGAGAACTTTTCCCCTTTCTTTCCCTTTTCTCCTTCAAGTATTTTAAAGACTTTAGTGAGTTAAATTAGTTTTATTTAATTGTCTCTCACTTTCACTGTTTAGCTATTTTGTTGCTATTGATGAATTTAAATAAAGTCCCTTAAAGACACGAAAAATAGCGTTATCAGCTTCAAAATTATTTTATGTACTCGCACAAAAAATGTTTTTTTCAAACTGCTGGCATGGTGACGTAAAATACATTTGAACATCAGGTGGTTATTTCCGTGGGAAACAGAGATATTACTTCAAAAAGATGATGGTTCTAGATCTAGGCGTCCATTTAAATTTCCAGCCAACTACAAATGCTTGCAAACATCTTCAGTAGAGTAGCAATATGCACAAATTAATAAAACAATAGTCAATTCTGTACCGAAAGATTCTTCACACACTTCTTTATTAATGCGTTGCTATTGGCATTCACTGTTTTGACTGTTTCATGGTCACTCGATAAAATCAATAACAGTGTTTTTTGATACACGCAAATCATAAAAACAGAGAACAACACATCAACGTTGACGAGCTGTTTAGCAAAAGAAAAACACATTAAATCAGATTCAAAATCCTTATCCTGTGACCCAGTTGATGCCTAAAGCGAAGCACAAGTGGCAAAGTATTCTTTTTGTATCATCCCACAGCAGCCTTCAGTAAACAATGCAGAATCTCGTCTTCCGCCGAAGAGGTTCAGCCTTGGGGCTGATGCCTGTTTAACAAAGCTCTAGAAGCGCTCGAGCTACTTCGGTGGGATGTGATTGTTCACGAAATGTTCCTGAGCAAGAACAAAAGGATTTATATTAGATTTTATTTTCAGAAATAGCGAGTCCTATGATATAATAATTATATTAAAGAAAAAGTTACATTTCCTACGTGTAATATTAGAAGCAACTTTGGACGCCTAAGAAGTAGCCAAGAGAATTTTTTTTTTTTAAATAAAATATAATGGCTGTTCATTACAGAATAGTAATAACATTTGGTGCTGCTGGCAGGACAGTGAATAGTGCAAGCTGGAGTGGATTTTCGAGGTATCTATTTAGTCCTGGCTAATTGCCACAGGGTGCAGGGTTTTTACACACACATGACACAAGCTCCCATAGAGCCCAGTGGGAATCCGACTGAGCAGCGTTCGGTCACACCATAATCAGGCGGTCAGATCCACTGATCTCAGGTCGGTCGGTACCTAGTCCGAGACGGTGTTGGTGAGGTCGGAGGTTCCGATCGCCTGATTACGATGCGACTGAATAGTACTCGGTCAGATTCCAACTGTTCTCTATGGGAGCTCGTGTCACAGCTGTAAACCGGCCGTGATACAGGCTCCTATACAGAAATGAGTGTGTGTGTAAAACCCTGCACCCTGTGGCAGACACTCCATGGTGCCTGCCACACAGGGCAGGATTTTATAGGGGGTACCCTAGTTACCCCTTTACCATCAACCATAGGCCAGGGAGGCAAGGGCCGCTGTCCGACAGCCTTTCCGTGTCAGAAAGGCCAGCATGGAAAGGCTATGGGAAACCGCCATTGTAATCCTGATGGCAAAAATGGCTTCCACAGGGGATTACGGTGAGGTTCCAACCAGCTGGAAGACTCCGAGAGTGGGTCAGAACTGAGTCGGAATGACCGGCCAGTTTACACTCCGACCACTGACATGGTAATTGGTCGGTCGGCCCTCGAACCGACCACGTCGGTTGGAAAGGCTCCAACCTTGGTCGAAAAGCTTTGGAGGTGTTCAGACTGACATCATAATCAGCCCCTATATATTAATATTACGCCTCGAGGAGAGATTGGATGAGTCGGCATCCCCTGCCAAGGACAGGTACAGGCAAACCTGATAGAGGAAAGATATGCGGCCAGTGTAGGAAGCATTGGCAATGAACAATAATGCCCTTTATGCAGTTTCAGCTCCTTCGCTAAGGCAGTGGAGAGTTGCCCGACTGCTTTTAAGCACTGTCACTAAAGAAAAAATAAATTGATAATATTTCTAAGGTATTTTAATGTTATTTTATTCCTTGTTGCGGCAGCTTTGCGGATGGGACAAGGTGGGGCTGCTCTAATAACAGAGCAGGGGAGGGGTGTAAGTGGTTTACACTTCCTAAAGTGCACATAGCCTTCGGGGGCCAGCCAAACATTCATGTGCACTTTGTTGCATTACAGAACATACCCAGGCCCCCATTCCCTGGCTGAGTGTGGCACTACGGCGCTCAGACCAATCACAATGCTGCATTACAGAGCTGTGATTGGCTATGGGGAGCCTGGGTGCTTACCAATCACAACGCTGCATTGCAGCATTATGATTGGGAATGGGGAGCCTGGATGCTTCCTGGGTGCTATGTTACAAAGATGATGATGGAGAGAGTGGTGAGATGCTGTGATGAGGTGGTTTTTTATTCTTTACCCCCTCTCCCGGCTCCCCTGCCCTCCACCCCTCACCCCCGATCTGTGCCAGCCATAGCTGCCTTCACACCTAGCACAGAATGCACCATTAGGTAAACTAATGCATTGCAAGTACTGTTAAGGTGAACAACTAATCAATCAATCAGGGAATTGTAAGCGTGCTACTAGCCTGTGAGTGTCTCAAGGCACTGAGGGGGGGAGTGGGTCCGCAGATCTGTTTAGCCGAAGAGTCAGGTCTTGAGGGATTTCCTGAATGTGTTCAGGGAGGGGGCGCGTCTGATGTCTGCCGGTAGCTCATTCCAGGTCTTGGCTGCAATGTGAGAGAAGGATCTTCCGCTTGCACTGGCTCTGTGGATGTGTGAGGTTTCGGGGAGTACGAGGTTGGAAGATCGGAGGTTCCTTTTGGATACGTGGAAGTTGATTCTGTCATTGAGATATTTGGGTCCGTTGTTGTGAAGGCATTTGTAGGCGTGAATGAGGATTTTGAAAGTGACTCTTTTCTCCACGGGGAGTAGATGTTGGCTGATGTGTTCATGTGGGGGGATGCCGAGGATGAGTCTGGCGGCGGTGTTCTGTATTGTCTGGAGTTTGCGGAGTAGGGACTTGTTGATGCCAGCGTAGAGTGCGTTTCCATAGTCCAGTCTGCTGGTGATGAGTGCGTGGGTGACTGTCTTCCTTGACTCATTGGGGATCCACTTGAAGGTCTTGCGGAGGATGTTCATGGTGAGTGATGAATCAAGTACAATGCTGAGGTTCTTGGCCTGGTCTGAGGGGGTAGGTGGGCTTCCGAGGGCAGTCGGCCACAAGGTGCTGTCCCATGCAGAAGGGGTGGTACCGAGGATGAGGACTTCTGTCTTCTCGGCATTGAGCTTCAGGCAGTTGTTGGTCATCCAGACTGCAACGTCTTGCATTCCTTTCTGGAAGTTGAGTTTGACAGTGGTGGGGTCTTTGATGAGGGAGACGATGAGCTTGGTGTCGCCGACGTAGGATACGATGGTGAGGCCGTGTTGTCGGACGATGGCTGCGAGGGGGACCATGCAGATATTGAAGAGGGTGGGGCTCATGGATAAACCCTGTGGGACTCCGCAGGTGATTTTCGTGGGGTTGGAGAGGAAGGGTGGGAGTCTGATCCTTTGGCTTTTTCTGGTGAGGAATGATCGGATCCTGTCCAGGGCTGTTCCTTATATGCCTGCGTTGTGTAGTCTGGCGACTAGTGTGTGGTGGGAGACGGTGTCAAAGGCTGCTGATAGGTCGAGTAGGTTGAGGGCTGTGGAGTGGCCTTGGTCCAGGAGGGTGCAGATGTCAACTGTGGCTGTGAGTAGGGCAGTCTCTGTGCTGTGGTTGCTTTGGAATCTGGATTAGGATGGGTCAAGGACTTCGCTCTCTTCAATGAATCGTGTCAGTTTCCTCTTGACTATTTTCTCTGCAACTTTGGCTGCAAAGAGGAGTAGCAAGATGGGCCGATAGTTCTTGAGGTCGGTGGGTCAGCTGTGGGCTTCTTGAGCATGGGTCTCACTTCTGCGTGCTTCGAGACGTCTAGGAAGGTGCCTGTTTTGAAGGTGTTGTTGATTGTGCGTTGTAATTTGGGTGCAATGATGGCCGCTGCTCTGTGGTAGATGTGAGGGGGCAGGGGTCAGTGGGGGACACCGAGTGGATGCTTTTCATGGTCGAGGTGGTGTCTTCAGACGTGATTGGTGTCCAGTCGGAGATGGAGGGCTGGCTGGTGTTTCTGGGGGGCAGGGGCGTCTGTGGCACCTGGTGGATGGCCGATGAAGTTGTCGTAGAGGTTTTCGATCTTGAGGTGGAAATAGGTTCCAAGCTTGTCTCGGAGGTCTTGGGATGGGGTGATGTCTGTGGCTTCGCTGTGTGGGTTGGTTAATTATTGAATGACACTGAAAAGTTCCTTGGAGTTGGTAGAGTTGGCCAGGATTTTTGTTGTGGATGAAGTTCCTCTTGGTGGCTCTGATCTGGTTGTGGTAGTCCGCCATGTAGGTGGTGTGGTTTTCGGTTGTCTTGGTGTTTCTCCAGTTCTCCAGGCATCTGCAGGTGCGTCTGGCTTCTTAGAGAGCGGTGGTGAACCAGACGGCTTTCCTGGGGCATTGTCTGTTGGGGTTGCGTAGCGGGGCGAGCTTGTCTGCACAGTTGGAGATCCAGGTCTGGAGTTCTCTGGCTATGTCATTTGTGTTGGGTGCCCAGGTGTGGTTGTCTTGGGTGAGGGTGGAGTTACCCTTGCTCCAGTTCCTTCGTGGTGGGCGTGGGGCTGGTTTGGGTGCCTTGGGTTTGCTGATGGCGAAGTGTATGCAGTGGTGGTCAGTTCATGGCGGGCTGCGTTGTGTGGCTGAATTGGACGCTGTTTCCTGCTGCGAAGATGGTGTCAAGGGTTTGTCCTGCTCTGTGGGGCAGTGTGTAGACAAGATGTTTAAATGCTATGCTGGTCCAGGTCTCTGTGAAGAAGGCGATGTTGGGCAAGAGAGAGTCGAGTAGGTTCCAGATTTCCATGGCGTGTTTGTGTACGGAGGGCGGAGTGCTGGCATCGGCAGTGTTGGAGGCCGGGGTGGAGGTGAGGGTCTGGCGGCAGTGGAGGCAGGAGAACTGGCCGTGGGTTGTGTTCGGCGCGTCCTGTTGGCATTCTATAAGACTTCCAGTGTTGAGTGCGAGGAGGGTGGTGGTGTCGTAGCGATGGGTAGTGGGAGGTCCAGGGTTCCTGGCGCTGGCTGCAGTCAGGTCGCGGACGGGCGCAGATGGGCTTGCCTTTGGCAAGCCTTCAGTGCGCCGGCACGCCACCCGCTGCGCTCGTCCGCGCAGCGGCTGCCATTAAGTAGGGGAGGTGGGAGGGAGGAGAGGCTGGGAGGCGGATGCGGGGGTATTCCGGGGGGAATTCCTGGGGGAATTCTGGGGGGGAGGGATCGCAGGGGCAGCAGAGGGGATAGGCAAAAGGAACAGGCAGACACAAGAAAATAAAAACAGTGGTGGGATTAGAGCAAGACACAGGTGGGCACAAAAAAGGGGCACACCAGGCGAAAATTAAGAAAACAAACAGCTGAGAAAGGTTATGGTGGTTGCAGGCAGTCTGGTCCCAGTTGGAGAGGGCAGCAGGCACAGGAGCAGACTGCAGCCTCAAACCTCCCAAGGAGGTACTTGGCTTGTCACCCTGCTTTACACTACAAATACTCAGATGGCAAAAAAATAAAACACGAGTAACTTCAACACCTATGGCCAATAAGTAAATATGTTTATCCTAGGACATGAAACTCCTATTACCTTCATTCTGTTCATGATGCCTAGTAAGTAAAGTGAATTGCTTTTTTTTACCCCCGCTTGCATTCAACATCTCAACACCCCAATCCAATACACTCCTAACTCAATAAACCCACTGTAAATTGCTTCGCTTGACTCCTTCAGTTAGTCAATTTTTCTAATCTCTTAAGCCTTAATACATTTCAAATATCTTTAATTTTAATATTCTCTAATGCCTTTCAATATTGGGTCCCTGTATCCCACTCCACTGGTTCTAAATTAATTAACATCACCAACTTCATCACAACTGTCTACCAGAATCACAACTTGTTCTCTTCTCACAGCATTCAACACTGTCGCTCTGGCTTCTAACTTTGGGAACCTTTCCTCACTCAATATCAAGGGTGCTACTCTTTGCAGGTTCCTCTTCCTATCTTATGGCTGAATATATGCATCATAGTTTTTATCTAAATCTTCTTCTGCCGCATTATGTATTAGTATCCTCCAAGGCCCAGTCGTGTGTTAGTTCTGGATTCCATCCAATTCACTCTTAACATCACTTCCCTAAGTGATTTAACTTCGATCTACACTAATGACTCCCAAACTGTCTCTTTCCACCTTTACCTTCTCCAATTTCACACTCTGTTATCTATCACTGGTTGGACCTCAGAGTTTTCATTTTCAACGCTTCCAAATTGATGTCATATGTTTTCACAGATCTTCACTCCCTAACTCCGAATCTACCCCAAGGCTCTTTCCTTGTCATCAGCTTCTCCATGTGCCAATGTCTGAAATATCAGAGTCATTTTTTGCAGCAATTGCTCATGCTCATCTCAGTTGCCATAGACAGATTTCAGCAACAAAGCAAACTTCAATTTCCGGCTAACCTGGCTCAACCCCCAACATAATACATAAACGCTCCAGCCTTAAACTAAGGATCTCTCATCTCCTCCTGGAAAATCTGACTTCATAAACAATGTGCAATAAAGATTCTCCACCATGTCTTCATTCCTCCATGTCATATTGTTTCCCCTAATGTTACAGCTATGGCAGTCTGCTGACTCACAACTGTCACAAATGGCATGTATTTCAATCTATACTGTAAATCAGCCACACCCCTCTCACAGAGTAGCAGTTCTAGTATTTTTCATGACTGCAAGCCAAACCTCACCTGACGCATGTATCTTCTGTGAGAAGAGCCACTTAATGCTGCTATTCTAATAGATACCAACATCAAGATTCACCAATATGGTACCAAATTTAGTCTCCCCGGATTTTTTTATGTTTTGATGACCCATTTTCAACTTTGAGTGTAAGTGAGTCTCATTACCTGCGTCTCAGTCACTATACATTAACAGTAATTGGTATGAGATTGCTATCTGCCAGTGTCTACCTTGTAAGATAAGTTGCTGATGCACAGCCAGGGTAAGAGGCGCTGAACTAGTTACGCAAGAAGATGTAAGCACATGCTACTGCACACATGGGTGGGCTGAAGGTATGAGATTACCATATTGTACAGCTCACAGGAAGCCTGCACAAAAGAGACTTTTCATGGATTTGCACTGACCTGGGGTACACCTTATAATGTGAGGGGGCATTCATAGTGAGGTCTGTTTTGCTTACTGAAGGTCTGTAGTGCTTGCACAATATTACACATTAAAGGCAAGATCTTCAATAAAGTGGAGTCTTGCACTACTTAGGGGTGAACTTTGCAGTGAGGTATCAATATAAGGATAAACATGTTCCCTGAGTGTAGATTTACAGCCCCTACCAACAAACATACAATCAGTATGACGCTTTTAGAATTGTCATATTTCACTAACTCTGCTAATTTTCAGATTCCAGGCCTTTGTCCCACTACTGGGCCACATTAATTACTCTGATCCATAGCAGAATAATCAAAGGCCTCCCCACACAATAGCACCATTAACAGTGCTTGACAAGTTCCTGGGAAAGGAAGAAGTAGGAAGAAGTAGGAAGAAAATCAGCATATGCAAATTATCTTGTCACACTGCACCTGGGTTGGGGCAGCCCAGGTTTGCAGAAAGAAAGGAGGTGGGCCTCACACATAAAGTTGTGGTGGAAAGGGTTCAGGCAGTTTTGTCAGCTAGGGGAAGAGCTGGGGCTCTCAGGGAAGCTCGTTCCATAGGCACCTTGACATCGCCATATTGGATTTTCCCTGAATGTTGTGCAAGAGGGTTTGGACAGGTGTGGAGTGATGATGAGACACCCTAGAATTTGCCAGTGATGCCTGGCTTCTAGAACCTTCCACTCTCACTTAAAAACAAGCCCTGCATAAAGGAGAGACAGATGAGAAGATAAACCTACAAGCAACAATGGTGAAAGAACGTCCAGATGGAAGGAGAAGTCAACTGATGCTCTGTAAAGACCTTCAGCTGACCTCAGAACTAGGATGGGTCTCTCCAAGGCCAGTGGCACTGTATCCTTATACTTTCTGAGGAACAGCTGGGGAGGGTGGCCCTGCTTGGGGACACTGGATAGTTCCCCTATAACTTTGTGGACTAGCCCTTGACTCTGCTGCTGACACACAGGTGCTTAGCAAGACAAACATGAGTCCATGGGGCAAGGGGTGTGTGTTCTGATTGCTGGCTGTGGAGGATCTGTGGAAAATGCACCCCATCCCCGCCAAAGCAGGAAAGAACTTCAAGGGCACAGGCTTATTTCTGGTGGTTTTTGTCACACCTGCAGCCAAAATACCATCAGAGTGCAGACTAACATATGTAAAAAAAAAAAACAGCAGGCTTTTTCAATCAATTCACCCAGGATCTGGACAACATACCCATATACTATAGGACCCCCAGAGCTGTTCCAATTTAGGAAAGAGGTAAAGACGCATCTCTTTAAAAAACATTATCTAACAAAGTAATAACAGTTCATCAACCAGCTACCTCTTCTATTACTTAAAGACATTCTGCTGGACCTTGACTATGTAAACTTCTCTGTGGCTTTTGGCTAGTTTTACACAATAGAAATACCACATGCAATATACATACATCTTGAGTCATGTTTGTTGAAGTACAGCCTTTCTTGCATGCTGAATTGTTTGTGCATTCCCATCCTTCTCCCTCTCTTTCCATGAGTTGTGGGGAACCACGCTTATGTCCAAGTATGCTATCCGTCCCGAATTACAATGTTCCTTCCTTATGTCATTAATTCTAGAATTGATGTGTATCAGATTTCATGAGATACTCCCCCATCCTCGTATACATCCCTCCAACCAACCGTTGGCTATAACATAGAGGAATTACAATTTCAATGCAGGCTTGTGCAAAGTGAATAACTATGAAACTTTACTAGGTTGCAAAGTTAGTCAACTTTGCTCAACTTCCCCAGTAGTCAACATTTCCCATCAAATCAAGTTTTTGTGGGGAACAATGCCTTCGAAAGTTTGTTTTCAGAAAAAATTCCTTCAAAAAGTAAATAACAGTTTTTGGGGAAATAAATTATTATTTTTATTTGTCTTTTCTAAAATTTACAAAGACAGAAACATTTCTAAAAACTTTTTAAATGTAGTAGATGTGAAGTTTGTCCACCGTGCAAGCCACTACTCTTAGCAGTAGACATAAATTGAGGATTTTGTCTGCCTCTCTCAAGGAAAGCATGGCAGAGCCCAGTCAAGCCGAGTACACCAAGAAAGTATGATAGGGGTTTCAGGCAGTGCTTAATTTGTAAAACAAAAAAGTAGCAGGGCTCTCGTCAGGAGGTCACAACAGCTTGCACCACCCATTGCCACTACTAACCCCTCACACTCCCTCCTACACGTGTGAAAATTTGGACTATTCCAAGCCCCCAAAGTCAGATAATGGTCATTTTATGTATATTGAGTTAATAATTGATTATTGTTGTGGTCATCTCTAAATTAGTTCAATAAATTGTCCCCCAGCAAAAGTATGCAGTATTATCTTCACCACTAGAAGATTAGAGTCTATCTCGTATCTTTCAGCACCCACACTAGTATAAATCCTACTACACAGCACAATAATATTAACATAAGCTGAAATTCACAATTATACACCTTTATATGTACAAAATATATTTTATTAAAATAAATTAATTGCATTAAAAATGATTTTTCATTCAAGGTCATTTAAAAAGCATTTACATAAAAACAGTATTCCTTACAATTCCTGCACCTATCTTTCATGAATACAATTCCTGCACCTATCTTTCATAGATACAATTTATGCCACAAATCCCATAGCATACAAAAAAATCAATTTACACAAATCTACATATAGAAAAAGGGGAAAGAGAGAAAGAAAATCCTGAAGACAATGCACTTTGTCGTTTCAATGACACATCCTGGGCAGCTAATTTAGGAACTCAGCCTCGTTGCATTTGAATTTCCGCTAATACAGCACTGAATTCCCTCAAGGATTATGTCCACCAAATTTGCGTCTACGCGTTTCGATGGTTTCTATGATTTCTCCATCTTTATCAAGACAGTGTTATTTTTTCTCCTTCTTGATTCATTCACAATTCTAGTGTCCTCGTTTTGTTATTTATCGTTTTATGTATCCATTTTTAGTCTCATAGGATTAGAAGTCCCTCATTAGGTACTTAGATTTGATTGATATATTTAGGTCTGTATAACGGGGCAATTCCGAACCTCCTGGTTTATTAGCGGCCCTTGGATTTGAGACACCCGTTATTTATGATCTTTCCACAATTTCTCTTTAAATCGTACCCCAAGGGTCAGAAAGGCTAACAGTCCTCTTGTTCCGCGTTTCTATTATTCGGTTTGTCTATCCTTCCAATTTGTATAATTCAGTTTGTCTCTCTCTACTGTTTAAACAGTCATCTCTAAATTAGCCAGAGAAACTGGTAGTCCTTTACCTTCTCCTCACCTCCAGACTCACGCCAGGACACTCTTTGAGTAGCTGTGCGTGCCATAAATTCCATAAACATAAACAAACTGTCACAAGCACTAGTGTTCACAATTAGGTGCCAGTGCCAAGCACTGGAAACCCCCGGCCCACATAAAGCACCGCTTTGAGGTAAATATGCAGCACGAAATCACATGGGGCTACTGGACAACTTGGGTGTATGTGTGCGCGAGTGGAGTTTTGCTGAAAGAAATTAGCTATTGTTTGGCTATGAAATACTTCCTTATCTAAAAAGGTATGGAGTGAGCTATCTCTCAAAAACACATCATGCTTACTATGTTTGTCATGAACAAATGAAATAGGTATAATTATTTGTTAATACAAATGAGAAAAGCTGAAGGAGCACAACACAACTCAATAAAGGACTGTGAATGTAAAGACCAAATGCCAAAATACCAGCACCTCTATTACGTATAAAAATATCAAATCATATATACATGTGCATACTGATAGTAGATGTTGGACCCGGCCCTTCTGGCAGGTTCACCCCGAAACTTTTTGCTTTTCATTGATGACTTGGTTTAGTGATTTTTGGGTTTCTGCGCACTTTACCGCTGTGTCCCAGGGTAAAGTGTGTGCGTGTTGTGAGGTTGGCCTGCCCTCCCATAGGAATGCATGGGGGAATGTATGTGTCCTGGTAGTTCCTGATGCGTGGGGTGTGCAGGCCCGTGTTTGGTATGTGCGGACTCGTGTGAGTGAATGCTGCGCGTTGATGTGTGCGGCGTGCATGTACCTAGTGTGGAAGTGCCACTTCTAGAAGTGGGCACTTCAGTGTGCAGTCTGAAATGTGTGGCTTGTCTGGCGATTGGCTGGTGAGGTCAGGTGACGGACTAGGGAATTCCCCAGAGTCAGGAGGAGTCACCCAGTGGTGAATGGGGAGTTAGCATGCTGATGGCTGGGGAGGAGTATACCTGGGCCCTGAATAGGACAGGGCTTCCCCCACACAATGCTGGCGCCGGCCCCTGTGGTGCGTCTAATGACCCTAGCCTGCCAGTGAATAGGGAAAGGGGCTGAGCAAACAAAGTGCTCAGGAACCTGTTGGAACTGGTTCGCCCCTTCCCTGCACCTTAGACAAAGCCTTATACTGTATAAAAAGGGGCTGTGTCCCCTTACATGTGTTCTCTTGCAGGATCATCTGAGGGGGGGCCTGCTGCTGCTGGGCGCCAGGAGAGACCGCCACTGGGGACTGCCTCCCTGCTGGAGGGCCCTGTGTGCTGGCTCTGGGCCCAGCCTGTGCCCCCTGTTCTTGGAGGACTCTTTGCTGGACCTTTTTGGGCTTCTTGTAGCGCTGGGAGCGCTGTTCTGCTATATAGCACTGTGAGCGCTGGGATCCTGCAAGCCGGTGCCCACCCGGCATTTCCCCCGTGCGGTGCCAATCCTGAAATCCCCTGGCAGGTGCCCACCCTGCCAGGGACCTTGCCGTGCTCATTGGTGGGTGCCCACCCCGCATTTGTGTAATCTAAACAACGGGAGCCTACCCCGTACTTCTCGCCACAGTAAGATTCACCGCCGCGGCCCGGAAGCCGCCTGACTGGGGGCGGGGCCTCGGGACGGAAGGAGGAAGCCGTCCGGGAGCCTCGCGGGCTCCATTCCCGCCTCCTCCTCTCCCGGGCCCATAAGGAGAACTGCATCAGGGGAAGCGGCCGGTGTCTACCCCCGGGGTTCACGGGAGTGCGAGGAGCCTTGGTGCGGCGAGGAAGGACTGAGGTACACGGGGAGTCCCCCGGGTTGGAGAGCGCCGCGGAAGGAATCCCGGTGAGTGGGGGGGGCTCCTGCCTGCCTGATGAATGGGGGGTGCGCTCCAACCCCGGGGGCATTGTGTGTTTCGACTCCAGAGAGACTCCAACCTGGGGGCATTTTACTTTGGTGTCTCGAGTCCCTGAGAGGGACTCCAACGAAGGGGGCACATTGTTTCACGAGCCTGTGAGGCTCGCGAGTCCCTGAGCAGGACTCCAACGTTTGGGGGCATTGTTTCTTGAGCCCCGAGGCTCCGACGACGTGGGGCATTATTTGTGCTCAGAGTCCAGAGGGACTCCAACGACGGCGTATTGTTTGTTTTAGAGCCTGCGAGGGCTCTAGAGGGCATTGTCTGGTGTCCAGAGCGCCCGGAGCGCTCCAACGAAGGGGAGCACGACTGTTCCGAGCCACGAGGGCTCTAGGGGACATTTTTGGGTGAACAGAGCCCAGAGAGGGCTCCAGAGGCACGCAGAGTGCCTGAAGTTCGTTTTCCAGCTGCCCAGCACTTAGTGGGCAGCTGCAACGTTTAGGTTGGGGGGTATTTTTGCTTTAGTCTGCGCAGCTGGCGCAGCTTGACTGGACACAGGGTGTCCTAGCCCCAACGAGGCCAGTTGGCCTAGGAACTGCCACAGGTGGTGGCCTATGTGAGTCTCCTTGCTTTACACCGCTGAATGTATTTTTATGCATCATGTGTTTCCCTTACCTGCACCTCTGAATGTATTTCGACGCATCATGTGCCTTGCTTTACACCTCTGAATGTGTTTTCATGCATCATGTGTTTTCCTTCCTTACACCTCTGAATGTTTTCATGCATCATGTGTTTTCCTTCCTTACACCTCTGAATGTCTTATGCATCATGTGTTTTCGTTCCCTACACCTCTGAATGTTTTAGGCATCATGTGTAATGTGTGTTTACCCCTATAGGTATAGTGATACTTAGGTGGTTGTTTGTTTCCTACTAGTACAGGTGGTGCTAGGGAGGTTCTAGTTCCCTGCGTGACAGTCTCCTAAAGTAGTTAGGGTTACGTAGGTGGTACTTCCCCGATACCAGTAAGTACTGGTTGTGTGTGATATGTGTACTTTGTGCTACAGTAATTTTATATTCTAAAAGTGCTGGTTCTTGACAGTGGTCCATGCGGCCCTGTCCCCTGTATATATATATATATAATCCCTTGTAAATTCTGCCCGTGCCTGTTGGCACATTGTAAAGTGTGTGTTTTTATCTAATGTGTTGTGTATAATACAAAGGTTATTTTTATAGAATACCTTGTGTGGAGTTTCCTTTGTGGTGGGCCTTGGGTGTTGTTGCTGGGTGCGCGCGCAAACGCTTTACACATCGCCTCAGAGATAAGCCTGACTGCTCGTGCCAAGCTACCAAGGGGGTGAGCAGGGGTTATCTTTGGCGTGTAACTTCCTTGCCCTGACTAGAGTGGTGGTTTCTGCCTGGCTTTGGCGCAAGCCTTAGCCAACCAGAAATCCCAGTTCTAACAGTAGACTTAAAAATAGTAGTCTAGGAATATGTAAAACTTTTAACAAACATCATATTCAGTTGCTATATATCAAAATGTGTGTAATGATTGTGATCCCTCTTTGTACATTTTTTTGCATTTCACAGAACATTCTATAAGAAAATATGTTGACTTGTACGCAAAGATTGTGTCAACGGTGAGACAATTATGGCCCTCCCCTCTGGAGGCACCAGAGTGTACCCACATACTGGTTACATTTCCAGAGGTGGCAGGGGGTCGTAAATTAATAAGTCTTTTATACAGTGCCTTACGATCTGATAAACAGCTGCAAACCCAACCAATAGAGAATGTCGGCAACGCCATGTTGAAAATCCAATTTCTCAGTGGGATTGGATCAAAATACATGTAGAGGTTAAAAGAGTGTGAGTGAGTGCCCACTTTAAATTGATACAACTTAATTATATACGCTTGAACTATCTATCCCCCAAATGTCTCTATGACATATACCCCACAAGAGACCCACAATACCCAAGATGTCATTCGGAACTCGCAGACTTTTTCCATATGACCAGGCACTGCCCTTTGTACATCATTTTTGGATGGACATTCTGGGCCAGCTGTGAGAGACCACAGGTTGTAAGATCCCACAGGTGGTAGGGATGTGTCTGCTGGGTCTTCTCCCTGAGAATCCAGAGAAAAATCTCAGTAGGTGATACGCTATCTTAGGCCTCCTCATATCAAAAATTCGACTTGCAATTCATTGGTTAAGTCCCTGGCGAGAGAGGCTTGGGAGACGGATCTGATAGAGTGGTCAGGAGCGGAGGAGGTACGTATAAGGCAGACGAGAAGGGAACCCAAGGCACAAGAAGGGTTGTATGTATGTATGTAGGGAATCTTTTAACTCGCAGGAATCACCCCCGAAAGGGTACCTATGTGCTAACATAGAAAACAAGTCAGACAGACACGGACTCCCATAACTCAAGCCTTGAATAATTCCATCTTCAGGAGTTTCCTGAATCGAGCAAGACTAGGACATTTGCGTAAATCCTCTGTCAAAGAATTCCAGTATTTTGGAGCCAAATAGGCAACAGTTTGGCCTCCAGATCGTATTTTCTTAAAACGAGGGACCACCAGCAGCCCTTCGCCTTCCGATCTGAGACACCGGTTCGAGCAGTACACTTTAAACTTATCTGCCATATAGCTAGGGCTTGTAGAGCTTTTTGGGGCAAAACAACAGAGCTTAAACTTAATTCTCTGGTGGATTGGAAGCCAATGGAGACATTTCAGTAATGGCCCAGGGGAGATGCGGGGTGGTTTATTAAGAGCTAGCCATGCGGCCACATTCTGGACGATCTGCAGTCTGCCGAGAAGAGACTCGTTTGCGGATGCCAATAAAGCATTACAATAGTCCAGGTGACCAATGATCAAAGCCTGAATTGAGGTTCTACGTACAGTGAGGGGCAGCCACATGAACACTCTGCGCAAAAGGCTCAAGGTTTGATAGCAGGTCCCTGCAGTGGTCATGACTTTATCCTTCATGGATAACCATACATCCAGCCGGACCCCCAGATATTTAGCCACGGAGGTTGGAGAGGGGGCAGGGCCTAACGCTGTTGGTCACCACTCAGGGGACCAGGAATATAGTGCAGCACCAAACAGCAAGATTTCTGTTTTAGCCGCATTTAACTGCAAAAAGTGTTCTGTCATCCATTCTGCAATGGCTGACATGCCATTAGCAAAACGCTGATCAACTAACTTCGTGTCCTTATCAAAGGACAGGAGTAATTGTGTATCGTCAGCGTAGGCGAACGGCATACGTACTCTCGGATGACTTTAGCAAGGCGGGGCCACAGAGATGTTAAACAAGTTAGGGCTCAGACAAGAGTCTAAGCCCTAACTTGGGCTTAGACAAGAGTCTAAGCTTCACAGTTTGAGATCAAAAAGGGCTCAGATTGATGGTTTGCGTGCGCTGATCTAAAAAGCTGAAGCTGACAAGCCAATCGAGAGCTAGCCCCTGCAGACTGGCCTCTCTCAGTCGAAATATCAGTTGCTGATGAGAGACCGTGTCGTAGGCTGCTGTTAGATCCAACAAGACCAACATCACTCCCTTGGTAAGTGGAAACATGGCGGCCGTGAGTTAGCGGTCGCGGCACTCGATCTGTGATGCTTGGCGCTCGGCAGCACTGAGTTGACAATACGATGCCTATACCCCGACTACGAGCGTGAAGTGATTGGGCTTTCATTCTCCTTACCTTTCGGCCCCCGGGGGGGGGGGTGCTGCCATCGTAGCCTCTGTCTGTCTCCGCTTGTCCGCTTGTCCGCTTCTGACTTCGCCGTTGTTTTGCTCCCTGCACTTCATCAATGTGCGGTTCCTCTTCCGGGCTTGCGCTGCAGGATTCGACTCTCTCTGGCGTCCCATTCTGGGTTCGGGCGTCACGGGAGCTTCAGAGAGTGAGGAGCGGACTGCGGAGCTCTGTCCGAGGCTGGACGTGGAGTAGGGCGTTCAACTCGGCTCCTGCGAGAGGTATCACCCTGGAGGGCGACACAGCAAGCTCTCTGAAGGTGGCTGAGCAGCTGCCGACCACTGAAGGAGTGTGTGAGGTGGTAAGTCCACTGGGGGGGACGGTAAATGTTAAGCAAGCCCAGACTGCCTGTACCACCCGAAGTTCCAAGCGCCAGGGCAGACAGGCAGCCGCCCAGGCAGCCGCCCAGGATAAACAAGATTCTAAAAACAGAAGGAAGGGGGCCAAAAGGAGTATAGCTAAACCCCGCAAAAATATCGTCACTGCTATTACTATTACAGCCATTGATGGGAGACCACAGCAGACGACGGGTTCAACGAGCAAATCGTCTGGTCAGACAGACACCCCAGTAGTTCTTCCAGGTGTCGCTTCTCTAACGGAAGCAGTCCCTTCTGTTTCTGCTGTTTCCTTTGAGCCAGCAGCCACCCCAGTGGCAGGTAAAGCTTATACCTTAAAACAGAAACGAAAAAGCCAACTGGGGGGGGGCCTCAAGATCACACCTTCCTTGAGATCTTATTTTAAGGTGTTACCCCAGATTTTGGCGCTCCCCAAAAGCCCAACTTCTTATATTGGCTCAACGCAGGATTCCTTGAAGCTTCCTGTCATGAGCTCCTCGGAGCTATCAAGTAATCTTTCCCAGAATGACCTGGTTTTAGGGGGACCCTCGCAATTCCAACAGGAGGTTAAGTCTCAGTCCGGGGACGCTGTAGCGGTACTATCTGTTACCACAGAATTGCAAGATGACACAATTGTCCCAATTGTCCCACTTCCTGGTGGAGAGCCTTCTCTATTTCCAATAGGTGAGCAGGCAGAGTACTCCGTTGGGCAAATGCTGAGAGCATTGTCTCAGGACATCAAATTAGGTTTTCAGACCTCAACTGCCAACCAGTTGGAGATCAGGAGTTTCTGTGAGTCTCTGGAGACAAAAATTGACCTTCTAAATACCAGAACGGCAACGCTAGAAAGTAATGTTACAAATTTAACTTCGAGTCTTCGACAAGCTGAAGATAAAATAGAGCTCTTAAAAGCCAGTGAAGCTAACCAAGCGGAGAGAATGGAGGCCCTGGAAAACAACAGTAGAAGGAATAACCTCCGTCTTCTTAATGTTCCGGAGGAAAGAGAAGGGGGCGATATTAAGCAGTTTATTGTTTCCCTTCTAATAGAAGCTCTGGGTCCAGACTTATTGGAAGAGGAGTTATTGCGAGATATACAAAGGATCCATAGAGACCCATTTCGTAAACCCCCACAAAGACAGAAGCCCAGGAAGATTTTAGTCAACTTTATGACGTATACCCTTAAGGAGAAGATATTAACTTTAGCTCTCAAACAAAAATCACTTTCAGCTAAAGGTTTCTCTTTTCAGATTAGGTCAGATCTTTCAAAAATTACTCTTGAAAGACAGTGGGAGCTAGGTAACAGACTGGAAGATTTCCGCAAGCTGGGTGCTGTGGCCCAGCTGAAGTTTCCCGCTGCCTTGAGAGTAATGTACAATAACAAAATGTACAATCTTAGATCTGTGGAGGCAGCGGACGGGCTTCTTCAACAACTCAGGGGAAAATAATGCAAAAAAAAAAAAAAAAAAAGTTATTCCTTCAATTGCTTGGCTCGCGGGATGAGAGAATGGGATAATAAAAGAATAGTATAGGCATGAATTTAATTTAATTTAATTACTGCTGAGTGCTTCGCATTATGCATCGAAGGTGCTGTACTCTGGACTAGGTCCAGATTCTTGGGGCAAGGGTTTCCACGGGTGGGTTTCTAGGGGTGGTAGGGGTGGCAGGGTTGGGACGAGGGCACGGGGGGGTGAAAAGGGTGGGTGTTGCATTGGGAAAAAAGAAAAAAATAGTCCTCATTTTCCCTATTATAGTCCATTTTGTCTGTTATATGGGAGTTAGAAGCATGATAAGTGTGTGTGGGATTTGTAGCCAAGAGGGTTTTTTTTTTTTTGAGGATGACTCAGAATCATGAATAGCTTAGGCATTCTCTCCTGGAATGTTAATGGCCTGCGCACTAATTCAAGGAGGCATCGGATTTTCCAATATTTACGGGATAGTAGTGCGCGGGTCATTATACTGCAGGAGACGCATTTAACTGAGTCAGAACTATCTACTTTAGTTAAGAGGTTGGGTTGGTTGGATTTTGTAGTTTGTACCACTCAATCTGTTAATACCAGGGGAGTAGCTATACTGGTTAAAAAATCAGCCCAAGCAACACTCCTTTCTAAAGTCGTGGATTCAGGGGGGAGATGGGCCATAGCAGAGTGTCAAGTAAAGGATGTAAGATTAACAATTGCTGGCTACTATGGTCCAAATCAGGACGACCCTCTTTCCTTCAATGGCATGGCATCTGCTTTAATAGCGTTTTCTAGCCCGGTTATTTTGGCAGGTGATTTTAACCTGATCTTGAACCCCCTGTTAGACAAGACCTCCCAGTACAGGCCACTTGCATCTCACAAAACTAGAACATGCCTAACCGACTTTATGAAACAATTGGGTTTCCTAGATATATGGAGGATAAAAGCAGGGACTAAAAGAGAGTACTCTTTTTGTAACTACAAATACGGGCATAAGTCTAGGATTGACTTTATTTTAGTGAGTCAATCAATAAAAAGCTGGGTAGAGGATATTTTCTATCTTCCGTCTCACCTCTCTGACCACTCTGCGATCAGCCTAGTCATCAATAAACCGGCGCCCCCAGTGGAGAGGACATGGTCAATGGACCGCACTCTACTTATGCAGGAAGAGGTATTAGTGGGCCTCCAGTCGGAAACTAAATTATTTTTAGCTAGAAATGCCCTAACTGCTTCAGCCACTATTGTATGGGAAGCTTTTAAGGCCTATTTGAGGGGGCATATAACAAGTATCTCCTCCTATAGGTCAAAAAGGTATAAGGCAGACATCGCGGATATCGAAAGTAAAATCAAAGCAACCCAAGCAGTCATTGATCTGGGCAATCGAGAGAGTATAGAGGGTGCACAAGAGACTCTACGGACCCTGAAGGGGGACCTGGAGTCTGTCCTTAATTCCAGATTATTACAAAGATGGGAAGCTAGCAAGATCGCCCATTTTGAGTATGGGGAGGGCGCCGGGAAACTTCTTGCCTGGAAAATTAGATCAGACCGGGCAAGGAATTATATTAGTTCAGTGTCTAAATCTGGGATATTGTATACCTCTGATGAGGACATCAAAACACAATTCTATTCTTTTTTTTCAGACTTATATAAGGAAGAGGGACACCATGACTCCGCTAAAGTTCTGTCCTTGTTAAACAATATAAACCTTCCTGGGTTAAATCCAGATCAACAAACGAAAATAGATGCACCTATTACATATGATGAGGTATATAGGGCTGTGATGAGCTCAAAGAAAGGGAAAGCAGTTGGGCCGGATGGTTTACCCTCGGAAATATATATATGCTTGGCAAAAGAGATCACCCCTTTCCTAACTACCTTGTTTAATGAAATCTTACAAGAAGGCACTCCTCTTCCTCCCTCGTGGAATAAAGCGACAATATCACTAATATTGAAGCCTGGGAAATCAGCTTCAAATTGCGAATCTTACAGGCCAATCTCAATTTTGAACACCGATTACAAGATCTTTGTTTCCATCATGGCCAATAGATTGGGAGGAGTCGTAGGTGCTCTATTACATCTAGACCAAAAGGGTTTTGTCAAGGGCCGTCACCTGTCTGATTTAACCTATGATTTCATTGGAGCCATTGATATGGCTTCAGCATGGTCCCTTCCTTTGGCGGGAATGACATTGGACGCGGAGAAGGCCTTCGACAGGGTCAATTGGCTGTTCATGTCGGAGGTCTTGGCTAAATTTAAGCTAGGCGATAAATTTAGACGAGTTATCTCTCTTATATACTGCAATCCATCGGCGAATATCATGGTTAACGGCTCCCTCACAAAATCTCTTGCGATAACAAGGGGTACGCGTCAGGGATGCCCTCTTTCCCCTTTATTATTTAATTTATATATTGAACCTTTTGCACAGATGTTGCGAGATGACATTAGGGTGTCTCCATTCAAATGTGGGGAGTGGGAAAGGAAAGTGGCATTATATGCCGATGACATCCTTATTCTGACAGACAACCTGAATATGGCATTCCCAGCTGTTATCGAACTAGCCCAGAAATTTGGATCTGTCTCAGGCTATAAGATAAACACCTCGAAGACGGAAATTATGGCCTGGAATATGTATGTAGACTCTCATCTTCCTTCCTTAAAAACCGATATAAGATATCTAGGTGTCCATATCCTACATGAAATTGATAAGATCCCCTCTCACAATTTATCATTAATTACAAAAGAAATCAGAAAACTATTGAAAAATTGGGCCAACTTACCTCTGTCAATGTTGGGTCGGGTTAATTTGATCAAAATGTCAATTTTACCAAGGTTTACTTTTCTTTTTGATTGTATCCCCTTATTTTTTGAGAGTGCTTTATTAGCAAAAATACAGAGTGAGCTTAACACCTTCATTTGGGCTTCTAGAGGGTCCAGGATCGCTTGGAAGAAAATAAGAAGACGTAGAGAGAAGGGCGGCCTGGCAGCCCCAGACCTGCAAATATATGCTTGGGCCTTCCAATTCACCCATTCACGGATGCTATTAAAGGTTCCAACAAGTAGTGGTATGGGTTTGATGTTCCTGTCCATGCTAAGAGTGAGTGGCTTTTCCGAAGATGGCTTCCTATTTAAATATGGAGATCCCAAGTTTTTTAAAAAAGTTAGATTAAAGGTTTTATGGGGTTTGTTAAAAACTTGGGTTAAAATGCGAGCTGCAATGAAGATGGGGTATTTTTCTAACCTAGCCCCAATCTGGGACTCGCCTGGGACACCTGAGTTCCTAAAGGATAGTTTGTCCTTACCACTGAGGGTAGCCGGTATAGCGAGGTGGGGTGAACTTTTCGTGGAGGGCTCACTGATCCCTTGGGAGGCCCTCCGAGAAAATACTGGCTTTTCTATCTCCAGATTCAAATTTCTCCAGCTTTCTAGCTGGGCCACCACAAATTATGCTATTAGAAGCAATTACACTCTAGGTAGGGTTACACAGTTGGAGACACAGGCTACACAGAAACCTCCATTTAGAAAAGAGGTTGGTTTTTGGTATCGTACTATCCTTGAAGAGATCGATGGTGACTTTAAACTCCCAACTTCATTGTGGAATAGCTGCATTCCACAGGTTGATCTTGAGCTGTTGTGGCTTAATTCGTGTAAGACACTATGGGATATTGTAAAGCCTGCTTGGTTAAGAAGGAATCATATCTTCACGATTCATAGAGCCTATTTTTCACCACAGAGGCTAACTAAATTTGCAAAAGATCTTCCTGTGTGCTGTGCTAGATGCGGTGAAGAAGCGGCGTCTGATGCTCACATGTTCCTGACTTGCCCTCTCCTATCGAGCTTTTGGTACCAAGTGGGTAAGGCTCTGTCTACCTCTTTGGGGATATCTATTACCCTTGACTTTTCTCTGATTTTCTTTGGATTAATACCCAATCTGACTGGTTCACCCAAGCATCTGCTATTTTATGCCATCTTAATAGCAAGAAGAGAGATTTGTATTAAATGGAAAGATCCCAAGCCTCCGGAATTTTTAGACTGGCAGACTTCTCTCTTAAGGATATCCAAGATGGACCTTATAAGACCAGGAAGTAAGAAGAAGCAGGAATTTTGGAAACTTATGAAGTGGTGACGGGGTTTTTTTTTTTTTTTTTTTTTTTTTTTTTTTTTTTTTTATTTTTTTTTTTTTGTTTTTTTTTTTCCCCCCTGTCCAATGATTTCATTGCCCTTCCTGCCTTGCTACTGCCTTCCAAGCCTAGCAATTGGGTCCCTAGTGTATGTCGCCGCTGGCTAGTGTTTGAGAAGGAGATTCACCGGTAAGCTTGTCTGTTGATAAAGTTTACAAATCCAGTGCTCTGAGGCGGTGTCACTCTTTTCTTCTCGCTCCAATGCCTGGGTGGCTTCAAATGGGCTGAATATGAGGACAAAAAAAAAAAAAAAAAAAAAAAAGACCAACATCACTCCCTTGTTATCATCCAAGGGCATTTTTTTTTTTTAGTTAAATAATTTTTATTTAAAGATAAAGAAACACAGGGAAACAAATAACTGCATAGTCAAAATCAATCAGAGAGTGCAAGTACAAGGATAGATAAATAGTAACTTCAGAATAAGTGAATTATACATAAAAGGTGTCAAAATATTTTAACACAATATATTAATGTACCTAAAATGGTGACAATGAAAAAATAAAAAAATAAAATAAATACCTAGTGAAAATAGAAATAACATATTATACTATATTGGTATACAAAGAACCTGTGTAAATGCTAGATTGAACACAATGTATAAAAAGGAAGGTAATTTTTATTAGAGGAAAGAGAAAAAGAAAAGTAAAGGAAGACAGAAGAAAGAGAAAGGAAAAGAGGAAGGGAGACAGAAGAAAGAAAAGGAGAGAATAAGAAATAAATAATAGGGATAAAGAGAGACTAGAGGGACGATGATAGAAAGGTAGTAAAGGGTAGCCATAGTAAATCAGATTTAATTTGTAGGTGGATGGAAGACTGAGGAGTAGAAGCAATTCTATGTCCATCACATATATAATTCCACCAAAGTAAAAAAGATAATTTAGAGTTATCTTTCCAGCAGGTTAATATAACTTTAAAAGCTACAGCAAGAAATAAATCAAATAAAATTGATTTTGAGGTATTTTTAGCAAAATCAGGTGACATGGTACCTAGGAATACATTGTGGATATTAAATTGGATCTTATAAGAAAAAATCAGTGTACATTTTGACCATACAGCATTCCAAAAAGCATATACCTTAGGACAATAGAACAATTAATGTAATAAAGAACCTTCAGCAGTAAAACATGACCAACAAGATGATGTAGTAGAGGGGTTACATTTATGTAACAAAAGGGGAGTAATGACAACTCTATTATGAATAAAATAGAGAGACTGTGTGATATTAGCAGCTTTGGATGTCTTGAATAGTTTTTGCCAAAACTGATCCCATTGAAGTATAGAGAGTGTCAGGGATAGATCCTGTTCCCACTCAAGTTCCACATTAGATTTATTCCGTGTGCCAACAGGGGTAGATAAAGATTTATAAATAAAGGAGGCACTTGGATTAGTATCGGCAGACACTTGATATAGTGGAGTATCAGGAATAAAGGAAGTTGGAATTGGTTGAGAATTGAAATTCTGTAAACAGTTCTGAAAAATTGGGACTAACTTATTATACTGCTGAAAACAAGAATCAGATAAATGAAAAGTCTCTTGTAATTGATGGAAAGAAAGAATCACATTATTGACAATCATTTGGTTGACGTAAAAAAGACCCTTTTCTTTCCATTGTTTGTAATAGAATGATTTGAAACGAAACTTAATGTATTTATTAAACCAAAGTGATGAAGCTAGAAAAGATTGATAATTATTAAAATTCTTAAAGAAAAGAGTATGCAACAAAGATTGAGAATGTTTTAGAATAGGGTATTTGGAAATAAAAGTACAATTAATCATGTGAACAATATCTCGTATTGAAAAGTCATTTAACAGTGAGCATTCAACATTGACCCATGAAGGTGTAGGCAAATCCTGATAATCTTTAGACAGAGCATAAAATTGACGAATCAGAAAGGCATTATGGTATAAAATGAAATCAGGGAATCTTACCCCGCCTCTCGTTTTTAGGATGAATCAATTTAGACAAAGCAATATGTGCATGTTTGTTATTCCAGAGAAATTTAGTGCATACCGAATTAATCTGGGAAAAATAATATTTAGGAATTTTAAAAGGTAACATGGATAAAATAAACAGAATCTGAGGGACAATCATCATTTTAATTGTATCAAGTCTGCCCCACCATGATAGGAATAAAGGAGACCAAAGGGTTAACAGATTCGTAATTTTAAGCTTTAAAGCAGAAAAATTGTGGGATAATGTGTCACGAATATTTGAGGAGAACCATGTGCCAAGATATTTAATTTTTTGAGGACACCATGTAAAGTTGGTCAAATCAAACATATGCCTATAGCATGAAGAATTTAAGGGTAAAATCTCTGTTTTAGAGAAATTTAATTTGATGAGATTTCCTGTAAGAAGGGGGGTAGGGAGGACACATGATTGGACATATAGATAAGAACATCATCTGCATACGCAGACAATTTAATTTGTTGGGTTTTAAAACTAAAACCAGTAATGAGAGGATTACTTCTAATACGTTCCAAAAAGGGCTCTAAACATAACAAGAAAAGCAATGGGGAAAGGGGGCAGCCCTGATGCGTACCTCTTTGAAGGGAAAAATAAGGGGAAAAAAGACCGTTAACAAAAACACATGCTTTTGGATTGGTAGATAGCAATTTAACATATGAAATAAACTTTGGACCAAAACCGAACCATTGTAGTGTGTGAATCAAGAAGTCCCAATTAATTTGGTCGAAGGTTTTTTCTGCATCCAAGGAAAATGCAGCTAGCGGAGATGGATATTTTTTACTAAGAGCAAGAATATTGGAAAACATTCTGGCATTGTCAGAAGCCAGACGACCTTTAACAAAGCCAACTTGATCTGGGTTAATGAGAAAAGGGATAACTTTCTCTAAACGAGAAGCTAAGATTTTTGCAAAAATTTTACAATCATAATTGATTAGTGAAATAGGACGAAAATTTTTGCAAAAGGAGGGGTCTTTATCTGGTTTGGGGACTACAATGATAAGGGCTTCCAAAAAAGAACCACAGCCTTGCGAGTTAGATATAAACGAATTAAAAAGTTCTAATAATTTAGGGGCAAAAATTGAGGAAAAAGAGCTAAATAGTTCCACTGAAAATCCATCAGGGCCAGGGGCCTTAGCTTTTTTCAAAGATTTAAGAGCATCAATTAATTCTTGTAGAGAAATGTCTTCTTCAAGGGGTTTGAAAATATCCTGTGCAGTTATGGGCTTGGGAATATCTCGAAAGAAAGAAATAAAGTCTTCTTCAGAGGGCATAGTAGTTTCTGTATATAGGAGATTATAGTATGATTGAAATGTGAGACTAATATCAGAGTCAGAAGAGAGGAGTGCATTGTTAGATTCTGAATGAATGGGGCTGACAGCTTTACGTTCTGATTTGATTTTTAAATAATTTGCTAGCATTTTTCCTGCTTTGTTTTGGCCTCCGTGATATTTCGATTTAATCTTAAGGAGGATGTTACAGGCATTAGCCGTGACTATTTTATTCAGGGTGGATTTAGCTTTGATTAATTCTTGTAGAGATGATGTAGATTTAGAAGAGTAATAATTATGTTCTAATGTTTTTAAAAGGGTTAGTGTCTCTTTATATTTAGTGTGCATTCACTTTTTTTTCTTTGAGGAGTAGGCAATAGTGAAGGCTCTAAAAGATGCTTTGAATGCGTCTCAATTATTTTGTAAGGAGGTGTCTGAAGAATTATTAAAAGCAAAAAATTCCTTAATAAAAGAAGTCGCTTCTAAAATAAAAGTATGATCTAATAACAGGTAATTATTAAAACGCCATCTGCCTTGTTTGCATGTGGTGAAAGATAGATCAATAAGGGTGGAAACAGGAGCATGGTCAGGGATAAAAATAGACCCAATGTCAGACGACTGGAGGCAGGGTAGTAATGATTTGGAGACTAAAATATAATCAATACGAGATCTGGTATGGTGAACAGGTGAAAAAAAAGTACATTCTGAAGTGTCTGGATTACACTTTTTCCATGTATCAAATAGGGGGCGAGAGGAAAGGGCTGATTGAAATGATTTGTGGGATTTATCAGGATTGAACTTGCATTTGGATTGCCTGTCAGTAAACGGGTCTAACCAGTTGTTAAAATCACCACCTACCATAATGTCAGAATTGGAAATTGACAGTAATTTCAACTTTATAGATTGCCAGAATTCCAAATCTGGTTTAACAGGCCCATAGATATTGAAAAAGGTTATTTGTCTTTTATTTATGATAACCTCCGCCATTACCCACCGACCATCTGGGTCACACTCTGATGATAAAATCTGTGCATTAATAGATTTATGAAATAATATAGCAACACCACCATGACGATCTATAGCAGGAGAAAAAACTATTTGATTAACCCATTGGCGTTTAAGCTTAAGAGATTCTTTATCATTACAGTGGGTTTCTTGTAAAAAAAGCAACCTGGATATTAAGTTTAGCTAAATGAGACAATACCTTTTGACACTTGACAGGATTACCAAGACCACGAACATTCCACGAAATCACATTAACCATAACTCTGGATGGAGGGGAACATGAGGAGATAAGAACACGTGACTGCAGAATCAACAAGAAAAAAGATGGAAAGACATTGTTCAATATGTGAAAAGAAAAATCTAATACTAAAAATAAAGTAGATATAGAAGAACAGAATTAAGAGTGAGGCAGAATGGGCTGAAGAATAGAAAAGAGAAACAAAAAGAAAAAAAGAAAAAAGAAACAGAAGAAAGAGATAGAAATACGTAAACAGATCAAGGAATAACATCCAGATCTGTAAAAAGCGAGGAAAAACTGAGGAAGGGGAGCGTAGTGACGCCAGAGGACACGGACCACAATAATAGATATAAGAGGAGTCAAGGAAAAAAGAACCTCATGAATAAAGTACTATACAACCAACAGGAAAACATTAGTTAAACATGTGTGCTGGATTCAAAGTAACAATCCTGAAATGAAAAGAAGTCAAGGATTAGTATCCATTCCATGTGACGGAAGGCTATGAAGGAAGAGTTTGAGATCATCAAAGGAACGTGATCGACCCTCATGCGTAATTTTGCAAAGACATGGATGGAGAATTCCATATTGGATGTTGAGATGTCTCATCTGCGGGCGTAAAGCAAGGAATTCTTTGCGCTGGGCATTGGTTGCAGTGGAAATATCTTGCGATATGAAGAGAGTATGATCTGACCAAATAAGACGCCTTTTAAGTCTAACAGCTTTCAAAATCTGCATCAGTTCAGTGAATTCAAGGAAGAGCATGATAATTCCACGCTGTTTATTAGCAGCAGGATTTAAACGACCCAGACGATGTGCTCTTTGTATGTTAAGAGGACCTGATGAAGTTGGTAGATCAAGGAGCTCTGGAATAAACTTCTGTAGGAAGGACACCATGTTAGATCCTTCAATATTTTCCGGAAGACCATAAAGGCGCAAGTTATTTCTGCGATTACGATTTTCAAGGTCCTCAGTATGAAGTTTAAGTTTATGAATTTCCTGTTCAAGCAGTGGAATTTTTGTAGAGGCATCCTGTAGATCACTAACACGTTGCTCTAAATCTAGAACCTCACTTTCCATGACAATCCATCTCTCCTCAATCTGTTTTAGTTTTTCATTAGTAGTGGACATGAAAGGTTGAAGACCACGAACTTCATCCAGGATAGAGTCCAAAACAGGATTCTGAGAAGAGTGGATAGGAGAAGGTCGGTCATTTTTATGCCGCTTAGGTTTTGTACCAGTAGTAGACAATTTGGCAGAATGAAAATCAGTAGACATTGTGCTTAGCAGAAGGAGTCACTGAAAAATTGGAGCAAAGGGGAAATAGAGCCACCAAATGCCAAAGATAGTCCACAAATATCCAAATCTTATGTGCAGGTCTTCCAAAATAAAAACAGAATATGAAAAATGGCACCAGCAAGCAAAAATAATAGATATCGACAGACGTGATCCGCGACCTAAAATGGCGGCCGCTCACGACTCTGAGCAGAAAAAATTACCGCTTGCTAAAATGAACTGAGACAGACATTTGTCACTTATAAGCTGTGTTGACCGGGCTCAAAAAGAAGGTCGGTGCCCTAAGACTAAGACAAGTCATGACTTCCAAATAGATATCAGTCACTCAACTAATCAATAAAGCGAGAGTAGCGATAAAAGGGTAGTGGCAGACACTAAAAATGACTTTGCTGGACAACAGTGATTAAAAACTGATGGTTTCCATTCCAAAAAAAAAAGTTAGTCATGTCTCAGTATTGGATGTTTCTAGAATGACAACTGCCAGCATGAGGTAATTAGAGGGGCATGAATGAAAGTGTCACAAATAAAGCCCTTTCTATTGTGCCCTCATTCCATATTTTCCATAAGAGAGGATTAATATAAAGAAGCGGCCAAACTCACAGTATTTAAGACATGAGCAGCAAAGCCTCCAGCATAACAAACAGACGTGAGCTGAGCGACCCAAAATGGCGGCCGCTCGCGTCTCTGTGAGGGAATAATTACCGCCGTCGTAAAACTGAAGAAAAGATGCATGCGGAATAGCATGAAAGCGGCATTCCGATTCACAGCCTCCTTGCAATCAAAAAGCCAGCACCCGTTACCTAAAAAAAGAGGCATACGAGGCTCAAAAGAAAGGTCAGAGTCCCGCGACGTAGCGGAGCTCAGATCGGGTCCGCCATTTCCTTCGGCGCGCAAGCCACGCCCCCATCCAAGGGCATTTTTATATAATCAGTGACCCTGATGAGAGTTGTCTCAGTGGAGTAGTTGGATCTAAACCCAGACTGTGACTGATCAAGGATCCAGTTGGCCTCAAGATAGTCCATTAATTGAGCATTAACATAGCTCTCCGCCATTTTGCTCATAAGCGGAAGGAGCGAAATGGTACGGTAATTGGAGAGCACTTCGGCAGGCACCTGATCTTTCTTCTTGATAGGTAGCACTTGGGCGACCTTCCAATCTAGAGGCACACTGCCTTTACTTGACAAAGTAATCAAGATCTCAGCAATAGGGGTGGCAAATTTGTGGGCGGGCATTATATCCAAAGGAGATCCGGATTTCGCCTTTTTTAGCATGGCTTTTACTTGCGAGACCTCAATATCCATAAAATGTTTCAGACCTTCACCTGAGCCTACTAGCGCTACAGATTCAGATTTAGTTGGTAGCAACTGGCAAGTTTTTTGATGGAATTGTTTATAAATCAGGTTGATTTTATACAGCTATATTATCACACAGTCCCTGAGAGGGGGTGACCAGCTGTGCAGCATGGGCAGAAATTACTCTGAGCCTAATCACTTACACATTCTCAGAGAGGAGCTTTACCTGAGGGATCCCGGGGGAATATACAATGACTAGGATAGCGAAGGGAGACCCCAGCCCAGGGTCAGATGGGCATGGATCCATGGGGCATGGATCCATGGGGATTGGCAATGAACATAACGACTCTGTGAGTGAAATGATTTGTTATGAAGGAAAATTGAAAGTTAGCTATCATGGAAGCTCAAAGGGGGGGGTACGTTTCGGGTTTAAGTGTTATTACACAATATGTAAATAAAGCAAAAAGAGGGCCATTGAAAAATCGAATAAGAAGACAGAAACAACAGGCGAACAAATGCATAAGCAAAAAACAAAAAGAAACTGCCTGTAGTATTCAATTGGCGGAATATCTCAACATATTAGCCATTTTTGAGTCGTAGAGTATATATCTGTATATTCAGCAATATAGATAATCTGACATACAGATAATCATCGATGTCACAATGCAAAGATTTTACTATGAAAATTCAACTATTTATTGTAATCTATGTCATATAAATAAACATAAAGCGATATATACCACAATGCAAGACATTCTAAAATTCATATGTTGCAGATATTCTACCATGAGAGTCTTGTTGTCAAAAAATGCGCAGACGAGCGTTTCAGTGAAGACTCACACCTGGTCACAACTTCTTCAGGGCGCTAACATACGTTACTGTCCATGTCGTGCAAGAACCTTGAGTGGCATTCCCACTGCGGTGCCTTCCGCCCCGTACCGCCAAAAGTTGTAATCGGGCCCTAAATGTTCTTCCACTAAGTCCACCAGCTGGAAAAGCCTGACCAGAGTGATCAAAACAAATAATTTGTCCCTCCTCGGGGAAAATGAAAACAAGCCTAGCCATCTCCTTTCTTTCGGTACAAGTGATAAAACTGATGGAAAGACTTGATGTTAGTTTTTCTTTTACCACTGGCATTGTAATGCTGCGTTAACATTTAAGGTCAGCTGACAAAGGGAGAAGGACCACAATACCCTGAGGCATGCCCAATGTAAATTTATACCTGTGTGCCTGGGTGGGCAGGGACATCCGCTGCTGGGGGCTGACACAGTACAGCATATTTGGGCCTTGTGTCACAAATGGTATTTCCCGGCTAGCAGTAAACCCAGGTACCAGCTGGCTAGTCACAAAGCCCCCACCTAGGGAACAAAATACTACAAAACAACTCAACAGTGCTACATGGCTGATTATTCTTCACCTTGGGCCGGAGAACAATCCCACTGTATAGTAAAACTGAGCATTCGAGCATAGCCACATTTTGAATGAGAGTGCCCCCATTTGCATAATGTACAAAGGACTACATTACATTTCTAAAGTTACAGACTGAATATAACTAGCACAGTAAAATGTGCAAATCAAGGACAACATTTTGATATGCAAAAGCAACACCCATTGCTTTTTTACACTGCTCCAGATTTACAAGGATCTGTAAATATGAGGCAGCACCAAAAACCAACGTTTTTGAAAAGGTGGCGTAGGAGTGGCACAACAGGAGAAAAACGTTCATTTCTCCTCCGTTTTTGCTCTATGTGTTTTATTTATTTATTTAATGTGATTTTATATAGCGCAAACATAACCCGAAGGTGACAGAGCGCTTTACAAAAGAACTAGTTGCGTTACATAAGGACTTTGGATAATATGAGGTATATAAGAGATATAAAACAGGAAAAAAATTGCAAATGTACAAGTGGAGCGAAAGAAGGGAAAATTGCAAATGTACAAGTTGTATAGTCACTCAAGGAAGAGATGAAAACAGATAAACTCTAAAATCACATAGGAATGGTAGTAAGTACAAAGGTCTACACATATACTAGTGGTTAGAGTGCTTTACAAAAGATACAGTTACATTACATAAGGACTTCGGAGTACATGAGTTACATAAAAGATACAGACAGAACAACTCTAAAATCGCAAAAAAACAGTAGTCAGCACATACGCCTACTACAGATACTAGAGGCATTCTGCAGCACACACAGAAGGAGCAGCACACATAGAAGGAACAAAATGTTATTAATGATTGTTTTGTGCAGGAAGGTGTTTCTTCCTGCACAAATACAATCATCCCTGCAACGCAGGTCTCCTTTACCCTTGCACCACGGTGCAAGTGTGCCTCCGCTGGTGCTAGGTAGCTTTTTTAGAGCCGACGCAAGGGACACAGAGGTGCGCCGCATTCTTGTCAATGCGAAGCATCCCTGCATTTTTTTTTTATGTTGCAGCACGCCACTTCTAAATTGCTTGCAGCGCCGCACTGCGCCATTTAGTTGTAGATATGCAACTTTGTGTCACAAATTAATCGTGGCTCATGGCGCCTTTCAGCTAACTGCGGTGCTTCTATCTGCTGCTGGGCAAACAGGACAGAATCACATCCTCCATATGTTGACAAAGTGCTTGTGCAATGATGTATCTGGCCTAGTGCTGCATCAAATATGTTACATATATCATGAACTATGAGATAGCTCAAGGTAAGCCCCCAGCTTGCATCCCTATGACCGGAAGGTCACGGGTTCAAATGTCAGCAAAGCAGTCAGCCTTGTGTCCCTGAGATCCAATTACTGCTTGAACATGATAACAGTAATACCTATGCTTTAAAGGTAAAGACGCTTTTGGTGAACATTCCATTGGGTACTGAGACAGTAGTAAGGTAGAGATCTACATCGTCGATTCACAATAAAACATTTATGAGTCCTGTAAGTAGTCCTACAGGAGTAATCTTACATACTTCTGGGAATCAGACCCAAAACATCCAAGCCCCATAAAAATTAGAAATAAATATTCCTTAAATATTCCCATTGTGTTCCTATTTTGGATGGTTTATTGACCAATTGATACAATTATGTAAGAGAACGTAAAAGAGTACTACTGAAGTACCACTTTGCGTACCTCAAAAACGCCTTTGCAGACTGCCCCCCATATTTTGTGTTCTTATTTGGTGCAGTGGAAACCCAGCTCCCAGACTCAGAGGCGCACTTTGCAAAGGACAGGTTTTATGGCATAAGGAACATCTTGATATGAGGTGATGTGCCTATGAGGACCCGTAAAACCGGATTACAAAACTGCAGCTGTAATGTGAATCGGGAGCAAGGCACTGGGATGGCAGATTTATTTTTCGCCCTGCATATATTTACAGTTTGAAACGCAGGAAGTAAAAATAATGTACTAAGAATTAAAGCATTTTGGAACAAGCGAGGAAGCTGGAAAGCAGAATTTCCAAGTGGGAGATAAGAAACGAAGTCACTCGACGACCAAATTTCATAGGAGTGTGTTACATGAGAAAAAGTAAATAAAGCGAAAATAATAAAATAACTAACATTCAAGTTATTCTTACTGTCTAAGAAAAAAGAGATCGCATAAATGAGCAATTTAATTAGAAGCTCATTAAAAGAAGAAAGGAGAGGCTAGAAAAGGCGAGCTCTGCAGCTCTTTTTTAGCTACTGACTCCTGCGTTTTATTACTGCTAACAAGCTTGTTATTTTTAATTGACGCGGCTCCTTCGTCCCTGTACAAGTTATGAGTGGAAACCAGAGATCCGTGGCCCGTTTAGTTCACAGGAGCCCTTTGGGGAGATGTACAGAACATTTGAACTTTACTACCGAGCACACCCCAAAGACAGTGGTCAAATTACGAACCTTAGGCTGGTGTACTATTCACCCAAGATGCACATTCATTTAGAGCTGACAGGCACTGCATCTGTGGTGAAGACATGAAAGTGTTACAGGAGGTACAACATGCTCCACAATTACAGTGCCCTCGATAACTGAGCCGAGATCCTTACACGATGTCAGCCATGTGTAAACATTTCTGCACACTATGAATCTCTGCAAGATACACCATTATGCATTGGTGTGAACATCCTCAACTGAAAACGTCAGCCCTCCTCCCAGTGTCCGGGAGCAAATGACAACTTAACTGGAGCTAAAGATTGCCAAAGACAAGTTAAGGCATGGGCGCAAGAGGTAATTGAGGAGGCCCCCACCTCTCAGCTTCTCCCCTCTCTTCCTGTTTGCCTCTACCTCTGACTTTGTCTGTCTCTGCCTTGCCCTCTCTCACTACTCTCAACCTTTTTATCCATGTGTCTTTATTTACCTCACCTATTTCTTAGTCAAACATCTCTATCTCCCTACATTTCACACTCATCTTTACTGCTTGCTCTATTTCTGTTTGTCTCTCTTTAACATACTCTTACCCCCTGTTGTACATAACTATCTTCCTCTCACCCACTCATTCTACCTCCCCTTTCTCTACTTCATGTATTGCTCTCATTCTAAATCTCTATCTTTTTGTATTGCATCTCTCCCTCAACAATTTCCTCTACCTCACTTCTCTATATACATACCCCTGTCTCTGACTACACTTAAGTAACCACTCTACCCCTCCCACCTCACTTTCTCTGCCTCGCCTAACTTTCTTTCCAATCTTTTTCACTAGAGAGAACAATTCGATATGTATTTTCTATTGCTAATCTAATGGGATGATATTTTTGTAAATTATAATTAGGACACACATTTTCTTTCAGACAATATTTTTGCTAATGATATACTGGCATATAATGAACATAACAGGGTCATGCATATGTCCAATACACTTTATGGATCACAGCACTTCACAATAATAATACAATAATAGTGTCTTGAACATATAGGGCCCCATTAGGATGGCGGACGGAAAACCACCCCGACCGCCATGGTAGTGCAAATCAACCGCCCGCCGGTACCGCAGAAAAACCGGAGGTAAAATTAGGATCAATCGCCCAAAAAAAACGACCACGGCGAAACGAGGCAAAGAAAAACCACCCGTAGCAGGCGGAGAAGGCCAAAACCTGACCGCGGCAGTCGGATTCGTAGTGGAAAATCACCAAACCGCCGCCATCACAGTGGAGACACCGTACGGAAAATTAGGATATCCCCGATGTGACCGCGGTACGTTCCGCTGTTTCCGACCGCCGCTGTTGGGAATAGTGATGAATGGGAGAGCCGGTGCAAGAGCTGCAGCAAAGCCACCGCTGCGGACGCTCCATGACAAATATGGCAGTCGACAGAAAAAACTCACAACAAGGCCTCAAAGTGCACAAAGCAAACTAGCAATGCACCCAAAAACACATAACACACCCCAATGACACAACCACATGGCAACTACCAAAATACAAATCCCAGGACAACCCACACAACACACCTGACAGCAACACCCCATTTGGACACACCCACATAGCTGAGTATAAAACCAACCTCTTCCCTGACCACAATCCTTTGCAATACTCCACAATTGAAGGGCCCAATACCAGAGCACAAAGGAGAGGCAAATCAACACACCATCACTACTCACACCACACACAGCACCACCACCACTCCCATACCTGCACTTCTGCACACCACACACCAAACACATCACCACCACCCCCACCACTTACACCCCTGCACCTATAACCCCTTTGCACATCACACTCCATGGCAACACAGAAAATGCCCAAATTCACAGAGAGTGAGCTGACAGCCATGGTAGATGAGATAATAAGAGTAGAACCACAAGTATTTGGTACCCTGGTCCAACAGACACCATTAGCCACAAGAGCACAAATGTGGGCAAGGATAGTCGATAAGGTCAATGCAATCAGGACCACCCCAAGAACAAAAAAAGAAATCATGAAGCGGTGGCATGACTTGAAGAGGGTTGTGAAAGAAAAGAGAAGCAAGAACCGTGAGCTGGCTAAGAGGACTGGCGGTGGCCTTCCCATTCCACCAAAAACATTCACTGCATGGGAGGAGAAGGTGCTTGCCATACTGCATCCAGAGAGTCTCACAGGAATACCCAGGGGAGTGCAGGCTGGTAAGTACAAACGTACACCATTAGACTGCTATGTACTGACTTGCACAACTACAAAGCTACACCTCCTAGGCCCAATTCCAACCATCATCACCACAATACCCAACACAGATCTCACAGATGTTACATGGACTCCATCTGAATCACCCCAAAGGGAGCCAGCAACATTCCCAGGGTTACATGTGTACAGGCAGCCAGCACCACAACTCCAACCAGGCCCCCTTGTTCCACAGTTCAGCAAGATGGAGCACTCCCCCCCCAGCCAGAAGCATGTGGCAGCCATTGTATCACAACAACCAAACCTACAGGTAGGTAGCCATCTTTCCAGGAAGGGGCATCAGGGGGCGTGAGGCCTGCAACACAACTCCCGCCAGGCCCCCTGCCCCATCTCTGAGCAGGATGTAGCACTCCCCTACCCCCCATCCAGAAGCTTGTCTCAGCCATTGTATCACAACAATCAAACTTACAGGTAGGTATCTATCTTCTCAGGAAGCGGTGTTTGTGGGTGGGAAGACTACACTACAACTCCCACCAGGCCCCCCTGTTCTACCCCTGAGCAGGATGTAGCACTCCACACCCATCCAGAAGCATTTGGAAGCCATTGTCTCACTACAAACAAACTAACAGGTAGGTAGTTCTCTTCCCTGGGAGGGCTGTTTGAGGGTGGGAGGCCTGCACTGCAACTCCCACCATCATGGCCCCTGTTCCACGCCTGAGCAGGATGGAGCCCCCCCCCCCGAAGCATGTGGCAGTGCTTGCATTGCTCACATCAAACTAAAAGGTAGTTAGCCATCTGAACAGGGAGGGGTGTTTGTGGGTGGGAAGCCTGCACTACAGCTCTCACCAGGCCCCCCTGTCCTACCCCTGAGCAGGATGGAGCTTTCCACACCCACCCAGAAGCATTTGGAAGCCATTAAATGGTTCACACTCACCTAAGAGTTAGGTAGCCATCTTCCCAAGGAGGGGTGTTTGTGGGTGGGAAGACTTCACTACACTCCCACCAGGCCCCCCTGAGCAGGATGGAACACTCCACACCCACCCAGAAGCATTTGGAAGCCATTGAATGGTTCACACTCACCTAACAGGTGGGTTGACCTCTTCCCTGGGAGGGCTGTTTGTGGGTGGGAGGCCTGCCCAACAACTCCCACCAGGCCCCCTTGTTCCACAGCCCATCAAGATGGAGTACTCTCTCCCACCCAGATGTATGTGTCAGCCATTGCACTGTCCACTACAAACTAATAAGTAGTCAGACATATTATGCTTTCTTGTCCCAGCCCTGAGCAGGATGGAAGCCTACACCACACACACACGCACAGATGTGTCACAAATCCCACCCAAATAAGTAAACATAACAGGTAAGTAGCCAGTACATGCACCCAGCCATTCCTCTCAAAAAGCATGGTGCCATAAGACACCAGCCCTCTCATTGCACAAATATACACACAAATGCCATTGCCACTCACAGTGTGCAGACACCTAATCAAATTAAACTGTCACAACAACCAAAGAATGACACACCAATTAACATGCTGAAGAAAGTATGTGCACAATAATGCACAGCACTGAATGCCATGTGTAAGTGCCATGGGGCCAGAGCAACAAGGACCATATGAAAACCACAAAAGCATGGTTGGTGTTACAAATTCAGATATGCACATGACATGACAAAGGTATGCATGAGATGACAATGGTCAGTTCATGCCCAGATGTAACATCTGCCAGGGCAGAGTAATCAACAAAGGGGCTTCACAGAAAATCTTTTTTGCGCTAGTCCCTAGATGGCAACATGTCCCTGTAATCACAAAATATGGACGTGGCGCATGTAATATTTTGACACCTCACACCATGGACAAGTAATGCATGTACCTCAACATCATCTCAGGAGGCACAGAAGTGTGCATACAAACAATATGATGATTAGTCAACTGTGTGGTGTACACACAGTGAATAATACACAGCTAACACAAAACTTATGGTGTGCACCTAAAATGACCATTTCCCCTCTGACCCACAGGTGACCAAGAACTGACTGCAGAGGACAACACCAGCAACCTGCAGAGCCAGTCTGCCCTCCCCCCGGAACATGGACTCTTGGATGTTGACTCCGGGATTCAGAGGACCATGAGCTCGGAGCTGGCCCATCTGGTGTGCCAGGGTGCAACAGGTCCCAGGACAACATTGTCCCCCGCCACATCTGCAGCAACACCAAACTCACTGCAGACCCCTGCTGTTACGACCTGTGCGTCTTCCGCCACCACCACCACCAGTACTGCCTGCAATACTCTCCCTGTCCCAGAGGATGACCACCCCACCCCATACAACTGAGGAGGGCAGGGAGAGGATGCGGGTGCCTACAGTGGTGAGGCAACAGGTCCATGGCAGCAGGGCAGGTAGGAGGGGCAGGGTCACTCACAGACAACCAGAGCCTGGGACCCAAGCCCTGGACAACATTAACAGAGTAATTGGGGCCTATGAACAGGCCTAGGGACGAACGGGCCGGTCAGAAGAAGCTTTCCACAAGCTCAACCTGCTGATGAGGTCCATCGACACCCGCATGGGCCAAATTGTGGACCTCTTGGGCCAGCAAGTGGCGGTACTGAGGGACAGGCCTGCACCACAAACAACACCTCAACCTCCCCTTGGTGGGCTGCAGGATGACAGTTCAACATCCTCCCCTGCGGCCACAGAGAGGGCTGAGTCCTCAGACCCCACAAGACCTACAGCAGAGGCCCCCCCTGCCAAGCGACGAAGGGGCCGCCCCAAGAAATCCCTGGGAGTCTCCCGTGGCAAAGCACCTGCCAAACGTCAGTCACGGAGCCAGCAATGATGGCAACCCTCTTCACTACTGCATTGACTTTTTGGACTGTCCTTCCCAACACTGCCTTGTTAATGGCATCTGTCTGTTGGACTGGGTCACCACATCAATGTGGTGACTACTCGATCCTCTCATTTACCATAACTGCAACTCACTGCTTCACTAATCACCTCAATGTAAATGTCCCCCCCTCACATATCACCATTGTAAATATATACTCCTTACACACATTGTGTTGTTTCTGTTCCGTCTTTATTCCAGGATGTGCAGTCTTCACCATGATTACAATGTGCCAAGATTATGGAATGTATGTAGGCAAGGAGAGGCTGAAGGGACCTAGGAAGACACAACAGAACAAGATTCACTAGTCTGGGTGTGGCATCACAGACATCACACAACACTTACCATCAAGCTAATCCAACATGCACACATCACAATGAGCAACAAGTGCCAACATACACATCCTGTAGATGTCCCAAACTACCCTGTTCCAGAAACATTATCAGCCACAACTGAGTCAACAACCGGCTGCACTCACAAAGCTCACAAACACCTTCACAACAACAGCAACATCATCAGACAATGGGTCCGTTGTACATTGTCACTCACCTTCAAGTGAAGTAGCTGTTGATGAGCTGTTGACGCAGGTCAACACCTTCCTCCTCTCCACTGTCCTCGTCACCGGACACGGGTTGGTTTGCAGGCGGGGGCCTTGGCTGCTCTTTATCCAGGATCAGGGGGATCTCCTTGCGAATGGCTAGGTTGTGGAGCATGCAGCATGACACTACAATCTGACACACCTTCCCAGGCGAGTACATCAGTGCACCTCCGGTCTTGTCCAGGCAGCGAAATCGTGACTTCAGGAGACCAAAAGTATGCTCCACCACACGACATGTCCTCCCATGGGCATCATTGTAGCTGACATCAGGTGGTATCCTGGGATTCCATTACAGTCAGGTTTTAGGGCTTTGCACAGCGCTGAAACAGCGCTGGTCGAAGCCGTGGACAATATCAGACTGGCACTGGATAAGAGACAATCATCTATCCTTGTACTAATAGATCTGTCGGCTGCCTTCGACACTATCCCCCACAGCATTCTGGAACAACGGCTCTGGGAGTTTGGTGTGAGATGGAGGGCCTTGTTGTGGCTCAAGAGTTATTTAACCAACCGAGCCACAGCAGTCCAGATCGGTAACGTGGTTTCATGCAGTCAACCAGTAAGGATGGGAGTACCTCAGGGCTCTATTGTGAGCCCAACGCTCTTCAATCTCTATGTAACTCCACTGGCCAGGGTGATCAGATCATATGGTTTTGATGTAGTGTCATACGCCGATGACACTCAGATTGTAATCACTCTTGGTCCTGACCCCATGGACACAAAAACACGCTTTATTAACTGCATGTTGCAAGTTGACAGATGGATGAGCACTAACCATCTGCAACTCAACGGTAATAAGATCAAGGTGATATTCTTTGGGAAGGCACATGAGCACTGGTCAAAAGACTGGTGGCCTCCTAAACTTGGCCCCTGTCCAATTCCTAGACAGGCAGTGCACAATCTTGGTATTCGAATTGATGACTAACTATCAATGAAGAACCAGGTCAACCAAACGATAGGCACCTGCTTTGGCATCATGCGCAGCTTGCGTAAAATCTTTAAATGGATCCTGATAGCAGCTAGGAAACCTCTAGTACAGGGACTGATTATCAGCTGGATGGATTACGGAAATGCCTTGCTGACAGCAATAAATGAAGATCTGCTGTCCAAGCTACAGGTTCTGCAAAATACCGCGGCCAGGCTGGTGTTGAATCTCTCGTCTAGATCACCCTCAGCACCAAGCTTAAAACTCCTTCACTGGCTTCCTGTAAGGTAGAGAACCAGGTTTAAAACTCTCTGCCTGGCACACAAGATTATGTACGGTAGGTGCCCCAGCTACTTGGCAAAGAGACTCAGCTGGTACCAGCCTCGCAGGACATTAAGGTCCAGTAATACGTTTCCCCTCACCCCTCTCAGAGTCCGTACTGCCAAAAATGGTGGAAAATCATTTTCCTTCTTGGCGCCCACCCTCTGGAACTAATTGCCCCCCCACCTACACATTGTCACTGATCACAACTGCTTCCGTAGGGAGTTAAAAACATGGCTGTTCGAACATTAAACCAGCAAGATCTTCTCTCTAGCCGGAAGGTCAGAGATGTCCATCAGTGCCATGAGACCTTTGGGTGATATGTGCGCTCACTAAATATGCTACTATTGATCCACTTACAAAAGTTTTTTCAAATTTTATCCATAATTTTTAATCTGTTTATCATTGTTCATCCAGTCACATGGTAGACACTTATGGTTACATGTTATCCTTAATGCTGTAGACATGCCTCCTGGCCTTATCCTAAAGCATGGAATGTTACATAAGAGTTCCTCCATAGATAATCTTTATCACCCAATGCATTTCGGGCCTTTTCGGCCCTTCGTCAGGGGTTATCTACAAATTTAAAACAATTCTATTAGACTCATACGTACATTATTCCTGCTAATAAACATTTAAATAAGAGAATATTAAACGTACATGCCTCAGTTCACCCCGTTCACAACGTTTTGCCCACTGAATTCAATACATTTGCCACTACATGAGGTGTATGCTCTATCCTCCCCTCGGTACTCAGAATGATATCAGTCGCCAAAAAGTTTGCTCAAGGTAAGGGTTTGCTTTAGTAGGTTTGGCTAAAAGAGACATTTGGATTAATAACAATGCTTTTAACATTTGAATTTAACAGTGTGTGTATAAAGCAAGGGTAAAAAATGAGAGAAGGTTGAGGGAAGGATAGAGCAGACACCTCATGTAGTGGCAAATGATTATCTATGTAGGAACTCTTATGTAACATTCCATGCTTTAGGATAAGGCCAGGAGGCATGTCTACAGCATTAAGGATAACATGTAACCATAAGTGTCTACCATGTGACTGGATGAACAATGATAAACAGATTAAAAATTATGGATAAAATTTGTAAAAACTTTTGTAAGGGGATCAATTGTAGCATGAATGTTATGCATCAAACAACACTGTGCGGCTGGATCGTGGCGGAATGTCGCCACATTATCGGAAGTCTGTTTATACACGTGATCGGGCAGTTCACGATTCCAGCTTCGCACGTGAACAAACTAAATAAATAAGAATGATGATATACAGATGAAACTGGTGTGCACTCTGCCACTTTCTTGACGCTCAATAAATATCCATGATTTGATTCCGCAGTGGGCTCAGCAACCAAGGACGTTTGGGATATGTAGAGTCACCTAGGTGTGAGGAACACAGAGAAACCTTGTAATGTAACTGTGACAGAGGACAGCATGTTACACATATAGCACGATATTTTACTATGCATACTCACCCACAATCCATGCATGCTCAGGAAGCAGATTAGCCATCAGCTGTGGTACAATGCTGTTACGCATGATGTATGAGTCATAGGCTGAGCTTGGAAATTTGACATGAGATGGTCATATCCGCCTGGCACACCACTTGCACTTTTATGGAGTGGACATTTTTACGATTCCTATAGATGTGCTCACATGCCTGTGGTGGAACAAGCCCAACATGTGTGCAATTAATGGCACCAACAACATGGGGGATGTGTTCAAGGGTATACAAATCTACCTTCACAGCCGCCAATTCAGGCCCCCTGGGGAAATGGATATATCTGTCCTTGTAGATCATCATAGCGGACAGGACATCACACAGCACCATGCTGAACATAGGTTGCGACATCCCACCTGCGCTGGCCACCGTGTGTTGGAATGATCCAGTGGCAAAAAAATGCAGGGCCGCCATCACCTTAGACGTTGGGGTGAAAGCTGTTGGATATGTTCTGCGAGGCTGCAGGTGGGGCTCCAACATAGCACATAGGTTCTGTAGGGTGGCTCTATCCAGACGGAATTTCCGGATGAGCTCCTCATTTTTCATGTCTGCCAGCACTGTGAAGGGATGATGCAGATTTGGTCTCCTCCTAGTTGAGATGAAAGTGGACACATGTCAATGCAATACACCATGAGATGTGCACAACATCTTATATTTTGACTCACACAAAGCCAACAATGACTGTCATCACAATAAAGTTACAGAGCAGCTTACATGTAGGGACACCTTCAGCTACACTACTCGTACACTTGTCCCCTTTCACACAGCAAGTACCTCCGAAACAACATCTGATTATGAGAATGCACATAGGGATATGGCCACATCTAGCATGAGCACGCCTGAGAGTATTTTACCCAACATATTTGTAAAAATACAACACTACTGTCTCATACCTAGCTGCTGTACCTCCCACACCTTCAGGGGTAAGTTGAACATGGCACACATCAACAACACAATGACCACAGGCTGAGCGTAAACAACACGTGTGTGCATGATCCAAGAAAAGAAGACAGTCAAATCTGCACATTGCTCAATGTGACATACATCACTGTGATTGTCACAGCACTTTCACACATTGACATGTGTACACATTGGAGAGTCCATAACAACACTGTTCTGTGTACATGCCCATCAACATCACAAGGGACATGTGAGGGAGTACATGCCAATGAGCAAATCACATACACAAACATGGCATTGTGTAGTCAGCAGTGTGTTAAATGTGACATTGGCATTGTGTGCACAATGATGTGCCATTAGTCATGTGGCCACTGTGCACTGTTGAGAACTGCCCATTGGCCATTGACAGCATGATGTGTCCATAGGTGCTGTCAAAGTGCTCCGCCACCCAAATCACGGTCACTCATGTCAATGTATGGCACCCAAATCGTGGTAGCTACCGCCTGGCACCACCGGTGTGTCACCGCCATGGACCATGCCCTTACAGCCAATGGGAACTGCTATAGCCGTAGCCTAATGCAATTTTGAAAATCATGGTAGGCGTGCTCCACCACCACGGGCCGATCATTGGATGCAATTGAAAGATGCACCACCATGGGGGTGTGGCTTGGACGGCAGTAGGGACGGCCGTCTGAATTCGTCACTCTGTCGGACCGGGGGAAAACGCTGTCTTTCCCGAGCCCTGAGACCAACTGATCGTGCATCAGGTAGCGCAGGTAGCGCTTTGGAACTTGTCTGGCGTTTGGTGAACCCTCTATATTCGACCGCGGAAGCTAAAGAGTTGAATTTTAAAGGATCCTCTTTGCGACGCACTACGAAGGGAAACAAAATGGCGCCTGCCCGAAGGTCTCGATGAGATGGTCCCGTTCGGCTGACCCGACGTCTCTCTGCAGGTCTACAATCATCTCCGGAGCCTCGCTGATCACTCGCGCTGATGTCACGGTACTTTCAGCAACTTTAGTAACTTTGGTGAGCTGTATGTTAGTTTATCGGCATGCCTGACTTTAAGATGGCGGCGATACCGAAAGACTTCTAACAACACTATCGTTTATAAATACTCTGTCACCCAAAATTTATCGTTTGACCTCGAGAAGCCAGCGCGAGTTCAGCGCGTGCCGTGGGACTGAGAGTCCTCTTACAGCGCTATTTCAACATCTGAATGCCACTTAATCTATGCATGGCTCGTAATTTAACAACTGGTGGCGGCCTGGCTTTCCTGTTTATCCACTCTGCTGGGGTCCAGTTTTTTAGGCATGGCTCGAGATTTAACATCTGGCAGTGGCCTTGGCATTCCTGTTTATCCACTCTGCTGGGGTCCAGTCTTTGAGGTCTGATGATCTAGTGTGCTCTATCTGATGTGAGTTTTGTCTCTACGTGCAAATTGTGGAGGGAGGGAGCTGCACACCACGCTGGGGACAGGATTGTTCTCTTTTCCGGGCTCATATGTGCAAACTGCCATACTACCTGTTACCACCGGCTACCTACTTGGGTCAATACCTTTTATCGGCTACACACTGCTACACTGCCATCTGTCAGCCAGTCCTACCACACCTGGGCAAATTAACGCCAATCGGCGTGTGTTATGGCCACCTGGCCCACAGGAACTTCACAAGTAACCACATAATGGCCATGCATCGCTATAGGGAGCCGCTACTATCTTTATAGGGGTCCTTCTTGAGACCTTCTTTTTCTTCCAGCGCGTCGCCTTTGGGAGTCTCTAGGCAATTCATTAACCAAGCAGGCAATCAACTAATTAACCAACCAACCAAGCAGTCAATTAAGGAGTTACAATGCCCCAGGCTCTGCAATCATCTTAAGCGGCTTTGCGACAATCGTACCTTGGTGTTTACAATCTCTCTCAAGGAAGCCACTCTGTAACAAGTGTTAGCCTTTAACCCTTCTATTCATCACTGCAAGGTTATGAACATGGCAGACAGAGACTCCAAACTCTTAAACAAGAGGAACAAAGGCGAACCCTCGCTGTCAGACTCGCCTATCAAAATCAAAGTCTGACATCAATAGCACGCTAGATACGATCCTCAAGAAATTGGCTGATGTTCATGAGCTGGCCAAGTCTACCAAGCAAGCTACAGACGCTATCCAGTTGGAAATCACAGCCATTAGAGCAGATATGAATACTGTGAACAACAGGCTGTCTTTAGCGGAACAAAGGATCAGTGACGTGGAGGACATTTCAACTAAATCCTGTAATGAAATAAAGGCCCTAAGGAACGTGACATCTATGCTTCTTAAACAGACGGCTGAGCTTGAAGATCGTAATCGCAGGGGGAACATCCGCATTCTTGGTGTCCCGGAGGGCTCAGAAGACGCCTCTGGATCGTGCTTAACCTTCTTAGAGGAGTGGATTCCTAAATTCACCGGCTTAGACTTCGACCAACAGTTTGAGCTGGACCGGGCTCACAGGATACCTACCGTCAAGTCCTCTTCAAACAAATGGTCCGCCCTATTATATGCAAGCCTCTAAGGTACCAGCATACAGAGGCTATACTTGCTCATGCTCGAAAGTCTCGGCAACTTACTTGGAACGGACACAAAATTATTTTTACACAGGATTACTCTAAGCCTACAGTAGATATTAGGAGACGTTTCCTTGCTCTACGGGACAGATTGAGGAACAAAAACATCCAGTTCTCCTTCGTTGGCCCTACTAAGTTTAGGATTACAGACAGCGGCAGACATCTCTACTTCAATGACCCTGTAGACCTTCTGTCCTATCTGGAGGGCCCTTCGACCCAGGACATGGATTCCTCACAATCTCTTTCTAGCAAAAGAAAATCATCACCGGACCCAGCCTGAAGTGGGTTTTGCCTGTTCTGGGCTATGTGTAGAAACTTAGCTCATGCTCACATACGATGCCAGGCCTATAGAATGTATTCTGCTTTGCTGTTTGCTATATGCTGTTTGCTATGTGCTGCACCTGATTCACATCCCTGAGGTTATTAAGCTTACCTCTTGGGTCGGATACTTTCAGGCTTATACTGTTGTGGATCTTGTTAATCTTTTTGATGTTTTTGATGTTATAGTTTCTCCGCTCAGTTCCAATGAGTCTGATACTGCCTAGATTTTGTCGGTGTCGCTCTAGTGTTGACAGAGTTTAATTGTACACCATATGTCATTTTGGGAAATAAGCGTGTGAATGTAGTCCACTCAATTCCCCCGAGGGGATGGTTTGACGTTCCTGCCATCGCACCTCCAGCATGCGAATTTCTCAGGGGAGGGAGGGGTGCGAGGGGGGCAAGGGCGGGTGGATTGAGAATACCCAGGTAGTGCAAAATTATCTTTGCTTTCATGTATACTGTGTGTTGGGTGCTCTCTTTTTCTCTATGATTTTCCTATTCTCTTCTGTTTCTCTCTTTCTATTCTGGCCTAATGTTCCTTCATTGTCCTCCCTGCAAGAGTACATGTTGCTTTTCGTTCTCCTTGATATTACGTACCTTGCTACAGATTAAGCGCTAATTGTTGCTTTGAAAGCGCATATTGTGTCCCAGTGCTGTGTCCTTCTCCGGATATCTGGTTCTTGGCTTCCGGTAGTTGGGTTCGTTGTGCCGCCTACATACATCCCATATGATGGCTCACAATAGTTCACATGCCTTATCAGAAGATCTTAAGATAGTGTCTCTGAACGTTGAAGGCCTCAACTATCCCATTAAACGCCGTAAAATACTTGACTATCTGGCTAAAACGAAGGGGGATGTTATATTATTGCAGGAAATAAAACTGTCTGAAGAGGATACTAAACTTATTAGATGCAATTGGATTTCACAAATGGCCTGCTCTCCATCTGTTAAAAAAAACCGGGGTGTGAATACCTTAATATCAAAGAATTCGGATATTTCCTTAGAGTCTCAATCACATGACAATGAGGGCAGACTGTTGGTTACTTGCTTGAAAAAAGGAGAAGACTTAATCCATGTGGTAAATATATATGGGCCTAACTCTGATGATCCAAATTTTTGGTCTGGAGTAGTTAGCACCTTGGAAGGTGTTCCTCAGGAAGATCTCATGGTGGTAGCAGGGGATTTCAACATCCCACTAGACCCGATCATAGATAGACAATCCAAGTGTCATTATAAGACAACGAGCTCGAATGCCATACTCCAAACGATGTGCTCCAAGTTCAACCTGAAAGACTCTTGGCGCCTCCAACATCCAGATACCAGGGACTTAACCTTTTACTCTATCCCCCACAATTCCTACACCAGGATAGACTACATTCTTGTCTCTGGTTCCTTTACTCGGTTAATCGATCATATGGATATTGCCCCGAGGCTGGTGTCTGACCACTCTTGTATTAGACTTAAAATGGTGGGTTGTCATAACGAACCTGTGTCTAGGAGATGGCGGTTTAATGATGAGGTTCTATCTGATCCGGTGGACAAGAAAAGGATTGAGGCGGCCATTGTGGATTACCTCAGACATAATAACATCTCTGAAACCAACATAAATAACCACTGGGATACCTTAAAAGCCACTAGTAGGGGATTGATAATTGAAATTAAAACAAAAATAAATAGGCGAATAAAGGAGATTAAAAGGTTGGAATCAGCTCACTCAAATGCTTTACACGACTCTAATTTACTCACTACTTTGATGCAGAAGAAATATGAATATAATAAGATATTAAGCGAACGAGCGGGGGTGTGGGTCAATAAATTCAAAGCTTTCAACTTATGTGAAGCCAATAAGGCAGGTAAATTGCTCGCTTCTTACCTTAAACACAAACAGAATCTACAGGTTATCTCCTCTATTAAAGATTCTAATGATCAAATCCATACCAAACATAAGGACATCCTTAATACTTTTAAATCGTTCTACCAGCAGCTATATAACAGTAACCATACTTTCAACACAGAAGAGTGTGCCAAATACCTTGATAACCTCAAGTTACCGCAGCTATCGGAAGAGAACAGACTCATGCTAGAACAAAACATTAGTGAGTTGGAAATCGAACGGGCTGTAAAGTCATTGAAGAATAATAAAGCACCCGGGCCTGATGGCTTCTCTGCATCATTTTATAAGGCCTTCCTAGGTCACTTGAACCCAACTTTAAAACAAGTATTTAACCATATTGCTTTTGATGGTACTCCACCAGACTCTATGCTTGAGGCTAATATAATAGTTATTCCAAAGGAAGGGAAAGATCCAACTATGCCAAAAAATTATAGGCCTATCTCCCTTATCAATGTAGATTGTAAGATATATGCAAAGATTCTGGCCACTAGACTCAATTTGGTTCTCCCTTAACTGATAAGTAGCTCCCAAGTTGTATTTCTCCGCAATCGCATGTCGAACGATAACATACGCCTGTTATGTCATATTTTGGAGAATGACGCTACCAAACCTGAGCCATCAATCGCAATTACATTGGACGCTGAGAAGGCCTTCGATAGAGTCTTGTGGGCTTTCTTGGAACAGTGTATGCGTTCCTTCCACTTGGGGAAGGCTTTCTCCTCTATGTTTATGTCCCTCTACTCGAATCCATTGGCCCGTATTGCTGTCAATGGTTCTCTATCTGACCCTTTTCCTCTACGCCAGGGCACTCGACAGAGCTTTCCTTTATCCCCCTCACTGTTCCTGTTGGCGCTTGAACCCCTTCTTCAGAGCCTTAAACTAAACCCGACTATTAAAGGTGTGAACATCCATGGCGTTCATGTGAAATTAGCCGCATATGCAGACGACATCTTAATAGTGACAGAACAACCGGGACCATCGATTGCTGCCCTGATGGATACAATAACAGAATATTCTGCTCATTCGGGGTATAAGGTCAACAGGGACAAATCAGAAGTTAAACCTCTGAACGTACACTGTACCAGGGAGATTTTAGGGGAATCAGGCCTGGCCTGGCAGCCTGGATATATTAAATACCTGGGAGTTGAGTTTGATTATAACATTATGAGTACGCTACTTCAGAACGAGAAAGTACTTTTGGAAAAAAATAAAGAACTTTTGGACTCCTGGTATCCGAAGTTTATCACATGGTGGGGCAGGATCGAAACAATAAAAATGATGGTCACTCCCCTAGTTAATTATCTCATAAATATGCTCCCACTCTTTCTGACAGATGATTTCCACAAGAAACTGACAATCTCTTATCAAACTTTCTCTGGCGCAAAAAAAAAATTAGGATTAGTATAAAAAAACTGAGCCTTGATAAAAGGCTAGGAGGTGTAAATCTCGCAGATTATAGAGTATACCAGTATGCTTTTCTTGCCAAACAAGGCTCATATTGGATCTCCGCACCTGGCGATTACGTTCCTGTCTGGTTGGAGGTAGAGAGAGCTATTCTTAATAACCTAAACCCTTTCTCATTTCTCATAGCCAATCGCCTTTATCCCATTTGCTCGAAGTCCATTTTTAAAAATACTAAAATAGCACTCTTGAAAATAGACCGAAAAGCTGCAGGTCAGTGTTAAGGGCTCTAAAATGGAATCAATATGGTATAATAATAAAATACTCTACAAGGGCAAATGTTTGAACTTCGATTCTTGGCTTAAGAAGGGGGTGTTTTTCCCTTGTCAATTAGAGAATGCCTCTTATCCAATAACGTTCTCAGATCTCCAAGCTAGGTACAATTTAGCCAATAATGAATTCTATAACTTTCTAAAAGTACGAGTGGCCATATCAAAATCCAAACTATCCTCTACCCTGCCTTCGCTACCATTGTTTGTGACTAAAATTAACAAGCTAGGCCATCAAGTTTCTCTGATATATAAACTCTTGCGACCCAAATCCTCGAATCTCAATGCTCACGTTGTTAAATTTTGGAACACGCATTCTTCTGTTCCGTTGTGGTAAATAAAATACCGGACTGAATTTCATACGGAATCTTAAAATAAAGTAAATAGCTCAAAATAACAAGAGGCAGAATCCGTGGTATAAGAGGTTTCTAAATGGGCTTTATTCCATTCAAAATGGCCGACTCGAGTCGCGGCCTTCAGGTTCCGTCACCACGAGGGTTCAGGAAGTGAAGTACAATATTTTGTTGATAGACATGCATTTTTATAATAAGTGCATTACAATGAAACGAATGTAGAAGGCGTAACATTTGATAAGAAAAATGACGTGACAGTGACATAATCGAAACTAGGCGTAATAAGGAATAAAAGAAACATAATTGGTTAGGATTATCAGGCATAGGTGGATCTATAAGATAATACTTGGCATAGATGCGCGCGCAGCAGTATGACGTGTAATTGACGTGCAACTAGGGGGTGAAGGGGACTTGACATTAACTCTACATATGGAGACGAAGAGTCTGAGGGGTCAAGTCAACCTAATCCCAAATCATATCTAACATCCTATGTTTAGAGAACTATGTTATCCACAAGGAAGGACTCTCGGACAGAATCTATTCTATACTAACTGTGTGTGCGTGTACAAGCGTCTAAGTGTCTATATGAGATGTGAGGGGCAGAAAACTTTCCATGGCAGCAGGGCTATGAATCACTTGCAGGAGGACGGAAAGGCTGAGTCCTTTGCTTGTGAGCTAAAGGAAATGTTTACCTAAATCACTAGACAGGAATGCATCGGCTGAAGAGCAAAATAGATAATTCGAAGGTGAAATACAGCTTCTTGGCAGACAGGCGAAAACTAGCCGAGGCAGGCACCGTTAGCTGCACAGGGAGTAGGACAAAGTTCATGGATACAGATGCGAGCTCAAGCTGAAGCTGTCAGAGACAGAGAGCAGGGAAAGGCTTTGAGGACAGAATCGGGCCTACTCGCCTGAACTGTAAAAATGGAGTAACTTAGCCATATAAAGTCGGTGGCCTGTCATGCTTAGGAATCGAATATCCAGCCCATAGATGGCGGATCTGACAGAGAACATGTTGACGGTAGACACACATATGTTTGCGTCTTAGAAACTGGAACTGGAGGGAACATACATGTACTTGTAACATGTATATAGAACCGTTGGGGTCCAAGATAGGGGACATAACTGACCAGGAAAATCCACATTTCCACATTCCCTCCTTGTCCCCTACTTGCCCTTCAAGAGATATCAATCTTCATCATTCCATCGATTTGCTCATGGAGCATCATTTCTTCTTCCTTCTTCTTCCGGCATTTTGAACGAGAACTGTGATATGGAATGCATGATGTGGCACACAGACCACAAATCGCTGGTCCACATTGCAGGCATAAACAACAACTGAAGAGCATAAGAAGGCCAATACCTAGGAAGGATAGAACTCTCCATCCCCAGGCTGCTATCACACTCCAAAACCACCCGGACCACGTCCAAGTGCCTGGATTCTCGTGTATCTGGCTTACAATCTTATGAAGGCGTGTTATGGCTTTATATACAGATGGCGAATTTTCTGGTATGAATATGCAGCAGCTGGATCCGATGACCCTGCAAGCTCCGCCCCTATCGGCCAGGATGACGTCAAGGACAAGACGATTCTGGAGAACAACAATTCTCATCACTGATTGTTCCTCTGTCAGATTGCCTAGGGCGGCTATAGTCTCGTTTACTACGGCTTCAAGAGTCTTGGTGAGTCTGCGTATCATCTTACTATTTGATATTGTACCTATATAGGGAAAGATACCTTTATTGAAATCTACATACTTGTCCCATGCCGTCTCAGTATAATCGACAACTGGGAGATCTCTCCGCTCTCTTTTGTGTACTAAATGAACATGTCGATAATAATCAGGAGGAGCTAGAAAAACAGGTGGCAAAAGGAATGCGATGTAACAGGTACCATCCCAATCTAGAGGCAGAAGCATATATGCCGTCTGACCACATATAAAGTAAGAATGGCGAGAAGCTCTAAATGAAGATTTCCCTTGATCACTATATTCTACTGTAGTAACACATTGGCTATGGCCCATATGTATGGAACCAACTTTTCTTACACATAATTCACCCTTTACTGGAAATACTGACATAGTGGGCAGAATTAGTTCAACTTCGGATTTGACATTCAAAATCATAAGATTAGGCGTAAAATTACCTAATTTATACACTTCATTTTCTAAATCAGTTCCTGTTCTACTGGGGTGACCCTCCTTATTAGGGTGACAGACTTTGAATAAAACTAGATTCAGATTTCCCCATATCCAATGTTGTTGATAAACTGCTGTGTCTGGGTCTATGGAATTTAATAAACTAAACCATGCTCCACAGGAGCCATTGTGTGTGAACGGATGTGGAAAGAAAGGCAGAACTCCTTTGTTGTTCTGATAGGGAGGAAGTCGGCCACACACCCAACAATTGGTGGCATTACTAGTCCGATGGGAATGATGTAACATACTAATGAATGTGTTATTACGCAGCGCAAGTCTATAGGACAACTCATGTGGGGGTAGGTCACTAAAAGAATGTTCATCAGTTATATTGAAAACACGTTTAGAAACAGGATAATACATATGCAACAATATACTTGCAGTAACTATTAAAAAACTCAAGGAAAACAAAATTAATAAAGTCACAATACAGTGGCTACGCAGTAATTTACAATAAGCATGTCGTTTCATTATGATTCTGGACTCTACATGATTCAGACCTAAGGGATACATGTCGGGACAGATTCAACCGCTTCACCTTGGAGAGGACTTAAACAATCAAATCGTCCGACAGTTTAGATCTGGACCTGAGTTTCTGTTTATAGAGTTCGGTGCTACTGGCCTCAGCCAAAGGTAGCTTTGAGTCAATGGGGGAAGACACACGGGGAATACTGTTTGTGTCAGGAGGAAGTCCATGAAATTTTTTGATATGGCTGGTATGCACCCAGCCTTTCCTTCCTTCGATCTTCACAGCTGTTCTGGTCGTCAGCAGGACCAACTTAGGAAGTCTCCACCTTGGCTCCAGTTGGGTTTTCCGATCAAAATTCCTGACGAGGACATAATCGCCAGGAATTACATCATGAGGTTTCACCTCGGTGTTGTCGGGAAAAGCTGCGATTACCTGTGAACGACAAGATTGTAGTGCAGACATCAAGGAAGCCAGGTAATCTGTCAGCATATTACAGTCAACATCAGTTATTTTACGGGGTATAGGCGTCCCCCACATATTCGGTGGTCTACCAAAGATCACTTCATAAGGGGATAGCCCTGTTCGAGAGTGTGCTACCATCCTCATGTAAAATAGCGCAACTGGTAAGGCTACTATCCAGTCCACACCCTTTTCCCGACATATTTTAGACAGTCTGATTTTTAAAAGTTGATTATGTCGTTCCACGAGACCTGCTGCCTCGGGGTGTCGGACACAGTGGAATTTCCACTGATATCCCAACAAAAGTGAGACATGTTTCATTAATTCGGATGAGAAAGGCTGGCCGTTATCTGAATATACAACACGTGGTAAACCGTACCGTGGGAAGAATTCTCGAACTAGCTGCTTGGCAGTAGTCGGGGCAGTGTAATCTGATACGGGATACGCCTCTGTCCAACGGGAGAGAGCGCAGACAACTACGAGAACATATTTGAATCCTCGACAACGTTCCATCTGAATATAATCCATCTGGAGGACTTCAAAAGGATGGTCAGGAGGCTGAAATCCACCCTGCTCTACGGGAACACTCTTTCCTGGATTAAACTGACAACATATCATACAGGTACGAACCTTTTGTTTAGCTGCTGCTCGTAAATGTTTGTTGAACCAAATGTGCTGAATGCTGTCTAGCATAGCCTTCTCTCCCAAATGTGCTGGGCTGTGAACTGTAGCTATAATGGCTTGAACCATGGAATCAGGGAGAAACCATACAGATTTCTCCTTCGTCATCCATCCTTGATCTGTCTGGATCCCTCCTAGTTCCGTCCACTTCTTTATTTCTTCTGCTGTGGCATGTGTCTGTATGTCAATTACGTCAAGTGCGGGATCCTTAATTGTCATACACTGTGTTGGTGTCTGAACTATTGGCTTTGTCATGTCTAATGTGCGATTCTGAGCAGTCTGTTTAGCTGTTCTGTCAGCTAAATCATTTCCTTGAGAAATGGTATCAGTAACCTTCGTGTGTGCTTTACATTTCATAATCGATATAGCAGTGGGTAAATGTATTGCGTCTAACAAGGCATGAATGAGGGGTCCGTGCTGAATGTGGGCACCATGGGACGTTAAATAACCTCTCTCTCGCCATAGCACGCCGAAGTCGTGTACAACTCCGAATGCATAACGTGAGTCAGTGTATACATTAACTTTCTTATTTGTGGCTTGAATACAGGCTTGCGTTAGAGCAATAAGTTCTGCTGCTTGGGCTGACAGAGTATCTATACAATGTGTCTCAATAATTTCAGTGTCTGTTGTGACTGCATACGCGGCCACTAAATCTCCTGTACTTGTTCTCATGCACGATCCGTCTACATACAACGTCAGGTCTGGATCTAACAATGGAACGTCTGTCAAGTCTTGTCTAGGTTTCGTCTTTATTTCAATGATTTCAACACAATCATGAGCTAGTGGGTCTGTTCCAATTACAGGTAATAGTGTAGCAGGATTCAATGTATTACACCGTCGGATCTCTATGTGTGGTTGAAACAATGTCAGTTCATAACCGGTAAGTCTTGCTATGGTCAAGTGTTGTGTTTGTGTTCGGTTCACAAGAATCTCTACTGCATGTGGTACTTGTACTGTCAATGGGTGTCCTAATACTATGGCATCGCTTTGTCTGATTGCTAAAGCTGTCGCTGCCACTGACTTCAGGCATGCAGGCAAAGCCTGAGCTACGGGATCTAATGTACTGGAAAAATAGGCACATGGCTTGCGTGATCCTGCTTGATCCTGAGTGAGTACTGACAAGGCAGTACCTTCGCGTTCTGTAACAAAGAGTGTAAAATGTTTGCTATAACATGGTGTTGCTAAAACAGGTGCTTGACATAAAGCTTCCTTTAGGCTTTCAAAAGCTTGTGTATGTTCCTGAGTCCAAGGGAGAACAGTCGATGTGGCTGCCTCCTGTGTGGTTAACTGAATGAGTGGTTTTGCTAGAAATGCGTACTGAGGGATCCACTGCCTACAATATGAAGTGAGGCCTATGAAAGCTCGCACCTCCTTCTGTGTCTGGGGTATTGACATATTAGCAATTAACTGGATGCGATCTGGTGTAAGCTGCCTTCCCTCCTTGGACAGCGAGTGACCAAGATAAATAACTCGCTGAACACAGAATTGCAGCTTAGAAGGGGACACCTTGTGCCCCTTGTCGGCTAGGAAATGTAAAACTGTCAGAGAAGCTTTTTCACATTCTGGCTCGCTTCTCGCGGTGATCAGCAGATCATCGACATATTGAAGCAGTGCTGTATTGACTGGCATGTGGATACTGTCAAGTTCTCGTTTCAGTGCTTGGCTGTAGATGCTGGGGCTTTCTGTGAATCCTTGGGGAGCGCGTGAGAATTTAAAGCTGCGTCCATTTAAACTGAATCCGAACAAGTATTGGCTTTCCGGATCTATTGGGACGCTGAAAAAGGCATTCTTGAGATCAATTACAGTAAAAAATGTTGCTTCGGAATCAATTGCTGTCAACAATGATGATATATCAGGGACCACAGGGAATTGTGGTACAATACACTTGTTTAGTTCACGCAAATCAATAACCAATCGGTACACTGGTGGGGCAGTAGGATCAGTTCGTTTAAGAATCGGAATTATCGGTGAATTACATACATTGGAGTCTGTTTCTACAACTACTCCCTGGGCAATTAGCTCATCAATGATTTTCAGCAAAGCCACTACAGCATCATGCGGTAACTTGTATTGTCGCATTCGTGGTAGTACCACTCCTGCTTTCAATGTAACTCGATAGGGTGTAATGTTCATGCAGCCAACATCCGTAGGGCCTTGTGCCCATAGATGTACTGGTAAAGTCTGTAGTCGGGGATCCATGTCTCTAGACACATAGTGACCTTTAAAATCACGCAAAAACAACCTTACTCCTTCCGGAGAACAACATATTATGGCTCCTAGTGCTTTCAGAGTTTTAATTCCTAACAGATTTTCTGGGCATGATTTAGTAAGCAATAAATCTGTAGTTCGTGTCAAAGGTCCTATCGTAAGTGGTAGAGGCTGTGATACTTCATTAACAATAGGTTTTCCCGAAAAACCAAGGGAAACATTTTGAGAGCCTGAGAGGGGTGCCCCTGGAACCTCACTTCGTTTTATAGTTGTTCGACTTGCCCCTGTATCGAGTAAGAATTTTCTATCTTGACCTAATAATTCACTATGTACATAAGGTCCTTCTTGATCTACCGGAATCTCGATAAGCGGTAAGTCAACTTCCCTCTCTAGGCTGGTTCATGCGTAACGCTGATACTCAGGGTATTCATACTGTGCAGTCTGATACATTTGTCGTGTTGTAGTTTGTGTGGCAGTAGCGGGCAACGGTGGTGCAGCTGGCACAAACTGTATGGGTTGCTGTGAGGCTGGCATGGACTGTTGCTGAACTGGCATGGACTGTCCATGCTGCATAGCTCCTTGTTCATTCTGATCTTGTCTAACTAATCGTGGTCTCTCTTTTGCAATACCTGTAGCTATATTACGTTTCAGGACTGGACAATCGTGTACATAATGGCCTAGTTGTTTACAGTAATTGCAGGTTCCTTTTACAGGAACTGCAGAATCACCAGAATGTGTCACACCCTTTTTGTGACCATCTGCTGGTACTGTCTGAGAAACTAGCATTTTCATTTTTGTATCCTTCATGCGTCTATGCTCGTGTTCTTGTTCATCCCTAATTCTATTGTGATGATACTGTAACATTTGTAGCATTTGCGACGGAGTGTTACTTTGCCAGGTACTCTCGAATTTCAATATTCTATTCTTCACTGGGGGCAATGCATTTTCCACTAATTTTGTCACAAATAGATGTGGATATGAGTCACTACTTGCTTTTATACCACTATTTATACCAAAACATTTTTCAAATCGAGCATAATAATCGCTTGTGTCTTCATCTTGCTTTTGTTTACAGGCTGTGATTGCACCCCAATCTTCCTTTTTTGTAGTTAATAAACGTGGCAGTACCTGTACTAGTAAACCTGGTAACAGTTTAACTTTATCCCCGAGCCCTGAACCTGCAGTTCGGGTCCTTTCTTCCTCTGCTAATGCTGTCCAGTCTATCTTTTGGTCTCCCACTTCCCACTCTTTTTCTTTCAGTTTTTCATAAATGCCAGCAGGCAAAAGCACCTTTAATATCGTCATAATATCAGGAAAGGTGTACTCTCCCATCAGTAACATGTCTTTAATTTCTCGGTGGAAACCCGCTGGGTCTTTGTCATGACTAGGTACTACTTTCTTCATTTCTAATAATTCCATTTTTGATATGGGTGTGTAAACAAATACACGGTGAAACTCATTGTCTTCGCCTTTTATTGGGTGCACTTCCCGTAAAGGATTTTGTCTATCCATGTAGTACGGTGCTCTTTCTCTGGGGGGCAGGGAGAGAGAATCTGGATTTACAAAAAGGACGTACTGCTTACGTGACACTAATATCTCTTTAATTAGCTTGTTACTAGAACCTCTCCATCTGTACGTGAGTAGTTCCGTTAATATATCAGGTAAAGGACCAGGGTCAGCATGTTGGCTCTTATATAATATAAGGAGTTGCTGAATCATATAGATTCCAGCTAAACGTTGTTCATCTGTACTGAGGTTGAGAAACGTGTGTGCTACGGTCTCATCACCGTATTTTTCAGGACTAACAATCCAGTGAACGGCTGATCTGGCTAATTCTTGCTCATCTATGGAATCGAGGAGGTGATAACCCCTTCGTTCTCGTAGTATTTTATCTGCGGCTTGAAACGAATGTTCAGGAGATTTCAGATTTATTACAGGCGTCGGATACGTTCTGCTATTATTTGGGTATACAGAGTGTATTGGATCAGAAAAACATCTAGTATTTTCACAGGATCTTCCTCTGCCTACATAGGCTATGGTCTCTGACTGTCTTGCAGAGTTCCCTGATTCGGACACTTCATCTTGCTCAAACTCGTCTGTTCCCAATCTTTCTTCATGAATACGCTCTATTTCTTTACGGATTTTTCGGCACATGGCTATTATACAATTTTGCTTATCGTGTCTCCCTTCTGATATATTCTGACTCCATCTTGTAAGAGTAAGCATTACATTCGGGTCTACCCCCGGACGATCTTGATTTCTGATCACACAGTTTATGAGGAAACGTAACAGTTCCCCCTGTATCTCTACTTTCTGGAATTCCATAGCTCTGTTAATACATCCTGGATCTCGTCCTGTTTGAACAAAATGATATATGTTATCCAGATGCGTAGTCATTCCTGGTAACCTTGCTAAATACTCTGCGGCTCGTCTGATACGTAATGATGCCAGGACCATTTCGTCCTCTTTACCAACCACTGGGTCATATCTACAATTTACAAGGAGTTCCTTAAGCGTACGTTCATTTACGAATTTTGGTGTACGTGAATGTGTTGACTCTTGAAAGACAAGTTTATTTATTCTAGGTGGTGTAAAAGTACTGCTAGCACCTCCCGTGGCCCCATCTGGGGCGTCGGGTGTGAAAGGGTTCGTCGAACGTGACACCGCAACTATGGGTGTCGATACCTCTGTAGAGTCGACTGCGGAGACAGATGCGGAAACGGATGTGCTTGCCGACGCTTGTGTCGGAACTTGCTGTTGCACGGGGACAGATACCTGATCCTGACGTTGAACCCCTCTGCCAGATGGTCTATGTGGTGCGGCGTTAGCATACTCGGGAGCTGCGTCATCTAGATATGAGGAAAGAAAAACATCTTCTGCGGTTCTGGGAAGCCCCTTTGGATGTACCTTAATTGGAAATAATGGGGGTGGCAAGTCTTTTGGTATCTCTGGAGCAGCCTTAGGTAATCCTTCGGCTAGTAGGGGATACATACCATTCATAAGAGCATTTCTTTGTCTATTTACTTGTTCTGATTTCACTCGGATACCTTCCTCAATTAATAGATTTTCTTGAACTTTATTTGAACTTTCTTTACTCCTCTCTTCTTGTCTACGTGCTTTTTCTGTTCGTCTATGAGATTCTTTACGCCATAACTCGACAGCGTCTTTCTGTGACTGTCTGACCTTTCTTTTCCATAACTCTTCCTCCACTTTCATGATGCACTCTGCATCCCAGGTTCCCGCTGCGGGCCACCTTTGACTTTCCGGTAATCCCTTGGTATAATCTACCCATAGATCAAGAAACAATATGGCATCTAAGCCATGCTTATGGTACATGAAATGTCCTGGAGTGTCTCTAGGAGGAATAGGAACTGCTTCTTCAAGCACCCCTTTTCTGGTAGTAATCTGTCTTAACTTCGAGAAGAGCGGCATATTGACAACTGACCTGATACTTACTCTTGAACTTACTTAATACGAGAAACACAATAATGAACAGTGAACAATGAACAGTCATTCATACCACAATATGCAAGACATTTTCTGAATACTTTAAACATTAAACATTAAACATTTAATAATGGTCGACAATGATGACAGTCTGCCTAACTAATCACCACGCTGAATTCTTGACAATAACTGAATACTTCGGAATACTTGATATACTGCTAAACAGTACATATACACTGCTAAACAGTGCAGACCGGATTTGTGTACCCAAATCCGTTTTGACCGGCACAACCTATGTGCGCGTCAACACGCCTCCCCGGCGATGGTACTCACCGAGTAGCTCCTTGAAACGGAAGGCCTCAGAGAATGGACAGGACTCGATAACTGCGGACAGCGGACCCTCTGGACATCGGGATTTCGGAAAACCTGGTGGGCCTCTGTATACCTCGGATCTTGCTCTCTCAGCTAGGCTCTGGTCGGGATACTTCGCACTTCTCACCGCCTCGTCTGGGTTGATCGCAGCCTCAGTCGCCCCCGCTTGACCGGAGGGAGCTTACAGGAAATCCTGCTGGTACGCGTTTATGGTCCGTCCAGCTGTGGCAGGAGACCGGGCCTGCAACGCACCGCCGGCGCGTGAGATGAGAAAGTGTCCCTGTTCGGGCGCCATTATGTGGTAAATAAAATACCGGACTGAATTTCATACGGAATCTTAAAATAAAGTAAATAGCTCAAAATAACAAGAGGCAGAATCCGTGGTATAAGAGGTTTCTAAATGGGCTTTATTCCATTCAAAATGGCCGACTCGAGTCGCGGCCTTCAGGTTCCGTCACCACGAGGGTTCAGGAAGTGAAGTACAATATTTTGTTGATAGACATGCATTTTTATAATAAGTGCATTACAATGAAACGAATGTAGAAGGCGTAACATTTGATAAGAAAAATGACGTGACAGTGACATAATCGAAACTAGGCGTAATAAGGAATAAAAGAAACATAATTGGTTAGGATTATCAGGCATAGGTGGATCTATAAGATAATACTTGGCATAGATGCGCGCGCAGCAGTATGACGTGTAATTGACGTGCAACTAGGGGGTGAAGGGGACTTGACATTAACTCTACATATGGAGACGAAGAGTCTGAGGGGTCAAGTCAACCTAATCCCAAATCATATCTAACATCCTATGTTTAGAGAACTATGTTATCCACAAGGAAGGACTCTCGGACAGAATCTATTCTATACTAACTGTGTGTGCGTGTACAAGCGTCTAAGTGTCTATATGAGATGTGAGGGGCAGAAAACTTTCCATGGCAGCAGGGCTATGAATCACTTGCAGGAGGACGGAAAGGCTGAGTCCTTTGCTTGTGAGCTAAAGGAAATGTTTACCTAAATCACTAGACAGGAATGCATCGGCTGAAGAGCAAAATAGATAATTCGAAGGTGAAATACAGCTTCTTGGCAGACAGGCGAAAACTAGCCGAGGCAGGCACCGTTAGCTGCACAGGGAGTAGGACAAAGTTCATGGATACAGATGCGAGCTCAAGCTGAAGCTGTCAGAGACAGAGAGCAGGGAAAGGCTTTGAGGACAGAATCGGGCCTACTCGCCTGAACTGTAAAAATGGAGTAACTTAGCCATATAAAGTCGGTGGCCTGTCATGCTTAGGAATCGAATATCCAGCCCATAGATGGCGGATCTGACAGAGAACATGTTGACGGTAGACACACATATGTTTGCGTCTTAGAAACTGGAACTGGAGGGAACATACATGTACTTGTAACATGTATATAGAACCGTTGGGGTCCAAGATAGGGGACATAACTGACCAGGAAAATCCACATTTCCACACCGTTAACTGACACTTTGTGGGCTAAACTATGGCACTCTGTCTCGCGTAACAAGGTGTCTCCAGTACTTTCCCAGACCAAATATTGGCTACTTCACAAGGCCTTTTGGACACCTGCACGTTTTTTTTCTTTGAACATACGTGATGACGCACTGTGTTGGAATTGCAAACATGAAACGGGGGACTTAGCCCATCTTATTTTTCATTGTTCGAAAGTGGAGTCCTTTTGGGATAAGATTTTTGCATTTTTGTCACAATTATTGAAATGTACATTGGCTAAAGAATTCTCCACCCTGACTATGGCATCTCTGAGGGTGGACCTGGACACTGATGGCGATAAAGCTCTCCTGGACCTCTTACTGGCGGCGGCAGTGAAAATGGTCCTTACTAACTGGAAGGACACAAGTAAGGCCTCCTACAAAGGATGGATAAATTGGGTTACTCACCTGAGTGGTGCGGACAATGTGGCCTTGCAAAACTTACCCTGGAGATCCCCTTCTAGACCAATGTGGTCCACTCTGGACAATTACTTTGACTCTCTCAAACCCCCATGAGCTTCCTGGCATTCCTATTGTATACCCTTGTTGCATTTCATAATGTTGAGTTTTGTGGGGGTCCCCCTGTCGGCACAGGACACATATGTCATAGCTGGATTATCCTGTTGACAAGAACTTCAAGGAAATTTCTTATGTTTGTACTCTTGCTTCTCCTCTGCTCAAATTGTTTTTTTCTTTCCCTTTTCTTTCTTTCCTTTCTTCAACGTTCTTCTCTCTCTCATGAACGATCGCTAGAGGTATCTCTCAGGTTTAAATCTTGCGCAGACAACGTATTTTTTGCTATTCCATTGTCAATTTTCTGGTGTCTGCACACCATGTCCTTAGCTTAACATTGTTACGCACCCATGGGTTATTCCTTTTTCTATCTCTATCTCAAAATCAATAAAGCATTTGAAATTGAAAGATGCACCACCACGGTAATGCCCGCCTGGCCCCTGCAGTGTGCCACCGCCATGGACCATGCCCTTACAGCCAATGGGAACCGCATTCGCGGTAGCCTAATGCAATTTTGAAAAATGCGGTAGGCGTGCTCCATCACCGCAGAGCCGGTCATTGGATGCATTTGAAAAAGGCTGACCTGGAACACCAATTGAAGCAGCTTAGAACCACAGAAACTACCCCAGGGGCCTATATATGTGTGGGAGAGAACCTAACGTTTCCACAGCTTCCAGTGACTGCTGTCTGAGACCCCTCACCTGCCGCTGCTGCTGCTGCCTCCAGGGACTGCTGTCTGCCACCCCTCAACACCAACAGCTTCTGTCTCCAGGGACTGCTGCCTGCCACCCCTCAAAACCAACTGTAGCAGCTGCTGTCACCTGGCCACAGTGATGGCAAGGACTGAGAAGATCTGGGCTAGTCCCTTCACCAGTGAGGAGCTGGAGGGCCTGGTGGACGAGGTGCTCATGCACTATTAAAGGCTATATGGGGGCCCAAATGTCATGGTTAGTCTTCAACAGTGTGAGTGAGAGTGCAGGGGGGCACATATGAAGTTGAGATGCTGCAGTATGTGCCTGAGAGTTTGGGGTTTGGTCATGCACTGCCAAGCATGCTTTCTCCAGGGGGAAGGGGTGTGTAGCCTATGTCACACGTTTCCCTGCCTGCACATCAAGATTAAGATTTGAGGACATGTATTGTCTTGTCCGCCTTACAGTGACGCAGCAAGTTGGTAATGCAGGAGTCAGGACAGTGATTGCTTGTGTGAATGGCTGTTTGGGTCCCTGTTGTCCGTCTCAGTGTGAGCCCACCTGGCCTGCACAGTCACCACTCAATATGACAAGGACACATCACTGAATGTACAGAGTGTGACATGTGTCTTATTTTCCTTACACTCCATCAATGAGCCGCCTCAGCCCTGTAGATTGCACACGACTGGCCTTGTGAGAAGGGTGTGGGATTGTGAGATCATGTCCCTCAATGTGACATCCATGACACAGTGAGCCATTCACAGGGCAAGGACATTGAGGGCTGTGCAGTGTTGGACACAGTGAGTCTACCCCAAACATATGTTGATATGTAATGTATGTCTTGCTCTACTTAAAAAAATGGACTGTAGATGTGGGCAGACTACACATGGCATTATGTGCTGGCATCCTGCATATGTATGAGATGGGCAGGTGCTGTGTCCACCCTCACACCTGCATGCATTTACGTGTGGTTCTCCCATACTGATGTATCATGTGAGATGCATTCTTGTCTCTGTGACACATATCTGTGGATTTGTGATGAGTCAGTATCATGCTACTGTACTGAGAGATATTGGTACATAACACTGTGTCACTGATGTTTTCCCCCTCTTGTCTCCCATGCCTGAAGCTCAAAGTACACCAGTGCAAGGCCGTGTGGAAGGCCACTGCATGCCAGGTGCAGGCTCTGGGTGTCTCCAACCGAAGGCGCACCCACTGTGACAAGCGGTGGGATGACATCTGCCGGCTGAGCATGAACGTGGCAAAGATGACACTGGGGCTGATCCCTCGGACTGGCAGGTTGGCGCGGCTCAGCATGACACCACTAATGGCCCGCATTTTGGCCGTAACACAGCCTGAGCTGGATGCACGTTTGAAGAAGCATCAACAGCAAGCTAGGGGTGAGTATTCTGGGAAGGGTGACTTTGGCTGTGAGTGGCTGCATGTGTACACAGCCTGCGCCAGCGCTGGGCTATATGATGTTGGTAGTGTGATGCAGTGGCTTGTAAGTGGCCTCTGTGCTGAGTGCAGCTGTCATGCGTTTGCCCTACCTGCACTTCCTAATGTAATTTGATTACTGGGCATTTACATTGCATTCTGTGTAATGGGCTTCAGGTATTGTCTTCATTAGGGTAGTCTGGTAAATCACATGGATGTGAACGGCAGTGTGCCTGTTCTGAGTGTGCTTTCATCAATGCGTGCATTGCCTAACCTCAGATTTGTGAGGCTTGGACATCTGACGCCAATGTGCAACAGTAGTTGTGCCCCAAAGTACAACATGGTGGTTGGCATGAGCTCATGGCCATTGTAGACTGTTATGTTGGAGTCTGTATCTGTGTTGTCCCCTTCTGCTCCATCCAAATATGACAGTGGCAACATGTTGTGGGGTTCATCAGAGCCCTAGGTGTGCTCAGAACTATTTGTGTGTCTGCTTGAACTGAGCCACTGGCAGGATATTGTGCTGTGTGGTCATCACATGGCTCACTTATGCCTGGTTTGCTTGTTGACATGCACTGTTCGAGTAAAAAATTGAGGTCGCACAATGGTATTGCACAGGGTGGTGGTGTGCAACATGTAGATTTCATCATTCTCAGTGATGATTTGCTTGCATACGTTTGTTCTGTTGATGCCAATGAACTGATCCTACATCTCTCTCTCATGCAGTATCTCCTCTGGGCGTGGAAGAACAGGGGATGGACACCAGTGGTGAGGCATTTAGCACATCAGCTGCACACGAGCACAGTGACATAGATGGGACCAGCGCCTCAGAGCGGGACAGGAGTCTGCTGGAGGAATCACAGCCAGAGACGTAAAGGTCTACGTCATCTGACGACGGTGGTGACCCATCTTTGTTGGTGGCCACACGGAAAGGGGACTCTGCCTCCTTGTCCACCACACAGCTTACAGTGCCCACCCTCCCAGCTGCTTCCACTAGTGCTGCCCGTGTTTGCACTAGTAAGAAGTAAAGAGTGTCCTTCATCCCAGGCACTGCTGCCCCTGCCTCCCCTGCTGCCATCAGTGCTGAGTCTGTGGACCTTTTGCGCCAGCTGTGTGTGGGCCAGACAGCTCTCCTCAATGCCTCCATAGACCACAACAACAAGTTAGCACAGGTGGTTGCTTTCATGGAGGGCATACATTCAGACGTGGGTGGGCTACACCGGACTGTCCAGTCTTTGTCCTGCGCAGTGACGGCTGCACTTCAACTGGCACAATCTCGGAGTCCATATCCAGTTCCTTTGTCCACCCCCCTGCCATTGGCCACATCTGACGATAGTGACCATGCACAACAGACATCAAGGTCAAGATACAGCACACGCAGCACACACCAGCAGCAGCCCAAGCAGTCCAGGGCGCAGACACCATCCCCACAGAAAACTAAAGCACCCTACAGCGCAAAGACGAAAGCCCGTCCGGCAACACAAAGGACCACAAAGCCAAGAAGCAGACCTCAAGGTTACATGCCTCAGAGGCATCCCCAGCCAAGGACTCTCCTGTCCCAAAAGCGTCTTGCAAAGACAAGCAGACAGTTTCCGCGCCCACTGAGAAGGTTGTAGTATCTGCCACTCGGGTGAGTACTGTTGATGATTTTCGTGATGACAGGCATAACTTAGATAGCTAATCGGCAGTAGCAGAACACTAAGTACGATTGGGTGTTTGTTTTAATACAACTCATATGCACTCGATAACACGGAGTAGGCTATGAGTTTAGTTTAGATGCGGATTACACATTTATAGAGATGCAGGGTTTTTGTGATCGGGTATCTGTAGTAATGGATAGTTACTGGCAGGACACCGATTTACATTGGGTAGAAATGGTAACCATCGTTGATGTAGAGTGTTGTGTTTGAACGTGTCTGCTCATTTTGGTAAATACAGCGTTAGGTGTCAGTAATATTGGGGCGAATGGAGTAGAAATAATGTAATCGATGGGCATGATGTGTGCCTTACTTTTGGTACAGATTTACCTGATAAAAAACTAGCTATCATGTGAACAGCTGCATCCTAACATATGGACTTTTATAATTCAAACTACTATCACATATTTGGGTGGTAGACCAATTTTCCTGATGCATTTGCATTACATACAGGCCAGAAAGAACGTATTATGGTTATTAAATGTTCTGGATGGAGGATTAAAGAAGATTATTGGTAAGGATCTTTGCATCTAATAGTGGTGGAACTTTGTGTGTCCTGTACTAACTAATTATGGTCACTGGATTTGATCATCATATTCTTTGTGCTCTAGATTGTACAGCAATCTATCTTAATCAGTAGACGTCTGGAATAAAGAAATATTAATAGAAGGTGAGCTCATTGTCCGGAACTACTAAATAGACAAGCGGTGCTAGTCAAATGTTAGGTGGTGAATAATGCACTATATATAATAGATTTGTCTGTTTTTATGCACTTATGCAACTTTTGCATTGTGTTTATATTGTGGACATATTGTACTTTCTTGATGAGACTATGACTGTTCTTAGAAGGTCTTATGTAATAGCTATTGCATTATATGCAATTCCCTCTTTCTGTGTCACACACATCTTCACGGTCACTAATGTGACCATTTGTGTTGGAGTGTTTGAAATTATCTACGAATCACTTTGAGACTGCCAAACACATGGGTGATGTGGTGAAGGTGATCGTATATACTATTTCTAGTGTGACTCAGATATATGTTGTCAATTTGTTTATAGCCCTGATGAAGTCAGAGATGACGGACGCATCAGATCTGACGAAACACGTGTTGGCTATTTTTGCTACCTGGAGAAGATTGTAACGTATCTCAGGAATCAACATCGGAGTTGAAAGAAGACGAACTGGACTTTGATTTCATAATACACACTGAGTAGTGCTCAGGATAATTTGTTTGTTGTTGTAGGACCGGATTTTCTGGTCCATCTTTGGGGGTATGAGTGGCTGCCCTCTTCCTTGGAGCACAAAATTTGATAATTTTGCATCTGACTGTGGGGATTATGAGACATTTTTGCGCACCGAGCCTTGCCACATTCATCTTTGGTTATTCCACTGAGAAGGTAGTGCCTGCAAAGAGTACACATAAGAAGGCCTCTAAGGCAGATTCACCCACAACCTTGACTCCCATCCAAAGCCCAGTGAAGTAGGGGAAGGAGGGCACTGAAGGGGGAACACCTAGTAAACAGGGAATGGAGGTGCCAAGGCAAGGCCAGGCCAAGCGAACTGCATGATCCAGCATGTCCCCAGAGGGTGGGTCACCGTCTGCACCTGATGCAGCTTTGGTGGTGAGAGTGCCTATTGTGTCCACACCACTTCCCATTAATCCCAAGACAGAGAAGCCATTTCGAGTCCCCAAGAAGTGGAAAGGCACCCCTCCACAATCTCCCACCCACACTGTGTCTCACTGCAGCATGACTCCTCCTCCACGTGCCACTACACCACCTGGTCCAAGCAGCTGATGCCTCTACCTCAGCTGGGCCTCTCTCTTCCCGGTCCAGGCCTCCAACTGTCCCTGACACACAGCCAGCTCCCAGTCTGACTGACAGCCAAGTCTGAGTGGTAGTCACCCTCACACACCTGTCTCTCCCACAGCGGTGCCTGTACTGCCCATTCTTACCCCCCGACTGTGTTGCTGACCATGGCAGGCTACAATCACACACATTGCCTGTGCAGCTTCTCATGGGCTCACTCTGCACTTTGTGCTGGCAAATGGCCTTGTTGTTCACTGCTGGTTACCCCTTGCCTGTGCAGCTTCTCATGGACTCACTCTGCACTTTGTGCTGGCCACTGGCCTTGTTGTTCACTGCTGGTAACCCCTTGCCTGTGCAGCTTCTCATGGACTCACTCTGCCCTTTGGACTGGCCACTGGCCTTGTTGTTCACTGCTAGTTACCCCATGCCTGTGCAGCTTCTCATGGACTCACTCTGCACTTTGTGCTGGCCACTGGCCTTGTTGTTCACTGCTGGTTACCCCTTGCCTGTGCAGCTTCTCATGGACTCACTCTGCCCTTGGACTGGCCATTGGCCTTGCTGTTCACTCCTGGTTACCCCTTGCCTGTGCAGCTTCTCATGGACTCACTCAGCACATTTGACTGGCCACTGGCCTTGTTGTGCACTCCTGTTTGCCCCTTGCCTGTGGGGCTTCTCATGTAACTACTCTGCACTTTGTGCTGGCCACTGGCCTTGTTGTTCACTACTGGTTACTCCTTGCCTGTGCTGCTTCTCATGGACTCACTCTGCCCTTTGGACTGGACACTGGCCTTGTTGTTCACTGCTGGTTACCCCTTGCCTGTGCAGCTTCTCATGGACTCACTCTGCACATTGGACTGGCCACTGGCCTTGTTGTTCACTCCTGTTTACCCCTTGCCTGTGCAGCTTCTCGTGAAACTACTCTGCACTTTGTGCTGGCCACTGGCCTTGCTGTTGTCTAATATTGGTTCCTATTTGTGCATTATGTGAATAAAGACAGTTGCTACTGTTGTCTGTTTTGTCAGTGTCCTTACCGATTAAAGTTGTTTCTGTGTGTGTATGGTTTACTGTGCCACATGCTCTGTATGCCACTTCAACATTGCCAATGGCTTGTCTCACTTTTTCTAGTTTTTACAGGGGTGTCAGGGATTTCAGTTCTTCCTGACTCTGATGCTTGTGGGTGCAATGATGGTGGTTTCATTTGAAATACTGTTGCCATTATCAGACTTTGTTCATGTTAGCTATATTGTACACATGTCAGGTTTGGGGGCACTGCCAGCAGAGAGTGGGATTCTATTCACAGGATTGCAGGCAGGCTGGCCAGGGTCATCATGTATGTGTGATCTTACGTATGTGTTCCTCAGCAGTGTAGGTGTGTAGTCATCTTGTGAAGGTCAGTCATCCTAGTCACATGGGTTACTTTCAATATGTGCACTAGGGTGGTCCAGAAATGTGCAGTGTGAAGGGGGTGGATTTTTCAGGAGTGTTGATGTGTGTGTGCCCCTGCAATGTCAACTACACATGTGTCACCCAGGAGTAGAGTGTCTGTTTGTGTGATTGTTCAGCCCTGTGCTTGTGAATGTGTGCACATGTATGTGTGTGTTGTATGTTGTGCACTGTGCAGTGTGTTGTTGTGTCCTTGCAATTCTGGCTGACTCCTACTTGTTGTTATTGGCAATTGTGAGTATGCAGAGTATGTGACTGGCTAGTCAGTGTTGTGTTTTGTTGATCATCCAATGTGTCTTGATACTGTTTGTGGTCACTGTGCGTACCTGCTCAACAACACTGACATTGTGGGTGTGGTTTCTCATGCATTGCTGTCACATGGGGCTTTATTGCCTCCAGAATGGCATGTGGGATGTGGTGTCATACCATCCCCTATCCGTGCTTCAGATGCCTAGCCATTGTGAGTCTGCACTCCATCTATTTGTGTACGGTACACTCCTGCCATGTCCACTACTAACGTACACACAACTTCACTTTCTTGTCAGTGGTCCCCTTGGGTTGCCTGTGTGTGTGCCTCCCCATCACTTAATTTTTGACACTGTGCTTTGTGGTGCAGATATTTGTGCAGGAGCAATGTGCCACTCAGGACATTTTCCCACATGGTTATATGTGATTCTGTTGTACTGTTTAGCAGTCATGGTTGTTCATATGCAGTTCAATTGTTTGTGCTTCGCAGTCCTCTGATCAGGTTGTTTCCACTTTGGTGTCCCAGACTTGTGCATCTGTGAGTGTTGGGTTAGGTGTATGTGTGTTTGCTGAGGTACTGATTCACTTCCTGAGTGTTATGTTGTCTGTGTGCTGTTTTGATTGTTGTTGTGGGTGTTCATGGTATGTCACTCATATCTCTGTGGGACTGGTATGTTTGGTGTGCACACACTGCTTTGTGTGCATGCAGTGGAGTGGGTGTATGTTGCCATGTCCTTGCCTGGTGTGCATCCCCTGATGTCCTGCTGTGTTTGCAATGTGATTTATTGGCATGTACATCTGTTGTGTGTTTGATGTGGCTGTGTGCAGTGTTTGGGCGGTGTTGTCTCTTGCAGCTGACAGATGCTCTGTGTGTGGTATACTATTTGCATGTCAGTGTGTGTGTTTTGTTGGTGTGGTGTGCTTCATTCAGATGTGTGTTGCCGGTGTGGTGTGCCTTACTTGTGTGTCTGTCACATTAACCTAGGTCTATTCTAGTTCCTGTTCTTGTATTAGGTGCATCCTTGGTGTTTTCTCCTCTGATATTTGAGCTGTCTCTTGTCATTCTTGTGCATGTACAGGCATGTGGTATACTATGACACCATGTTGACATGATGGGTGGTGTGGTATGTCTGTCTGTGTGTCATTATAGGCCCATTTCTAACAGTTTGTGTCCATGATTGTTTTATGATGGTGCACTTCTTGTCTGTGTTGTGGTATGTTGTCTGTGCATTGTTCCTGACTGATGGGGTTGTGCACTCCTGTTCTCTCTGTGCTCTTATTGCCTTTCCACATTTTTGCTGCACAGGTCATGTCTGGTCTTGTTGTGGTTCTGTGTGTGTTTTTGTTGTGTTATGTGTTTGGCTGTTGTGTTTGTGCAGACATTGGTTCTGGCATCCCTGTCTGTGTGTGATGTTTGTGGATACCACACAGGGAGTGTGATTTTTTATCGGTGTAATGACTGAACATTGTTGACACCCTTCTGTGTTTCTAACACTGGTGTTGTGTGCTGCAGGTGTGATGGGGTATGTGTTTAGATTCCTACATGTGTTTGACAGTCATGGAGTGGGTCAATGGGCCCTGTGTGTTGTGCTGCTGACATACTCCTGTCAAATAGTTGTACACATATGTGTGGCTGTTCACTGTTTGACTTCAGGGCCTTCCTTTCATCCCTGTGCCTATACATGGGTTGCCTTGCTGTCTCCCTGAGTTGTTGCACTGAGGTGACTATGGTTTGACTTCACTCACTGTGCCAGACATGTGTGATTTGATGGGCTGAGGGTGTTCTTATATCATTCTTGTCTTGCATGTGATGTACACATGCTTGGTAGTTAGCTCCTTGACCGTCAATTTGTGTGCACCTCACCTTAGCTTTCCTATATGTTGCACTCCATTGCTGCTGGCATGTGGTCTGTGTATGTGGCTGTGTATCAGTGTGGGTTATGTATGTGTGACTTGGCAGGCTGTGTGTCCAGTGGAGTGTTGTTCATTATCTGTGTGTGTGTTCATTTTGTGCTTAGACTTAGTTTTCTTGCCATGTGTGTGGTGTTGTTTTGGTGTGTGGGTTGCCCTGGCCCTGTGCTTCTGTGCTGTGTGTTCCTCTGCAGCCACACCTGCACAGGCTGTCTCCCTGGTTGTTTGGTGTGTGGTGCAGAGTGTGGATTCTCCTGGCTTGTTTTAATGCATGGGGAGCACAGGAGGGGCACAGGAGGGGCACATGGCATGCCCCTTCATGTTTGAGGGGGGCCTAGTGTGTGGAGGATGGAGGTGTGGCCCTATGATCTTTGTTCACTGCCCATGCCTAGCACAGGCCCTGCCTTCTGCATTGTGCGCATGTTTTCCCGCGTCTTCACCGCTGCGGTGACGTGACCGGGACATTGCATCAATATCGTGGTAGATGGGTGTCCTGGATGCAGAGGGGTGATTTGGTGACAGGTTGGACAAGTGTGGGAACACTTGTGGATGTGTTCCTGTCCCCACCAGGGTATCTGGTGTGGACAGGAACCTTGTATCAGCCCATGAGTTGTGTGTTGTGGTTGTGTACAAAGTTGTGTAATTGCGTACCTGCGGCGTCATCCACGACGGTCCATGAGTTGCTGGTAATGTATCACATACAGCACTGTTAGACTCCTAACTTTACTACTCCTAAACTGAGAAAATTCCTAGCTTTAAGACTTTCGGTATTCACAGAAGGCATTTAGGAGTTCTAAAAGTTGGGACTCCTAACTTCTGTGAATACCAAAATGAGTAAGTGCCTTCTGTGAATACCAAAATGAGTAAGTGCCTTCTGTGAATACCAGAATGGTAGTAAGTTTAGGATTTTGTCTTAAGTTAGATCTGTGAATCGGGCCCATAATCTAAAAGAATACAAGGGAGGTATGCCTGCATTGAGAATATCCTTAGCATACATTTTCACTGATAGAAATACGGCATCCAAAAGAATTCTTACAAAAATATGTCTGCATAGGTTGCATACTTTTTGTAAATGATATTTAGATCACAATACAATATTTTAGTGAGAATATTCTGGTAGCGTATCTTTGTGGTTACGTTATGCAAGCCAAAACATCATTTCTGAATACAGGAAAGCGGGCACACCCATGTTGGCATGATTTTTACCTCACAGATCACTGAACTATTGATGGTATATTGCATTTTCCAATTGTGGTGAGTTGTGCGGCACCCTACCTGCAATATCCCTTAGCCGTCCCCAGATCATAAACCTACCCTTTCTTTTAAATACAAATCGTGCCCTTCTTTCTACCAAACCCCTGTCCCCCTTCAGATCAACTGCCAAGCTGCTGAGTCCCTGAGGAGGAGAGTGGACCATGGGGACCATGCGGGGAAGGAAAGAAAAAATAACCCAGTGTGGCTCCAAACCATTGGAGGAGGAAGAGATGGAGGATGAGTGACCAAGCCCATGCAGACTAAGTCTGACCCCGAGCTCATGCAAAGTGGTGAGTGCATTAGGACTAGCAGCACCTGCAGTGCACGGAAGCAGCCGGCGTTAGAGCCCTGCAGCCGTTAGGGAGCCGAGGGTGCGCAGCTGCTCATACCCTCGTTTACCACCCACCTCTGTCAACCAATACCTTCTAGACCTCTCCCTAGTCCCCCAACCCCCTCCACGTCTACCCCCTCCATCATCCTCAAAGACGAATGGAACTGAGAGTAGATATCCATAGAAGCTGCTCTTTCTTCATTGCTCCTGCTACTTGCTGTTATCAGATGTGGTCCTACCTGCCATGCACTAGTCCTGAAAGATGTCTTGGTCCATTGATTACCCGGATATTTTGTGCCGAGGCATTGAGAGACGGTAGGGAGATCATTGGAAAATCTGTAGTAAGTAGCCTGTTGTCAGGCTGCTGCCCACTGTTACTATTACTCCTGCTACCACGGTTGCTACTATTCCCACTATTGCCACTTCCACTGGGGAACGGGCACCAGGGCTCCTGGGCTTCCAAGAAATACTCAAACCACTCAAACTGAGTCCTGGAAAGCCCAAATGGTTTAATTTTCAAGGAGAGAGAGCCAACAGCTGGTGGTCGGGTGCTCATGTCGCGAACAGACACCTGTCTGCTTGGCTGGCGGCCCGTACAACTTTGCTACAACTTAGCTACAGCCTACCACTCAAACTATCCTTCATCGACCCAACCCAGCTTAGTCAGTGCAAATTTGGGCACATCTCAAGTTGTCTGGCCTATCTCCCCTCCAACTGATATATGGCTACATATTACTGCAGCAGGTAGAGCCGAGTCAGCATCCCCAACCCAGGAATAACTGTTTACCAGAAAAATCATTTCGGACAGCATCTTCCTTTTGTAATCAAATTTATTCCATGAAATCAACATATGTAATCCACATTTCAAAGGATAAATTAATTTTTCTTGCCAAGTTCAACGTGGCAAGAAAAAATTGTTTAATTAGTGATAACATGGACTGTCTCCACGTAGTGGGATTATTATGGTCCACGAAGTAGGGTTCAGAGCACAGGCTCGCAGCAAGATCTTCAGACCGAATCGGATATGTGGACAATGAGGACCACAGTATCCTGGGTACCTCTAAAGGGCTGGGAATGCGTAAGGACACCAAAAAAGTCACTAGGGGGGTAAACACCACCAGTAGAGCAGTTGTTATTAAACAAGAAAGGAGGGTTGAATCCGAAGCACATGGATTTAATTTCAATTGGTTGCCAGGGGCCTAGAATAGATCCAATATATTCAGGCTGAAAGCCTGCCCCACCTCGACACCACTATTTTAAGGGAAGCAAAGCAACAAAAAGATAGTTATCCTTCTGTCTGCAGATGACACTGTAATATTGTCCTGCACACAAAATGAAAAGCACAGGACATTGGATAATTTCAAGAGAGTTATGTTAGACTTATGTATCCACGCATAAAAAGCAATAAATAAATAAACCTAATACCAACTTCTCCATCCCGCCAGAAATCCCCAAGGATAGCTGGACATTGTTAAAAATATAATGAGCTGGGGATCTGTCTCAACAGTAGGTTGATTTGGTAAAACAATGTTGACAAGACCTTTGCAGCGGTCAGCCAATGCCATTTTGAGGGTCAAGTATATAGTCAAAAAGCGGTGGCAGTAGCGGTCCATAGCGCAGAGCTATGGGAATATAGTGATTGGAAACACCTCCAAAAGACAGAATTTATTTTCTTAAGATCCCAAGTAAACCTGGGCCAGGGTACTTTACTTCTTCCTCTATATTTGGTGCAGGGTCTGTGTCTTGCTCTGGTCCTATATTGGTTATATTTACATGGAACCCAATATAATCTCCAGTCAAATTATGAGAAAAGTTGTTTAACCCCTTCGCTGCTAGGCCTTTTCCCCTCCTGTGCTAAGCCTTTTTTGGGCTATTTGGGGTAGTGCGCGCTTAGGCCCCTGTAACTTTTTGACCACATTAGGTATCCACGCCAAATTTGCGTCCTTTTCTTCCAACATCATGGGGATTCTAAAGGTACCCAGGGTTTGTGGATTTTCCTAGAGGGTTCCCAGAAATTAGTGAAAATACAGCAAAATTTTGTTTTTTTGTGAAAAATGGGGAAAAGTGGCTGCAAATGAAAGCGTCTGGGTTTTTCTCTGCAAATGATATCAAAAAAGGGTTTGTGGGGCTGAAATCACAATTTCTCCAGCTTTTAGGGAATGACAGATTTTTGGCAGAAATCCAACATTTTTTACACAGTTTTGACATTTTTCTGGGACATACCCTATTTTTGCTATTTTTTGTGCTTTCAACCTCCTTCCAGATAATGGTAAAAATGGGTAGAAAAGCAATAATGGATCCTGGAAAGCTATACATTTTTAAAACGTAGACAAAATTCTGAATTCAGCAAGGGGTTATTTGTGTAGATCCATCAAGGTTTCTTTATAGAAACTAACAGGTAAATATAGGAAAAATTAAAAATTTGTTGAAAAAAGCAGCCTTTTGAGTCAACGTTTTCACCTGTAACTTCTTCGAATTATGGTATCTCTTTGAAAGCAATGTACCGTTACATCCGGTGGACCTTCCTGGTTGTGGGGATATATAGGACTTGTAGGTTCACCAAGAGCCAAACGAACCCAGAGTAAAAAACTGAGCAGCATTTTGTAATGTTTTTTTTTTTGTTCCGGGTATATAGCAATTATTGTGGGAAAATGTATACATGTTAAAATCGGTATGAAAGACACCTATGTATTTCTGAAATGGGAACAAATTACAGAGTTTAGAAACAGTGCATATTTGGACATTTTCGAGATTGGGAATACTCATACTTGCATGACAATTATTGGTCATTTTTCAAAATGACTTTTGTTTTACACAATGTCTTTCATTTGGAAGGGAGAAATGCATCAAAAATCAATAGGTAATAACAGTTGCTTTACAAATCTGAACTACCCTAAGTCTGCCGATAAAAATGGTACCTCACTTGTGTGGATAGGCATAGTGCCCACGACAGGAAGTGGCTCAAAACCTAAGGTGAACACACCACATTTTCACACTGAAAATTTACACTTTTTTTGCGAAGAGTCTAGCTGTAGTTTTTGAACCCTAGCCCTGCCGGCACCTAGGGAAACCTACCAAACCTATACATTTTTGAAAACTAGACACCCAGGGGAATCCAGGATCGGGTGACTTGACTGCCTCCCACCATGGTCTGTTACCCAGAATCCCTTGCAAACGTAAAAAATTGACAAAAAAAACACATTTTCCCCACATTTCTGTGATGGAAAGTTCTGGAATCTGCGTGGATCCACAAATTTCCACCCCCCCGCGTTCCGCAAAGTCCTGTGAGAAAAATGGTACCTCACTTGTGTGGGTCGGCATAGTGCCCGCGACAGGAAACGGCGCAAAACGCAACGTGGTCACACCTCAAGTTTGCAGTGAAAAATGACCCCTTTTTGGCAAAGTGACTAGCTGTAGTTTTTGAACCCTAGCCCTGCCGGCACCTAGGGAAACTTAGCAAACCTATATATTTTTGAAAACAAGACACCCAGGGGAATCCAGGATGGGGTGACTTGACTGCCTCCCACCATGGTCTGTTACCCAGAATCCCTTGCAAACGTAAAAAATTGACAAAAAAAACACATTTTCCCCATATTTCTGTGATGGAAAGTTCTGGAATCTGTGTGGAGCCACAAATTTTCACCCACCCCGCGTTCCCCAAAGTCCTACGAGAAAAATGGTACCTCACTTATGCGGTTCGGCATAGTTCCCGCGACAGGAAACGGCGCAAAACGCAACGTGGTCACACCTCAAGTTTGCAGTGAAAAATGACCCCTTTTTGGCAAAGTGACTAGCTGTAGTTTTTGAACCCTAGCCCTGCCGGCACCTAGGGAAACCTAGAAAACCTATACATTTTTGAAAACTAGCCACACAGGGGAATCCAGGATGGGGTGACTTGACTGCCTCCCACCATGGTCTGTTACCCAGAATCCCTTGCAAACGTAAAAACTTGACAAAAAAAACACATTTTCCCTATATTTCTGTGATGGAAAGTTCTGGAATCTGCGTGGATCCCCAAATTTCCACCCACCCCGCGTTCCCCAAAGTCCTACGAGTCAATTGTACCTCACTTGTGCGGGTCGGCATAGTACCCGCGACAGGAAACGGCGCAAAACGCAACTTGGTCACACCTCAATTTTGCAGTGAAAAATGACCCTTTTTTGGCAAAGTGACGAGCCGTAGTTTTTTAACCCTAGCCCTGCCGGCACCTAGGAAAACCTTGCAAACCTATACATTTTTGAAAACTAGACACCCAGGGGAATCCAGGATGGGGTGACTTGACTGCCTCCCACCATGGTCTGTTACCCAGAATCCCTTGCAAACGTAAAAAATTGACAAAAAAAACACATTTTCCCCACATTTTTGTGATGGAAAGTTCTGGAATCTGCGTGGATCCACAAATTTTCACCCACCCCACGTTCCCCAAAGTCTTACGAGAAAAATGGTACCTCACTTGTGCGGGTCGGCATAGTGCCCGCGACAGGAAACGGCGCAAAACGCAACGTGGTCACACCTCAAGGTTGCAGTGAAAAATTACCCTTTTTTTGGCAAAGTGACGAGCTGTAGTTTTTGAACCCTAGCGCTGCCGGCACCTAGGGAAACCTAGCAAACCTATACATTTTTGAAAACTAGACACCCAGGGGAATCCAGGATGGGGTGACTTGACCGCCTCCCACCATGGTCTGTTACCCAGAATCCCTTGCAAACGTAAAAAACTGACAAAAAAAACACATTTTCCCCACATTTCTGTGATGGAAAGTTCTGGAATCTGCGTGGATCCACAAATTTCCACCCACCCCGTGTTCCCCAAAGTCCTACGAGAAAAATGGTACCTCACTTGTGTGGGTCAGCCTAGTGCCCGCGACAGGAAACAGCGCAAAGCGCCACGTGGTCACACCTCAATTTTGCAGTGAAAAATGACCCTTTTTTGGCAAAGTGACTAGCTGTAGTTTTTTAACCCTAGCCCTGCCGGCACCTAGGGAAACTTAGCAAACCTATACATTTTTGAAAACTAGACACCCAGGGAAGTCCAGGATGGGGTGACTTGACTGCCTCCCACCATGGTCTATTACCCAGAATCCCTTGCAAATGTAAAAAAATGACAAAAAAAACACATTTTCTCCATATTTCTGTGATGGAAAGTTCTGGAATCTGTGTGGAGCCACAAATTTTCACCCACCCCGCGTTACCCAAAATCCTACGAGTCAATGGTACCTCACTTATGCGGGTCGGCATAGTACCCGCGACAGGAAACGGCGCAAAACGCAACTTGGTCACACCTCAATTTTGCAGTGAAAAATGACCCTTTTTTGGCAAAGTGACGAGCCGTAGTTTTTTAACCCTAGCCCTGCCGGCACCTAGGAAAACCTTGCAAACCTATACATTTTTGAAAACTAGACACCCAGGGGAATCCAGGATGGGGTGACTTGACTGCCTCCCACCATGGTCTGTTACCCAGAATCCCTTGCAAACGTAAAAAACTGACAAAAAAAACACATTTTCCCCACATTTTTGTGATGGAAAGTTCTGGAATCTGCGTGGATCCACAAATTTCCACCCACCCAGTGTTCCCCAAAGTCCTACGAGAAAAATGGTACCTCACTTGTGTGGGTCAGCCTAGTGCCCGCGACAGGAAACGGCGCAAAGCGCCACGTGGTCACACCTCAATTTTGCAGTGAAAAATGACCCTTTTTTGGCACAGTGACTAGCTGTAGTTTTTTAACCCTAGCCCTGCCGGCACCTAGGGAAACTTAGCAAACCTATACATTTTTGAAAACTAGACACCCAGGGAAATCCAGGATGGGGTGACTTGACTGCCTCCCACCATGGTCTATTACCCAGAATCCCTTGCAAATGTAAAAAAATGACAAAAAAAACACATTTTCCCCATATTTCTGTGATGGAAAGTTCTGGAATCTGTGTGGAGCCACAAATTTTCACCCACCCCACGTTCCCCAAAGTCTTACGAGAAAAATGGTACCTCACTTGTGCGGGTCGGCATAGTGCCCGCGACAGGAAACGGCGCAAAACGCAACGTGGTCACACCTCAAGGTTGCAGTGAAAAATTACCCTTTTTTTGGCAAAGTGACGAGCTGTAGTTTTTGAACCCTAGCGCTGCCGGCACCTAGGGAAACCTAGCAAACCTATACATTTTTGAAAACTAGACACCCAGGGGAATCCAGGATGGGGTGACTTGACCGCCTCCCACCATGGTCTGTTACCCAGAATCCCTTGCAAACGTAAAAAACTGACAAAAAAAACACATTTTCCCCACATTTCTGTGATGGAAAGTTCTGGAATCTGCGTGGATCCACAAATTTCCACCCACCCCGTGTTCCCCAAAGTCCTACGAGAAAAATGGTACCTCACTTGTGTGGGTCAGCCTAGTGCCCGCGACAGGAAACAGCGCAAAGCGCCACGTGGTCACACCTCAATTTTGCAGTGAAAAATGACCCTTTTTTGGCAAAGTGACTAGCTGTAGTTTTTTAACCCTAGCCCTGCCGGCACCTAGGGAAACTTAGCAAACCTATACATTTTTGAAAACTAGACACCCAGGTTAGTCCAGGATGGGGTGACTTGACTGCCTCCCACCATGGTCTATTACCCAGAATCCCTTGCAAATGTAAAAAAATGACAAAAAAAACACATTTTCTCCATATTTCTGTGATGGAAAGTTCTGGAATCTGTGTGGAGCCACAAATTTTCACCCACCCCGCGTTCCCCAAAATCCTACGAGTCAATGGTACCTCACTTATGCGGGTCGGCATAGTACCCGCGACAGGAAACGGCGCAAAACGCAACTTGGTCACACCTCAATTTTGCAGTGAAAAATGACCCTTTTTTGGCAAAGTGACGAGCCGTAGTTTTTTAACCCTAGCCCTGCCGGCACCTAGGAAAACCTTGCAAACCTATACATTTTTGAAAACTAGACACCCAGGGGAATCCAGGATGGGGTGACTTGACTGCCTCCCACCATGGTCTGTTACCCAGAATCCCTTGCAAACGTAAAAAACTGACAAAAAAAACACATTTTCCCCACATTTTTGTGATGGAAAGTTCTGGAATCTGCGTGGATCCACAAATTTCCACCCACCCAGTGTTCCCCAAAGTCCTACGAGAAAAATGGTACCTCACTTGTGTGGGTCAGCCTAGTGCCCGCGACAGGAAACGGCGCAAAGCGCCACGTGGTCACACCTCAATTTTGCAGTGAAAAATGACCCTTTTTTGGCACAGTGACTAGCTGTAGTTTTTTAACCCTAGCCCTGCCGGCACCTAGGGAAACTTAGCAAACCTATACATTTTTGAAAACTAGACACCCAGGGAAATCCAGGATGGGGTGACTTGACTGCCTCCCACCATGGTCTATTACCCAGAATCCCTTGCAAATGTAAAAAAATGACAAAAAAAACACATTTTCCCCATATTTCTGTGATGGAAAGTTCTGGAATCTGTGTGGAGCCACAAATTTTCACCCACCCCGCGTTCCCCAAAGTCCTACGAGAAAAATGGTACCTCACTTATGCGGGTCGGCATAGTTCCCGCGACAGGAAACGGCGCAAAACGCAACGTGGTCACACCTCAAGTTTGCAGTGAAAAATGACCCCTTTTTGGCAAAGTGACTAGCTGTAGTTTTTGAACCCTAGCCCTGCCGGCACCTAGGGAAACCTAGAAAACCTATACATTTTTGAAAACTAGCTACACAGGGGAATCCAGGATGGGGTGACTTGACTGCCTCCCACCATGGTCTGTTACCCAGAATCTCTTGCAAACGTAAAAACTTGACAAAAAAAACACATTTTCCCTATATTTCTGTGATGGAAAGTTCTGGAATCTGCGTGGATCCCCAAATTTCCACCCACCCCGCGTTCCCCAAAGTCCTACGAGTCAATGGTACCTCACTTGTGCGGGTCAGCATAGTACCCGCGACAGGAAACGGCGCAAAACGCAACGTGGTCACACCTCAAGTTTGCAGTGAAAAATGACCCTTTTTTGGCAAAGTGACGAGCAGTAGTTTTTTAACCCTAGCCCTGCCGGCACCTAGGAAAACCTTGCAAACCTATACATTTTTGAAAACTAGACACCCAGGGGAATCCAGGATGGGGTGACTTGACTGCCTCCCACCATGGTCTGTTACCCAGAATCCCTTGCAAACGTAAAAAATTGACAAAAAAAACACATTTTCCCCACATTTTTGTGATGGAAAGTTCTGGAATCTGCGTGGATCCACATATTTAACCCACCCCACGTTCCCCAAAGTCTTACGAGAAAAATGGTACCTCACTTGTGCGGGTCGGCATAGTGGCCGCGACAGGAAACGGCGCAAAACGCAACGTGGTCACACCTCAATTTTGCAGTGAAAAATTACCCTTTTTTTGGCAAAGTGACGAGCTGTAGTTTTTTAACCCTAGCCCTGCCGGCACCTAGGGAAACCTAGCAAACCTATACATTTTTGAAAACTAGACACCCAGGGGAATCCAGGATGGGGTGACTTGACTGCCTCCCACCATGGTCTGTTACCCAGAATCCCTTGCAAACGTAAAAAACTGACAAAAAAAACACATTTTCCCCACATTTCTGTGATGGAAAGTTCTGGAATCTGCGTGGATCCACAAATTTCCACCCACCCCGTGTTCCCCAAAGTCCTACGAGAAAAATGGTACCTCACTTGTGTGGGTCAGCCTAGTGCCCGCGACAGGAAACGGCGCAAAGCGCCACGTGGTCACACCTCAATTTTGCAGTGAAAAATGACCCTTTTTTGGCAAAGTGACTAGCTGTAGTTTTTTAACCCTAGCCCTGCCGGCACCTAGGGAAACTTAGCAAACCTATACATTTTTGAAAACTAGACACCCAGGGAAATCCAGGATGGGGTGACTTGACTGCCTCCCACCATGGTCTATTACCCAGAATCCCTTGCAAATGTAAAAAAATGACAAAAAAAACACATTTTCCCCATATTTCTGTGATGGAAAGTTCTGGAATCTGCGTGGATCCACAAATTTCCACCCCCCCCCCGCGTTCCCCAAAGTCCTACGAGAAAAATGGTACATCATTTGTGCGGGTCGGCATAGTGCCCGCAACAGGAAACGGCGCAAAACGCAACGTGGTCACACCTCAATTTTGCAGTGAAAAATGACCCTTTTTTGGCAAAGTGATGAGCTGCAGTTTTTGAACCCTAGCTCTGTCGGCACCTAGGGAAACCTACCAAACCCACGCATTTCTGAAAACGACACACCCGGCGGCTTCCAGGGAGGTATGGCTTGTGTGGATCCCCCAACGTTTCCTTACCCAGAATACCCTGCAAACCTCCATTTTTGCTGAAAAAAATCACTTTTTTCACACATTTTGGGGTGGGAAAGTTGTGGCATCACCGGGCTCACACAAATTTACCACCACCCAGCATTTCCCCAGCTCTCCCGGTAAAAATGGTGCCTCACTTGTGTGGGAGGCCCAAGTACCGGCGGCAGGCAAGGGCCCAAAACGTAGTGAGGCGACATCAAAATGGCCTATCGCAAAACCACCTGGTTTTGCAAGGGGATCACTTGGGTTTTTGGCCCGGTGCTCGGCGGCCATTTAGGGAAACCTACCAAACCCATGCATTTCTAAAAACTAGACACCCGGCGGCTTCCAGGGAGGTATGGCTTGCGTGGATCCCCCAACGTTTCCTTACCCAGAATCCCCTGCAAACCTCAATTTTTGCTGAAAAAATCACTTTTTTCACACATTTTGGTGTATGGAAAGTTGTGGCATCACCGGGCTCACTCAAATTTACCACCACCCAGCGTTCCCCCAGCTCTCCCGGTAAAAATGGTGCCTCACTTGTGTGGGAGGCCCAAGTACCCGCGGCAGGCAAGGGCCCAAAACGTAGTGAGGCGACATCAACATTGCCTATCCCAAATGTCGCCTCACTACGTTTTGGGCCCTTGCCTGCCGCGGGTACTTGGGCCTCCCACACAAGTGAGGCACTACTACAGAGAATTTTGGAGTAAAATTGCAAAGAAAATGTGGCAGACATTTTTTGGTTTGCAGGACATTTGGGATAAAAAAAACTTTTTAAATTCACAAGAGAGACATCACCATGAACTCCCATGGGTTTTCGACAATATCTACAGTTGGTGGGTTATTGTTACATGGAAAGTGTTCCTTGGCAGAGAAACTAAAGACAAAGATTGCTGCACAACCATCTATTCCTCAAACACACACACATACTGGTTGGATTTGGCACGAGGGCGAGTCATGGTTCAGTGTATTAAATTTTATTAACTAGAGATTTCACAAAAATGAAATGCACTGTCAATAATTACATTCACAAAAAACCAAACCAATGACTCGCAGCTCGTGAGCTGTAAACCCACGTCAAGGCACCAACCACTTTACAGGCCATTCACACACCTTTCATACGTGATACAAACAAGACCATTCGCACCACCAGGTACAAAAGCAACACAGTACAAAATTCACCAAAAAGGGACAAGGTACACCCTGCTTCAGAAAGACAAATATTACTGCACAGCCATCTAATCCGCAAGCACACACACATACTGGTTGGATTTGGCACGAGGGTGAGTGATGGTTCAGTAGATACAATTGTATTAGCAAGTGATTTCACAAAACATGAAATGCACTGGTAATAATTGAAAGGGCGAGAAACTGAACCATTGACTCACAGCTCGTGAGCTGTAAAGCCACGACAAGGCACCAACCTCTTTACAGGCCATTCATACACCTTTCATACGTGTGAGACATACAAAACCATTCACACCGCCAGCTGCGGGCCCATCACATAACAAAACTCACACCAGCACACAGCGCCATTCAAGGGCCCATCACTTTTACACGCCCACAATCCAGACGCAGGAACTACACATGCTGATGGATTGCGTGGAGTGGCACTCAGCTAGCAGTGTGTGTAGTGACCAGCAGAAAGTCACTACTCACACACAGCCAGCCGAGCTCCAGTCCACACACACTGCTAGTAGAGCACCAGTCCACACATACTGCTAGCCAAGCACCAGTCAAGGCACACCGCCAGCCAAGCGCCAGTCCAGGCACACCGCCAGCCAATCGCCAATCCACGCACACCGCCAGCCAAGCTCCAGTCCATGGACACCTCCAGCCAAGCACCAGTCCGCACACACCACCAGTCCACGCACACCGCCAGCCAAGTACCAGTCCACGCACACCGCCAGCCAAGCACCATTCCACGCACACCGCCGGCCAAGCTCCAGTCCACGCACACCGCCTGCCAAGCTCCAGTCCACGCACACCACCAGCCAAGCTCCAGTCCGCACACAACACCAGTCCACGCACACCGCCAGCCAAGTACCAGTCCACGCACACCGCCAGCCAAGCACCATTTCACGCACACCGCCAGCCAAGCTCCAGTCTACGCACACCACCAGCCACGCACCAGTCCCCACACACCGCCAGTCCATGCACACCGCCAGTCCAAGCTCACCGCCAGCCAAGCACCATTCCACGCACACCACCAACCAAGTGCCAGTCCACACACACCAACAGCCAAGCGCAAGCCTACACACACCGCCATCACATTTAGGAATTTTTTTGAAGAAAATAAAAACACAAACAAATCGCAAAGAGATACAAATCTTCTAACAGAAAATCAGCAACTAAATACATTGCACTAACACCAACCTTGAAACAGAATCAAATTATCCAAAGAATACAGACCAGGCAGTTCACTTTACCACTCATGAATGCTCCCAATAATTCTTTCGCGTGTGGTACGCTCTAAACCAAGCAGGGAGACACAGTGCAGGATGAGAAGGACAGTCGGGGCAGTACATACGACTCTCCTTCCGCGAACCTCTTCGCCAACAGACTCTACATCTCCTACTGGGAAAATCTTTTGAGGGTGTGGGAGGAATGTGATCTGGAAAGTGGCGATCTTTCAATCTAGCAACATCCTCCACCACTCCAACTCTAGGAACACTTGCCTGTTCCACTACAACAAGGCTGCCTATAACAGACTCCTGAAACTTAGCAAAAGTAATCTTTGACTCAGGGCAAGAATCCTGGAACACAACAAAAGCATTAAACATTGCCAAGTGGAAAAGATGGATAGCCAACTTCTTGTACCAAATGTAAGCCTTACGAAGAGCAGTGTAAGGTTCCAATCTCTGATCTACTCTGTCAACACCACCCATGTGCCTATTATAGTCTAAAATGCACACACGTTTGAGGCGCTTCAGCGACCTGACCCCAAACAGTCACAGGTGCAGTGATTTCATCATGGATGGTAGTCAGCATGTAGACATCTCTCCTGTCTGAAAACTTCACAGCAAGAAGCTCCTGGCAACGCAACGCACTGCACTGTCCCCACACAAGCTTTTGACAAACAAGTTCTTTCGGGAAACCTTTACGGTTAGAGCGGATTGTGCCACAAGCAACAGTGTCCACTTTGGCCAATTCCCTGAACAACCGCACACCAGTGTAGAAGTTATCTACATATAAATGGTGGCCTTTGTTAAAAAATCCTCTACCAAGTTCCCCAAAAATTTCTCAGTCACTCCAAAAGTGGACGGACAACCAGGGAGGTTCATCCTAGATTCCTTACCGGTGTACACCCTGAAATTAGACACATATCCAGTCATACTGTCACACAGCATATACAGCTTTATTCCATAGCGTGCCCTCTTACTAGGAATGTATTGCCTAAAAACCAAGCGGCCCTTGAACAACACCAAAGACTCATCCACTGCAATTTCTTTCCCAGGGGCATAAATCTCAGAAAATCGATCAACAAAGTGATCAAGGACAGGCCTAATCTTAAAAAGACGGTCACAATCAGGGTGATCTCGCGGCAACGCTAAACCATTATCAACAAAATGCATCATCCGAAGCAGAAGCAAATACCTGTCACGACTCATGACTGCCGGAAAAATAGACGTTGCCATCAAGGGACTGCTAGACCAATATGAAGACATTGATGGCTTCCTTAGCAAGCCCATCAAAAAAGTTAAACCCAAGAACTTCATCTCTTCAACATTTGTGGGAGTCCACCGGGTAGCTCTAGAGTGTGGCTTAAGACTGGCACTGTTGTACCCTCAAAAACTGTTCGGCATACAAATTAGTCTGCTCAACAATCTCTGCCAAAAACACATCGTCCATAAACAACTGAAAAAAATTTACCGGCAAAAAGGTTTCAGTATTCACTCTAGACCCTGGAACACCAGTAAACTCTGGAAATGCCGGCTGCACCATGCCAGGGGCAACCCAGAGGTCATCACTTTCAAAGGGAAGCCTTGCAGTCCCAGCCTGCAGCCCAGACGCCTCTTGCCGCACTACACCAACGGGAAGCCTTGCAGCCGCAGGCTGCAGCCCAGAAGCCTCTTGCCGCACTACACCAATGGGAAGCCTTGCAGGCCCAGGCTGCAGCCCAGATGCCTCTTGCCGCACTATCGGCACATCAGTCTCCTTCTCTAACACAGGCACTTCATCCGCACTAAGAGTATCTTCATCATCCGATGACTCCATACGGAGAGAAAACTCACTGCCAGAATCGTCCCCTGCCTCCTCTCCCTCAGATGCAGAGTCAGTCTCTGAACCAATATCAGAGGAAGACTCAAACAGCAAACCAACAACCTGCTGAGCAGTAATCCTGCGGCTAGCCATTATACTTACTAAGATTGAAGACTGCACAAACAAGTCAACAACAACCAACAATGTGCAAACCAAGTAAGTAAAGAAATGTGCACCTTTATCACAATGATCAATGTACTCAAAAACAATAGAATTCAATTACAAGAGACAGCTACACTCACCAGAACCTACTCTGCAGTGACACAGCAAAAACCAACGATCTCCAACTAGAAAGAAGAAAAAAAAAAAAATTACTCACAAGACAACAAAATACACATCGAACACAAATGCAAACAGTTTTTGCCAAGGGGTCACTTCCTCATGCAGAAAAATACATCCCTGGTGTCTAGTGGGCTTTTCTGCCCCCCCTGGGAGCAGAAACGGACAGAAAGACGACCGATCTGCCCCCAGGGGGGGCAGAAAAGTCTTCCCATTATTTATGCCCCAAAGGAAGCGACCCTTGCCCAAGGGGTCGCTTCCTAAATTAGGAAAAATACATCCCTGGTGTCTAGTGGGCTTTTCTGCCACCCCTGGGGCAGAAAGACGACCGATCTGCCCCCAGGGGGGGCAGAAAAGTCTTCGAATTAATTTGGCAGCCAAGGAAGCGACCCTTGCCCAAGGGGTCGCTTCCTAAATTATGAAAAAGACATCCCTGGTATCTAGTGGGCTTTTCTGCCTCCCCTGGGGGCAGAAACGGGCAGAAAGACGACCGATCTGCCCCCAGGGGGGGCAGAAAAGTCTTCAAAATATTTTGCCAGCCAAGGAAGCGACCCTTGCCCAAGGGGTCACTTCCTAAATTATGAAAAAGACATCCCTGGTGTCTAGTGGGCTTTTCTGCCCCCCCTGGGGGCAGAAACGGGCAGAAAGACGACCGATCTGCCCCCAGGGGGGGCAGAAAAGTCTTCGAAATATTTTGCCAGCCAAGGAAGCGACCCTTGCCCAAGGGGTCGCTTCCTAAATTATGAAATACACATCCCTGGTGTCTAGTGGGCTTTTCTGCCCCCCCCTGGGGGCAGAAACGGGCAGAAAGACGACCGATCTGCCCCCAGGGGGGGCAGAAAAGTCTTCGAAATATTTTGCCAGCCAAGGAAGCGACCCTTGCCCAAGGGGTCGCATCCTAAATTATGAAAAACAAAACCTGGTGTCTAGTGGGCTTTTCTGCCCCCCCCGGGGGCAGAAACGGGCAGAAAGACAACCGATCTGCCCCCAAGGGGGGCAGAAAAGTCTTCTAAATAATGTGGCCACCTAGGAAGCGACCCTTGCCCAAGGGGTCGCTTCCCAAATAAAGAAAAAAACATCCGTGGTGTCTAGTGGGGCATCCCTGCTCCACGATCGCGACGCTGTGCGCGATCGTGGAGCAGGAATGCCCAGCATTGAGACATCAGGGGAGAGGAAATACTCTTTCCTCTCCCCCGATGCCTCAAGGCCTCGCAATTCCGCCCCCCCGCCAAACACCTACCTGATCCGTTGGACGCGCTGGAAGAAATGAATTCCAGCGCGTCCAACACTTCCTGATTACGTCGGCGCGCTGTGCGCGCTGACGTCATCAGGAAGCGTGGGGGGGCTCGGGGGTGGCAGCGGAAGCTCTTCCGCTGCCATCCCCCTCTGTAGGGGCACGATCGATGCCCCAGGGGGGGAGCGCCAGCGCTTCCCCCGGGGGCTGTGCTCATGACGGAACGGTTCCGTCATGAGCACAGCCCAACCGATGCTCATGACGGAACCGTTCCGTCATGAGCATCGAAGGGGTTAAAGGAACTCGGCCTTGGTCCTCTTTAGTCAGACCCAGCTCTTTTTGTTGGTGCCAGAGCTGCTACAGTCAAAGACATTTTTCTGAAAGAAAAGCTCAAGGCACGCATCGAGCTTGCACATCCCTCAAAACTGAACTGTAACTTCCTGCAAGAGTAAACAAGCGGTGGACATTAAACAATATTTAATAATATCACCCCTGCTTCATGTCGCACAATATATTTTAAAATTTGAATAGGTACTCTACCCAGAAGATCATATCTGGCTACATTTGCTGCCAATCATCTTAACTCCCACCTTTGTAATTGGGAATTTGGAGGCTGGGAGACAGTCATTTTTGCACAAAAAGTACTTATGCTCAAAATGGCTTGTACCAATGTTTAAGTAGTCCTCGAATGCAACTTTCACAGAAGAACTAGCACTTTGCTTTAAATCTGATTGTCCAGTAATATATTAGCCCTTGGCAAGTTATATCATTGGATCATGGCTTATAATGAAAAGGATGCCGAAAGTTCCCTTCCTGGCAGCGATTCAATATAGTTAAATTAGTACCTCGCTCTGGGTGCAGAGACATAATATAGAGTACAAAATATCGAGTTGCACAAATATCGAGTCACTAATATCGTGGGTCAGAAGTATCGACAGCAAGAATATCTTGGACAAGAATATCGACTTAAGGTAAGTAATATCGATTTTAAAAACATCAAAGTTTGAATATCGTTTGCAAAAATATTGTTGTTAAAAATATCGTTTTTTTATTATTGTTATGTATTTTAGTATATATTTTCGATGTATGTGATGAATGTTTTTTGTATAAGAATTGTTTTTATTTTTAATGTATGTGTTACACTTTTAGTAGTTATTAATTCTTTTTTATTTGAATTTTGCGCTTTTATTTCTGCAGCGGGTTGTGGGTTAATAGGGGAATAGGGTGGGAAGTAAGTTAATTATATTACATTTATTCATTAAATGTTATTTATTAATATTTTTTTAATTGAGATGTTATAGTGTTAAATGTGTAAAGAACTTTGGGGCCTATTAGGGCCTAAGTCCGCCCGCCATCCTCGCGGTGTTGGAACTGGCCACGAGACATGTGGCGGTCCCGCACCGCAAATTAGGATGCGACTGCCACCCTGGCGGTCGCATTCCGCATTTTAACATTGAGGCGGGTGCTGATTGCTTGTCAAAATAGTATGCCTGGCATTTCCCTGCACCACGTGGCAGGCACCATGCGGTTAATACTCGATATTCTGTCTGTTCACCAAAAATGAAATCCTCAGACCCACTCTCCAATACACTCCTGGACCTGTAGACACTACAAAAGAATGACTGCCCTTCAGCCAGTGGACTGCTCAGCTGCCTGAGGCCTGCCCTGCTGTCTGAGATGGAAGACTGGACCTGCTCCTTTCATTCCAGGCTACCTGAGAGTTCCAAGGGCTCGTTAGCTAGCTTCCTGTTCTGAGCTACAGGGATACATCGAGCTCTAGAAGCCTCTGTGCAACTGTACAGCAGACCTGCTGTTCTTGACCTGCAACTTGACCTGCCTGTGCCCTGCTGGACTCTGTTGGAGTGAGGTCCTGTTCCCCAAGAGGTGCCTCACAGGTCCTGGACCCTTAGGGGCTCATTACGATGGCAGAGGGACCGCCACCGCTGGGCCGGCAGTGGCGGCCCTGCCGCCATCTGACTCACATTTCCCCCGCCACATTAGGATGATGGGGGAAATCGCATTGTGACCGCGGCAGTCACAAAGACTGCCCTTCATGCTTCCGCCACAGCAATCGTCACGATTGCTTGGCGGAGCTGTCATCATGGCTGTAATGGCAGCGGTGCCTTGCAGGCACCGCCTGCCCGATTACAAGGCTGGCGGAGGCTGGGTTCTGGGCCCGTTGCGGGCCCCCTTTCTGGGGGGGGTACATTTACATGCACAAAGTCAGACACCGCATGGTGCCTGCCACGTTGTGCATGGAAACATGGAAATGCATTATGTGGCTTTGTTGCATAGCGAACGGTGCTGCAGCCAGCAGCACTGTCCATAATGATCAGGGCCCTGGATTCGCCCGCCATAGTGGCAGGCACATCCTAATACACCAAGCAGGTCAGCCACCTTACCGGTGAGCGGTCCCAGCACCGCAATGATGACAGGCGGACTGATGTCCGCCAGCCATCGTAATAAGCCCCTTAGTGTAGCATCAGTTGAGCTCTTCCTGGAAGAAAATGAAAAATCCTGAAGTTTTGGGCGCTTCACGAGCATGAACGGGCCAATTTGCACCAAGCTCTTGCACCCACTCTGACTGCCAATGCACTTTCTCCAGTGAACCTAATACTTCATGCTACAGCGACCCCCAGTGATGAACATTATTGTGAGATCTTCACTTTCGTGCTACAGCATTGATAGTGACTGGCAACTCGAAGCTCTATCAATGACCATCCGCAGCACCTGAAAGGATTTGTGCGCTACAGTAACAACCGTCCCCGGTGCCTAGCCTGCTGTCTGCACTATAGTGACGGCCATTCGTGACACTGTTACTGCTCCTCGTGGCGTCCGCCACTGCAAAAAGAACTCTTCATGCCAGACTATGAATTTAAATTTTTCAACAGAAATAACCTGGTCCATGTATCTGCCCCCTCTCCATCATGATTGCCCTGAACGTTGGGACTTTCACCCAGTATCGCATAACCAGATACTTGGGGTGGTACTTTGTGCTTTTAAGAGCTTTACAAACCTTCTTTGAAATTGCATATTTCTGGTTTTACTGATTGGATCTTTGTTGTTTTGGTGTCATATAATTTATTAAAATTCACTTTATTTTCCCAAATTGGTGTGAATTTTTTTTTGTGTTTTCACTTTATTGCTTTTTAACAGATCAATTAATTTTTCTTGCCAAGTTCAACGTGGCAAGAAAACATTATTTAATTAGTGATAACATGGTCTGCCTCCACGTAGTGGGATTAATATTGTCCGCCAAGTAGGGTTCGGAGCCCAGGCTCGCAGCAAGATCTTCAGACCGAATTGGATGTGTGGACAATGAGGAACACAGTATCCTGGGTACCTCTAAAGAGCTGGGAATGCGTAAGGACACCAAAAAAGTCACTAGGGGGGTAAACACCACCAGTAGAGCAGTTGTTATTAAACAGGAAAGGAGGGTTGAATCCGAAGCACATGGATTTAATTTCAATTGGTTGCCAGGAGCATAGAATAGATCCAATATATTCAGGCTGAAAGCCTGCCCCACCTCGACCACACTATTTTAAGGGAAGCAAAGCCCCGTCTCCTGAGTATGCCTGTAAAACTTCAAGTAGCAATAATAGCCAGTGTAAGGCAAAAGCGGTTTATATTCTGACATGAAATATAGCCGGCTTGGAATCGAAACTCGTAGAAAATGACTAGGTTGAATTTGCATGCTGTAAGGAGATTTCTTGCTTTCGAGAGATGTGGGCTGCAGACACCACAACTGTCACATTGGTGCCCTCGGACTACATGGGTTTCGCCATTAAGGCTACCAATACCAGCAGAGGGAGAGTAACTGGGGGCCTTTCCACCTGGATCTCAACAAAGTTGGATTGCACAGAAATAAAAAATCTCATAATTCGCAACCTCATTATGTATTCTGCATATCAGACCGTCTAAGGACCAAAAGAAATTGCACATTGTAATAGACGTCTTAAATGTGTACTTGAAAGCTAGCCACTGTGACAAACTAGAAGACTAACTAGCAGCTTTACGAGAAGTTATTCATGATATAAAGACCAAGGTGAGAAGTAGTGACAAGCACCATATGATAGTTTCTGGGGATTTTAAAATCCACCCATGTGAAGTCCTATGATAGGGGTCACTAAGCGAAGAGGAGGCAAACTGCGGGATCCCGTCACAAGATTTGGGGAGCCTCATTGCTCTCAGCAGACATAGAAAAGGAAAGTTATTTGTTAACTTACTCTCTGATCTGCACCTAAGCTTTTTAAATGGTGGAACCATCTTGGATAGCCCTGTGGCCCTACATTTCAAAGCATTGAGACAAACACTCTGATAAACAACATCCTATTCCCAAATGATTTAAGGGATCTGATGGTGGACATGGAAGTAGTGCAATGACCTGAGAGTGATCATGATCCTCTTTGTTTCAAGTGTGAAATCTTGGCTGGACAGCCAAGTGGTTCAACGCTAGTATCGTCCCCAACAACAGTAGAAGAGTGGTTAAATGGAATGTTGAAAAATATTTGAATGAGGAGAACATGTAGATGGCATCCTTAGAATAAATCTTAGCTACAATCCATACGTAGATCGCTGACTACGATTCCATATTAGCAAACTACAACATGCTATTAGATGAGCTCACATGCGACTGGTCTGCTCTTCAGTCACTAAGGTATAATGCTGGGAAACATGACATGAAGTGGTACAACAAGGAGTCTAGAGCAGCTAAGTTTGAACTGATAAGAATGTCCAAAGAAGTTTTCTTCAGGAAACAAGAAAGCATTTACAGCTGCAAGGAACAAATAGAAACACCTACTGAGAGAAAATAAATTAAACCTTCAACAAGGAGTTTGGTAATACTTGATTAAGGCAGCCAAGGAAAAAAAATATACCTTTTTGGAGGAAAATCAAAGAAATATCCAGGAAAGGACCAAAGAGTCAAGAACACCCTATCCCACCACAGACTTGGATACATCGTTGTAAGGGCGTATATTTCAAAAGCAACTACACACAACTACTAGTAGAGTCTGTTGCCCCTGCACCAACAGGGCAATTATATATCCTGAATCCAGTTGTAGAAATATCGATCTTGGAATAGAATGCCAGTATAGCATTTGGCCCTGACTATGTTCCAGCCAATATAGTCCGCTCTGACTACAAGGTCTACTAAATGACCTTGACCAAAATGTTCAATGCTGCATTGGGGAAAAAAACATGTTACATGCTCTTGGCGAACTGACATTATAATCTCATTCCATATAAAAGGTAGTAAGTTTCTACCTAGCAACTATAGGCCAATATCATTATTGGACAAGATAGGGAAACAAAAAGGGGGTGATTAGCATGGCGGGCGGATTGCAACTGCCGGCCCGGCGGTGGTGATCTGCCCGCCATCGCAACCTGATTTAGCCCCCGCCATATTATAATGGCGGGAGGTATCGCAGTGGAGGCAAAGTGCATCCGTCGCTTTTCCGCTGGTCGGCAATTCTTCTGATTGCCGGCCGGGCAGACTTGGGCCACAATATAGTGGCAGTGCCTAGAAGGCACCGCAATCCATATTAGTCTGTGTGGCTTTTAAGGCCTTTCCATTGCGACTATAGTGGCAGTGCCTAGAAGGCACCGCAATCCATATTAGTCTGTGTGGCTTTTAAGGCCTTTCCATTGCGACGATGCCGCCATGGAAAGGCTGGCGGGGAAGTGCTGTGGGGGCCCATTGTGGGCCCCCTTGGGGGGATCCACATTGCCATGCACAAGGTGGCAGGCACCACGCTGTGCCTGCCGCGTTGTGCATGGCAATGCACAACATGGCACTTTGGCATTGCGGCGGGTGCTACTGTAAGCAGCACCCAGCGCAATGTCAAAAATGCGGAATGCGACCGCCAGGGTGGCGGTCGCATCCTAATTAGCGGTGCGGGACCGCCGCACGTCTGGTGGCCGGTCCCAGCACCGCTAGGGTGGCGGGCAGACTAAAGTCCGCCCGCCATCCTAATAACCACAAATGTTGGGAAACAATGTTGCCATGTTCTTCTAAACAGGCTGCAGGCCTGGCCAGACCAAAACAGAGTTCTCATAGATACACAGGCGGGATTCATCAAAGGAACTATGGACCAAGCTGTAAGACTATATATGGTGTGTGTCAAGTGCACAAAAGTGCTTACGTCTTCCCTATACTTATAAATTATCAATCTTAAATCACCATTCGATCTGGTGAACAGACCCAATCTATGGCAATCACTCATAGAACTGGAGGTGAAAAAAATCCATTTGCAACCTGTTAAAATGTGTACGCATGTGCTTGTGTCCGCTATGGAGGTATAGGAGAATGTACACCTTATTTTAATGTTTGCTTGCGGGTTAAGCCGAGATGTGTTCTTGCACGGTTACTGTTCTCGCTTTTTCTGAATGACTCTGAAGAACTTCTTTGTATTGGGAACTCGGATATACCAAAGTTGTGCAACAAAAAGATAGTTATCCTTCTGTCTGCAGATGACGCTGTAATATTGTCCTGCACACAAAATGAAAAGCAGAGGACATTGGATAATTTCAAGAGAGTTATGTTAGACTTATGTATCCACGCATACAAAGCAATAAATAAATAAACCTAATGTCGACATCTCCATCCCACCAGAAATCCCCAAGGACAGCTGGACATTGTTAAAAATGTGATTAGCTGGGGATCTGTTTCAACAGTAGGTTGACTTGGTGGAACCATGTTGACAAGACCTTTGCAGCGGTCAGCCAATGCCATTTTGAGGGTCAAGTATATAGTCAAAAAGCGGTGGCAGTAGCGGTCCATGGCTCAGAGCTATGGGGATATAGTCATTAGAAACACCTCCAAAAGACAGAATTTATTTTCTTAAGATCCCTATTAAACCTGGGCCAGGGTACTTTACTTCTTCCTCTATATTTGGCGCAGGGTCTGGTGTCTTTCTCTGATATCGCCATCCCTGCTCTGGTCCTAAATTGGCTACATTTACATGGGACCCAATATAATCTCCAGTCAAATTATGTGAAAAGCTGTTTAAAGGAACTCGGCCTTGGTCCTCTTTAGTCAGACCCAGCTCTTTTTGTTGGTGCCAGAGCTGCTACAGTCAAAGACATTTTTCTGAAAGAAAAGCTCAAGGCACGCATCGAGCTTGCACGTCCCTCAAAACTGAGCTGTAACTTCCTGCAAGAGTAAACAAGCGGTGGACATGAAACAATATTTATTAATATCACCCCTGCTTCATGTCGCACAATATATTTTAAAATTTGAATAGGTACTCTACCCAGTAGATCATACCTGGCTACATTTGTTGCCAATCGTCTTAACTCCCATCTTTGTAACTGCGAATTTGGAGGCTGGGAGACAGTCATTTTTGTACAAAAAGTACTTATGCTCAAAATGGCTTGTACCAATGTTTAAGTAGTCCTCGGCTCGAATGCAACTTGCACAGAAGCACTAGCACTTTGCTTTACATCTGATTGTCCAGTAATAGATTAGCCCTTGGCAAGTTATGTCATTGGATCATGGCTTATAATGAAAAGGATGCCGAAAGTTCCCTTCCTGGCAGCGATTCAGCATAGTTAAATCAGTACCTCGCTCTGGGTGCAGAGACATAATATGGAGTACAAAATATCAAGTTGCACAAATATCGAGTCACTAATATCGTGGGTCAGAAGTATCGACAGCAAGAATATCTTTGGCAAGAATATCGACTTAAGGTAAGTAATATCGATTTTAAAAATATCGAAGTGGTGAATATCATTTACAAAAAGTTTGTTGTTAAAAATATTGTTTTTTTATTACTGTTATGTATTTTAGTATATATTTTCTATGTATGTGATGAATGTTTTTTGTATAAGAATTGTTTGTATTTATAATATATGTGTTACACTTTTAGTAGTTATTAATTCTTTTTTTTTTAGTTCTGTGGCGGGTTGTGGGTTAATAGGGGAAAAGGGTGGGAAGTTATTTAATTATATTAAATGTATTGATTAAATGTTATTTATTAATATTTTTTTAGTTGAGATGTTATAGTGTTAAATGTGTAAAGACTTTGGGGCCTATTAGGATGGCGGGCGGACCTAAGTCCGCCCGCCATCCTCGCAGTGTTGGGACCGGCCGCGAGACATGCGAATTAGGATGCGACTGCCACCCTGGCGGTCGCATTCTGCATTTTAACATTGCGGCGGGTGCTGATTGCTTGTCAAAATAGCATGCCTGGCATTTCCCTGCACAACGTTGCAGGCACCATGCGGTTAATACTCGATATTCAGTCTGTTCACCAAAAATGAAATCCTCAGACCCACTCTCCAATACACTCCTGGACCTGTAGACACTACAAAAGAAAGACTGCCCTTCAGCCAGTGGACTACTCGGCTGCCTGAGGCCTGCCCTGCTGTCTGAGAAGGAAGACTGGACCTGCTCCTTTCATTCCAGGCTACCTGAGAGTTCCAAGGGCTCGTTAGCTAGCTTCCTGTTCTGAGCTAGAGGGATACATCGAGCTCTAGAAGCCTCTGTGCAACTGTGCAGCAGACCTGCAACTTGACCTGCCTGTGCCCTGCTGGTCTCTGTTGGAGTGAGGTCCTGTTCCCCAAGAGGTGCCACACAGGTCCTGGACCCTTACGGGCTCATTACGATGGCAGAGGGACCGCCACCGCTGGGCCGATGGGCAACAGGTCCCCTACGGGTAGGGGTGGCAGGGGTGATGGGCATAATAAGTCGTATGAGTGGGGGTGGCAGTAGTGATGGGCAACAGGTCCCCTATGGGTGGGGGTGGCAGAAAGTGATGGGCAACAGGTCCTATATAGGTGGGGGTGGCAGTAGTGATGGGCAACATAACCCCTATGAGTGGAGGCGGCAAAAGTGATGGGCAAAATAGTCCCTATGGGTGGGGGTGGCAGTAGTGATGGGCAACAAAGTCCCTATGGGTGGGGTTGGCAGTAGTGATGGGCAACAGGTTCCCTATGGGTGGGGGTGGCCGTAGAGATGGGCAACAGGTCCCCTATGTGTGGGGGTGGCAGAAGTGATGGGCAACAGGTCCCGTATGGGTGGGGGTGGCAGGGGTGATGGGCAACATAAGTCGTATGAGTGGGGGTGGCAGGAGTGATGGGCAACATGAGCCCTATGGTTGAGGGTGGTAGTTGTGATGGGCAACAGGTCCCCTATGGGTAGGGGTGGCAGGGGTGATGGGCATAATAAGTCGTATGAGTGGGGGTGGCAGTAGTGATGGGCAACAGGTCCCCTATGGGTGGGGGTGGCAGTAGTGATGGGCAACATAGTCCCTATGGGTGGGGGTGGTAGTAGTGATGGGCAACAGGTCCCCTATGGGTGGGGGTGGCAGTAGTGATGGGCAACATAGTCCCTATGGGTGGGGGTGGCAGAAGTGATGAGCAACATAAGCCCTACAGGAGGGGGTGGCAGTAGTGATAGGCAATATACCCCCTATGAGTTGGGGTGGCAGTAGTGATGGGCAACAGGTCCCCTATGGGTGGGGGTGGCAGTAGTGATGGGCAACATAAGCCCTATGGGTGGAAGTGGGGGTGGCAGTAGTGATGGACAACATAAGCCCTATGGGTGGGGGTGGCAGTAGTGATGGGCAACATACCCCCTATGAGTGGGGGTGGCAGTAGTGATGGGCAACAGGTCCCCTATGGGTGGGGGTGGCCGTAGTGATGGGCAACATAAGCCCTATGGGTGGGATTGGCAGGAGTGCTGGGCAACATAGTCCCTATGGGTGGGGGTGGCAGTAGTGATGGGCAACATAAGCCCTATGGGTGGGGGTGGCAGAAGTGATGGGCAACATAGTCCCTATGGGTGGGGGTGGCAGGAATGATGGGCAACATAAGCCCTATGGGTGGGGGTGGCAGTAGTGATGGGCAAAATACCCCCTATGAGTGGGGGTGGTATTGGTGATGGCCATGCAATCCCTATGGTGGCATGTTTCTTGTGGCCAGGATATGGATCTCCTGGGTGTGTGTGACATTTTGCGGGTACGTTTTGTTTTTTTGTGTGGTGGGTGTCTGACTTACCGTCTGTGCCGTTCGCGTCTGTTCCTGATCCAGTCATAGATGTACAGTACTGGTATGACCTGCGCGATGGGATTAATGATGTGTTTGTCTCGTACACGCTGCTTGTTGCTCCGTCTCGTACCCGTTGCTAGCTGGTCTGTCTCGTGGCCGTGGATTGTGTTCTGGCGCGAATCGTACCGGATATGCTTCTTTTCCGGATGCTGTGACGTGCTGTACGTGGCGACCCATCCGGCGCGTATGATTTGCGCATCGTACTTGTCTGGCCGGAAACTGCTATGGATACTGCTTCAGGGTTACTCGGTTCGGCTTTCGGAGGTACGGCTCGTACGGAAAATGAAGCTTGGAGAACAGCCTACGTGTCGGTCGGATTCGTGTCAGTTATGCGCATCGTACTTCATCGCACGGACGGACCGGCTCTGGGCACGAGTCGGTCTCAAGGTAAGGTTACGAACAGCTCTCGGAGAGCTGTCTGACCCGGTTCGGAATCGACCCCTATATGGATTACTATATATTTTTTTTAATTAATATTTTTAACTATGTGTTTTTTTTAGTTAAATGTGTTATTTACTTTATTTTACATTATTTTTTATAAATTAAAAGAAACGATATTTTTAACAACGATATTTTTATCAGCGATTTTTTTTATCGATATTTATGTACTTACCATTATGTAGATAGGACTTCGATATTTTGGACATCGATATTGTTGCGTCGATATTTCTGTAGGTCGATATTAATAATAATAATCCACATTTGTAAAGCGCGAACAATCACCCGTAAGGGTCTCTAGGCACCGTCAGGAAGATTAAGCAAGCTATTGCCCAGAGTCACATGGTGCTGGGCTAATCTGCCGCTGGCATCGGGGATCGAACCGTGTTCCCCAGATTCCGGAGTCAGTCACCCTGGCCGCGGCGCCACACCTCTTCCGCGATATTCCGTGATATTCTGACTCTCCATATTCTGTCCTTCATTTTATATCTAATGCCAGCTTTGAAGTGTGCAAATCTTCTGGAGTTTTCTCCCCACATAAATGTCTGCAATTTCCTGCTTCCCTGCCCTTGTCCCAATCTGTCTGCAGTCACAATAATCTATTGTCAAGTTATTTGTGTGTACGCTGGGGCAGTGTCCTGAGGTGAAAGCAGGGCTGTGCACAGTGCCACCCCCAATCTGATTTGGATGGTCCATCCTGCGAACACCCTGTCTCTCTATTGTGTTGCTGTCTTGGAGGAACACACAGAGGTCAACTACACCTAGTCATGTGACCCTGGAACAGGCAGCAGGCACTAAATGGTTAGAACAAGAAAATGACAACTCTCTAAAAGTGGTATTTTCAGAATTGAGACTAGAAATCCGACTTTACTATTAAAGGTAATTTTAAATTAGAATACCCTAGACGCCAAACATGACATTTCTACCTGCTACCAAAAAAAGGTTAAAAGAACAAATGATGAACGAAATGCTGAACAAATCAACCATTCACTCCCAGTCACAGGTCTGGGTTTAATAATTCGTTTTTTGGCTCACCACGCCACCCCAGTTTGTATATAGCCAAATGCAAATCAGTCTTGACCCTGCTCCCCTTGGGAACAGTCATGCCCGAACTGTAAGGCCAGGCCCTCCCTGAACCAAAAATAAGCATCCTGGGACCGGTTTCAAGGTATCACCCCACCATCAGCCAGGCTAGCTTCAATCCAGTGGGAAAGTGAGCAAGGTACTCACGTCTGGGCATTGCCTGGCCACTTAGGGCGAACATAGCAAAAACAAAATGATGTTGGACGGAGCACTGAAACTTTTCAGACACTCACCCCCAGTCACATATCTGGGTGGCATCCCTCCTTTTTTTGCTCACAGTGAGGACCTGACTTTGGCTGGACTGTTCCCCTGGGGAGCAGGGTCAAAACTGAATTGTATATGGCTGGGTCCAATCTGTATGGCGTAATGAGCAAAAAACGATGGATTTAGGCCCATATTTCTGCACTGGGGGTGAGTGTTTGACATTATTCAGCATTCCATCCATGATTTGTTCTTTTTGCATCTGACGCCCTAAATGGAATGGGCATGCCAAGACGTGGGTCCCGTGCTCACCAAGTCACTGTACTCAAGTTATCCTGGCTGATATGTGGTCCCCAAAACCAGTCCTAGGATGCTTGGTGCCAGTCCAGGGAGGACCTGACTTGGCAGTCTGGAATGGACTGTTCCCATGGGGAGCAGGGTCAAGACTGATTCCCATATGTCTGGGTCTAAACTGGTATGGTGTGGTGAGCAAAGAAACGATTATTTTAGGCCCAGATCTCTTTACTGGTGGTGAGTGTTTGCCATTATTCAGCATTCTGGTCTTTTTGCATTTTCCCAAACAAAACTTATCACTTAACATGGTAACCCCATTTTATCCCATGGGAGAAGTAGGCCTCACAATAGTGAAACATGAATTTGTGAGTTTTTCACTACCAGGACATGCAAAACATGTGTTCAACGTTTTAAACAGAATGCACCTTGTCCTATGGGCTGTTTGCGGCCTACCCATGGGTGACTTGTGTATAAAAAAGGGAAATTCAGTCTAGGCAGATGTGTTATTTTACCACTCGAAATTGACAGTTTAAAGCTGCATACAGGCTGCAATAGCAGACTTGAGAGGTGTTAAAAAGCCTACTAAAGTAGTGGCAGAATAAGTGCTGCAGGGTCACTAGTAGCATTTAATTTACAATCCCTGGGTACATGTAGTACCACTTTACTAGCAAGGTACAGGTAAATTAAATGTGCCAATTGGGTATAAGCCACTTTTAGCATGTTTAAAGGAGAAAGCACAAGCACGTTAGCAGTGGTTAACAATAGTAAAATGTGCAGAGCCCTAATGCCAACAAAAACAAGTTCTACAAAACAGGAGGGGTGAAGGCAAAATATTTGGGGGTGGCCCTGCTGAGAGGGCAAGCTCAACATCTTTGCCATAGTGACATACTCAGTCTGCATATTTGTTGCCTTATTCCGGTGACAGAAGAAGTAGTGAACTAACAGAGTGGGCAGAGGTTTGAATGAATTTTGTTGGTCAAACTGTCAAACCGCCAAACTCTAAGGGATAGATTCACAAAAATTTTGCCCTAGGTTTCCATCACAAAAATGACACAATCCAGCACAATTTTAATTTTGTTTTTTTACTTTCCACCGCAAAACTTGTTTTGCGCTGGAAAGTAGCATAAACGTAATGCAAAACATCAGGAATCACTGCTTTGCGTTACTTAGCATCAAGGGGGCATTACATGGGTGGTACACGGACGTTCCTATGCAACCACCCATACTTTTCTTTTGTTGTCAAAATTCTTTTTATTATTCAGCATCATGAGCAAAGGTTACAACAAGCAGTTGGAAGAGGGCGCAGGACCCTGGGTCTAGGCATTCGGCTAATTATAGTCCAGATTCACATGTCACAAGGTCTGCTACAACCCCCCTGTAGCCAAGGAAGAAGATGTCTGATTTTAAACATTCAATTTTAAGGGCAGCCCCTTAAACAGAGAACGAAAGAAACTAAATCAAACCCCCCATCCCTCCCTCCTCCCCTCCCCTGGTGGTGGTGGAATGGTGTAAGAAAGAGCATTTAGCAGAGGTATGTCTACGAAATGATACAGCAGACATAGGGCTATGGCTCCGATGGGAGTGATGGGTGCGTCAGCCAACCCTCGTTGGAGAGATCAAAATTGAAAAAGATGCATCGCCCATAAGGAGAGTGGACACACTGCCGAGGGCAAGTCTCCCTACAGGTAACTTACCAATGGGCCCCATTTATATTCAAAATTCTTATAGTTGTCCCGGAATATATCAGCGAGGCATTCCATAGATATGAATCTCCACAGGCGAGCGTGCCATAACGATATAGATGGAGCATCTTTCTTTTTCCACGCGGCTGCTATCGTGAGTTTTGACGCACCCAGACAGGCCAACATTATAGCCTTGTCAGCTTTCATTTGGTGCTCCAAGGCAGTATACCTAACTCCCAGTAGTGACCCTTTTATAGTTGTTGGGATAGGGTACCCCAGCATGTCCTCGATATGTGAAAGGATTTCCTCCCAAAACGGTCTAATACCGAGACAGTCCCACTAGATTTGGCGGAAATCCCCTTGTATACCGCAGCCCCGCCAGCAGAGATCTGAGGTGTCAGGGAAAATCAGTTTGAGTTTATTGGGGTAGAGGTACCAGTCCAGGAGTGTCTTGTAGTGTGCCTCCCTCAAAGCAACGGAGTGGTTGTGTTTAGTAATATCGCCCCAGATATGTTTCCATTCCTCGTCGGAAACCTCCCTTCCCAGGACCTGTTCCCAAAAGGACATGTAGTGTGCCCATGAGGCGTGTATGGTAGCTAAAAGCATGGTGTACAGTGAGGATATTGCCCCTTTCAGAGTGCCCACTTTGAGATTCAGTCTGTATATGGTCGTGAGTTCCTTGGTGGCTGCTGCTCTAACGTGTGGTAATGTGGCCCAATGCTTAAGTTGTAGATAATGATAATGCTCGCTGTGTGCCACCTGAAATTCCCTTTTGCAGCTCTCGAATGTCAACATACCAAAGTTGTGGAAGAGGTCCGAAAGTTTTAAGCAACCTCCCTCCCTCCAACAGTCAAAGGGCCACTCATGCTGTGCTGGCAGAAAGGCCGGGTTGAAGTGAAGTGGGGTGGGGTGTATGGGGCGGGGAAAGATGTCCAACCCTTCCTCCTCGTGACCTGGTCCGAGACCATGAGTGTGGTATGCGTGGGCGTGCTGAGGTATGTGTTTGTCAACCTGCCTGCTTTCGGCTTCCACAGGACGTCCCATATCGGTCGCCCCACGATTGCCCTGTCCATATGGAGCCAGTGCTTATCGGACTCTCTAACGGTCCATTCCATTACCACCCGTAGTTGTGCTGCCAGGAAATATAACTGAAAGTCTGGCAGAGCCATCCCCCCTTCTTTCTTTGGGCGTCGCAGGACATGAAATGGGAGGCGCGCCCTTTCCCACTGCCAAATAAATCTTGTGACAAGTGTGCGCAACCGTGGCAGCAAACCCTGGTCAAGTTCAATGAGAAGAGCCTGAAATAGATAAAGGAGTTTTGGTAAGACCGTCATTTTGTCGGCATTGATCAGCCCAAGCCAGGAGATATAGAGAGGTAAAATCCTGTTGAAGTTGTGTCTCCGGAGGGGGGTAATTAGCCTTGTATAGATCTTTGAGTTTAGGGGTAAGATGTACGCCTAGGTATAAAAGGCAGCATTTAGCCCAATGAAAGGATGTTTGACCCTGCAGTCTCGCTGCCTTTGCATCAGAGAGTGTGAGGTTTAGTATGGAGGATTTAGATATATTAACTTTAAAGCCCGCTACTAGTTCAAAGTTTCTCAATTACTCCTGCACCGCCCAGAGAGATGAGGCTGGCTCCGCAAGCGTGAAAAAGATATCGTCCGCGAAAAGGGATGCTTTATGCTCCATGCCTCCAAAATGTATGCCTCGGATTTCCTTGTTGGCTCGGAATTTCGCTGTCAAGGGTTCAATACTGAGAGAAAATAAGAGGGGGGAGAGCGGGCAGCCCTGTTGTGTACCTCTGCTAAGAGTAAAGGGGAGCAATGAGAAACCATTAACCAACACAAGAGATTGGGGAAAATGATAGTTGGCCCTGACCATGTGAAGGAACCCATCTCCGAAGCCGTATTTCTGCATTGTGAGGAAAAGAAACTACCAATCCACCCTGTCAAAGGCCTTCTCGGCATCAAGGCCCACTTAGATTGCAGGGAGTCTGAATTTAGAAGCTTTCTCAATAAGGTGTATAGTGCGGCGAATGTTATCATGTGTCTGCCGTCCCTTTATAAACCCAGATTGATCAGGGTAGATTAGTGTAGGCATCAAATTCTCAAGTCTAGCGGCTAGGATCACGGAGTATAGCTTCGCATCAAGATTAAGGAGGGCTATGGGCCTATAGGAAGTGCACAGCTGGGGATTTTTCCCGGGCTTTGGAATGACGGATATCACTGCTTCGGCCAAAGAATCGGAGACCTTAGCGTTCCTTGCTATGGCATTAAACAGCTCGGTGAGGTGTGGGGTGAGCTCGGACGACACCCATGCTTTTTAATACAAAACCCTATCTACTAACAAAAGTAGGCAGGGTTTTGTGTCAAACATTAATGCCACTTGAAAACAGGCGTTAAAAGAAGAAATGTTTTCATTTCTCCTTTCTAGTCCGACTTTGCATGTGTGCTGCACTTTACAACACACATATAACGTAGGGAAAGTTTTAAATGAAGTCTTAACATATTATTTTGCACTTGAAGGGTTATAAACCTATGCTAGACTCACGTACACACTCATGCACTATGGCACAAAGGTGTGTGTGTGGCGCTTGGCAGCTAAATTCTGCGCTGTGCTAAGGAGAGTTGAGGAGAGAGTGTATCTCTGTAGATATGGTGCTCTGCTGCTCGCTCCCTGTCACGCAACGCAACGCAGCACAGCATTCTTGGCTGCTGCGCTGAATTGCGTGACAGTTTTGTAAATCTGGGCAAAATTCTGCTGAACTGACCTATATGACAGAGTATTGTGTTACAGACGATTTTCGATGGAGCTACTGCATTCGCTAAACTCTAAGTCAGCCTTAATACAGATGGTAAAACTTACATTCTGGATTAATCTGGATCCTGTATCTAACCCAAGCTTCATCACTTAAATTGTAACTAGTTCCCAAATATTCGCAGTCAATTGAATGTAGTTGGTACTAATCACTTTTTGGCGCTATTTTTTTTTTTGTTTAGTACTTTGAAAATCCTTATTCTTGGTTCCCCTTACTGGATTTTTGTTGTTTTGGTGTCACTTTGTTAACTAAATTATTCTTTATTTTTATGAACTGGAGTAAGATTTCTATTGAGTTGTGTTTTCGACATTTTACATGTTTTGGTACTTCTAAATGCTTTATATATTTTCATAAGTTAAGCCTCTTCTCCTCTGTGCTATAGCTACCAGAGGAAGGGCTGAAGTTTAAATAACTGAACCCTTTTACTGGACCTAACAAGAATAGTGATATTGGTACTTGTTGTGGGCTTCAATTCACTGCAACCTTTAATCCACTTTTTCACAAAACTCTAGTGTTCAAGTTCTTCTGGGTACATGTTCATTTACTGAGTTACCTTAAAACAATTTTGGAAGCTTGGTCGAACTACAGATTGAGAGTGAATGTTAACCATTTGAGAATGTGAGTTAACTAGGTAGATTACTTGTTACACTGTATATGTTATTTAGTCTTGTAAGCACTATTTTCTTTATTGACTTTCTCTTACTGCAGGCAGGACGTAGGTTTGCTTACATTCAGCGCGCCATGCGTGCTTTCCCTTTTCTCTTTCTCTTTTCTCTTTTCAAGCAGCCGTGACAATGGCGGCCACTCCTTTCTAAAGTCATAGGTCTCGCATTTAAATGCGAGACCTATTGCATTGCAAATATTTTTAAATGCACTTTCACCATTGCACAGTAATTTTTCTATCATTACCATTCAATCATAGATTTCTCTACCTTTGTGATTTTCTGTCTCTCCAGCCTTAAGTGTACTGTCACTCAACAACTGAAGATGCAGACTGGTAAATACGCCATCAACAAACGAGGAGCTACAGGGGAAAAGAAAAGGCCAGGCCGCCCCCCACTCAACGCATAAACATCAAAAAGTGGCCTGACCAAAAACACACCTTACTCTTCACTATTGACACTGGAGGGGTTTCCCATGCTTTTCAACCCTATCACATATGTACTCCTTATTGGTAGTCAAAATGTCATGGTGCGCCAATTTATAATCAAAAACGTCAAAATACCATCAATCTCATCACCTATAACTAAAAAGTGTGAGACAGGAGAGAAAGCACCTCACGGTCGTAACACCAGGGGGTTGCTGGCTGGTACTCGCCCGCACATGCACTTATCATCATAGGTTACTTTCTCCCATACTAGAGAAAAAAAGTGTGTATTCTATCGTGAAAATCTCCAACCCAATGAAATAAAGGGAAGAAAAAACAGTAAAACTAAAATATAAATAGACTGTTAGTGCATGGTGTCAGTATTAGTGCCCACTGGACCCCATGTGAGAATCAAACCAACAATTCTCACCATTAAAAAACAGGTAAGACTTACTAGCTTGGCGTAACTTTATTTAGTGCTGTAAACCATCCCAATTAAAAATGGTTTCAGTCTAACCATAATCAATTTCCAAGCCAACATGTTTTGTTGCAATAAAATCGCGCAACTTCTTCAGGGCTCTTGGGGTTCCAATATAAGCTTCTTGTGAGATTTCACATCAAACCTACGATGGTATGACATTAAAACAGAGAAAGAACATGCAACTTGTAAAAACCACAAAACGACCTCGAGCAATCAATGCCATTTAATTACTCAAAGATGATTCAAATACTTCATTACCAAATGGTTGCATGGATCCCTCATACCGACAACCATCTCAGAATGGCACACGCATCAGCTGATCGCGTGCCCAACGGGTGACTGCCACTGGTCCTGTCCCCTAAGATTATGTGTAGAGATAATGGTAAAATTGCTTTAATAACGCACTTTTCTTATCTTAGCCATACATTGCATCACCATAAATTTTTCTTTGCAAATGTAATGCTATCAATTGCTATGCAAGATTTCTCCCGCATCACCACTCATCGTATTAAACTAAGCTAAATCTGCGACCACGTCTTTGAATCACAACCCGCTCCTCTTTCAAATCAACCTTATTTCTTATAGCCATTAATACCCTCTGCCGATTACGATCTAATCAGATCGTTGTCCTTGTTGTGCACAGATATTCAAATCTGTTAAACGTGCGCGCACCCCTCAAACAGAGTGAATAGCTAATATACCGCTTCTGTCCCTACATCGTGCCATTTTCAATCCGGCCATAGCGTTATCATAGTTGTGCACGCATCTTCAAATCTCTTAGACCTGCACACACCCCTCAATCAAAAGCGAGTAGCTCAAATCTCACTTCTACCTCAAACCATGCATTCGCCTTCAAGCACCCGTCTTACCGGTACCGCGTCCCACCGGCGTTTAAATCGCTCCGTCAGCGGGCTCAATCACATGCTCCTCTTAATATGGAAACAAACACATCCATGTTCAGCATGAACGCTGTGCGTGATGGCCCATCATTCCTTGCCCCAAAACGGCAGACATCTTGTAATGGAGCGGGAATGTAGTAAAAAGACTTTGAAAATCAATTTCAAGTATATTAATACTATTCTTATGAACTTTATTTATACCAATCGGTGTGCTTCAACCCCTTTGATAAAATAAAGCAAAGGGATATAGACAAACAAAAAAGCCATTTTCCACAAATTGGGCATAAACAATTCCACCATTATACAGATGTATATTACTATTAAAAATAATTTGTCAAAAAAATTGGTTATCAATTACATTCCATTGTCATTGCATATACACGAAGAACAGAAAGGGTTATGTCACTATCATAACCGATGGTCATAACTGAGATTAAACAAAACTTGACAAATTCACTAGATGCCCATATATAAACAATATCTCAGCGTGAATGAAACCCAACAGCTATTTGACAGTTATTCAGAAATATCTGACCGCTCTTTACCACCAATAGTGTGAATTACTGCGCAACAGGCCCAACCTTAATGCACGTGATCATGCTTTCGCTGTGATGATGAACAATCCATACAGGGTGGAGACAGAACACATCAGGGATAGGCTCACCAAAGAGTCTTAGTGTCTACTGATTTTATTCCACTCAATGGAATTGTTCAATCCAACCTGGTCAGCTTTCTCAGAGAAAATCCATTTCACCTCTTTCCTTGCTAAAATGGAATCGATATTGTAAGTTTCGCCAATAACCCTCTCAAAAACAGTCCACCTCAGATCCCTTAAGTCATGTTGTTTCTCTTGAAAGTGTTGTACCAGCCGGGTCGCCAGTTTTTTTGCCTTAAGAGTGCCGAGGTGTTCTTGTATACGTACTTTCCCCTTCCTGGAAGTCAGCCCAATATAATGCAACCCACAATTACACGTCAGTCTATAAATGACATTTGTGGTGTTGCAATTACTGAACCTGTTCAAGAGCCATGTGCTGCCGTTCTGTAAAATGACACTTTTAGCAGCCTGAGTCAGGCTACATACTGAACAGCCACCACATGGATGGTGGCCAGATGGAAGGTTAGCTAGCTGAGGCATTATCAAGGTGCGAGTATGGACCAATTTGTCCTTGAGATTGGGCGCTCTCTTAAAAGCAAATCTTGGGGGTGGCATTTTGTTGGTAGCTGTATCTAGAATGGACCAGTGTTTCCTCACTATCCGTCTCACTTTGGTTGATAGTGGATTGAATGTTGTAACAACTGGAAGGCACTCAATCTTCTGTTTCACATTCTTTTCCAACAATACATCACGTGGGGTGTTCAATGCACGTTTACGTGCTTATTTGATAACTTTAGTGGGATAATCTCGTTCTTTTAACTTCGTCACCAGTTGCTCTGATTGTTCCATAAACTTCTCAGTAGTGGAGCAATTGCGACGATATCGCAAAAACTGGCCAACCGGGAGATTGTCCCGCAAGGCTCATGGATGGAACAAGTGATAATGTAATAGGGAATTCCTATCAGTGGGCTTGTGATGAATATTGGTAACCAAACCATGGCTCATGGCTAAAATGTCTACATCCAAATAGACCGCGGAAGTGTGGCTATAGGACCAGGTGAAGCGCAGACAGTCATCTGCTAGATTGAGCCAAGTGAAAAATGAAGACAGGAGGTCCTCTGAGCCAGTCCAGATGCAGAGGACATTGTCAATATACCTCCTCCAAAGAGAAATATTCTCTTTAAAGGGGTTGGAGGCATGATGTATGACATTTTCCTCAAACTGGCCTACATAAATGCAGGCCAGACTGGGAGCACATGTAGCCCCCATTGAAGTCCCCGACACCTGGAGGTACAGTTGGTTCTTGGACTCAAAAAAATTCCTTGTCAATGCCAACTCTATACACTGAAGGACAAAGGACTGTGGGGTGTCGTAAAACCACTCCAGACCCCCAAGAGGATGCGCTGCTGCCACCAGCGTGGCATCTTGGGGTATACTGGTGTACAGGGATGCATATCAATCATTACCAGAAATTGATTATCTGGATCATATTCCACTGTCTTAAGAATATTCAATATGTCGGTGGTATCCTGCACAAATGTGGGTTGCGTAATGACTAATTCCCTTAGGAAGAAGTCGGAAAACTGGGATAGAGGCTCTAAAACTGACTGAATACCCGAGACAATCGGACGCCCTGGTGGTGGGCGTTGGGGCTTGTGGATCTTTGGCAAGATGTAAAATGCTGGCACGCGCTGTTTCTGATTGATGATAAAGTCCGCCTCCTTCTGCGTTATGTATTTCTTCTCCAATGCGTCCACCACCAGGCTCTTGATGATATCCTGTGGTTCAGGAGTAGGGTCCCGCGACAACGGTTGTAGTTAGTGCGGACCCCAAATAGTCTAAGAACCTCTGCCTCGTAATCGCTAGTATTAAGAACTTCCACAGCTCCGCCCTTATAGGCTTGTTGGATTGTTATAGATTTGTTATTTTGTATTGATTTCACAGCTGTCCAATCGCTCTTGCTCATTTTATTTGAGTGCGTCTGATTATGAGACTGTTCCAAAGCCTCAATGGCACGTAGAACCCGCTGTTCAAAGACAGCAACCTCAGGCCCTACTGAAGATGTCGGTGGACAAAAACCAGATGGTCGGTGCAAATTGGTAGCAAAGATAGAGGGTGGCTTCCTTTCTTTCTCAATGAAAAATTTATGAATCTTGATTTTTCTCATCATCTCAAATATCTCTGTACGACAGTTAAAGGTATCATGACGTGGAGTGGGAACAAAGCCCAGACCTTTATTCAATACTATCGACTCCTCATGAGATAATGTATAACTAGATAGATTAAACACAATATCAATTGCACAGGGTTGGACCCGCTGCACATCACCACCCAAGTTCACTACTGGTGTGTCCGGCCTCTGCTGCGCGTGATGCGGGGGGAGTATGTCTGCCATGTCGGGTGGATTGGACCTGCCTCTGCCTCTGCCCCTTTGGACAGGACCCCCTCCACCCCGGTTGCCCCTGTGAGTTTGCCCTAAAAAAGACCTCAAGAGGATTCCGAGGTCTTCGTTATTTCTATATTCAGGTGCAAATCTCACCCTATTCTGGTTGGATGCCGAAGCTTGATCCCCGGGCTCCTCCTCCTCACTACTGGTATTATCAAATGTCCAGTTTGAGGGAGTTCGCCTTGTTTGTCTTGGGCCGCCCCTTTGATAGCTCTGTTAGTGTGGCTGCTCAACAGGTGTCTGATAGTACTTATCCTCAACATCAGGAAACGCCCATTCATGTGAGAAACGGTCCAGGTTCTTTTTCAGACCCTTAATTTTCTGGTTGACCATGTAGGTTTTATAATCCAATAGGTCTCCCTGGATTCGCGCCAGTTGTTCTTTGGCGTCTATAATTGCAGTGTCCCTCTTGATGGTCTCCTCAAGTTCAAGAATTTCCCTCAGCAATTCCTCGCTCAGTCTCTTAGCAGTATTTATGATTAGAATTAACCAGTCCCGAGTGCACTTATTAGCTATATAGCTCCAGTCCACTCAGAACTGTTTATCCTCTAAAAAGATTTTTGGTTCAATTCTAACCAATAAACTGGGTGGGGCAGCTCCAGCGCGGAGATATTCGGTCATAAGAGCCCCATTAAGGGCTACTCGAATTTGGCGTTTCTTAGTGTTCGTCAACTTATCCCACTCTTCCCTGGCTGTTGAATTAACAGTTAGTGGGGCATCAGGTAAGAGTGAAGGGCCTGAAAGAATAAGGGCTATTTGTTCATCCGTGAAGGCCAGACAGTTCCTATCCATGACAACCACCCACCAACTAACCACCAGGTTGCTCAGATGGAAAGGGACAGCGGGGGCTCTCTATCTCTACTACCTTAATCAACACAGGTTGTGGCGTCTTAATTTACAAGTAGCACAATCACTGTGAAAACAATTTAGAAAAAAGCTCTCACGGCTGAGCCGCAGTACAAAACTCATCAACAAAAAAGGAGCTACAGGGGGAAAGAAAAGGCCAGGCCGCCCCACAACTCAACGCATAAAATCAAAAAGTGGCCTGACCAAAAACACACCTTAATCTTCACTATTGACACTGGAGGGGTTTCCCATGCTTTTCAACCCTGTCACATATGTACTCCTTATTGGTAGTCAAAATGTCATGGTGCGCCAATTTATAATCAAAAACGTCAAAATACCATCAATCTCATCACCTATAACTAAAAAGTGTGAGACAGGAGAGAAAGCACCTCACGGTCATAACACCAAGGTGGTTGCTGGCTGGTACTCGCCCTCACATGCCCCTATCATCATAGGTTACTGTAGTAATTACGTCGGTACACGTAGTAGTGGTGTCAATTATAGTTTATTGACATTTAGATGCTGCGCAGCAGCCAGCTCCCTCAGCCCTTCAATCCTTAACCAGTACAGGTTTTTGAACATAAACATTCCAATTAGAATTCTTAAGACCAGAACATCATGGCTCAAGAGTTCTAAGTTAAAGCAAAACACTACATTATCCTTTCCCTTACAAAAAAACAAATAACTGAATAGAGAAAAGAATACATAAAAGCAAGAAACATCAATGGTACTTAGAAAGAACCAAAACGTTGTCCAGAAATCCTGTGCAAAACATAGTGACAGAAAACAAAAAAAAACATTAACGATACCTAGCAGGAACAAAACGTTGTCTAGAACTCCTGCGCAACCCTTGCATATCCGACAAAGGCAAAAGAACACTATCTTTGTCACACGAGCTTTTCCCAACACTCGGATTGACTTTCACCACTCTTGAAACATTCCACCAGTTTTTTTAATTCACCCTCACTGCATTCCTGAACACCTTATCAACGGTGAAAGGCTCGGAAAATTTAGAATTCCCTTTCTTAGAGTGAATAGGAATCTTTATACGCACAATATCTCCAACAACCAAAGGTTGAGAAAAAGATCTTTTCCCTGAATCGAAATATGTTTTCTGGCGCAATTGGGCTTTGAAAACATTTTCTCTGACAACATCATCCACATCACTCATAGAATCCAACTTAACCCACTTAGACATCTAACCAGGACAGACTTTAGAGCAAGGTTTCCTTCCTCTAAGAAGCTCATAAGGAGAAACTTTTGTAGATGAATGCGGAGTAGTGTGATAAAACCATAACATCGACCTCACAGCATTCTGTACATTGCATCTCCCAGCCAATGCCCATTGAATACAATTGTTGAGCACCCTATTCATGCACTCCACCAACCCATTGGTTTGAGGATGATAAAGTGCACTCCTAGCATGCACAATACCACCCTGATGTACAAAGGATTCAAACTCATGACTGGTGAATTGTACACCATTATCACTAACAATTGTGGATGGGAACCCTTCACGGAGAAAAATATCCTTCAAAAAATCAATGATATTTTTGGAATTAGGTTCATCAATAAAACGCACTTCTGGCCATTTTGAGTAATAATCAATTGCAACAATGGCAAATCTTGAATTACTAGGAAGCACATTAAATGGTCCAACCAAGTCTATTCCTATCTTCTCCCAAGGCTTGTTTGGTAGAACAATAGGCTGCAAAGGAGGAGTATGAACTTTCAAACTCTTATCCGAACCAGAACAAATCACACAACCCCCTACAAACAAATCAACATCATTGTCCATCTGTGGCCACCAAAAATGTTCACGAAGTCTCCTCTTCGTGAGAGTCCTACCCAAATGACCTTCGTGTGCTCCTTGCATCAAACTCGCTCTCAACATATCAGGAGGAACTAACCTGTCACCACGTACAAGTAAACCATCCTCAATTGAGAGTTCAGGGGCAACTTTGACGAAAGTTTGAAGAGAAAATTTTACATTTTTTTCTCTAGGCCACCCTTCCTTTTCACACCTAATGACATCACCCAATAACATATCCTTTGAAAGAAAATCCCTCCATTCAACTTCACTCACAGCACACATTTCATCCAGACCCACAGAGGCTACAAAACACTTCTCATCATCCTCATCCACCATATCTTGCTTAGATTCAACAGGATGTCTAGAAAATAATCTGCACAAATATTCCTACAACCAGGAATGTGACTAACCTCAAAATCATATTGCAACAGTTTAGTAGACAAACGTGCTATCCTGGGTGTATGTTCTATGATTTTATCCCCAGATTGAATTGAAACAAGAGGACTGTGATCAGTCCTTAGCTTAAAATGTCTACCCCAAATATACGGATTAAACTTCCTAATCGACCACCAGCATGCTAGCAGTTCCTTTTCAATAACCGAAAAATTAAGTTCAGACCCACGCAAAACTCTCGATGCATAACCAATGGTATGCTCAACTCCATTAACCATCTGCGTGAGAACCGCTCCCAAACCCAACCCACTCGCATCCACAGTGACAATGCAAGGAACATCTGGATTGAAAGGTTTGAGAACTCTTGGACTGATAAGTTCATCTTTGACCCATTTAAAAATTTCATCACATTCAGTATCCCATGTAAAAGGAAAAAAAATGTTAAGCATATTTGAGAGCGGTTCACACTTTGTCGCATATCCAGGCACAAAACGTGAGTAAAACTCACACAAGCCAATAAATGACTTAAGTCCCACCTTATCTACAGGGGGAGGAGAATCTACTATTGCCTTCACCAACCCTGGTCTTGGTTCAACTCCTTGTTCCGACAGAACATGTCCTAGGTATTCAATCTTCTTCACTCTGAAAACACACTTTTCTTTTTTAACACAACACCCCCTTCGCGCAAGGCCTCCAAGACACAATACATAGTCTCATCATGCGACTCACATGTTTCACCATGTACCAAAACATCGTCCTGAAACACAATCACCCCTTTGATCCCTTTAAGCAAATTTGACATAATTCTTTGAAAAATCGGCGCGGCAGAAGCCAAACCGAACGGCATCCTGCAGTATTGGAAAGTTCCAATAGGCGAAACAAAAGCAGTGAAATGCCTTGAGGCAGGATCAAGAACAACTTGATGATAAGCTGACGCTAGGTCTAGCTTACTGAACCACTTCGACCCATTGATTAAAGACAACATTTCCGGGATTTTTGGAAGAGGATGAGAATCTATCCAGATGTTTTTATTTAAACTGCGTAAGTCAATGCAAACGCGAATCTCGCCATTTTTTTTCTTTGCTACAACTAAAGGAGAAAGCCAAAGAGAAGATTCTACTGGTTCTATAATCCCCTTCTTGCAAAGACCGGAAAGCTCTTGTTCTAGCTGATCTCTAACACTAAACGGTACATTTCTGAGCCGATGTTTAACCGGAATAGCACCATCTCTCACCTTAATGGTATGCGTGAACCCCTTGACACATCCAAGCTCATTACCGAAAACGTCAGGAAAATGTTCAGATAAAGAATCAATAAAATTGTCAAAACGAAGAATAGAAACTTGATCTTTTGTACCTGGTCTTAACACCATTTTAAATAAACCCTGATGAAACCATCCGAGAATATTCAACCCTTTAATGGCCACGTAAATCTTTCCAAAAATGTTCCTTCCTCTGAAAACTAAAGAGTCTTCAAAATAACCCGCTAATTCAATGGTTCTCCCTTCATAAGAAACAGGCGATCTGTCTGGAGGAAATAGTGAACGCACTCCCCAAACTTCCTTAAACTTTTCCTGAGTTACCATTGTTATCCTCGCTCCGGAATTAACCAAAAGACAAACATTCTTTCCACCGATCTCCACATCCACATAAGGATCCACACACTCATCCTGTACACTAGAAACTTGACTCGCATCCCCTACCACAACCACCATGTCTCTCAAATCTTCCTGAATTTTCCTTAACTCATCACATTTCGGTTCACAAAAAGAAATATTTGCAATAGAGGAATTTGAAGAAGTAGAAGGAACACCACCACTCATCCTTCCGTCCTGTGAGGTCGAAAAACTCCTCCTCACATTTTGGCAGACCTTAGCAAAATGACCCAATCTTCCACACGCCCTACAAGTTACACTTCTTGCAGGACAAGCGCGTCCAGACTTAAAATGTGGAAAATTCCCACACTTAAAACAAATATTTGTTTGTTTAAAAAACTTATTGTCACTAAGAGAAAAATTGGTGTTCTTGTTTTCCTTTGGTCTTACAGCATTAATGCAATCTTCTTCTTTGTTGGTTGATAATGAGGCTTTTCCATCAAGCCCCTTAACAGACAACTTCGAAAGTTCTATGCTTTTCGCAATTCGAATCGTTTCTTCTAACGTGGGATTTCCCAGTGACAATAACTTTTGTTGTATACTTTTGTCATTACACTTACAAATGTATTGATCTCTTATCAATTGGTCTCTGAACCCTTCATACTGACACTCAGCACTGATAAACACGTAAAGCAGAGATAAAATCTTCTACCTTCTCACCCATTTTCTGTTCCCTTTTTAAAAATTTGTGTCTCTCAACTACCAGACTGGGTTGTATGTCAAAACGCAACTCCAGTTTTTTGACTGTTTCTTGAAACTCGTCAATATCTCCTTCCTCATCAGCCACACGTATTAAAGGAGGCAAATGTTTATAAATCTCCCTCCCTTCAAATCCCAAAACATTTAATAAAAGACACTTCTTCCTTTCTGCCCTATATCGTGAACCACCTATAGCACCATTATATGTTAAAAATGCGTCATACCATTTTTTCCACGAAATGGGTGGATCCCCAGGTGTTTCTAGAAAAGGTGGAGGAGGCAACACAGATTGCATTCTCACTTATGCTATACAGATACTAAATGTAACCAAAAAAACAAACAAAAAAACCCAAATATTCGTACCTGAAACATACTCTAATAAGTGCTACCCTTTTTAATATACTGTAGTACCTTAACTCTCTATTTTTTTTTATGTTGCAAAAACTGTTTGTACATAACCACGTTTTTTTCTACAAATTTTTTTTTAACACACTCTACAATTTCTCTTTGAAAAATCAAAAATTGTTTTTGAAATGAGTTGTGCGTCTCACTATTCTCTCACTATAGTCCGACTACGCTCTGCTCGTCTTGAACCAGCTGTACCGTATGAACCTATTAGGGTGTGCGTGCCACCTTTCTTCAACACGCAAATGAAAAAAAACTGCAATGTTTGAACTTGTTATGGTGTGCGTGTCACCGTTCTTCAACACGCAAAAGAGAAAAAACTGCAATGTTTCAACTTGTTATGGTGTGCGTGTCACCGTTCTTCAACACGCAAAAGTGAGAAAAAAAAACTGCAATGTTTGAGCTGATTTACACCTGCTAAGCTTCAATACCCAAAGTGTGCACATCATCACTCTTCAAAAGGTGAAAACATCCTTCACCTCTCACATCAAGGCAAATACTTGCACATCGCCGATTGTTGAAAATCGAGTCCGCTGCTACCACTTCGAAATTCACTATTATCTTTTTTTTTCTCAACCGCTATTCGTCACTGGATGTTCCTGTCGGCAATTCCCTTTACTGCGTTTCCATGGCAATGACGCTTCGTATCCACTCGCTTACTCTCCTAAGATGGCGTTGAACACGGTGCTAGCGTGCTCTCCTAAAATGCACACAACGCAGTACTTGCGTGCTCTTCCAAGATGGCGTGCGACGCAGTGCAACAACTAGAACGCCAACTCTCATCCACTTCGTGACGGATCAACACGGCGATTCGACAATCTTCCGGCAAACTCAACCAGAACTTCAGCGGACACACATTACCTTGAGGTAAGCTTCGCTGCTGCCTTCTTTGTGTTTTTCGACTTCCAAATTCCCTTCGTAAATGTTCTAAATTGTATCCGTGGCATAACTCGTTGCTAATCCATTGTGGGTTCTGCAGCATCCAAATTTCTAAATCGTCGCCAATCAATTCTGTAGTAATTACGTCGGTACACGTAGTAGTGGTGTCAATTAGAGTTTATTGACATTTAGATGCTGTGCAGCAGCCAGCTCCCTCAGCCCTTCAATCCTTAACCAGTACAGGTTTTTGAACATAAACATTCCAATTAGAATTCTTGAGACCAGAACATCATGGCTCAAGAATTCTAAGTTAAAGCAAAACACTACAGTTACTTTCTCTCATACTAGAGAAAAAAAGTGTGTATTCTATCGTGAAAATCTCCAACCCAATGAAATAAAGGGAAGAAAAAACAGTAAAACTAAAATATAAATAGACTGTTAGTGCATGGTGTCAGTATTAGTGCCCACTGGACCCCATGTGAGAATCAAACCAACAATTCTCACCATTAAAAAACAGGGAAGACTTACTAGCTTGGCGTAACTTTATTTAGTGCTGTAAGTCATCCCAATTAAAAATGGTTTCAGTCTAACCATAATCAATTTCTAAGCCAACATGTTTTGTGGCAATAAAATCGCGCAACTTCTTCAGGGCTCTTGGGGTTCCAATATAAGCTTCTTGTGATTTCACATCAAACCTACGATGGTATGACATTAAAACAGAGAAAGAACATGCCACTTGTAAAAACCACAAAACGACCTCGAGCAATCAATGCCATTTAATTACTCAAAGATGATTCAAATACTTCATTACCAAATGGTTGCATGGATCCCTCATACCGGCAACCATCTCAGAATGGCACATGCGTCAGCTGATCGTGTGCCCAACGGGTGACTGCCACTGGTCCTGTCCCCTAAGATTATGTGTAGAGATAATGGAAACATTGCTTTAATAACGCACTTTTCTTATCTTAGTCATACATTGCATTCTCAATAATTTTTCTTTGCAAATGTAATGCTATCAATTGCTATGCGATACTTCCCCCGCATCACCACTCTTCGTATTAAACTAAGCTAAATCTGCGTCCACTTCTTTGAATCACAACCCGTTCCTCTTTCAAATCAACCTTATTTCTTATAGCCATTAAGACGGACACAAATGGCTAATGACACAAATGGCTGCTTCCTCTTAGTCCAACTCCAACATAGAAGACGGACAGGCTCGTTGCCAGTAACGAGGGTTAGCAGCAACGGTGGAATGTGCCGATTTAGTAATGGAGTTGATGTGTGTTTAGTTAGTGCTGGGGACATTTGGGCCCTGGGCCGACATAGAGGACAGACTTGTTGCAAGTAACGAGTTCCTAACAACAGTCAAAGCTGCCGCTTTAGTAATGGAGTTGGTGTGGGTCCTGTTGGCACTGTGGATATCCGCCATTTTGCCTGTCATGCATTGTGCAGAGGCAGCCGTATCTGGGTGTCAGGTAGCTCCGGTGTCACGACTTATGCGAAGAACCGTGGGCATTTCACATCAGGGAATCAGATTCCACCAGGAGTCGATAGCACTGCAGAGGTGGCCTTTTGGGAGGTAGACCCCGTGGATGAGGCTTCCAGTGTTCATGCGGAAGAAGAGTTGGGGGATACTGTAAATTGTAATCTAAGGAACATCGAAGACATTGTCCAGGCAACCGCATCACCAACCACACCCGAAGACGTCACCTGTGGAGGGCAATGAGGAAACTGGCCCGACAAGCCACCTCAAAGGCTTTGCGGCTGCCATACCGGGCAGGAGCCAAGGGCAAGCAAGGGCCGCTAGTGGTGAGTACTAGAGGGGGCGATCCAGCAAGCGAAATGGAAGAGCCGAGCCAAGGACCTGGCTTGGATCTTAGAACCTATGCACGACACGAACCAAGCCCTAAAAATTTTAAGCACATAAATCATGCATCAAACAACGTGTTAAATATGATAATGTTACTTCAGAATTCATGACAGCGTATTTCTTTAACACTCAGAAGCCTTTCACTTTCGTACAGATTATTTGAATAGTGTTCATTGAAAGTGGAAGTTTTTAAACATGAACTGAGAAACATTCGTGATAAGGATGCATGCTAGAGAACTACGAGGTTGCCATATGTATCTTACTTTTTGCCTTGGATCTTATACAGAACTACATTATGGGCTAGAGAACAAGAAAGAGGTATGAATGAAAAAATAACTATTCGGCCGAAAAATACAACCACATAAGTATACATACACACATAAGATCAATAAAATGTGTAGAAATATAAATAAAGACAACCGAAATTAGAAAACATTAAATTCTTGAAAACACTTAAAATCCTAGCAAGTCATGGTTTCAATAAAATGCATAATTTCGATGAGGGTCTGACCTTTGATACTCAGGTCAACCGCACGGTCAGCACCTTTTTCTATATCTTAAAGATTCTTAGAAAGGTGTTACTGTTTATCCCATCTGAATTGCATCTGTCCACCATCATTGCACTTATCACCTTCCGGCTTGACTACTGCAATGCTTTATACCTCAACATCAATGTGACCTCGCTTAACAAGCTTCAGGTTGTTCAGAACGTAGCAGCAAGGCTGATCCTGAACATTCCAAAGCAACAATCGGCCAGGTGGGGGATTCGTGCCCTGCACTGACTTCCCATTAAGCCACGTATCTCTTTCAGGGCTCTGAGCACAGTATTAAGGGTGGGCGGAATTTGCGAAAGTGCCTTTCGCAAAATATCGTGAAATGGCAAAAAATCTCAGCGATCATGCAAAATTTCGCGTGATCGCGAAGATTTTGTGCTGATTAATGCGTTACTGAATTTGACCTTCAACTCGGGCATCTGCTTTATTTATATCTATAAGACTTACAGATATAAATAAAGCAGGTGCCCAAGTTGAAGTTTAATTTTTGTGACAGGAGCATCGTGCCAGAATGAATCCTGCCCTGCATATTTATTCAAGAAGATGCCACCGTTTTGTGCAATACCTCTACTCAACGAAAGCTGAACACGTATGCAGTAATCTACACCCAACATAGCGGCACACACACACCGCTTATATACATGACTGTGTTGGGCCCGCTCTAGAAACGCCTTCACGTCAGACGGGCGGGGCGATGCACTTCTTTACCCATCTTGGTTGGTTGCTTGGAACACGTCGAGCCGTCATATGACCACCAGGTGGGAAGTAGCACCACTAGCCGTTGTAGCCTTGGAGAAGACGTGCGGTGCTGTGTCAACTGGGGCCGGTTATAGCTTATTTCTCTCCTCTGTGTACAACTGTGACCATGGTCGCCGGCGTCCGGACTTTCCTCCTGCCCGGCTGTCTTTTGCTGCTTTTCGGTAAGTGTTGTCACCTCCGCAGGTTGGTATTCAGGGCCAGGTTCAGCACATTCTCAGCAGTTTAGACCGAAGAACCGGAGCTCGGCAGGGGGCGGTCAAGCGGGGAGAGGCAGGGTGATAATCATACTCCATGTCAGAGCTGTCTCTGCATAGGTAGTGGTAAGGGGGAAGTTTTTTGGGTCAAAAGTGGTGGCTGTAGGCACTTTGAAAGATGTACATGAGAAGTGATCGTTTGCTCGTATGACTCAAGTGACTCAACCCTGGTTATCTCACTGTGGTTTATCAGGGAAACTTTTCAGTTCCTGACACTTGCGTCTCTTCGCTCAGTCTTGTATAGTAGATGTCACTGACAAATGCACAATAAGATTCCATTTAATTGTTTAATCAAAAGGCGGTGGTATTGTATAGTGACTTTAGTTCTGAGACACTAAAAGAGGTCTATGATTCGAAGTCCACAAAACAAAAGTTGAGGACCATTCACTGTTTGACTATTTGAATCATAAAGTAGAAATGATTGCGTGCATAGGTGAATGGGTAAAGTATGCTATGTGGCACCATATAGCCTTCAGGCCCTCTTTCAAGTTGGGCTAGGAATTCTAATGATGACAAACCAACAGCATTCTCAGTGTCAAACACGAGGTATTAATGGACTCTGCTGGCAGAACAGAGTTGAGTGCGTGGTTTATGCACCTGCAGTACATAAAGTGAATTAATTTTAGCCTGATTTTTTCTGAATTTGTGTTTTATTTTAAGCTCGGAAACAACGAGCAAAGTTTGTCTGTCTCTGCGCTGCTTGAAAATAAAGCACTCAGATAACTATCAAGCTAAATACATTCACTTAACGCACTGCAGGGGCATAAAACAGGCGCTGAGCGCAATATAGGACCATAATCATGCAAGCAGACCATGGTAATTTGTTTGCACACACCAATGTGCTCACCTCTCCTTGTGACCAGTCACTTCGACATTTATCCATCCACATTTTCCCACTCACAAAACCCCCGCATTGTGTGACTCGCCAATCTCTTCTGCCGCCAAACAAACACATTCTTGTTAAGGGTGGGCGGGAATTTCCGTTCCCTCGCGGATCGCGGAAGTTTCGACATTTTCGCGTTCTGCGCGGAATGCAAAAATGTCGAATTTTCGCAATTTCCGCAAGCGGAACGGAAATTGTCGCCCACCCTTACACAATATATAAAGTCATGCATAGTAATGGCTCATTGCAGTTGAAAACCATGTTCCACTTACCCCCAGGAAAGTTTTGAGATCCTCCCCCGGAACATATTGATCTCTCCAAGATACCGCAAGGCCAGGTAGGGCAGGCGCTCCTACTCGGTTGTGGCCGCCAAACTCTGGTACTCCCTGCCTTCCCCCATTTCCGTGCTTTTCGAAAGCTGCTGAAATAATGGCTTTTTTCATCCTCGTCGGCTGTCTTACGCTTCTCCCCTCACCTCCGTCTGCCTAGTGCCTTGACACCTCTGGGTATAAGTGCACTTTATAAATGTTATCCTATCCTATAGTGCCCGTAGTACAGTAGCACAAAGGAATCAGCTTACAGGTGAACATGTCTCTTCATCCAAAAGTTGTTGGAGAATACCATTTCCAGCTGATAAGCAGAATTTCTCTCCATGTGTTCCCATACCTGTGTGTTCCGCAGTTTGGTGCTAACTTTCCCTCTATGTTAAAGAACAGTAGATGTTTCAGCACCCAGGCCAATGTGCCCGGCGAGACCGATTGCATTGCAAATGCTTGTTTTACAGTGGCGTAGCTAGACCTATTGCCGCACAGGGTGGCCCATGAATTTGCTGTCCGGTGCAGGTAAGGGCAGGTTTCATGTCAAAGGCCTTCCAATGCACGATGGCCTTAATCAGCTGTTTAACAAACCACAAAAAATGATTAGTCATCTCCATGAACACTTAGCTGATTGTTGCACCAGCAAAATGACCACACCATATTTGGAAGGACCAATCAACCAGCTGCTAATGAACATAGGCTGGTTAGAATAGAATGTGAATCACATTTATTTCAACAAACAATCACTAAATTGGGCTGGTCTTTCTCCACTTTTGGTGTATGGCTCATACTAACTGCTTGAGATTCCTATGTAGTTCTCTAGCCAGATATAAAGAAAAGCAAAAAAAGAAATATATAAAATGCAACAGTTGCTATGCAACAGCTCCTTTTAACATTACTTCTGCTGGTATACCCACCACTGTTATTCACCATGTGGGTGGTCATCAGCAACCTTGCTTTGTCCTTCCAATTGATGTTATATTGTTATAGCCACTGTTGCTTCAATCTGTCTTTTCTGCTGTTGATTATGATGTCACAACCAGCTATTAAAGTTTCCACACGAAATAAGTGCATCAGTGCTACATAAAACAACCGTAGGGTTCTTTTCAGCCTATGAGGGGTTCACTAGTCGGCTTTGCGTTATACAGACGTCATCAGTCACCATCAGAGGAGTTGGAATAGTTTGTTATGTTTTGTGTATGTATGTGTTGCGGATCTGCCATTTTCACAGCCTCGAAGCACTATTCGTGCGGCAGACATCGCGATGTAAGGGCCGATAACTGAGGCAAAATGAAATCCAGGGTGATTGTAAATTAAGCGACCTCATAGAGATGTTATGTTAAATGTAATGTGTGTTTGTTAAAAACAAGTCATAGCAACAGAAACTGTTACGTATTACAAGATCTACGGGCCTCCTGCAATGAAACGGTTCTGTGCAAACAGCTTGAATTCTGTTTAACAAAAGCAAAAGAAAATAAATAATACGTTGCATAGTTTTCAATTGATTTGGAACCGTAACCCTGTTTGCCACAGGAGTGACCTAGCAACGCAACTCATCGTAAATGTCAGACGAGGCAAAGGATTCAATTATTTTCGCCAATAGCAGCCTACGCTATTTCACGCCGCCTCCTACGCCCGGTGCGTAAGGCTGTTATTTGTCAATCATCTGCCAGACACGGGCCGGCTCGGTGAACTAGAGAGCCAACCTCTCGACGAACGGCTGCAAATGGCCGCCTCGACAATGGATTGTGCTGTCAGCATCCGTCTGACGGGCTCCCCGAGCAGCATGTAATCCATAGCAACGCAGGCTAATAACAGCAATTGATCTGCAAAATGAGTGCTTGTCAAAAATGGGGCGGGCTTGTAATGGTCTGCAATCGTAAGACCTCAATTACTTCTCAAATGCCAGGTGCCCAGCACTGGAATTCATTGAAGAGCTCAGTTTGTTTAATCTCACCCTTGTTACAGACTTTGATTTGAGAACGTTTGCTGTTCTTTACGCATGTCGATCACGGTGCGTGTTTTGCTGCCTCTGTATTATTAAACCTGGCTATTTTCTACATAAAGTTTAATCTAAGAAGCTCTTTTGGCTGGAGAGGGAGGAAAGCCGTAACCTGGAGGTCCTCGCGCCAAGCAGCCAAGCCCAGGATTCCTCTGCTCCATTGAGAGTCAGTAGAAGCTTCTACTGGCTCCCATAGCTGGGATCTGTGCGGGCTGACCGACAAAGTCCCCGCAGGGGACCCTCATAAGAGGGCGGCCCCTTTAGTGCCACAAGATGGCACACTGGGCAGCCTAGTGTTTTGGCCAGAGACCCCTGTTGGGGTCCCGCGCATCACTTCCGGCCGGGGTGGAGTTCAGGGAGAGGTATATAGTCCTCCCCCGCCCCCCTGGCGGCCTCTTTGTCCCCTCGCCCTGACGCTCCGCCCCTCGTAGGGGGGGGCATGAGTTATATGGTGGACCAATGTTTCACCGGAAGTGGGAGGCGCTATCCCCTCACCACAACCGCTAAGCACCGATTGGCTAAGACCACGATGCAGGTTGGCCCATCAGGTGGTAGGCCGCGAGGGGTGGCCTGCCTTTGGATTGCCTGTAAAATAACCCACCATGTTGGCATATTTGGTATGCTAATAAACCTGCAGCAGTTTTCTCCACCAAAAAGTTGTCTTGCCTGCTTATTTATGCTACCTGTATGTTGCTGCGGGAGGGCTGGTGAGTGTGGCCGATATTGGCACTATAACCTAGTGGCCTTTTCAACACAGGACCACCGGGGTCAGAGTTGCCTTTGTCTCACCTTATTGATGGTGAGGCTTCTATCACTCCCTGCAGCTCCTCTACGTCCCTCTGTCATTCCCTGCAGCTCCGTGCATCACAGCCATTACATTTTGTTCAGAGAAAACAAACTCCTGCTTCCAAACATTGTTTACTGTGAGGAAACCATTTCCATAGCAAAGGCTGTTTATCTTTCCTCTGCAATGAAATGGATTAGTATGTTAATTAACTATATAGGAGTACTTTAAGTACTCATGAATGCCTTTGAAGATTGGCCTCAAAATGTCAAACTATTTAATGGTAAAAGTGCAAAGAAGGTACTAAGAGTGAAAATATTCCAATTTCATTCCCATTTTAGATGTCTTGTGGCAAATTTACAAATGCATTTAACAGTATCCGAAGAAGAACTTAGGGGCATATTGACAATGTGGCGATAAAAAAATTTCTCCGCTTTTGCGGCCGTTTTCGGCCGAAAAGCGGCGATAATCTTATTGCCTAATTAGCAAGGTCATGCTATCGCGTAAAACCTTGCATTAGCCCAGATTCCTATCGCCCAGCTTTGCATCTCTAATGAGATGCAAAGTGGGCGTTCCTGACCTGACATGACTGGAGAAATGTCGCTAAGCAACATTCCTCCTATCATCAAGCCCCACGCTATGAAGCATAGCGGCAAGAAAAGTAGCGATAACGCCTGTTATCGCTACTTTCCTTACGCCTGCTTCAGGACTGACTTAGCCATGATATCCTATGGAAGGTGGATATCATGGCTAAGTATGTGAGGCCCTATCATCAAGCTAACGCCAAACTTTGTGAGATTATCGCTGGGTTTCCAGCGATAATCTCACGTTTGGCAATTAGCGCTAGGATTTCTATCGCTTATGAGATAAGCGTTGCTAAGAGCACGCTATCTCAGTGATAAAAATCCACGTTAGCCGGCGATAATTATCCTAGCGCTAAGTGCGCTTAGCGATAATTATCGCCGGTTGTTGCTGATATGCCTTTTAATGTGATCATTATTGCCTCTTTTGCATTCCTCTAGCTGCCTAGGATGGCACGAGGTGTAATGTCTTTTGTGTCAGCTAGTTAAAGTGCGCTGGAGTCAAGAAACTTAGGGGCATATTAACAAGCCAGGCGATAAAATTATCGCTGCTTTAGCGGCACAAAACTGCCGCTTAAACGGCGATAATGGGCTTGAAAAAATGCTCTATGGAATTCCAATTGAAGCTCAGCTTAGATGTCCTTCACATCTAACATGGGCTTCAATTGTAATTCCATAGAGCATGTTATCAAGCCCATTATCGCTGCATTAGCGGCAGTTTTCTGCCGCTAAAGCGGCGATAATTTTATCGCCTGTCTTGATAATATGCCCCCTACACAGACACATCCATCTCAAGATGATTCAAGCATGTTGATTTGTAAGCCATGTCAGATTTCTATTTGGTGTTTATTTAATGCCTCGATTGTTACAAACTATAATGCCTTGTTACTCCGAAGAGATAAACAGTGCATATAAATTTGCAGTGCAGGGTAAGTAACGGCTGAAATATGGATAGAAAGGAGAATTGGAAAAACAAGTGGTATCATATCATTTTGCACAAATGGACTTGAAGTGGAAATTGAGTAAAATGCACAGAGATTACTAATAAAATACAACAATCACAGATGATGGAAGGATAGAGTGTATTCTCACACATCAACATTTTCTCGGTATGCATTCATCGGAGTACAGTATTGCTCTCAGCATTGCTTCGGGCTCTGTGACTCCCCTTAGATATTTTAATCAAGAACGGCCAATCAGTGGCGAAGAGTTTATATTGCCCCTCGCTCTGCACTCGTTCCTGTGACGCAGAACTAGTCATTCATATTTGGTGCACCGCACAAGTATCTAAAACTCAACTGGATGGGTGAATGCAGTTATATGTCGTTTTGGATATTCTTCAGTGCAAATGGATCAAATTAGCATTTTCTTGGTGATATTTATGGATTAACACCATAGTCACATAGAACTGATAGAAGTCACATTTGGGAGGGTGCATAGCCATTAGTATTGTGCTCAAAAGCCTGTGGGGCATATTAACAAGCGGCAGCGATAATTATCGCTGGCCGCTCTTAGCGAGAAAAATGTTATCGCTGGCTATCGCAGGAAATTATCGCCATGCTAGCGTTGTATTAACAACGCATAGCGCAATGGCGATCATTTCCCAGCGATTGCGATGTTTTCCATAGAACATCGCTGGTTTTCCAGCGATGTTCCATGGAAAACGGCGATAACCTTGCTGATACGACCCTGTAGTCGTATCAGCATAATCCACCCCCAATGGTAAGTATAGCTAAGTCTGCATTTTAGCAGACGTTAGTTTTTAAGGAAAACAGCGGTTTTCTCCAAAAACTAACGTGTGCTAAAATGCGTAGGCAGCCTTGTAAATATCGCGATGTGTACATCAGTGATGTTTACAAGGTTGTACTGCCCAGTGTCGCCCATTTTGCATCTCATTATAGATGCAAAGGGAGGCGTCGGGTAAAAGGGTGCTAACATGCGCTAATGCATGTTATCACCCTCTTGTAAATAGGGCGATATATTTATCTCCGCTTTTTTGGCTTTAAAAGCCAAAAATACGGAGATATGGCCCTTGTGAATATGCCCCTATGTATTTACAAAGCCAGAGTCATGGGTGTTTCCAAGGGATGTCATGTGCTGTGGTACTGTAGGAGGGGCACTATGCACAGCATCTTAGCAGAGTTAAGAGTGTGGACTGTAGGAACAGGTTTTGTTGGCCCACTGAGTAGTAACATATTTTTGAATGGCCAACAAACTCCTGCAAACTAGCAAATAACCTCCTCTGCAACTCTCCAGAATGGCTCAGTGAGCTGAATCTTCTCCATTAAGATGTACACGGTCCACTGGTTAAGCCCTGACATGACCAACCCAGTCTTCTAACCTTCCGATGTGGCTGTATTCAGGTCAGTGAAACTGGGCAAGTGTTGTTTACAATGCTTAGAAACTACAGGCATGCGCAGGATGCGCTTTTTAAAAGATCAAGCATTATTACATGTTAATGGACCCCATGCATACCCATTGTGGCTACCTACCCCAATAATCTAATAGTACTTTCCTGTTTGGCTTCTCACCACCACAGTCCGTCGGGTTTGGCAGGGTTCGTTGTCGACTGTGCTCTTGTTTTTATTAACGATGGGTATCTGAAGATGGATCCCTGCCCACCTGTCTATTGTACATTGCAAACCATGATACAGTGGTGCGGGTCTGGTCACTGTTTGCATATGGGGCGATAACTACAAATAAAGATTTAAAGGGCAGATCGGGACATGTATTTGGTCATCAGACAATTTATTGAGTAATGTCTCTTGTCGTTGTGCTTGTTGTCTTTAACATACAAGGTACATTAAATTATATTGGAGCTCACAGACTGAATAAAATCCTTTACACATTAATTCGCATTTACAGATAAGGGTGAACGGCAGCTCATTTGGTGAAAGCGTTGGCATCTGCCCACTCTGGAGGTGTGGATGCCTGAAAGGCTGACTGAATCCTTAATTGTCCTACAAAAATTAATACTAGCATTAAGTATGGCAGCTCATTGAGATCGTGAAATAAGCCAATTAGAGGATAAAGGCATGTTTTTATTATCAGTTATTATATAAAAGTGACTGTGTTTAATTTTTAATTGCCCTTTCAACTAGTTCCATTTACCCTCGCTGGCCCTTTTATTTATGTACAATTATGCAGGTGCCGTTTTTAAACCACACAAAAGGCAAGCAGTTCTTTGTATCTCAGGGTCTGGTTAATAAAAATAACAAACAATCCTGTGAGTCATACACTTCTCTAAATAACCAGCTTCCCATTAACCCTCCGTCTTCGATTAGTCTGCTGAAGGGTGCCCATAGTTCATAATTAAGGCACTTTTAGTTCACTTTTCACCATTTGTATCTCCTTTACATTAAAAAAACTTACATCTAACATCAAAAATGGAACCAGAGGTAGAAAAGAATTAAGGAGTGTTTCTTAACCCATAACATTTTAACTCGATTGTTTATTTTATTTTCTGTTTTATAAACCATCATGTTGCTGCCACCTGCTCTTCCCATGAGAATTTCCATTTTTGAACCACTTTATTGCAATTCGGTTAATTGTTTTATCCATCAAAATTGCAGTATGTTTTTATAAATAAGGTGTTAAATTTGTAAAAGAAAGACTGCAGTACCCAGAGCCCTGCTCAGAAGCACGCTTCTGGTGCAGCCCACCGGATACCAAGGGTTTGTCTTAAATCTACCGCATGTGGTTCATTCCACTACCTCTCCCTTTATCTCACTCTGGCAGGGCCCTGCGTTCTCCCTTTGAGGCGGTTTTAACAGCGTTCCCTTCCTCCATCTTCCCAACCTGTGTTTTTTCCCCCGGATTAGGAAAAATAGGAGCTGGTCCCCAAGAAATAAGTGCCAGTGGCACCCACTAGCAACCACCAGTTCAAATACAGCACGCTGTAAATCCCACCGTTTCCTGATTCCATGAACATCTGTAATTTGTAGATGAATACAATAATATTTATGCTTCTAAGTTTCAGTTCTGTGTGCAAAGGTTGCTTTGAATCCGTAATGTCACGGCAGACATTGTTGTTCCTGTATTTTCAGTGGCATGTCTGGTGGGTATATTCTGACGAGAAACTGACCATATATTCAACATCATTGACTTACAATGTAATGTAACCTCAGTCACAATATTTGATCAACACCTTGTGGAGATCTGTAATGTCAATTTGTGGCAAAAGTACAGTTATCTTTCTGCCTCTTGGAGAAGGTCATACACTGACATTGACATTGCGCCCTCTTTGATCCTCTTACCAGAAGCGGCCAGACTTGCTCAAGCCATCACCCCTGTTCCGCCACCTCAACTCTCCGTTGTCTGCCTCCACTGTTGTGCCTTCACAGTTTGTCCGGGAACAGGGTCCTGGCAAAAGTGTACAGTAGGCGGCCTAGCGGGGTGACCCCCAGACAGTCGGTGGTCTGCTGGGTTTGAGAAGAGATCTTTAGATGCACCTGGAGGCCTCCAGGAGGAATCCTTTGTGAACCGGTCAGAGAAGCATTGAAAAGAGAGGTGAGCGAGAGGTGTTACTGCCGGCACCTCCTCTACCATATAGAGTATTTGTGTTTTTGCATCAGACAGCTGGAATTATCCAAAATATCTCAAACTTGTGATAGCTCAATTTCAGTTTAGAAGAGCTGGGAAGTCTGATCTATTTATACCACTGTCCAAAACTTTAAGAGACGCATCCTTGGGGTGCTGATGGATCTACTGCTGACCAACCCTATGTTAATAATCACCACAAGTGTTTGGGATTAGATTTCAAGTTAGTGCTTGTTTCCTGACTGTTTTACTATGAACAACGTGGAGGAAGAGAGCCGAGGACCTCTTACCTAGGTGCAGCGGGCCTGGACCCCAGTTGTGTATCGCTGAGTTGGAAGGGATCAGTTGGTATATATATCAGCCGATAACAACAGAAAAGTATATCACATACCCCTTGTGAGTTGACTCGGAATATGCATGAAGGAACATTGGGTCTTCTTTACTAAGACTCGTGCAGCTCTACATTGTGTAGCATTGCGTGAGAACGCGTTGTGCTGCACTACATTGTGGAGAAGTGTGGCTCAATGATTATAGCGGCAGACCCTGATGCAGAGGTCTAGTCTGGGACCAGGGTTCAATTCCCTGCCTTGGCGGGTCTTGGGCTCAAAAATTCCACGGACCTGATAATTCTCGCCTCGGTGCCTATTCCAATCATGGAGTCCCACTCTGCAACTCTGGGCAATAGCTTGCTTAATCTCCACAACGGCCCCCACAACGCTAAGGATGCCTGGCCTCCACCTTGGGGGTGCCCAGGAGTGGACGCCTCACAGGGAAAGCCAGGATGGGTTCCACAGCGGTATTCGTACAAGCGCCTTGAGACCCTTACGGGTGAGTAGTGCGCTGTATCAAGTATCAAATTTTACATTACTTCTGTGCATCATGTTTGCGCTGTATTTACTATACAGTGCACCATTATGCGAGGTCGAGAGAATCATCACACAGCGTGATGCACAGCTGTACTGCATGCCTCAAAACAGCTGTATGTGCCACAAATCAGATTTTCATCACACAGGAGTGCAATGCATGGTGCAAAACGAAATATAGCCACGCAGCCACAAATCATTGTTTGTTCAACCGCCACACCATTTTAGAGGCATGGAATGGGCATCATCACTGGCCGGAGGGAACCAACCCAGAAGATGAGGCTGGCATGCAGTCGAAGAGGAAGTGCACAGTCAATTTTACTTAAGAGGAAAGCAACATTTAATCACAGAAGTCACAAAAAAGTAGAAACTTTTGTTTGTAACCTAGAAATTACCATTATCCGAGGTGAATGCTCTGTGGCAAGCAATCGAGGACAAGATAAACTGTGTGGCACCTACCAGACGGTCTGTAGTTGAATGTAAGAAAAGATGGCACCAGCCCAAGCGCAGGATCAAAGAGAATATGGCCATGAACTTGGAGGCTGCAATGAGGACGGGAGGAGTTGAACCCACTGGAGGACCAGGTGGCATCACTCATCGCAACAGAGTTGGTTGCCAGACTTCAAAGCATGGACTTTGAGGATCAGGAAAATGTAAAGGGTAAGATATAACATAATAAATGTATAATGTATTAACCTATTGGTGATACAAGAAGGAGAACACCTACTAAAAGGACCATAATATGTAAGCTCACATAGAACAATCGTGTACATTAAATCCAAGGCCCCATATAATCCTATAGGACAGGGACTGCAGAGGTTGCAGGTACTAACTATAGAATCACCTTCATGATTCAAGACGTGTGTATGTGCAGAGTTATAGTTTAACACAAACAAATATCAAAGTACCTACAATATGTGTATTTTCATGTCTGCATAAACTGGATAATACATAAATAAGTAGATGATTTTCATCTACATACCTTAGCATAATAGGACGTGTGTATGTGTCTTAGTAACATATCTACATACCACCAAGGTCACATGTGAAGCACACCAATCTGTCTTCATACAATACCAGGGCATATGTACTGTAGTGTAATGCAAATCAGGTCAGCAAACTAACTTGGTGTGGTGCTCAGCGTGAAAGGGCGTGTGTAGTAATGTATTAGATTTACTAACATAGGCTCAATATCTGTACATCGGCTAACTCTGATGCAATGTGTACAGCCTAGGCCCACAGCTGCCACCGATACAGCATGGTGCATGGGTGCCTGCATCACAGGATTGTTTGTGTGTGTTCTGGAATGCGTTGTTGCAATTGCATATACATAATGCCACATTACCATATTGGGGTGGTACACTACAGCTTCTGAACATAGTGATGACTTTGGACAACCCTAAAATCTGCCATTGTACCCTGTTGCTAATTAGACCTGCAACTTTTCAGTGTATGAGGAAGTGAACAAAATGTCTCCCGCAATATACCTATGAAGATCAATATCATATACAAACTCTGTAGAATGCTAACCGTATCTACATCTTTTTCAAAGGAAATCCCTACATCTGCTGTGCAACAGCTTGCCCATGATGAGAAACCTGACCTCGACTCTTTCTTGCCCCTCGTGGATGAAGAAACCCTCAACCAACTCCTGGACACTATGGATTGTTCTCTGATCTTGGCAAGGGAAGAGGAAATTGTTGCTTCTCCAATTGAACTAACCCAGACAGTTTCACATAAGTGTTTCACAGCTCACCATATCCACAGTGAGTATCCTGATGGCCCACAAGTCAGCTTTCAGAGGTGACTGGTTGGGGGACAGCAGCGTATGATGGACGCAGTTAAGTTTGGGATGGAGACTTTATTAAGCACTCTAGAAGTAGTGGAAGATGTCTCAGCCCCAATAAGGGGTTGGCAGACGCAGTACAAAACACCCATTATTGCTTCCCTTGGAGTCATTTCTCCTTAGCAAACATTACTGGTGTGATGATGCGGAAGACCAATCAACAACAACCTTCTATTCCAAGCACCATTGATGTTGTCACCCAGCTAGGAGCCATTGATTTCTCCATCCAGGCCTTGCATCAAGGAATGGGGGAGATAGGAAATCGAATTGGGGCAAAGATAGACTCCTTTATGGCAACAACTAGTGTCCTCAACAGTAATTTTGTTGTGTTGCAGAACCAGCAATCCCTTGCAAGGGAATACCATGCAGACTTCGAGGAACAATCTAATGTTCTTGCAAAGATGGGGAATACATCTTCAACCTCTGATGATTGTGCATCAGAGTTACCAACAATTACTCCACAGCCTCCAGCTGTACTCCAACCACACCCCCATGAGGGTGCACAATCATCAGAGGATGATGATGTGGTGTTCCCAAGTTTTAGATCTAGAATAGCAGGATGACCATTAATCAGTACCTTTTGGTCAGTTAATCAGTGTGTCATGTGTTTCTCATCATGCTATCTTCTTTTCATTCAACTGCATTTGGTGTCATGTAGTTTATCCCGTTTATCTGTTCTTGTCACGAAGCATCTTTTTTCGCTAATTATACAGTTCAGTAAGTCACTTTTTTGTATCTCATAATTTGTGCATTATTTCATTTCACAATTATATTATTGTTGATTGCCTTTCATCCTCAGAATGATTACTTTGTTTATGATTTATGTCAACTTCTCAACCATCCATGGTAATAAGTTCAAATAAGAAACATTACAGGAGGGGCAACTGTGGCCAACAGTCCCCTTAATAATCAATGTGAATACAGGAAAATAGTGTGTGTTTGACTATATTTTAAGTGCACTAGTGTGCAATGTCACATTCCATGATTTCAAACTATGAAACCTTTTCATAATGGAGACTCTTTACAGTAGCATGATACCAAATATGCAGCCATACGAAAGACTTTGTTGACATATGTCAGGTATGAGAGTCACATCACTATCAGGTCCAATATAATTAAGGGTACTACAGACAACAACTTACATAAGTAGTCATCACTAGCTATGCTATTACAACTGTTCAATCTGCCTTCTTACGCACACTGTGCAGCCGTGAGCAGCATTATATCTACACATTATCCACTAAATAGACATTGATGATTGTACAGAGAGGTATATTACTCTACATTCTCCCCTGCTTGCAGCTGCAAAGGACATTTTAAACACTGTAGGTACTTACTATCCGTAAATCTTAAATGATGACATATGTTTCGGTGTGTGAGGGAGAAGCAAACATATGCAACAGAAATAGTTTTTTTATATGTCACCAAGCATGAAATAAGGGACTGTTTTCTAATAGCCGAGACACCTCTACAGAGGTAGCTGTTCACTTTACAAATGTCGGGAAATACCAAATACTATGTTGGATAAACAGAGTTTGTATGTCAAGTTAGAACTAATTTGATAAGTTTTATCCCAGCATCAATGGGACATTAATTATTTGTAATGAAATGACAGGTTCAAATATTCCCAGAACAGCCCAAGGGACACAATTAGATTCTCTTTCATGGTTGCTATGATGATGGGAGGAGGATTAGTGAACATACATAATCTATCAAAATCACTTGAGGAGAAGGTACCAACACTAATTTACACTATATTCCGGGCCTGGTGTGAAGGTCACATATACAGTCGAATGGAAATTCTTGATAAGTGACCTTCATTAGGATAATGCGCTGGCAAAAACAATTATGACTTATGGTCTAGTTTATCCTTTTTCTGTGAGCATGAAAACTCAATAAGGAATGCAGATGCTCAATTGAGTGGCCACGGATACTATTGATTACTATCCATAATTATGATTACGTCCATTTAAGAAACAGATTATTTGTGCTTCTGTTTGTTTTCTCAATAGTAATTAATGATAATGCAAGGGTACCTTTCTCATGGGATTAGATTTTAATGTGGTGCCTTTCACTCACTATGTAATGTTAAGTCATCAAAGCAGAAACATCTGTTCACAGGGTTATGTTTTAGATGAACTACACAGATCTTTGGAGTAAAGGTAAACAACTTACTACGCATTTCAGAGTCATCATGATGTCTGCTTTCAGTGGGTACAGTTTTTAGGGCCAAACATGATAGTGGCAATCAGCTAAAAGCCTATAAACATTTGCTGGTAATTATCTATCATAATGTCTAAAATTGCAAATCAGAAAATCAAGTAAACTTCCAAAACGTGCTTCAGTAGGATGTGTACTGACTAAATAGTAACACGTGTCTACTCTCCATCAACTACACATAAACACATATATTTTTTACTATTAAGGGCACGTCTGGACTGTCTCAATTATGGAAAACACATTTCAAATGGAGTGCCACATATAGGAAGTTTGAGGGTTAACTTTGCATCATGCAAAGTGAAGGAAGGACAACAGATATCCTTCCTACCATGTCATCTGGACCTTATGAGCTGTTTGAGTGGCCTTTGGTGATTGCATTAACAAAGGTTATTTGTATCAGGCAAGTTGTGTTGCATGATGTCACATTGTTACTTGGGAGCCTATCCATGGGTTAAGCATGGGCCTTCACAAGAATTGGCCTATGTAAATTATTAAGTATTCATATATACTAATGGTTCTTCCTTTAAAAATCATAACATGGCATGCCATTTCCAGTGTGGCCTACCACGGAGCCATATGTACTGTAAGAATTCTCATACCTGTTACCACATGTGCTGTGGTGGGCAGTGTACATTGTTCGACACTAAGAGGTCACATAAATTTGTGTGTGCTGGAATCTATCCCTTCGGGACTACAAATTATAGTGTCTGTATCTTCCCACTGCCTACAATTATGGACAAAGACTCCCCGTGTTACCACAAGCCTCCATACAGTGTACCACTGCAAGTAGATAGTTAAATCGTCCATTTATAACAATATAAGAATCAGTAATCCTCTCTAACTTTCACACAACACAGCACAGTAAGCTGAGTAGCATGGTTATTGGGTGTAAAAGTATTGATGATATGGGTGTTAGACCTGGCCTGTCCAGTGGGTTTATCCCAAGACTTTTTGCTTTTTGGCCTCCTGTTTTGGTCCCTGTTTTTGTTGGATTTATGACTCTCAGCACTTTACCACTGCTGATCAGTGCTAAAGTGCATACGCTCTCCCTGTAAATTGTATTTATGGATTGGTGATTCCTGATTGGCATATTTGATTTACTGGTAAGTCCCTAACACAGTCCACTGTGTGTGCTCAGGGCCTGTAAATCAAATGATGCTAGAGGGCCTGCAGCACTGATTGTGCCACCCACATGAGCAGCCTGTAAATATAACTCAGACCAGCCACTGCAGTGTCTGTGCACAGTTTGGTACTGCCATGTCAACCTGGCAAGTCACCCACTTGCCAGGCCCTGACCTTCCCTTTTATTACATGTGAGTCACCCCTTAGGTAGGCCCAAGGTACCCCTGTGGGCAAGGTGCAATGTATGTGAAAGGTAGGACATGTCCAGATGTGTGTGGCATGTCCTGATAGTGAAATACTGCCAATTTTGTTCGTCACTATTGAAAGGCTATCTGTCCCATAGGATAGAATGGGAATTCATGTATAACATCTTATCATTATAACTTCCTATTGGGACAAGATGGGAAGGCAAAGTTTAGTATGCCTGAACTCAGAATATAAAGATGCATCTTTTAGTGGGGATGATTTTTACATTCTGTGTTTGAAAATACCACTTTTAGAAAGTAGGTATTTTCCTGCTCAGTCATCCTGTGTGCCTCTGCTAGGTTTGTGTATTGACTGTCTAGCTTTGGAGTAACAGGGGCTGGGGATGTGCATGTTCTCAGACAGCCACTGGCAGGGGGCGGTGCGTTGATGTGTTTCCTGCCTTTCCTGAATGAGTTGGGCTGGGCTGAATAGACCTGGGCAGCATACAGAGTAGTGGGTGGAGATTTCTTTCACACCTGAATGAGCCTGGTCTGCCTTGAACAATGCTGTCTCCACCTCCTGCCAGGAAGCTGCACCAGAGAGGACAGATCTGGTTTTGCTGCGTAATGGGCAAAAGTACGATGGCTTTAACCCAGATCTCTTGACTGGGGGCGAATGTTTGAATCATTCAGCATTCCGTCCATCATCTGTTGCAGTTACACTTTTCGCCCTAAGTGGAATGGGTATGCCCAGACTTGGGTCCCTTGCTCACTGTGACACTGGATTCTAGCTAGTCTGGCTGATGAAGGGTTACATACCCCGAAACCGGTCCCAGGATGCTTGTTTCCGGTCCAGCGAGGACCTGGCTTGGCAGTTCGGTTTGGACTGTTCCCATGAAGCACAGGGTCAAGGCTGATTTGCATATGGCTTGGTCTAAACTGGGATGGCGTAGTGGGCAAAAGAACAATGGATTTAACCCTGATCTCTTGACTGGGGGAGAATGTTTGAATCATTCAGCATTCCGTCCAACATTTGTTGCAGTTATAGTGTTCATACACTACATGTTTCAGATGATTACTCTTCACCCCGTTATGCATTCTCTGCTTTTGCATGTCATGATCACTTAAAGATTACTTAGTGCTACTCACATCCCACATCTCTTCGCAAGTGCCTGAACATCTAACATGTTGGATCACAGTATACTATTTACAAAACTGCCCCTACAAGTACTAACAATGATCACAACATATAACTTTACATACTTTTTGGCAGGAAATGTGGTATGCATGTGTGTGCTTTATGGCCACCCAGCCCACATACAAATTACTGATGGTAGCGCAACAGTTGCTGCAAAAACTGCCATACCCATGATAGCAGTGCAAAACACACAAGTATACCAAATGATGTAGACTACATTCCTACCAAATAACTTGGGGGTCTATTTACATTTTATAGTGATCAGACATACTAATGAACCAAGTAGTGATTGCATCATGCAATGGAATTAAAGGAAACGTCAATACTTAAATGATGATGACTAGCACACACAAAGGTATCTTAATTGGTTCAGAGTGGTTGAGTACACTCAGAGTAATGCAAGTCTTCATGTATCCCAGCCTTGCAAAGCACAACTTAAACTTAACAAGAACTGGGTGGAGTATTGGTGTTTCCACGCAACCACCCATGCAAATGTTCTAACTTTCAGATTGATGATGGTCAGTTGACCGGTTATATATTTCTCCCATTGACTTCTATTGAAGCAGAGCCAATTTCAGGCGGGAGACAGCAAAAATAAATCAATTTTTAGCTTCAAAAATCGTGAGTCACCTGCCTGAATCGGGTCTATCGGCATGTCTGATCAAAGTAACTGCTGGACTGCGCAAGCCCTGTAATATGTGGTCTTCACAAACTACAGTGTTAGGCTTGGTGTTCAGGAGATCAATTTTAAAGATGCAGTGCACAGGACTGCAGCAGTCAAATTTGCATGACAAATGTTTTCAGTGTGGTAATGCGGGGACGGTAATGCATTTGCGTTAGTCTGACTCCTAACCAGGCCCGGCTACAGGAATTTTTATTTGGGTGGGCTAAGGGTGCATTCGGGTGGGCCACTGCAGGCCCGATTTGTCGCTTATATGTCTAGCCAAGCCTGCTTCTGAGCCGTCCTTTATCTCTTCTTAGTCTTACAAAGCCCCGTAAAATGCACTCTTCCCAAATCTCTTTCTAAGTGTTATCACTCTCAAAAAGTGTTTTTTTCCATGTAATGTCCCTTTGATGGGAAGAGGAGGTTTCTGAGGTGGGAGTTTCAGACAAGTGACACTACAGGGCTCCTTTTGTGAGAGCCTTCAGGGAGAATCCCTCTTCATTACTACCTCCACCTGACCCCTGACTCTGCAGCGCACCCCTTACAAGCGTGATTATCCACTTTTCTACCAGCCCTTTCCAATGCATCTAATCTCACAGCAGACCTTGGTCCACAGCCCCATACCAGACACCATCTGGTTCCACTTTCATTATTCCTGGTAAAAAACATTAGTAAAATCACCTCCAAACTTGAAACATTGAATATAGCGGTAAATATAATTAGCACGCACTTTAAGGTATGTTCCACAGTTGCCCTGACCCAACTACTAATTAAATAAACACGCATCTACAATGCAATAGTTCTTGCATTTGCAAGAGTTTAGGCTATTGGCATTGTATTTATGTTTTGAAAACCAACACATAAATAAAAGGCATTGTCATTTACAATACCAATAGCTCAAAGTCTAGCAAATACAAGTCCTATTGCATTGCAAATGCTTGTTTTAAATCTCGCGCCTCTTCTGGCCATGACGCTCCCTCGTCCTGCGGGTCTTTAAGTTCTTCACTCACAGCCTTTGTTCATTCAGAGAGCACTTCTGTAATGAGGACACATGTGAATGGCAATTTATTTATATAGCACTTACTACTTCTGATGAGGCATCATGATTTAGTTGTTTTGGCTCTGAATGTACATAATGTACAGTGTCCAGTGTGCCTTTTATTAAAGGGCTCTGACGTCAATCCAGACAACATGCGCACCATATAAAAAATATAAGACCCTGTCCACCACCCGTTCCCAGCAAGCACTTAAAAAGACACGCCCGCTGTGCAGGCTTCCAGCACATAGCCCATGCAATGAATGAACATGACTGCCCCTAACGTATGTCTTCCCCGCATGTTCACATCAGTGTTCCTACCTGCCATTGGTTGTGAAGGGATTGTTGGGTGTAAAGTGATAGGTGCAGCATGCCAATGAAAAGCACTAAGTAGATAGACTTCTAGACTGAAAGTGCCTGTGTAAAAAACACAAATCGATGTTTTTAATATGTGTTATCAATTGCATGACTTTGTAAAAAGTCAAAAGTTATTGGTTTTAGATATATTTTTGTATGTTTGTTTGTACCTGTAGGGGACAGTGGTGCAGTAAATCTTGTGTTTATTTTAAATTAAAATGCCCCTTTTGAAGGATGTTGGTTTAAATGGTTAGTTCTGTCTCGAAGGATTTAGGCGAGCGCCACAGCATTGGTTCACATTGTAATTCATTCACAGGGATCGACCATACAGGACTAGGTCACCTGTGGGTACATATCACCCCGAATTCACAGTGCCCATTTCAAAGTCAGAGGGATGAAAGGGAAAGCTGGTCCAGTAAGAATGTCCGTCTAAGCTGAATGTTGCGAACAGCAGCAGCAGGAGCATTGACACGATGGGCTATACTGCCTCACTTTGTATCCTATCAAGTCCACTGCATTGTATAGTTTCACACAAGCCTCGACTTTCTTTTGATATGCAAATCTCCCTACCTCGACTTTCTTTTGATATGCAAATCTCCCTACCTTGAACCCCGTTTACGACGCAAACGGCCTCTTCGTATTAGGAGGTAGGACGAAGGGGGAACGTGCTGAGTCTCTGTGACAAAAGCAGTAACCCATTGAGCTATCCACATAAAATTCTTTTATCCGCATTTAAAAATCTATCAACAGACTCCAGCAGGATCATAATTCACCAGAGTTAGCGGTATATTTTTTATTATTGTTGTGCATCGTTGACAGATTCACTGTGAGGGCCAAGGCTCATGTTTGGGTGAGCCTGGCCCACCCGGCCCACCCGGTCCTGCTCCTAACGAGTGACACTTGGTTGGGCTACACTGGGTCTATCCAGGGTTACGGACCCCCCTCAGTTCCTAAACTACTCGTCAAGATAGATATGTCTTTCGCATGGTTCATGATAGAATCTGTGTCCTTACAAACACTCCACAGTGGTCCTGCCTGCATTCAAGTACGCCACGCAGCACTTGTTCTGTGCACACGGCTAGGTTGGTATGACACATTTAATAGCACAACTTCCTTCTGTTTCATCGACTGCAGCTATCTCAAATCCAGCCAGTCAGTCCATTCCGGTCAAACACACAGATTACTCCCCCCGCGAGTCGCTGTTTCATGGGAGCCCTCGGCGGTCCTCGAGCTAATGGCTCGCTCGTGAATCACGTGACTCCATTGGCCTTTGGGGATTGGCTCCGCCACGGGGATGTTTAAGGATCATTAGTCAAAATGAAAATCATATTTCAAATGTATTTTAAGAAAATGCCTGGAGTGTGATCTCCTTTAAAGTGGATAAATCTCTCCCATAAGCTTTCCGCGGGTCATTGCTCTCAGATCACCGCACGCTTCCCGCCCCTCGACGGCCATCTGTCAGCGTCTGAGGGGGGCACACCACGCGCCGCTCCTCCGGTCTGAAAAGGAGAAGGGTTTTGAAGGATGCATTTGCTAAAATGTACAAAGTCGACGCCATTATTACAAAAATCCCATCTGCTCTCGGTCTGGTTCTCAGTGTGACTGTGAATTGATATTCTCGGCTACGGTGGTGACAAGAAAATCCGTTGGGTCGCCGCTCAGCAGCTGTTCATTTACCAACGTGGACAACTACAGGAGAAAACTCCGGCGCTGCTGAAAATTAGAAGCCTTTGGAACCGTAATTTAAGACGTCAGCTTTCAGAGCTAAAATGATATGGGGCCTTGGGAATACGAAAGGCGACACCCTTTTATCAGAATATGACATCATTTTAACAGAGCTCAGAAAAATCAACTCCCGCTAAAGCGGTGATAATGGGCTTGACAATATGCCCAGCGACGGCCCGTATAGGGCGTGTTAACGGGGCGGTGACGTGGGGCAGAGGAGGGGCAGGGTGGGGGGTTGCAAAATGCGGCATACGGCCGATTGCAGGTAAGTTACGAAAAAAATAAAGAAAACAAATTTTGTTGCGCGTGCCGCATCGCATTTGCGATGCTGCGCGCGCAACGAAATTCGTTTTTTTTTTCGTAACTTACCTGCAATCGGCCGTATGCCGCATTTTCCAACCCCCACCATGCCCCTCCTCTGCCCCACATCACCGCCCCAGTAACACGCCCTATACAGGCCGTCGCTGAATATGCCCATGAGAATTCCAATAGAAGTCCATGTTCTGGTGTGAACCTGGGATTCTATTGGAATTCTCTGCGGCATATTATCAAGCCCATTATCGCTGCTTTAGCGGCAGTTTTCTGATGCTAAACCGGCAATAATTTTAACGCTATCCTTGATAATATGCCCCCTGAGAGTTTAATTAAATGATTGTAAAGTATTAGGTTATCAGTCGGAAAGATGTGAGTCCTAAAGTACTATGTCTGAAATTGTCTTATAACTGGGAACTGAGTACTCCCGAGTCCCGAGAATCACTTGACTCTCTGAGGGTAGCGAAGCAGAACAGTCCAAGTCCCAAGTGTGTGCGCTAGCAATAATGGTTTGCGGGCACACAATGGCAACAAGTGTTTTTTCTATAACAAAGGAAAAGAACATTCATTACACATGTTGCTCGAATCGGATTTCCCTAAAAGTAGAAGACTAGAGGCATTTGGCAAAACAGGAGCAGTTTCTTTAATTAAAGAGTTCTGACAGAAGAACATTTACAGGCACTAGGTCTGAGGACTGTCTCAATTTACATTGAGCTTGTGCTCTCTTTATATACAATATGACAACAAGCAATACAAGGTTTCCGGCGTACCATATATGGTGAGGAATGTTGGTTGCTGCATTTAGAGTCATAAATTAATGGTCAGTGGTTACTACAGGTGGGTCTTGACCTGTGTAGCCAGGGGTGAATGTGTCCAGCATGCAGTGGGTGTGATCACTATGTGTGCTAGGCGCTGATTGGCTATGTGTGCCTAACTCATGCATGGTATTTTTTAGGAACATGCGTGCTCCTTCCAGCCACGTGTGCTTTATTGGGGGAATCTCCCCAGCGCCTATCTGTGGAGTTGATCAAGAGTTTCCTGCCAGCTATGCACCCTCCCACCTGTGACCCATCAGTCAGGAATTCCGGGCCTAGGTCTGACTACATACTTGAGTGTCGAGGTAGATGTGGAGTTCAGAACAGGCGATTCTATTAATAAGAACGATAGTAAATATTTAACGATAAATGCATCAATATCCATATTGACACACACACACTACGAAATACTGTGCATTAAAAACACAAATGTGCACATCAAGTAGATGGAAATACCGTCATATCACATTACTCCCCTTGTGGGTACTGAACCCCACAATCACAATACTCCCCACCTGTACCAGGTGTAACTTCGTGTTATAAGTGGATGTCATTTCAAATAATGGCGACCTACTTGCTTAGCCAAGGTATCGCCACCTTAATTTTGTAATGGCAGCCTATTGGCTTTGTAAATCAATCAATCAATCAGGATTTATATAGTGCGGTTAATCACTCGTGAGGGTATTCCTACTTTTAAAAACTTTTTTTTTTAACTGTGACAGAATGAAAAAAAGTCAATAGCATCCAATCATACGAAAAACAAGAGTATTATGCACTACTTCAGTAACCGTTGCCTCTTATCTCAAGAGACTCTTGTCTAAACCGGCCCGCTCATACACATTCAAGGGAGAATCGAGCATTTGTTATACATATGTAAATACGTAGGCAATCATCCGAATACCCACAGGAGGTTCTCCCAACCCATCTGACATGAAAACATCTCTACAAAAAGTCCACCTGTGACAACTCTTGGAGTATACAAAGTGCGACAATGCACCGCACGCAGTTCGCTGTGATCTTTACTATGCTAAGCAGCAGCTTCAGGGGAATTATGCCCTGCATCTAGTGGTGTGTGTCTCCACAGCATTGAATACTTGTGCTATCAGATATGCCTGCAGAGGGTTCCAGATGTCTCGTGGTCAAAAGCTGGGGGGCACTAACTCAACGTATGTGGTTAGCTGCACTTTACAACAGGTGAGGTGTTGCAGCCACTACTTAAATTTGTGTGAGCGGCATCTACCCCACTCGCATACAGCTCTGCGCTTGGATAAGAGACGGCTGAGTACACACATCATTCCTAAAACACACCTCTATTTCCTCTCTGTGTCCCAGTAGTGCAAGTAGTGGTGTGAGGTTTATAGAGTAGTCAATAATAAGTGTGAGCGCCTATTCTATTTCATTCCAATATGCCTGAATCCGCCATTAAGCTCAGGCCAAATGGAGGAAGTCCGCCCCGCTGCACCACACCTGGTGCACCTGACATCAGCACGTAAGCGAAAACGGTGCAGTCTAGCAGGCGTGTAGTACATACAGTGTAAGAATTTAAAATTAATAATACGAAGCCTGGTACTTGAGGATATCTGCCCAGTCTGCTGGCAGCAGTATGCCCACTATTTAGCTGTAATCGGTGTCCCAAGCTCCGGATGCCATCCAGCCCGGACATTCCATGCAAGTTACTGTGCTTCAAGCTGAGCCGAATAGAACTAACCGGTATAGAACTGAGACTAAATGTCTAGTACTGGTGGACTTAAGCATGGTCTGCAGAGTATTAAATGTGGAAAGCTCCCGGGGGAAGTCAGTCAAGTTAACGTTATGTCGGAGTCTGATATAGTGAAAGACATCTAGCGTTGTTGGCACAACACCGTAAAAATAAAAACTCTCGGTCAATGAATAGATCATCAGAATATAGGTCCCCCCACATGTTAAGTCCAGTCTTCAGGAGCATGTCCCTACAGGCCGCCTCATGCGTTACCATAAATACAAAGTGATAGGGTAGTGGGATTAGCGGTGAATAGAGGATGGATTTACCAAGCTGTTTAGTCAATCTATCCCATGCCGTTGTGCACACAACTGTAGAGTCCGCTGTCTCAGCTGAGTCTCCCCTCATGCCTAAATATGTCGAACGTGGGATGGGGGCCATATAACCCTGCTCTATAGCCAAATGAGACATGAAAGGAGTGGGCTTATGCGAGTGTATAGCATAGTGTGCCTGTGCTCACCAAAAATAGAGCTTCACGTTTGGTGCCTCAAAACCCCCCTTAGAAAAAGGTTGTGTGAGTATATCCGATTGGAGTCATGGTTGCTTACCCGCCCATGCTAAGGGTATCAGCTGTGTTTTCAATGCCTTGAAAAAATACCGCCCCAGTGAGTAGGGAATATTGAAGAAAAAGTAGAGCAACTTTGTTTATATAACCATTTTTAGGTCTCGCGCCTAGCCCTGCTCGCGTAGCAAGAGTCCTTTGGTACGGGGTTCTGAAACGGACCCTGGAATTGTACACGCTTGTGTTTTTAGATTTGGCTTCCGTTATTGGGCTTTGAGTGCATGCTTTTTTTAAACAGAGCACGCAATAGGCCAAAGGCGGGCGCATTGCTCCGCCCATGGCCTATTGGTGTCTGTTATGCGCACCAAAGCCCATGTGGTTTCAATTATCGTCCCCAGACCCGGGCGCGATAAATGAAAACATAAGGCTCGCTGTGGCGCACGCGCACGCACCACTAGTGGGCATGTGTTTGTTTTTTACAATAGCGTTCGCTTTCGCGATCGCTTTCCGTGCCGCTTGTTGATTTTTTCATAGGGAGATAATCTATCTTTAAACAGGCGAGATAAATGAGGCAGGCCCTCGGCAACTGTGCGTTTAACCTGTGTTTACTGTAACTTCTCGATGCTGTAAAGAAGGCGAGGATTTGTCCTAGCATTCCTGATCTGATGAATGCTCTCTATTTCCTCACTTGCAGCTCCCCCGTGATGCTTATCTTTCTGTTTTAACCTTACAGCTGTCGGACTGTTTACCATACTGTCTCTCTGTCAATGAACGTTAGTACCACAGACTAGTCTTCTAGCCTCGTGCCTGTTCTTGTTGTGTGGTAGTACCACACATAAGTGACATCCGTTGCAGATGAACGGCTAGTGCGCCAGCGCTGTGCAGTATCTTTAAATACGTACTTCCTTTTTTGAGTTACACCATTTTGACTTTTCTAAGTGTTTGTAGACAGGGCTTCAGCTATGGAAGTTTAAACGGTCTGTTAATTTATTAAGTTGTGCCTATTATCCCTCACTGTAAGTCTGCCAGTTCTTGAATAGCCTCAGCTCTTAAACAAGCCGTGGCTATTTAGCAATGTGGTAATCACTTTCGAACCTTCATGGGATTACCAGGTTTCAGTTTGTAACTCTGACAAATTATTCAGTTTTTCCCATGTCCTCTTCACTGTCATTTTGTGTTATTTTATGTAAAAACCATCTTTAGTTGCAGAAATAAAATCTTGCATTAGTGTGGAGTGGCCATGTTTTAGTTTTTGCAGTGGCTAATACACTTTGTCTTCTGTCAAATCTTGCCCTATTTCCCTCTCATCGTCTTCCTTTTTTTCCTTTCATGCTCTTTCTCCTATTTTCCATTCAGCCCTTCATAGTTCTTTCTTTCTATAGGTGTCCACTTTTCAGTGTATTGCTGTCTCTCTCTCTCTCGTTTTTTTTCCTCTTTACCTACTTCCTTTTTTTTATCTTTGCTTCTTTTTGTCTTCTTTCCCTTTGTAAATGCTTTTTTCTTCTTGTGTTTTTTACCCTTACTTCTAGTCTCTTAACCTCCTTTTCTTTCGTGATGCACTCCTCCTTCACCTCTCCCCTCTTCTTCTCTCATCCCATGTTCCCTCACATTCTCATTCTCACACATTTCCACATCCTCTCATGTCCTACTGCCTAATATCGTCAATCTACCTCCCATCTCTTGGGATCATCTCAAAGACAGCGCAAAATGTCCATTGTCTAAATATGAGCAGATCATTCATTCTCGTTTTTTTTCTTCTTTTTTTGCATTATGGTACTGGCAGTCTTTCTTTTACTACCGGTAAAACGTATTTGTCTTCTTTCCCTTTTTAAATGCCTTTTATCTTCTTGTGTTTTTTTTTACCCTTCTCTTCGTCTCCCTTTCATTCCTGATTCTGTCCTTCTTCACCTCTCCCCTCCTCTTCTCTCGTCCCATCTTCCCTCACATTCTCACCCTCTTAGATCTTTCCTCATACTCTCATGTCCTACATCAGAACCACACCACATAATTCCACATCATGCCACAAAATTCCACTTCATGCCACAAAATTCAACAGTAGCCCACATAAATAAACTCCACTACACAAACTAGCATTACACATAATTACACTCTATGACACACAGTTCCACTCCACATGATTCCAGTATACTCAATACCATATAAATACTATCCACATATTTCCACTGCACACCATGCCACATAATTCCAACACAAATCTTCTCGAAACCACACAATCTATCTCCACACAACTCCACAGTTAACAATTCCAATTCAATCCACATAATTCCACTCCAAACCACAATACATCCACTCCATACCAAAACACATAGATTAAAGATATTGTCATATACAATGTCGGTAGCTCTAACTCTCTCAAATGCGAGACCTATTGCATTGTAAATTCTTGCTTTAAGAGGCACAGACAGGTCATTTGCAGGAAGAACTTTATTGCTAAGTTCACGGGAACAACCCCTAAACACGTCCTCTCTCTGCAACTGCCAGCTCTCCTCTCCCTGGTCAACTCCAGAACTCTTGCATCCTTGTTACCATGGGAAGAATGCAGAGCATGTTGCTAAGACACCATATTAAGATACAACACATCTTCCTTCCTTAAAACAAACGCAAAAACAAAGTATTATACATGTTACAACAATAAAGAAAAAACAAAAAATATGATGAGAAATATTGATAAAATAACATCATAAATTCAACTTCACTTCATAATATAGAACGCATATGATATGTCAATAAGTCACATAGTCACTGTGCCATTTTGGAATTTTCCTGACACGTTTGTCGTTGTTTACATCATTGCACCTTTTCACCATATGATTGTCACCTTCTTTTTCCAACCAGGCATTAACTTCCAAAGCGTTGCACAAAGTGATACTACGAATGTTCCACACCTTGCCATCACTCAGCCAAACACTGTTACCACTAACGTTGGTTATACATTTGGGTACAGACCATTTTGATAGACCTCTTTTTTGTAATCCCACGCTGTACGTCCTTACCCAATCTCCAACAGCAAAAATGCATTTGCTCCTTTTTAACCTGTCATTGTGCCTATGCACATACGTGTCCTGATGCTTAACTCTACTCACTAGACTCTTAATGCATACAGGTCGTGAAAAAAATCCTTGAACATCCACTCAGGGGCAACTTTCATACCTTGTTGCCTACCTTTGAGTAGTTTAAATGGGGACTCCTTAGTGACTGAATGCGGTGTGGTACGGTAACTCCACAACATTTACTTCACTGCCTCTTTACAATCTCCACCACACTCTTCAGACAATTGTACATATTCTTTCAAAACCCTGTTGAATCTCTCTGCGAGAGCGTTTTCCCTGGGGTTGTAAACAGCGGTAGTGTGGTGTGTAATACCCATCTTGATAAGATATGTTTTAAATTCATTAGCTATAAACTGGGGTCCATTGTCTGTGACTAATATCTCTGGGAATCCCTCTGTACAAAAAATTTGTATTATTTCTCTTTGACTGCTAAGCATTTGTCAGAGTCCGCATTGTGTCTCATGCTGCCACATCTGTAACATACCTTGTTGTTTTTAGGGATAGAAGTGGCTTTACTATTGCCTTCCTTCTTTTTAGAGGGATTCTTCTCTAAAGCACACACCTTGGTTGTGGCAGGTTTCTCTGAGCTTAACTCTTTGACATACTTTGAAGTATTCTCGACTCGCCTTGCCACTTCTATAGTTTTTTGTAGAGAGGGATCTTTCATATCTAGTAATCTCTCTTGAATTTTAATATTGCTCGTTCTGTTTATAAATTGATCCCTTATGATCTGCTCGTGAAGGTCTCTAAATTTACAGTTAGCCACAAGTGTTCTCAAAACAAATATATTGCTCTACAGACTCTCCTGGTAGCTGAGATCGAGAGAAAAATGTGTGCCTTTCTACTACTATGCTAATCTTTTTGCTGTAGTTTTCTTCCAATGCCTTTATTAATTCAACATACTCATCAGTGGAAACTATCTCATCCTAATGTAACTCCACCACCTCACCCGCCTCTTTACTTTCACCGTTGCTTGCTTTCTCCCCAATAACAACTTGTTTCTTATATGTATTAATAGGTAAAGTCTTTAGTATCTTTCTGCCTTCTATTCCTAAGTTGTGCTTGAGTAGTGCCACCTTACGGGAAGATATAAAATCCTCCCCACCAAAAGCGTCTAAATAGGTCTTGAAGGATTCTATCCAATCCTCCCACGGTAAAGCAAGTTCCCCAGGACTTTGTAAAAACTTAGGTGGAGCTACAATAGATGATATGTCCATTTTGATGGTATCACCTATCTGTAGAATTAATGTGAACAATATATCACAAGGCAATGTTATACACAAACTAAGCATTCTGTGAAACAGTGAAACAATGACATTAATGGTGGAAATATTCACTGTTTTTAAGATATCTGAAAGAAAACAAGATTAATAAAAAAAACAAGCTAACAAAATTAAAGTAGTCACCGTAGTCTATGATAACAGTCCCCACGATCTTCGTAGTTGGATAGTAGTCTGTAACACTCTTCAGTTGTACTCGATGGACACATTCTCCTTAATTTGCGCAAAACGGTTAATTCAATTTATGCCCGCTGACACTGTGGTTTTTAGTCCCTTAGCATGCCGATTTTATTCCTACGATCGCGTTGCAGCGTTTGTATTGGTTGTCATAGCAACCACACGCTGTTACTTGGCAAGCGTCTTGACGCTACACATCACAACGCGGTACGGTTCACACACTGCATTGTGCTCTTCTGACATGAGCAGAGTTCAGGAGTCCCGTCGTAGTATTCCTTGTGACACGCAGCAAGCAGGTATGGAAGCAGGCAGAGACAGGCACGAGCAGCGTCCGGTGAGTCAACATGAATAATAACAACTAACGTTCCCTCCTCAAACACAACTCCCTCACCCCATTAGTTACATAATCATTAGGCCTGGTTGAATGGTTTGTGTAATTTTGGGACGTTTGTGTTGTTCTTATTGTGCGAAACTCCCAATATCATGCCATAATGCCATTTCGCATAAGCACGTGCATATGAACAACATAACGCTAGTGACTGTTGTTTGCGGTGCTTTTGTGTTAGTTCATCTCCAAAAATGTATGCCAGAATGCATATTGTGTGAAAGTTCCACATGAAATGACAGATTTGCATTTTGCTTACGTGAGAAAGTCATCCTTTTTGCCCTGTTCACCCCCTATTTTCTGCTTGGTGGTAACTGACTGCACCCTGGGCCTGCCACCTGACTATAAGTATATGTAAATTAGGTGTAATTATACTTGGTACTGTCAGACTAGCTGTAAGTCCCTAGTATATAATAGGGCATGCAGGTTTAGAGGCCCAGTAGCTCTAATGCACTTAAGTGTGCACTACTGTGGTGCCAGCTGTCACTTTAAATGCAGCACTGCCTTTAACTTACATTTATATGCCGATTAGACTTTGAAGGTACTTCCAAAGTCTCAAATTACCCTATTTTTACATATTAGTCACTCCTAAAATCTCCCCTAGGTTCTTCAGTGGTAGGGTGCCTTGTAACTATAAGCAGGGACATTATAAAAAAGTTTTATATGCCCTGGTGAGGGAAAAAACTGCCAACTCCGTAGTTTCCCATTGTAGTGATTTGCTTCATAGGCTAACACTGAGATATTTAATTTAAGTATAAATATTGACAGGAACCACCTAAAAATGTACTTCAAGGTATCTAATTAATAGTGCCGCAGTTAGATTTATAACATTTATTACATAAAATAAGTTATTAAACTTTCTTTTCTGTGAACCAAGATCCATCTTTCCTGCTGCCCTATCCTGGCTTAGCCAGAACTGCTGGATGAGTTGTGCAGTGTCCTGTCAGAGTAGACAGTGGATTTTGATTGGGTGGAGATCTTAAGCTGCAGAAGTGAAAAGGCAGAAAGTGGGTGGGGGAGCTGAACTGGTCTTCAAAGGAAGATTGACAGTTTGGGACAAGCGACCCCCACATCCTGCACCCCTAACCACACAGGAGCCTCAGTAATTAGATTAGTCAGAGGGTGGGAAGGGGTGTGTTAGCCACACCAGTACCTTGGCTTTGATAGATCTAACCTCAAAGGACATACTTTTTTCTTATTGGAATTTGAGAGAACATTGCTTTCTGAAACAAGAATATGCCACACTTTGGAGGGAGTGGTCATACACCTGGATGGCACTCTGCATTCCATTGGTCAGGGGTGCCCTCCTGCTTGATGCCCATAAACTGTAAATAAGTATGGGAGAGCTGCATAGCTTCTCAGAGCTGTTGCCTGAAGTTGCAAAGAGAAGAATGACTACCCTGCTGGAATCTGGATCTGGACCCAAAGTACTGCACTGCGAAGGACTGCACCTGCTTCACAATCTGGTACCATGGCCCTAAGGACTTTGCCTTGCTTCAATAAGGATTAAGAAGTGGTCCCTGCAAGCTAGAGGATAACAGAGCCCACATTAGTTGTACAATTGTCTCCAGGTTTCCGGAGATGGTGATGTGTGACAAGAATGTTTGTGCATATTGGTTGTGTGACATTTTGTTGTGATGATTTCTTCTTTTGTTTTTTGTCCTGTAGTGTTTTTGTGCTCCCATGTGATGTTATGTACCCTGGTTGTTGTGCTGCACTCTGTTTTACCTGTTTTGTTGTGATTTGCCTGTTATGTTGTTTATTATGTCACTTTATGTTTTTTTGTGTGCTATGTTCTATTGCTTATGTAAGATATCCCAACAAATGGTGCTACATTATCTGCCAAATGCAGCACAGGCCTTTACAGTTAATCTGATTAGCAACCATGTACCACGATCAATGTGATCAAATAACTCTAAACCAGCTCTTCAATTATGAAAAACACCGGTCAGCCCAAAACTATTGCAGGGACAGGGTAGGTTTACAAAACATTTTTGACTGAAGCTTTTAAGGTAGTGCTTAATCTAAGCACCTTTTATCACAGTATTTTGGAAAATGGATTCTGGAGGTGGTAATGAGTGACAAGAATGTTTGTGCGTATTTGCCATGTGGCATTTTATTGTGCTTTTGAAGTGTTCTGTTTATTGTACTGGCATCGTTTTGTGCTTCATTATTGCCATGTGATTTTATTTTATTGTACTTTAGTTTGTGTGCTGTTTTCTGTTTTTGCTGTTTTGTTGTGATGAGCTTTGTTTCATTTTAATTGTGGCGCTACGTTACTTTGTGTATATTATTGTGTTACGTTTAGTTTACTTTATAAATGTCCACAAATGCTGGTATATTTCCAGCAGCATATGCCTTTAAAGTTCATGTGAAAATCTATTATGCATCACTTTCTGGGTGGTCAGATAGGGCTGCTTCAGCTCTTCAACTAATAAAGACACCAGTTATGCCAAAAGTGTTGCCGCCGCCAGTGCTCACTTTATGTTTTATGGCCCCTGATGCTCACCATGGTAACCCAGAAGCTGTTCTTTTCTACTCCTTGCCAATATATCTTGATTCATAGCACACAAAGCAAATAGAATCCATTTGGAAACATTCTATAAAAGCAAGGTCCAAATAAAAAACAAAATGATTGCACAGAGAAAGGGTTATAGCAGCAATCCTTTATTTTTATACACTACTTATTGTTCATAAGATATGGAAAGAAAGTTATAATAGCATACAGCATGAACAGCTTTTATGGAAATAAGTGCATCCTTTCCTGGCATTCAGGCTGCTATCACCTATTTATATTATACTTTTCCACTTAGATTGCAAGCTTTCACCTTGATGTTACAATACCAATGTGCAGTATTGGAAAGACGTTTATAACCAGGGATTGAAAAATCCTTCTTTCTCTTTTCTAACCTATAAGGGCTGCACCTTGAATTGTGTACATTGGCATTGTGCAGCTATAGTATGACAAGCTTTAGAGAATCATGCCCCAGTAGAAAAGCTACCCTGATTAGGAAAGGAGACCTGCTGTAAGTGAACACATCCAAGAGGGCAGTGCCCAGGAAAGCAGAAGGGGGTCTCCTGGTGCTAACGGGCCTTCTCAGACTTAACCTCGAGGAAGCATAGAAGTCTGCCTTGTGGATCCCTGTCTTAGGTAGGGAGAGTTGCCTTCATCTGGAGTCCCTTGAAAAGTGCTGTATCCAGGATATTCAGGCCCCCTTTGGAGCTACGTAGTAGTTGCAGTGGACAGCGTCTGCTCTTGGAAGCACACATATGTGATACAAAAAGTCATCCATAACCTAAAGTGTTGTAAAGGTAAATATTGCTTGTCACAGTCTGTCAGTACAGCATCCCTCCAGATCCTCATGTGCATGGACCTCCTAGAGCACTGACGCCGGCCTCTAAGAGCTCTAACTTGGATATCTGCGGAGCTTTCCACAAAGGCTATAGAGCATTCATCCCTGGTTGGGAAGTTATGTCTGCCATCGGGCCACACATCCAAAGGAGCACCCGGGTCTGCACATGTAGGCCACAGATCCTGGTACTGCAGTGTCTTCCCAGAGGTTTTCGCCCTGAGGGAGGTCTGAAGTCCTAGTAGGAGATTGGCGGTCTGTCCTTTGTAAGGAGATGCAACTTGGGTTGGTGGTTGAAGTTCCTTGCAATGTCAGTGTTCCAGACATATATGCAGTGTTCAGGAGCTCTAACTTTTAACCCATGGAACTTGCTGTAAACAATGACTGGTCTTGAGAGAGCATGAATGCACCTGAGACTGAAAATTATATATTATGCTCCACAATTCATGTCCCTCAGAGGCTTATGCTCAGAATTTATAACAAGCACTACAGACAAGATACTTCTGCCTTGTTCAGTGCAGTAAGATTTTCTCCCAGGAAAAAAACCTCATTTAGCTCGCAGCTATCTGGTCATGCATGACTGGGAGAAAAAACCTTACAGACAAAATTGGTCATGAGAGGCTATCCATATTGGTTGGTCAAACGCTCTTTAAAAAGGGCTTGGTATTACGACCGTGAGGCACTGTTACAGAACAAGGATGAGCCAGCACCAAAACAAGAGTTAATCACTTGTGTAACGACATTTGGAACTGAGTCCAACTCGATCAAGAAGATAGTGACTAAAAATTGGCACTTGATTCAGAAGGCCGAACCACAAATGGCACTACCCCGTTTTGCATTCAAGAGGGCGAGAAATCTAAGGGATTACCTTGTGAAGGCATACAAAGAACCAACCCCGAGCACATTAACAAACTTATGGGGTTTGCCTCCGATAATTGGCCATTATCCCTGTGGACATTGTATTGCCTGTCCGACCACATCAGTAGTAAAATCATGTGTACTTAATGGGAAAGAGTGGACATTACGACAACACTCAAACTGTCTCAGCAGAAATGTCATCTATTGTATAGAGTGCCCTTGTGGGTTGTTTTATATTGGAAAAACCACACAGGAGGTAAAAAAACGAATTATCCAACACCAATCGCGTATTAGATGCAAGATTGTAACTGCACCAATGGTTGAACATTATCTAACAAAGGAACATATGCCCTCTGACATGAAATGGTTTGTACTGGAGACTGTGAAAATGAATAAACGCAGGCAGAATATAGATCGTTTGCTTGCACTAAAGGAAAACAGGTGGATCTGGTCAGCTAAAACAGTAGAGAAGGGATTAAGTTCCTTTGTGGAATGGCAAACCTTGTCAACTTTATAATTGTGGTTCCCGTTTGTGCCTGTTATGGTGAAAGATTAGACTGAGCAAAGGATTTTATTGACAAAGTATTGACAGTAGAATTTGAATGTCGTGGAGGATATACACACGATAGATATGACATAGTGTGATGGTTTCCATCCAATCTGAACCACATTTGTCCTCCGTTTTCCAGGTTTTTTAGATATTGTTTGGAAAATGTTGAGACTTTATTCTGCAAGATCATATGTCTAACAGAGACCGCAGAGGTGGTATTATTTTTTTCCCCCTACTATTGTACTGTGATATATGCTGATACAGTCCCAAGATGGCCGACACACTGTTTAGTCCCATAATTTATTTCGTTATTTAGGGCTGAGACACAGTGTGTATTAAACAACTTAATATTTGTATCCATTAGAAACCGCACAGGCTGCTTCGTTCCTTGTTTTCATCTGAACTACGAACAGGAAGGTTCTGTTTGAATAGACTGAATATAGTTTTAAGATGGCCGACATGTTTCCCACGGGGAGACCGGCATGACGCTGGGTTTATAATCTCGGAGCCAGCGCGCGTTCCTTGCTCGATCGACTTGGCGAGTGAGTCACGGGAAATTGAAGCTGCTAGAGTAATACGGAAAGAAGTGAGTCATTGGCCAAACGGTTCCTCCTGTTTTATAAAACTATACGGGTTAAGTAGAACTGGTGGCTGAAGGACATGTATTCTTATTTTTCCACAGATTAAAACGGGATAGACGAGTGTTGCCGTCTTTTCTGCAAGTAGCAGCCGGTATGTTTAGTATGAGTGTCTATACAACACGTAGATTGAATAGGATTTCATGCAGGTTTTGAATTGATGATTAGTAATTGTGGTCTCTCTTGGATTTTTGAATCCAGTGCTTCCCTCATTGAAGAACGCTGTTAAATCATAGAACAGGCTGAAATTTTCGACTTCACAATGCAGTGAGTCCCACGCTACCATATGTTTGGTGGATATGAAGTCTGCTACTCACTGGAGATTGCTTTTTGGTATTCTACACTTTTGGCTGGTGTTGAGGTGTGGGGGTCTTTGGACTGTCACTTCATTTCGGGTGGTTGTAATAGATCACACCTGTTTTCCTTTCGTGTATAGTCAATATAAACTTGTGAACTCAATTGATCAATTATATTAATACTTTATAAATATATGTACATATTTTTTAATAGATACATGGTGCAACTTCTGTCCTGAGGATGGTCTCTATGATTGATCTTCAATAGTGAGACCGAAACGTCGACGGCTACGACACTTCTTTTACATAACTAATAGGCATTTGATGCTGTTAGAAAATGTATCTTTTTGTATGGATTAAGTTCAACACATGGCCAAATGTGTGGTTGGCTTATATTTGTTTGTAAAAAGTGTCATTGACTACTGCTGATGTGACTCTAAATGAGACAGTAGTTTTATGTTGCCGTTCATGAAATGTCAAGTGGATTGTTTCACTACTCTACTGAATGAAAATATCAAAAATAGAAAATAATTTGTGTTAAAAAAGTATAAAAGATGAATTTGGGTCATTTTTGAAAGTTCACTTTCTGAGTTTCTTTTTGAGTTCTTGGAAATTAAGATCACTATTGTGACTGTTTAATTAATTAATCTAAACTGAATAAATCCTCAAGGTTTCTATTGTTATTTGACTAAATCTACCCAATTCCTTGGGGAATAGTGGGTTGCCCTATTGTGATATCCTGACTGGGAGAAAGTCACTAGTTCAGCTCGACTGCATTGGACCATGGGTCGGATACAGGGGCCAGGTTAGTCCCGCTGAAAAGTTGTATTTTCAGTTCAGTGCAAAAAGTCCCTTTCAGAGTGGTTTGGCTGTGAGGAGCAGAGACGAGTCAGGGCCGGTCACAGATTTAGTGCAAACAGCAGGCCTGTAGTCATGGACTGTTGTTGCTGTAGCACTAAGATCCTGTTTTTGTCATGAACGCTCAGGCCACAACTATGTGGTGGTGCTCCAGGTGAGCGATTGATGCTGTAGCGCAAAGAGTCAGGTTGACATAACTTTGCAGTGGCGGACAGTGTGAGCAACACTGTTTTGGCACCAATGGGCCTTATTAGTGTCACCACTTAAATTCAGTTCCACTAAGATCATACCAACAGTCCAGACCCTGAGGGGTACCACATGGATCCAGGGGCTGGCTCCAGCTAGATCTGGATGCTGGTTCATGTGATTGGGAGACTGGTATGTCTCTGTGGCTCTGAACAGGAGGCCAGTAAACTAGCCCGTGGAGTCACTCTGGGAGTCCTGGGTTGAGGTGTCAGTCCGATCCCTTTGACTGAGACAGGAGAGCAGCATGACAGCAGTCCAGCACGGCAGCAGAGTGGCAGTCTTTCCTGGAGCACAGCAACCTTTCTTCCTGGCAGAGTTGGTGTCAAAGGTCCAAATTTATACCAGGTGCTGCCTTTGAAGTGGGAGAATCTTCTTGAAGTTTCCCTTTGAAGTGCACAGGCTTCCTTCTTCCCATGTCTGTGCTCCAGACTACCTATAGGGGGTATGCAGCCCTTTATGTGGAGGCAGGACACATCGTATACAGGTGTAAGTGGGTCTGTGCCTAACTACGGTGCCCCATCGTGCCAGTGATGGCTAATTCAGTCACACCTATGCAATCTAGTGTAGGTGGCTGTCCAGGAGAAAATACACAAAGCCAACTGTTAGCTACACCCAGCTTTGTCTCCCATAGACAGGCTGGAGGCACTGAATGGTAAAGGCAAGAAAATGCCAACTTGCTAAAAATCAGAAGAGATAGTGGAGCCACGTCTGGTTCCAACCCAGATTGCACTGCCAGAAGAGAATTATTCCAACAAATTGATTCTAAACATTATCCTACATTTAAATTTGTTTTATTGTTTCCAAATTTGATCACTTGATACTCATACATGATATAGATATGTTCCTCCAAATTCAACGAATGCCTATCCAGGCCTTTCAAATACCTGGGGGTTCACCCCTCATTGAAGCGTGACGTTAAATTAGTCTTAAAACCCAATCCATTTCGGGCAACTTGGGCCCTTCCTCAGAGTTGACTGTAAAAAGACAGATAACAGAATATCACCAATTAATTACGCTCAGTATCATACTGTTATTATAGCATGCCATGCTTAATGCCTGAAATCTGACCTTTGCTTGCACTGGACATATGAGCACAAACAATGAACATTAAAACTAAAAGTGAAATGCATCATGAGTTTCAAAATCCTTCTGTTAAACAATTAAATAAATAAATAAATCCAGAAAACAATAACTGTGCCACAGTGTGCTCTCTCCCAGTCGCTAACCCCCAAAAAACAGCTACTTTTCAAGTACATCGCATCCTGACCTGTGGGTAGTTTACAGCCTACTCTAGGGGTGACTAATATGTATTAAAAAGGAAGGTGTGGGCCTGGCAAAAGGTTTATTTTCCCATGTCGAAATGGCAGTTTAAAACTACACAAACTTGCTGCAAAGACAGGCCTGAGACATGTTTGAAGGGCTACTTCAGTGGGTGACATTACCATTGCTGCTGGCCCATATTAGTATCTAATTTACAGGCCGTGGGCACATGTAGTACCACTTCACTAGGGACGAAAACAAAAGAGGCCAGTTGGGGCCAATGTTACTCTGTTTAGAGGACAGAGCACAAGCACCTTAGCACTGGTTAGCAGTGGTGAAGTGCACAGAGTCTTAAGGCCAAATAAAACGAATTCAGCAGAAAAGTGTAGGGCAAAGGAAAAAGGTTTGGGGTGAACCTGCAGAGAGGGCCAGGTTCAACACTACCCAATTAAAACTACTCCTCCAAATGGCAAAAGTGAAAGCATAGGGTTTGGTAAGATAATATGCCCAGATGTATGGCATTTTAGTGAAACATACTTCTCCTGGAAAAAAATATTTTGCTAGGGGGGAAAGCCAGAAAATAAAATTGAGTGTGAATGCATACATCCATTTCCATTACTAATGTTATTTGTCTTGCTGAAAATGATTATGGTTAAAAATGCAGAGGATGAGTACACCTGGATCTTGGTGATTTACATAGATATGTGTTGCATCGGGGGAATTTTTTGAATCTCCAAAAAGTCAGAGAATATGCAAACTGATTCAGAAAATATGTAAATTATAGAAGTACATTTATGACTTTTTGATTTCTGACACACTTCAAAATATTTTAAATCAGACCATAATTGATTTAAGAAAAATCCCCTAATTCAAGATTTTTTTTAACCCTTTTTGTTCCTTCATATAGCTATGCTCATTTTGGAAGTTGGTCTTAATCCAAAGGGAATATCCTTATGAAGTAATAGACGTACCATAATGAAAAAGTTCCTTGTCACTGCATGTCGGGTTGCAGAACCTTTGGCCGATAAAAGATTAAACCTAATATTACTACAACTTTTCTGAATCCTTTTAAACTTTTAAGAGTCACTAGCTGTTGCTGCTGAAAAACAGCCATGCAAACAAACGATGGACGGAATGCTGAATAAATCATACATTCACCCCCAGTCAAGAGATCTGGATTAAATCCATCGGTCTTTTGCTCACCATGCCACCCCAGTTTAGACCCATGCCACTGGAATCAATCTATCTTGGCTGAAGAGGGGTGAAACCCCGAAACCAGTCCTAGGATGCTTGTTTCCAGTCCAGGGAGGACCTGGCTTGGCAGTTCGGGCTGGACTGTTCCCATGAGGCACGGGGTCTAGACTGATTTGCATATGGCTGGGTTCAAACTGGAATGGCAAGGTGAAGGAAAAAACTATGGATTTAGGCCCAGATCTCTGTACCGGGGTGAATGTATGTCATTGTTCTGCATTCTGTCCATCAACCTTTGTTTTTGCTTTTGTCACCCCGAGCGGGACGGGTATACCCAGACGTGGGTCCTGTGCTCTCCATGCCACTGGAATCAAGCTATCCTGGCTGTAGAGGGGAGACACCCCGAAACCGGTCCTATGATGCTTGTTTCCAGTCCAGGGAGGACCTGGCTTGGCAGTTCAGGCTGGACTGTTCCCATGATGCACGGGGTCAAGACTGATTTGCATATGGCTGGGTTTAAACTGGAATGGCATGGTGAGCAAAAAAACGATGGATTTAGGCCCAGATCTCTGTACTGGGGTGAATGTATGACATTGTTCTGCATTCTGTCTATCAACTGTTGTTTTTGAAAAACAGCCATGGTCTTCCTGTGCTGTAATCTCATGATACCATCCTACAGTATTTTCTTTAACTGTATGACATTGTTCTGCATTCTATCCATCAACTGTTGTTTTTGCGTTTGTCACCCTGAGTGGGACGGGTATGATCAGAAGTGGGTCCCGTGCTCTCCATGCCACTGGAATCAAGCTATCCTGGCTGAAGAGGGGTAAAACCCCAAAACCGGCCATAGGATGCTTGTTTCCAGTCCAGGGCTGACCTGGCTTGCAGTTCGGGCTGGACTGTTCCCATGAGGCACAGGGTCTAGACTGATTTGCATATGGCTGGGTTAAAATTGGAATGGCATGGTGAGTAAAAAAACAATGGATTTAGGCCCAGATCTTTGTACTGGGGTGAATGTATGACATTATTCTGCATTCTGTCCATTAACTTTTGTTTTTGCATTTGTCACTCTGAGTGGGACGGATATGTCCAGATGTGGGTTCGGGCTCTCCATGCCACTGCAATCAAGCTATCTTGGCTGCAGAGGGGTGAAACCCCGAAACCGGTCCCAGGATGCTTGTTTCCAGTCCAGGGAGGACCTGGCTTGGCAGTTCGGGCAGGACTGTTCCCATGAGGCACAGGGTCTAGACTGATTTGCATATGGCTGGGTTCAAACTGGAATGGCATGGTGAGCAAAAAAACTATGGATTTAGGCCCAGATCTCTGTACTGGGGTGAATGTATGACATTGTACTGCATTCTGTCCATTAACATTTGTTTTTGCATTTGTCACCCTGAGTGGGACGGGTATGCCCAGACGTGGGTCCCATGCTCTCCATGCAACTGCAATCAAGCTCTCCTGGCTGAAGAGGGGTGAAACCCCGAAACCAGTCCTAGGATGCTTGTTTCCAGTCCAGGGAGGACCTGGCTTGGCAGTTCAGGCTGGACTGTTCCCATGAGGCACGGGGTCTAGACTGATTTGCATATGGCTGGGTTCAAACTGGAATGGCAAGGTGAAGGAAAAAACTATGGATTTAGGCCCAGATCTCTGTACCGGGGTGAATGTATGTCATTGTTCTGCATTCTGTCCATCAACCTTTGTTTTTGCTTTTGTCACCCCGAGCGGGACGGGTATACCCAGACGTGGGTCCTGTGCTCTCCATGCCACTGGAATCAAGCTATCCTGGCTGTAGAGGGGAGACACCCCGAAACCGGTCCTATGATGCTTGTTTCCAGTCCAGGGAGGACCTGGCTTGGCAGTTCAGGCTGGACTGTTCCCATGAGGCACAGGGTCAAGGCTGATTTGCATATGGCTGGGTTAAAACTGGAATGGCATGGTGAGCAAAAAAACGATGGATTTAGGCCCAGATCTCTGTACAGGGGTGAATGTATGTCATTGTTCTGCATTCTGTCCATTAACTGTTGTTTTTGCATTTGTTACCCCGAGTGGGAAGGGTATGCCCAGATGTGGGTCCCGTGCTCTCCATGCCACTGGAATCAAGCTATCCTAGCTGAAGAGGGGTGAAACCCTGAAACCGGTCCTAGGTTGCTTGTTTCCAGTCTAGGAAGGACCTGGTTTCTCAGTTCGGGCTGGACTGTTCCCATGAGGCACAGGGTCAAGACTGATTTGCATATGGCTGGGTTCAAACTGGAATGGCATGGCGCGCAAAAAAGGATGGATTTCGGCCCAGATCTCTGTACTGGGGTGAATGTATGACATTGTTCTGCATTCTGTCTATCAACTGTTGTTTTTGAAAAACAGCCATGGTCTTCCTGTGCTGTAATCTCATGATACCGTACTACAGTATTTTCTTTAACTTCTTTTAATATTTGAGTAATATATTATACATGATCAACGAAACTTTGCAGCATTTCACTTATTTTTAAACATGGCCAATGTGCAAAAAAATACATAGAGGAGCCAATTGACAGTGTGTGGGTGCCGGACCACAAGTCCAATCAGTGTTCGTGGCAGGAAGCCGCTTGAGGTGTTCCAGCACCCGAAGGCGCCAGCTTTGAAAGTTGTCTGGGCTCCTGGGCAGTACGCTCGCTGGGGCATGCCCGGGAGAACACGAGGCCAAGAGTGGGCTGTCTGCACCCGTCAGCGCCCGGAGGAGGCTGTGCTGGGCCCACCCTCTTTGAAGTACGGTTTCAGTGTCTCAGCAGCTGTATGTGTTCTCTGTACAGACCGGAGGCACATCTTTTTTAAATCTTACATTTTATATCTTTTGAAATGGTTAAACCTAAGGCTCCTGGTGCTCGCATATCAACCCATACTACTACTGCGATTGACACTATGCTGGCTGAAGCAGTGGGGGCGATTTCGGATGAAATTCTATTGAGTGAACGCAGACTCTCTATGGATCCGGTGCACTGCTATAAACATTCTACAACTGATGCAGTTCCTACTTCCCCTAGGCCTGTCAATCATGTACACAAAGTACACCATCAACAGTTAATAGATGCGCTGAACTTGTATGACATAATCGCCCCGTCAAGCTTAAACTCCTCTAAAACGTCCGATACACATCAACCTGTTAAAAAAAGGAGGAAACCAGCTGAGGCTACTAGAAGGACTAGTGTTGTGGCTGCATGGAAAAAGCAGTCACTGAGAAGCCACATCTTATACTGGCCTAAATTCCGCAGTGTGACTCAGACAACTCAAACAAAGGATTTTTTACAAGATGATGAACAAAGCACTATGATTTCATTATTCAGTTAAATGCTCGACCAAAAACTCTGCACAATTATAAGGCAGCTAGAATCAATTGAGAAATCGTTAGTCAATTGTCGCGAATCAAACATTGCAATCAAGGATAGGCCCATTGTATGCTCTAATCTAAACCCAACTTCAACTTATCCTGCTCAACTGCAGACAAGGTTGACCAGTGGTGCTGAATTAAATATAAGCCTCAAAGGGATCCTTCCTTTAACAACAAAGTGTTGCCTAGAAGAAACTTGATCTCACAAAGAGCTGTCCCTATTATAAATCCAGCTAGAGAAACACTGCCTTTGAAATCAAATTGTCCTGATTCTCCTGGAGGAGTGAAAGAAGTGTCTATCACTCTGAAAGACTCATTGAGCCTCCCTCCAGCTGCTTGCCCATATGTTTTGATATTGGCTGGTGTGCCCGCGTTGAAAACGGGTTCATTTGAGACCTGGCAACAGTCAAGGAACAAAACTGTACACTGGTTGAATAAATATAAGCAGTTTGAGATTGAGAATGTGGGGGAAATCATCATGCCAAAGAGAGTTGGATGGGTGGGGCAGAGGCGTAAGGATATTTCAGTAGACAGTATTGTGGTAAATTTCAGAGCCACATTTTATGTTCATAATCTTTTAAAATATGGAGCATCGTTGTCACACACTAACTTGCAAATTGTGTTACTTCCCCTTGGATATTTTTATAGGCCACCGATTATCCGCAATCTCCCTATAAGGGAAGCGCCCTCACTGAATTGTAGCAATAGATTTGAGGCTCCTAGTACGCTGGAAGATATAGAATGACTCCCGGTGGCTGTTGTCCCTGCACACCCCTTGCCTAATTTCACAAAGAAGCTCACCCATGTCAGCACCGCGCTACCTATCCAGGATAACAGGTTGCACATTATTAGTTGGAATGTGGGAAGGATTTGTTCTAAGCTATTTTTACTAGAATGGCTTTCCTTTATTAAAATATATGAAATAATTATGCTACAGGAGACATGGGTGGTGGCACCAACTTTTTTAGACAAATACCAGTGCTATAATATTCCTGCAGGTGGTTCCTGTTCTGGTCGTGCATCAGGAGGATTTCCAGTATGGGTGAACATAGCCCTGGACGGTCACGTGGAGGTTCTGGAGACTGCCAGTACTAGCTTTGTTGCAAAACCTATTTTAATTTTTACTTGGTTAATTTTTATAATAATGACTTTAATAATGTACCTAATCCAATATTTTTGATCTAACTAATTTCCTTACTAAGTTATCCTATAGAGTTATTACTCAGGGTATTATACCTTAGCTTTGCTGGTGATTTGAACACACATCTCCCTAAAGGTAGAAGCACTCTGGGGAATATACAGGGGGATAAGACCACAGAAGTCAGGAGCTGGGGTCAATAGTGCAATCCCATGACCTATTAGATATTATGGTAGCTGAAGGGATAGACATTATCATCCCACTTGAGGTTCTGGACTTTTAAGAGTCCAGAGGTGTCAGGGAAACAACACCCGAAGACCCCTGAGTTCCTTCCTGTCTCGGTGCACAAATAAACAGAGACGCGGGTTTCTCGATGGTGGCGTCAGAGACCAAGATTTATTTACTGCAGGGACACAGAAGTCATAGGAACCACACAGAGGCAGAATCTACGAGACTGTTCAAATTGCATAAAGTGGGTTGTTCCTTAAATACACGAAAAATGTCTTTAGGCAACATTACACGAATATTTCTCATGCCCAACCCGGTATCCCAAACAAACAGTAAAAAGACATCAAACAATAATTTGTCGTGGGTTTTCGGTATTCGATCAGGTCCCCTTGTCAGTTTTCCATTCTTTGCCCGATCCTCCCCATCATAAAAATCGTAACCTCCCCATTGTAAAAGCCCAGAAGGAGAGGAGCAGGGCCAGGTGCAAAGGATTGAAAAGTAGGATAAGAGGTGTTTATGGATCATAAACGGGCATGGCTACCGTCTTCAGCCTTTCAGTCAGGACAACGGACACGAGAACCAGTATAGCAGGACTGGCCTTAGGCAAGGGAGGCAGCTTGATTCTGCCTAGTCATGCAGCGTCAGCCTTTCTCGGGGCTCGAGCTTACGTGTCCTTAACAAGGTGACTCTGCCGGGGTCATCGCTCGTTCATTGACTATGTGAGGGCAAGAAACAAAATGGATGCCGTAACTAAAATGGATGCCATGACTTTACAACAGAATGCCCTATTTCTTAGTGAATTCATGCTAGTTGCGTAGCGAAAACACTGTCATGCATATAATGGATCATTTGCGGTTCATTAGTACCGAAATCTTGTCAGTACTACGATACCGAATTCACGGGTTCGGATCGCTACAGAACCTCAGACCGTCCTTTTGCCCTTACATAGGCAATAACTTACTCTATGTCAGAGTCCATTTCTATGTTCATCAAGTCACTGATATGTTGTTGAAGCATTACTCTATCCCGTGGCGTATCTCTGAAAACAGGTGGTCTTCTTACGCATGTTGAAACGCAGAGACTACATAAGGCAGGACCACACTGAATAATGAGACAGCACGAAAATAAAAATACCAACGCAACACCAATGACTATCAGAACCTTCCATCCCCACGCAGACAACAGGCTCCAGAACCATCCCATTAATGACCAGTCACCTTCCTCTACATGAATAGAGTCAGAGATTTTGTGTAACTTAGAGATGGCCTTGTATACCGTTGGCGCATTATCAGGGATAAAAACACAGCAACTCGATTGGATCATCTTACATACTCCACCTCGATCTGCAAGTAACACATCAAGGACCATACGGTTCTGTAACGTCATGAGGCGATCCGCTTGAAGCTCAGCTGTCAGGTTACTAAGGGCACCCGCAGTTTCGGTGATAGTGGATTCAACTACCCGTGTTAGTTGACGTAAGTTTCTACTGTTGGCCATAGGCCCCCAGAATGGAAGGAAACCTTTGAAGAAGTCTCCTGCTTCTTGGCCAGCAGTATCTTCTTTACTGAAAACACCTCTCACAACTCTAGTTTTGTGATAGTCCGGTGCAGCAGTGTATGTCGGAGGTAACAGTTGAGCGATATAACATGAGCCTGAGAAGTCAGCAGGCAGCCATGTGTATGCTTTGTCTTGGCAAACAAAATAGGTGCCCTTAGCAGCTAAAAATGCAGGGGAAGACTGTGACGGGAAAACATATGTTTCGATACAGTCACTCTTCCCTAGTCGAGCTTTCGGATTCCTCCCATTTCCTTGCAAACAGACCTGACCTTGGTGGGGTACGACCCAGATCGGAGTCGAGCTTTTATGTTTGTTCTCACCCAGAGTAATGCCATATTCCGTAACATTGCAACCCATGTAAACTCGCAGTTCATCCTTGGGAATGAACGGAGTATTATTGACTTCTCTAACCATGTCAGTGATTCCTTTTACCAAGGCTCTATTAGCAGAGTTATACCTAGTGGAACGCGGAGGTCGTGGAGGATAGGTCTCTAGGGCATAAGCGAACATGGTCTGAAATGCCCAGAATGATCCATTATAACTAAAGAGCAGAACCAGATAAGGGATGCCCTTGTCCATGGTATGTGGTATCAAGCCACACACCCAGCAGTTTGTTGTGTTAACCACTAGTTGATGTTGGTGCAAGAGCTGAATGAAAGTGTTATTTATAAACTCAGAGCGTCGAGCTTGCTCGTGGGCAGGAAAAGGATGGAAAGAATGAAAAGAAACAACAGTCGGAGAAACAGGAACATGGGGAGAAACTGTAGATGTAACAGGTGTAAAGATCAACTGAATACCAAAAATAATTCCGCCTACCAAAGTTATTAAAACAATTAGAAGTGTCAGAGCACATTGCATTAGAAAACATTTGCTATACAATATGTCATACAGTTTTGTCTTGTGCACATTTATGACGTTAACCCGTCGCAGTTCAGGAAGCTCCATCTTCTACAACCGTTCGCAACGGATGGTTTGTACCTGTTAAAAACTTGCCTCTGTTTACCCTGGGAGTTCCCAAAATAAACAGAAGAAACCGACCTTGTGTCTGGTTCCCTGCAAATTAAAACAAGGCACACGTTACGACCCTACGGTAACCCAGACGGCAAGGTGAGAGAAACAAAAAAACAAAAGATAAAAATTTAGAGCAAACTTCCTGACTGAATGTGATGCAATAAGATCAAAACAGTTTTCAAACAGAAAGGTAATTATGCAATGTCATTAGTTCATAACATGAGAACGTAGATTATATCTGTACTTTCCGGGTCTTGTCTGATCTTGAAATAGCTGGTCTACAGGTGCGGAAATGTTCGACTCCACTGGTGACAAATGTTCACTTTGTATAACACTCGGTCCAGGATTCAAAAGAGCGGTTCCTGTTGAGGTGTCAAAGTTCTGTGTTTCAGTTCGTGGGTCCGTTATGTACTCTGCATCACTGAAAGGGATGTGCCTAGGAACAGGTTCTGTCTCGGATACACCAAATCCCTGTCTAACCCAGTTGTCATAGGGGAGTGGGAGAGGGACACGCTTCGTATGGCTAGCTTGCACCCAATTCTTCCTTCCAGCTAGGCGTACAGCAGTTCTCGTTGTTAGGAGTACCTGGAACGGACCCACAAATCTTGGCTGGAGGTTCCGAGTTCGCTCAAAGTTCCGCACCACAACTTGGTCGCCTGGTTTCAACGTGTGGCCTGGACTCTCTGGCAGTTTAGGCAAGGATTCGAATACCTGTTGATGAATAAGGCTTAGTTTAGCAGTCAGGTCATAAAGATAATCAATCAACATTGGATATTCGATCTGTTTGAATTCCTTTGGCCTAGGGACTCCCCAAACATTAGCAGGACGACCGAACACAATCTCATATGGGCTAAGCCCTACTCGAGAGTGTACAGTCGCTCTGGTGGACAGTAGAGCTAAAGGCAGTGCATCTGGCCAAGATAGGCCAGTGGAAGCTTGAATTTTAGCAAGTTTCAGCTTCAGGGTACCATTGTACCCTTCAACCAAACCTGCTGACTGTGGGTGATTCGCACTGTGGAATTTCTGGGTAATACCCAGACCCGTACACTCACTCTTCATGACTTTCCCTACAAACTCACTTCCATTGTCCGACCAAACAATCCGTGGCATACCATACCTGGGGAAGTATTCTTTGAGGAGGATTTTGGCAGTGGACATAGCAGTGTTATCCTTTAATGGATATGCCTCAATCCATCTTGAAAAGGCACAGACTACCACTAGGACATATTTAAGATTGTTACACCTGTCCATGTGGATAAAATCCAACTGAATCACTTCAAAGGGACAAGAATGGGGAGCAAAATGACCAGTTGGGGTTCCCTTGCCAGGATTATGCATCAGGCATATCATGCAGTTTCTCACCACTCTTTCCGCACACTTCGTAATTCCATCATTCTTCCATACTGGAGCTAACATTTTACAGATCCCTTTCGAACTGATGAGCGCCGCTCCATGCGCCATCGTGACTACCGCAAGTACATACGCATCAGGTAACATCCAACGCTGCTGCTCAGACAAATCAACCCAACATCCACTTGAATCCTTTTTACCCGTTTTCTCCTTCCATTCATTCTTCTCATTTTCAGTTGCTTCATTCTGGATTGCTTTCACACTTTCAATCGTATTCTCACACATCCCTGACTCAGCAATCCATCTTGCAGACGTTGCAACGTACATTCGGCTCGTCATGTTCTTGGCCGTTTCTTTAGCGACCTCATCAGCGAACGCATTCCCACGGCCAACATCATCCGTAATCTTTCGATGCGCACTGCACTTCACAATCGCAACTTCATTCGGTAGGGTCAGGGATTCCAATAGATCGCTGACTAACTGTCCATGTTGGATCTTAGTCCCATGGGACGTGAGAAAACCTCTTTCTTTCCAGAGACGTCCAAAGCTATGTGCTACGCCGAAGGCGTATTGGCTATCGGTAAACACATTCACTCTCTTTCCCTCAGCTAAAACACACGCTCTTGTTAATGCAATTCATTCTGCAGCTTGGGCAGAATTCTGACTTACTCTTGCAGTCTCAACAATTGTACTCAAAGTCGTAACTGCATACGCTGCCGTCACATCACCATTCTGTAGTTTGAAACACGACCCATCGACATATAAAGTGCCGTCTGGATCTAGTAACGGAGTATCTTTTAAATCAATCCTACCTTTTGTCTCTTCCTCAGTTTTGAAACAACAATCATGGGGCTCTGAATCACTCGATTCTTGAGTAGTCGGCAACAGCGTTGCTGGATTCAATACACCGCTTGATCTGAATGTGACTTGCCAAAAGCGTCAGCTCATAGCCTGATAGTCTAGCACTGGTGAGGTGCTGAGTTTTCGTTCGATTCATGAGTGTATCCACTGCATGTGGAACCATGACTACTAACATGTTGTTCATGACTAGTCCAGCAGACTGTCGAATAGACACTGCAGCTGCTGCTGTAGCTCGCAAACAACTTGGCAATGCTCTGGCTACCGGATCTAATGTGGATGAGAAATATGCACAAGGTCGCTGTTTGTCACCAAATTGTTGCGTTAAAACACTCAACGCACAACCTTCTCTTTCATGGACATATAGAGTAAACGGCTTACTGTAGTCAGGAGTACCCAACACAGGAGCTGAACACAGCGCATCACGTAAGTCGGAAAAACTCTGTTGACATTCATCAGACCATGGCAAAGGGCTCGGAACACCTTTTCCAGTAAGGGCTACCAATGGTTTTGCCATGAGAGAAAAATTTGGGATCCATTGCCTGCAGTGTGACGTAATACCCAAAAACGCACGTACTTCTCTCTGTGTGCTTGGTACAGTCATCTGCGAAATTGCTTTGATTCTCTCTGGGGTCAACCTTCTTCCCTCCTTTGACAAAAGATGACCTAAGTAGGTCACTTCTTGGGAACAATATTGCAGTTTAGAAGGTGAAACCTTGTGATGTAAGTCTGACAAATGACGTAATAAAGAAATTGTAGCTATTTTGCAGGTTTCCTTGTCATCAGCAGCCAGTAAAAGATCGTCTACGTATTGGATCAAAGCAACACCAGGAGGAAGTACAAGAGCATCTAATTGACTCTTTAATGCTTGGCTGTAAATTGAAGGGCTCTCACAATAACCTTGTGGAGCGCGTTTGAATCTGAAACTGCGACCTCCTAAGGAGAAACCAAAAATGCCTCTACTTTCCTCGGCTATCGGAATGCTGAAAAAGGCATTCTTCAAGTCGATCACTGTAAACCATGAAGCTGAGGCAGGAATCAACGTCAATAATGCAGTGATATCTGGTACCACAGGAAACTGCGGAATCACTATTTTGTTAACTTCTCTGAGGTCAATCACAAATCTGTAGATTGGAGGTTTGGATGGGTCAGTGCGTTTTAAAATCGGCAGAACAGGACTATTGCAGACATTTCCTCTAGTTTCCTCTATCACATCTTTCTGTATTAAGTCTTTAACAATCAGCATGAGTGCACGTTCACCTTCATTCGAAATCCGATACTGTGGAATTCGTGGGAATTAACATTTGCTTTCGCACTTACCACATAAGGGGGAATTTCTAAGAGGCCTACATCGTTAGGACCAGTTGCCCAAAGAGTATCAGGGAGTGAACGCAGCTCCGGTGGGAGCTTATCCATCGACATATACATTGGAGAGATGACTCTCTTGCCCAATGTGAGCTGTACTCCCGAAGGAGAACAGTACAGTGTCGCATGCAGGCGTTTCAACAGATCTAAACCAAGCAGATTCTCATTACAACCGGTTGTTAGAATGAGGGGTGCTTCCAGTTCGCATGACCCAACAGAAATTGATAAAGGACTAGAAACAGGATTGTGAACAGGGGCGCCTGAGAAACCTACTGAAGTGTTCGTTAAGCCAGACAAAGGTGCGCCAGGGAGTTTCGCATGCATAATTGAACTTTTTGCCGCACCAGTATCCAACAGAAACGGTTCGACCACGCCTGATGTAACTACTGCGACATAGGGTCCACTCTGATCAACTGGAACTGATACTACTCCCTCTTTTTGCCTGTGGCTGTCCTAGTACTCGCTTTTCTGAATCTCTTTATTATGATCATAATAATCTTCAACATGATACTGTGGTGATCTACCTGGTTGCGCAGGTTGTACATTTCGCTGATCGAAATAATTTGATGGGCGATCAGCCTGTGGTGTCATTGTACCACGTCCTCTACCTCTAGGAGCTTGCATAAACCCAACATTACCTCTGAGCTGGGACACCACTAGTCTGTGCGTGCAGTACCGGACACTCATTCTTATAATGACCCTCCTTTTTACAATAGGCACACTGATTCCATGCTAACTGTTGTCGGGGAAAACCATAATTAAATCTTTGGGACGTCCCTTGCTGGAATTGTTGCTGTTGCTGAAACTGGGGTCGCTGCTGTGAATCTGACTGAACTGAGCGAGGCGGGTAGGCCCTGTTGCAAAAGAACTTTAGTCTTTAAATCTTTCGTTTTCTTTTCTGACTTTTCCTTCTCTTCTTTCTCTCTATTCTCGTAATACTGAGCAGTTGCAAGTATCTGTGCTGTCGTCGACACTGCCCATGCACTTTCAGAATCCTTTAACTTGTTACTAAGCTCAGGTAGTAAATTAAACACGAACTTGTCGACAAACAACCTCTGGCCTCCCTCAGTACTCATATCTTGCCCACTGTGGTCTACGAAGGTCTCTTCAAATCTAGTGAAAAAGTCAGAGACGCTTTCGTCCTTCTTTTGCTTGCATGCCGATAGTTTATCCCAATTAACTCGTAACGCTGGCATCAGCGTTTTCATCAGATTAATTATTCTGCCAGGTAAGGCAGCAATCAGAGGTTCAGGTTTTGCACCGCCAACTTGTTGCCCATCTGCTGCTACAATAGCTGGCCAATCACCTCCTAAGGCGAATGGGTGGTTCTCTTGCTGAATCTTGGCCCATATAGGCTGTGGCACTACATTACCAAATAGCATTTCAATGTCTGCCAAATTCATGATGCACGCTTGAACTGTCTGCGTTAACTCTTTGTAATAACCAGCAGGATTTTTACGCGGGTCCTGCAACGCCTGTTTTACTGCTAATACTTCGGCCCGCTTCCAAGGGATGTGTATCCACACTCTCTGGAATTGTGCCGGGGCAGCTGCAATACCATTAGCCCCATCAGCTTGAACTGCATCACGCCATATCGGTGGAACTTCCCTCATCGGATATTGACCCCCTCTTTTCCTAGTAATCGGTGAACCATCAGGGTCCCTTGGCGTTCGAAGAGGGGAATCATCCCTATAAGCTAAAATCAGTTCTATCGCTCCCCTTATTTCTGAACCTATCACCATTCCTGCGGCAAATTTCTGCTGAACATTTATCAGATCAGAGGGGACGGAATCTAAGTCATCATCTTCCCATTCTTCACGCACAAGAGAACACATCACGTCAAAAACATAACGTTGAGTTGGTTCATTCCATTGCATAAAGGTATCTAACACTCTCCGTGCATCATACTTCACAGCTTTTGACATCCACCTAAGAGCTGTCGAATCTAACATTTCTCGTTCCTGAGGACCAGGAAGCTGGCTACGTCTTTGTATAGAGTCAGAAACGGGGGTCCCAATTAAAGACCTGTAGAGAGGAGTTAAGATATTAGTTACGGAGTCGGTTATTTTCCGACGAACGGAAAGCGGGGTCAGAATATTCACAGGGTTCGGGAGCAGGGCGGCTGAAGCAGATGAAATAGTAAAGGTGGGAGTAGCAGGTAAAGCAGTTTGCGAAACGACAGGCAAAGGCGGAACAGGCGACCCAGGAAGAGGGGGTGCCAAAGGAACATTAACCACGGGAAGGACAGGAGCTGGAATCAAGGGAAGTGGAGCAACTATTCCAGGCTGACCAGCAGCTGGCTGTACAACAGGTAGTAACTGTGGTGCTGTAATACCCTGTGCATACGGTGGAGGTGAATTCAACAGGTAAGACAACAGAGGATCCTTTTCATGATCCTCTATCGGCTTAGTAGGACAAGATGGCAATACAGGGTAACATTTATCAATTGCCAAATTATATTTTCTATTCGCCATCTCCATTGCTTTCTCAGTCTCGTTGACATGCAGCTGCCTAGCAGACTCCATTAAAGTCAACCCTTTCTCTTTCTGTTCTTTCTTCGTCTTCCTAATTTCTCTCTGTTTGGCTTCTTTGCGCCATACGCGAAAAGAATCAAACATTGCCGGCCGGGCTTTTCTCTTAAACAACTTCATTTCTAGATTGTCTAGTATTTCGGTTTCAAAGCTACCATGCGGTGGCCAACTAAGAACACCATCTTTCCTGGTATAACGGACCCATACTTCATTATACGCAATAGGACCCACACCATGTTTACAATAGAGCTCATATGTAGGAGTTCCAATCGGAGGAACCGAACACGAATCCTCCAACCGGGAATCCCCGTTGCAACGTAACCAGGACAGGAAACAATTACTACTGGTAGTCATGACAAAAAAAGACAAATTCCAACCAAAAATGCGCAGAGAACTTAGGCCTACCAAAATGAACTAATACCAAAACAAAGATTATCTAAACAAGAGCAACCAATGATAATCTACGAATTAAACCAGAGCAACAAAGAACAACCAAACTGAGCGTGACCCACTTAATACTTAACTGAAATGTGGAAGACGTCACCAAGGAGAACCCATCTAAGTCTCGCCGTACTAAGGTCTGCACCTCGGGTCCAAGACAGGGCGACAGTCAAGGCAGCGGTCCTCTGTAGCCGTCTGGGAACGGGAACCCTCGTGGAAGAGATCGTCGGGCCACTTTTACGACATGCAGGGATCGATGAAGCGGGGTACCTCCCTCCGGAATCTTCACACAAAACTTCTCGAACTTTTCAGGCTTTGGACCGGTACCGGATGACGTCGCCCCACGTTGGGCGCCAATTTGAGGTTCTGGACTTTTAAGAGTCCAGAGGTGTCAGGGAAACAACACCCGAAGACCCCTGAGTTCCTTCCTGTCTCGGTGCACAAATAAACAGAGACGCGGGTTTCTCGATGATGGCGTCAGAGACCAAGATTTATTTACTGCAGGGACACAGAAGTCATAGGAACCACACAGAGGCAGAATCTACGAGACTGTTCAAATTGCTTTAAGTGGGTTGTTCCTTAAATACACGAAAAATGTCTTTAGGCAACATTACACGAATATTTCTCATGCCCAACCCGGTATCCCAAACAAACAGTAAAAAGACATCAAACAATAATTTGTCGTGGGTTTTCGGTATTCGATCAGGTCCCCTTGTCAGTTTTCCATTCTTTGCCCGATCCTCCCCATCATAAAAATCGTAACCTCCCCATTGTAAAAGCCCAGAAGGAGAGGAGCAGGGCCAGGTGCAAAGGATTGAAAAGTAGGATAAGAGGTGTTTATGGATCATAAACGGGCATGGCTACCGTCTTCAGCCTTTCAGTCAGGACAACGGACACGAGAACCAGTATAGCAGGACTGGCCTTAGGCAAGGGAGGCAGCTTGATTCTGCCTAGTCATGCAGCGTCAGCCTTTCTCGGGGCTCGAGCTTACGTGTCCTTAACAAGGTGACTCTGCCGGGGTCATCGCTCGTTCATTGACTATGTGAGGGCAAGAAACAAAATGGATGCCGTAACTAAAATGGATGCCATGACTTTACAACAGAATGCCCTATTTCTTAGTGAATTCATGCTAGTTGCGTAGCGAAAACACTGTCATGCATATAATGGATCATTTGCGGTTCATTGGTACCGAAATCGTGTCAGTACTACGATACCGAATTCACGGGTTCGGATCGCTACAGAACCTCACACCAACACATAAAGGTAGAGGGTCTCCCTCCACAATTGATTTTATAGTTTTCACCCAGGGCTTAGAACGAATCTCGCTTGCTTCTAGGGTCAGTTGTTGAATCCACCGTTAGTGACCACGACCCACTTGAGGCTGTTTTTTTAATGGCCCCAAGGAAAGCATACGAGAGGAAGATAGAGGCCAGTGATCTCCAACCTACAACAGATAAGATAGAACTCATATGGAGAATGCATGACACAGTCCGAACTTTAGAGAAAATTATGAAAGAGAACAGGAGATCAGTGGAGGTCTGTCTATCTGAAAAGGACACTGCCCTTAATATAGTGGGCGCTTTTAACGAACTTTGTTTAGGCATAAAATATACTCTTCTCAGACCAATATGCTCACCTAATAGGCTACATGGTTGGTTTGATCATGATTGTACAATAGCTAACCAAAAATTAAGGATAGCGCTAGGGAAAAAGCCCAGAAACGAAGTACTAATCTCTGCCCTGAGGAAATAATTTAAGGTTGTTACGACTAAGCGCTGTCAGTAGGTTCTCACAGATCAATGGGAGACACTAACACAAGCAACTAATATGAAGGACAGCAAGCAGTTCTGGGCCACAGTTTCTGACAGTCTCCCCCATCTCTTGCCATATCACCGGTGAAACATGATAAGAGCATTTTTAGCAAAGTCTAGCCCCCCCCCCCCCCAACACAGATAATTTCACTATCAATAATGGAAGGCTCAGAAATGTTAGAATTACGGTGGGGGAGTTAGAAGTGGCCCTATCCCAAAGTATGGGTGGTAAATCGTCTGGACCCGACAGAGTACCAGTTGATTTACTCAAATCTAAAATCTAACTGTGGGCTCCCATTCTAACTAATGTGTTGAGTAAAATGGCCATTACAGATATACGGGACTCCTGGCGCACTACTACTATCGTCCCTATATTTAAGAGAGGCATTCGAGAAGACTCCAGTTGTTATAGACCAATATCGCTGATTGACACAGCTGTAAAAGTCAAGTGGTGTGTTGTTTATAACAGGATTCAGGAGTGGGCCGAATCAAAGACAATCTTATAACCCTCTCCAGTATGGATTTAGAAGCAAGGTCCGGACAATTGAGCAATGTACCAACCTGAACCTAATAATAGGTAAGTACACAGTTGTTAAGCGTGTGCCTTTATACATGGCATTTATGGACCAAAGCGCTGCTTTTTACTGTGTGAATCTATCAAAACTATGGCACATGTTGTTCATTTTCTCGCATTTCTACACAGTGGCATGAGAGCTAGAGTTAGAATAAATGTGATGTTCCACCTGTCAAAGGGAAATCCCTACCTACACTTTTATATGCTGACGATGCAGTTTTAATGGCTCCGACCCCCAAGGCACTGCGCCTTTTAGTGTCAGCATTCATCTATTTTATGTTTAATCTAGATCTCCAAATAAATTTGGCGAAATCTCATAATATGGCATGTGCGCCACCCTGCATTCAATTGTCCACCATGCAAGTAGGAAATACCTCCCTAACAAGTGTTGAGAGCTTACCATACTTAGGAGTCATGTTTTCGGCCTCTGGAGTTTGGACACCTTATATCGCACATTGTAGAATGTTATTCTCAAAGGCAACTAGCTCACTATTCTCACTTCCTCAACCTCGTGACGGTGGGCAGTTGAAAGCTGTGTTGCAAATCTATAAGTCCCAATGTGTCTCAATTGCCACCTATGGTCCTGCAATCTGGGGAGAGGTGCAAATTGCAAAACCATACAATCAGAGGAAAATACATTTTGCAGGTGCCTGTTGGGTGTACCATTTTCTTCCCCCCATATTATCTGCCATAAAGAGGTACATTTGCTATATATAATCGATTTTATCAGAGTGAGGCCACTTTTACTTTGGTTATCCATGTATAGCAATGAGCAGGCATTACTTACGAGAGACATAAAAAATTACTGCATCTCTTGTGATAATGGCCTCCGAGTTCTGTGGTTGGCATATATTAATTCGGAATTTGGGAAAATTGATATGGAGAGAGCTATTACAAAGAGAGATTTATGTCCTAATTTTAATAAAAAAGGAAATAGTCTCAGCTTTTTATGACCTAGCACGTGAAAGTCATTTTTAGAAGTGTAACAGGAAAACCAATGATAACCTCATAGTAGTGCCAGAGTACCCCGCTGCTATCCCCCTTCTATTCAGAGAACTATTCATTGTGTTTTCCTTCTGGGTACCCACCGAATCTTGCTGCTATTCCTTGCCCAAACCATATGGCGCTTTATTATTATAACAATCGGCTGCTATTTTGTATTTTCAATTCTTGCTTTTAGCATATAGGGCCATATGTAGGTAGCATCACATTTACCGACTCATAAATACCGAATTTTACCGATTCGGTATTTATAAATCGGTAAATGTGATGTAGGTAATAATTCGGTAAAATTTACCGAATCGGAAAAATTCGGTAATTTTGAATCGGTATTTACCGATTCGGTAATGAGGCATACCTTCCCATTGATTCCTATGGGCCTGGAGGCCCATAGGAATGAATGGGAAGCCAGTTACCATTACCGATTCAGTAAATACCGAATCGGTAATGGGGGAGGCATTATCATGGGCGGCAGGGTGTCACATTGACACCCTGTTGCACCCCTGATTCGACCATGTGTGCACATGTGGTGCACATACATGCCCTAAGGGCATGTATGTCTGCCACATGGCACATTTACATCTGCAAAATATCACGTTTTGCAAGGTATTCGGTATTTATCACCAACCTATATTTGGTGGTAAATACCGAATTCTAATTCCTACTCATCACTCATTAGAGTGTTTCCTACATATCATTTCAGGATTCGGTATTTACCGAATCGGTAATTTTACCGAATCAGTAATTATACCGATTCGGTAAATTATCGAATCCTGAAATATGCCTCCTACATCTCGAATAGCTAAATACTGGTCGGTAACGGGATATTTACCGAATTTCGGCCGTTACCGACCGGTATTTAGCTACCTACATGAGGCTCATAGTGTTATGTATAGATATGTTTTTATCTGATTTATAATAATTTGACAAAGTATTTATGAGTATAACTTGATGTAATGTAGACTGTTCTGTATGCATGTCCTTTTATGAAGAGTAAATCTTCCGAATGAAGTGACAAACTGAAAACTGAAACATGAGTGAGGTAATTCATATAGATATAAATGGTACAAGAAATCAAACCAGCACAGGTCAAACATCTAAAGATCATCAACAGGACCACTGTTCAGCTGTTGACATTCCAGACATTTGCGGGTTGTCTAGGATATAGGGTGCACCCTAAATCTCACCAATCCCACTGGGGTAGGGTATCTCTCTCCCCAGAGCCCTCCTCTCTTTTCGGTAACTAAGCTACCAATCAGCCCGCGCCACAGGCAGATCCGGTGAGCACACTGCTGCGTGACAGAATTTCTGTAAAACAGTGTGATGGTAGACATGGAACAATGCTATTACTGCACACTCCTCTTGCATCACAACATTCACTAAATGAGGGTGGCAGTACTGGAGTTAGAGATGATTAAGGCTGACTTTTAGGGATGCCTAAAACTAAGATCATTGTCAATATTTTGCAGTATTTTCTTCCCTACAGTTATTTGGGTAAGTACCAGGGTGGGGTGTAATTTATTGACATACACGTTACTTGCAGCTCAAGTTTGAACAAAGCCTTTCTTCCTTTAAAAACTGATGACATTGTATCTAGTTTGTTGACCTTGACTGAACAAATCATTTCCTGAAAGGTTTGATTTTGACTACCAGCCTCAACCTCAAAGCCTCCTAAACCAAACACGCTCCCAAAGTCCTTGGTTAGACCCATAGAGAGCAGAAAACTGTCCTGGACCTGGAATGAGGGGAAATCAGGGCATCAATTTATTAAAGAATCACCAACAAGTAGATATATATATTTTTTATCAGGGAAGCAAAGACGGAAGTGGTAGTAAGGGAGAAGGTAGAGCAAAGAGGCGTGTAGGGAGTCTGCCTTTCCTGTGGGGTCAAATCGAATTTCTCACCTTTCGCTGGATACTATTTCTGGTGGATTTAGGACTCTGTGGACTTTAGGCCTGAAAAACAGAGACCTTTGATGGCATAGTCAAACTGCGCCCTGGCCCAGGGGCCCAGCCTCTCAGGGGACTCATGATAGAGACAGACCTTAAATAATTCTTAAAGAGATTGTTCTAAATACAGTTTTCCTTTAGTGTATTTTTAATGTGGGTGTTGTGCGAAAGTGCCTTACAGACATTTTTCAGAGAAATGTTGTGTTTATGATTCATGCCACATCCCTAAAAAAGTTTATTTAAGCTCAAAACCCGACCTGACATAAGTGCAATGGCAGGGTGTCTAGGGTACAGTAATATTAGTGAGCTGTTACAATATCCAAAACATGTCACTATCCCTGAATATTGGCTGTAAACACATTTATAATTTGGACACTTGTGCACTGTGAGTGACCTGGCCGAAGAGGGCATGAAAGAGCGGTAATTGGAACGTAAATTCAAGGAATATTAGTCCTAGGCCCTCATTATGAGTGGCCCGATGAATTCTGATATGTGCAGTAACTCCTGGGCCGCATGTCAGGAATAGGAATTTTGTGATGAATATCAGCGGATCAAGCCTGCTGAAATTCATTGTGGAATAATGACAGTAAATACTGAACCATGTGGATATTGGGGCATTAAGCACCCAAATATGTTTATTATTCTCCAAACACCCATGATGGGTGATGAACATAGAACACCCCAGCATTGTTTGTTACCGGGTGCAGTGACGCTGCTACATTCTCAGCCAAAAGCAGCACTTGCCTTTAAAGTTGCTGCGAAAGCGACCATTTGCCACCATCTAAGGTGGAACAATAGTGGAACAATTTGGTCTGATCACAAAATATTTTGACCAGTGCTATTAGTTAGTGTTTGCTCTAAACATCTTTTACCACTGTATTATGGAAACAGGGGGCATATCAACAACAACCGGCGATAATTATCGCAAAGCGTACTTAGCGCTAGGATAATTATCGCCGGCTAGCGCCGATTTTTATCGCTGAGATAGCGTGCTATTAGCAACGCTTATCTCATCAGCGATAAAAATCCTCACGCTAACTGGCTAACGTGAAATTATCGCTGGAAACCCAGCGATAATCTCACGTTAGCTTGTTGATAGGGACTCACAAACTTAGCCATGATATCCACCTTCCATAGGAAATCATGGCTAAGTCAGTCCTGAAGCAGGTGTTAGGAAAGTAGCGATAACAGGTGTTATCGCTACTTTTCCTGACGCTATGCTTCATAGCGTGGGGCTTGATGATAGGAGAAATGTCGCTTAGCGACATTTCTCCTATGATGTCAGGTCAGGAGCGCCCACTTTGCATCTCATTAGAGATGCAAAGTTGGGCGTTAGAAATCCCCACGCTAAAGCAAGGTTTCACGCGTTAGCGTGACCTTGCTAATATGGCGATAAAATTATCGCCGCTTCCAGCCGCTAAAGCGGCGATAATTTTTTATCGCCTTGTTGTAAATATGCCCCCAGGATTTTTAAGGTGATAGTAAGCGGGAAGAATATTCTTGCACATTTGACGTGTGGCATTGTGTTGTGCTGGTGATGTGTTCTGTGGTTTTGGTGTGGCTGTCTTTTTGTGTTGAATTATTGCAGTGAGATTTTGTTTAGTTGTACTGAAGTTGTTGTGTTATGTTCTGTTTTGACTAGGGTGGGCCATGTCTTTATTGTCGTGTTATGTTGCTTTGTGTTTGTTATTGTGTTATGTTTAGTTGTTTGCTTTAGATATGTCAAAAACGCTGCTGTATTTCCAGCCAAAAGCATCGCATGCCTTGAAAGTTCCCGTGTCCATCGACCTTGCTACTTTCTTAAGTGGTAAAACAGCCCTGCCCAAGCTCCTCGACCACTTCAGACTCCTGCTAGCCCAAAACTGTGGCCACCGCCCGTGCTCACTCTATGTGACGAGGCCCCGATGGCACATTGGTAGCCCAAAGCGTGTTCTTTATCTCTCCCTGCCAATATATCTTGATTCACACAAAGCAAAGAGAATTCATGCGGAAGCAATCTATAAATCTACAATCTAAGCTCAAACAAGCAGCATGATTTCCCAGAGAAAGGGTCATTGCAGGAAGCTTTTATATTTCTACTCTATTCTTCCTAAGTTCTGTAAAGAAACTCATAACACCATAAAGCATCAACAGTTTCCCTTTAAAGGCTGCCATCACTTCTTTCTAATATACTTTTCTACTTAGATTGCCTTGTTTTCACATGGAGGGAACAATAAGCGGTGTGCAGTTTTGAAAGCGCACTCACAGCCTGTGATGGAAACATCCTTTTATGAAGAACAACAAACAACGCATTTGGAGCTCCAATGTTGTCTTTCCGAGTGTGCTCCATTATACCCGTAGGCACCCTTGAGCTATGACGTAGCTGGCTTTAGAGACACCCTCCGCAACAGAGACATTGCCCTCGTCAGTGAGGGAGACTGACTTGCTATTGGTACCAGTGAAGGAACATTAGCCTCCGTGGTGCAGGTGGGCCCCCGAGTTCCAAGGCCCCCCTCGGCACTATGCACGGGCTGAGAACTCCTGCCTGGATCCAGGGGGGAGGGGGAGAGGGCCCTCGATGAACTTTACTGCCCCCACCCAAACCCCAAGTTTCGTTTCGCCACCAGGGGGCAGACCCAGAAAGGAGGGAGAGGGTCTCCTGGAGTTTTAACCAACTTTGCAAAGTGAAAGCAAAACAAAAGTATGGCACACGGAGGTCTGCCATGAGTAGGGGTAGGATATTTTTATTTGGAGCCCTCTGCAGAGACCAGGATCTCAGATGCACAGGCGTGCCTCCTAGAACTTTATATTAATTAATAGAACATGTGTTGGTTCTGTGTAGTGGGCGCTGCCAAGCATCAAACAAACAACAAGTGAAGCAAATGTGCCAGGGTCATTCAGCAGGAGAGTGGTAAGGGTGTACGATGCAGCTGGTGGTGCATTTTGAAGAACTGGAGTGGGAGCTCACTGTCGTTTAAAGACAGCACATTTTCAATGAAATGCTCACAAAATATATAGACAAAAATGAAAATTGGTATCTATTTTGTAATAGACATGAGCATAATAGTTCAAAAAGATTGATTACTACACTTTCTCAATTTGTTTTGGTCAAACCACTAATTAATGTACAGCACAATATTGACATAAAAGTGTTGCTACCAATAGCTGTACTAAACCAAATGCTTACTGTTGTGTCCGGTCTTTGCATGTATAAGGCCTGTAGTGGTCCTTGGCAGACTCCTTACAAGTGTTACATATTCTGTTTGGTGTAACTGGGTGTGGTTAATAAAGTTTGTGATCTGTTATGTTCAGTTAATGGTTGCATGATGAAAAATAAAGACGTGTTAGACTTGGCATCCTTGGTGTCGGTTCCCCTGACTTTTTGCCTCTACCTCCTGTATTTTTGACGCTGTGCTGGATTTCATTTTGCTGGCTTAGATACTTTGGGCACTTTGCCACTGTTAATCAGTGTCAAAGTCAAAGTGCAAGTGCTCCCTGTGTAAACTATTGTTATAATTGGTTATCCATGATTGGCATATTTGATTTGCTGATAAGTCCCTAGTACAGTGCACTGAGTGTGCCCAGGGCTTGTAAATCAAATGCCACTAGTGGACCTGCAGCACTGATTGTGCCACCCGCACAAATAGCCTTTCAAATGTATCTTAGACCTGCCACTGCAGTGTCTGCACACACAGCTTTCAACTGCCATGTTGCCCTGGTGGGTGCACCCACTTGTCAGACCCTAACCTTCCCTTTTCTTACATGCAAGGCACCCCTCAAGTAGGTCCAAGGTACCCACATGGGTAGGGTGCAGTGTATGTGAAATGTAGGACATGTACTTGTGTGTGTGACATGTCCTGATAGTGAAATACTGTGCATTTCGTTTTTCACTATCTGCCCCATGGGAGTTGCTTTGTAACATCTTGCAAGCATAACTTTACATAGGGACCAGATAGAGAAATAAAGTTAGGCTCTCTGAACTCAGAATTTAATAACACATCTTTTAGTAAATATGTTTTTTAAACTGTGTGTTTGAAAATGCTATTTTTAGAAAGTAGCTATTTTCTTGTTTAATAATTCAGTGTGCCTCTGCTGGTTTGTGTATTGACTGTCTGGTTTTGGAGTGACAGGGGCTGGGGATGTGCATTCACTCTAGACAGCCACAAAGGGGGTTGAGGTGTGTCCTGTCTTTCGTGGTGACTCATAGCTGAGCTGAATAGACCTTGACTGCATTTAGAGTAGTGGGACGACTTTCACTTGCACCTGATTAGGCAATGGCTCCTCTGCTCAATGCTATCTCCACCTCCTGTAGTGATACTGGGCCATAGAGGGCAGAACTAGTTTGTACTGGGCTAAGAGAGCCTTGCCACAATGAGAACAAAATGAAAATGGGGTGTAGGTATTGGACATTATACCCTAGAGAATTAGATCACTTCTGGAACCTCTGTTAAAGAGAAGAGCTGGAGAGCTGTAAGGAGAAGCACTGCCCCTTTGCTGTGTGTGTGTGCTGTGCTGGGTTGGCCTGCAGTTGCTGTTACTGCCAAGGAGAGGACAACGACTGGAACTTTGCTGTCATCCTGCTTGAAGAAGAATCTTCAGGGCTTGTGTGTGCAGGCCTCCCCTTATGAAATCTCAGGGACACAAAGACTTTATCTGCAGCCCACTGACCAGCATCTGCACTCTTCTGTGGAGTCCTGTATTCAAAAGGCTGCTAATTCCAGTTCCTGGGCCCTGGAAATTCTGTGGATGGTGCTACAAAGCAAGAAAAAGAACTCTGACGCCATCAGCAATGCCACCATTGATGCCATGACCTGCACCGAGGCCAGGGGCACCACTCATGAAGTGCACGATGCACCGCAGCGCTGATGCCCATTGATGCCTGCCGACACCTGCAGTTATCAGCCTTCCTGATGCCAGCAATCACACCGATGTCGTCACTGCCAGCATCCCGTTATCACAGAGCCGATAACCGACAAGATTGACTCACAGACTCTTCGACTTCACACCGCCGGAACCAACCCCTCACCGCCAACGCTGCTGACTTCCCCTGTTCTGGACTCGACACGTCACCTTGACGTGGACATGACACCTTTCCCCGTGGCAACCAGGGGGCTGGCCCCAACATCGACACTGATGCCTCACTTCCATGATGCAGTGCATTGTCCATAGAGTTTGTTTTCTAAGGTACTGTTGTTTGGGGGTCCATGTGAGACTGCTCTCCCTGAGTATGCCGTGGTCCAGTAAACTGCTTGTTGTGCCACATGCTCCTCAAGAAGCAGTCTACAGTTGGTGTATGTGGAGTCAAAGTGCAACTCCAGGTTTTGAAAGGTGCTCGAAGAAGGTGGAGACCCTACAGAGAAGAACAGTCAGTAAGCCTTCCAAAAAGCTAAAGATAAGACCGAAAGAAGAGGTAGTATGCCAAAGCATAACACAGAGCCAGCCCAATACAAAGCAGAAATTGCAAAGACAGTGACAATCAGGTACATAGTAGCGCTAAAGGCATTGACAGCCAGGTATAATGCATAAAGTTGAGAGTGCTGAAAAGCACGTGCAAGAGGCAAAACTGTTACTCACAATGAAGAGGGAAGATGGTGCCTATCGACTTCAGCTCGGGCGTGACAACCTGAGTACTATTGAGCAGGCTGAGTTTGCAGAGGTGCCACTGGGCCAAGAGATGCTGAAGGACAAATGCTGTCTGAATAACACACTCTAGAACAAATGGAGAATGGGAAAGGCACCAAATACAACGCAGCCTTGTTTTTGAAAACACCACCTCCATTGGACAGCACCAAAAAGCAGAACATTGGTGCCAGAAGCACTGCCTGTAAATCGAAACGTATGATGACTTCATAGATTCAATAGAAGAAGCAGACGATGAACAGATTATCAAATACTTAAAGAACCTTGCAGGCGATGGAGTAAAAGAAGTGATAAAGAAGTTATCACAAGTTATTGAAGGTTAATACTGCCACATCAACAAGACGTTTTAACGACACTGCAGCACAAGAAAACAACAGTGAAAGCACCAATTCATGTTCTCCAATGTATGTCGTTGAGTGCATGCCTATTAAGTTTCGATACTGCTGCTGACATTGGACTGATCTCTATCAACTGCAACTTGAATGCCCATTCTGAAATAGTAAGTCAATTCTCGACATTGTCTCATGGACTCGCAAAATTTAAGACAATGAATGTGCAGCTACACATCATTGAAGATATAATACCTTCTAACTGCGTTTCACTTACAGGATGCTGTTGAGAAAGAAATAGAAATGCAGTTAAAACAACATGACATCAATGAGCGCTCTACTGGTCCGACACCATGGATATGTTGGGCCCATTAACAGCAACGTCACAGCTGCAATATCCTGTTGTGACGTGGGGGTGGGCGTTCTGGAAGTAGCACTTTGGGTGCAACGTCACGGCTGCGAAATCCTGTTGTGGCATGGAAGCGGCCATTCTGAAAGTAGCACTGTGGGCATGGTCTGGCTGTGATGTCAGTGCATTCCTCTAGCCGCAGCTAATTGGTTATTGAGGGCCCATAGCGGAGGGCCAGGGGGTAAGGGTGCCCTGCTAGGGAGCCCCAAAGTCACTTTGAGAAAGTCTTTCCATGTCGAAAAAAAAGGCTGACATGGAAAGGCTTTGGGAAACGGACATCATATTCCTGACAGAAGGTCTAACCATGTCAAATCCCATGATAGGGTCAGACATGCCTTCACGCAGTATGCCATGTGCACTGGAGTTCTTCCTGTAATTCAACCCGAGCAGCGGAAGCCGAGTGGAGCCAGGCCCAGCAGCCGGAGCTGGACACCGCTTTGGGAGGAAGGTGAGTCTCTTAGTCTACTCTTTACTCTTTTAGGCCTTACTACGCGTGAGAGGGGGCGGGGGGCCGGGGCTTTAGTGGGAGGGGTTGTGGGGGTCAGGGCTTTAGCGGGAGGGGAAGCAGGAGGCTGGGGCTTTAGTGTGGGGCACGGGGTGGGTGTAGTGGCACTCCGCCAGGCCACAGAACTCCACAGAATTTCACTGAGTTTTCCAGTATCTCTGTGAAATTCTCCGTAGTACCACTATGCCAGTTCCGCCCACCCCTAGCTGTCAGACTTCAAGCCATTAAGGTCAAACACCCAAAACTTCAATTCTGTCGGCTGTCTGTTGTAATGGACACCAGTGGGGCTTACAGGTGCTACTCAGGCTTCTCTTCAGACTCCAACTAGATTCTGTTAGTTTCTTGTGCAGTTTGTTAACTCCTCACATGTGGTTTTTTTTCTCAATCATCGCCGCTCTTGTAAACAAAGTAAGACCTTTGTAGGTAATCAGTCCAGTAACCGGTAGTGTAGATTATAAGAATAGGTTTGTTCAGACTCAGTTACAGTTTACAAGTAAGATGCTAAGTGTGCCCCACTGGTAGCAGCATCCTACTGCTCAAACCCAGTCATTGCAACTGACACGCAATAAAAACAGGCACTTATCAACATTCTATTACATCACATACACACTGGCTAAGTAGCAGGGAACTAAGAGATAACAGGATATAACAGTACCCACTCTGAATAGGTAACCCCTATCCAAAGATGTCAGTTCAATGTTATCAACACCCTTATTAAATAGTTCTCAGGCACCCCATGTGTATCCAACCACCTTTTTTAATGGTCCTGCTTACTTCTCTGGCCCCAAAAATGTATTCCTGATCATTTTTCCAACATTAAAGGCCTCTTTGTATTTTCTGTCAACCATGTGGTTCCTATCAACCCTCCATTTAATTCCGACTTTTCAATAAAGTCCTAGGCCCTCATTATGAGTGGCCTGATAAATTATGATATGTGCAGTAACTCCTGGGCCGCATGTCAGGAATATGAATTTTGTGATGAATATCAGCGGATCAATCCTGCTAAAATTCATTGTGGAATAATGACAGTAAATACTGAACCATGTGGACTATTGGGTCATTAAGCACCCAAATGTGTTTGTTATTCTCCAAACACCCATGCTAGGTGGTGAATATAGAAGACCTCAGCATTGTTTTTTACCTGGTGCAGTAACTATCGCACACAGTGGCGTCCAACTCATAATGAGGGCCCCAGTTTCCATGTGGAAGACATTAGTAATCAATGATAGACAAGGTTTATATGCATGCACGTATGTCTCCGTGTATGTGTGTATTTATTTTATTTTAAAGTTTTCAATAGTGCAAACTAGGCTCACATTGACATCAGTGCAGTTTAAAAAAAAAAGAAAAAGACTGGCAGTAGAATGGATTAACTTAGTAGATGGATGATAGTATGACTAAAAGAGCAGTATAATGTACACGTGGTGCTCCAATATATATAAGGTTTCCCCATAAAACAGTAATCATGCTTCAGGTCGCTCCTCCAAATACTGCATTATTATGTCCAAGAGTTGAAATAAACAACTCTGCTACAGTAAAAAGATCTCCCAAGATAGGCGATGTGAATGACCTTAGGTGAGGTCACCTGATTGGAGATTAGCAACATGTGGAGTTCTTGATCCTGCTGTACGAGAGTGAAGATCAGAGGAGCATGCAAGTGTTGACAGTTTGCTGCGTTACTGATCAACAGGGAAATTGCATGTACATGCTGATGAGACGCTTCTCCTGTTACTGCATGCAAGCTCCAACCAGTGCCATCTTGATGCATGAGCACTCTGGGCAGTTGCCCGGGGCGCCACGAGCATAGTGGCCCCATGCAGAACAGAATTGAACACTCATTTTCCGTTGAACATTTTCATTCTTGTGAGTGGTTGTGTATGCACGGCCCAGTGCACTGCTTCGACGCGGGGGCCTATGATTCTGTTAAGACAGCCCTGTGCATTCACAGCTTCACAGCTGCAAATCCACTTCTGAGTCCACAAATTATGTTAGTTCCAACTCGTAGAACTTCCTCACTTCCACATCCTTGAGGATTCAAAAGCCTCTTTCTCCAGCAGGAAATATCGTCAGCTGGCATTTCACTGTCGGGATGAAGCAGGGATTTAGGCAGGTTATCTCGTAAAATAAGTGATGCTCGTACAGTAGAAATGAGGTTCCACGCAATTCAAGTTATCTTATTTTACTAAGTAAGGAGTAGAAAATCAAGGCCCAGATTTATGAACAAGTCATGTACTGCTATGCAGCAACACACCTTGCAGCGCTCATTAAAGGCAGGAAGGCACCATACCTACCAATATATGGCGCATTCTTGCCCCGCCCTGCGCTGGCCCTTTGAGTGTAGCTGAGCATCAGCGTCAGCACCCTTGCACCTAGTGCAAGGGTGCCAGCCTTACAGGCAGGGTTGTTGTGCAGGCAGAACCACCATGCATGGTGGCTCTGAGTGGCATAGTAAATCTCATTTAAGGGCTTGCATTTCCTTGAGCCGCTGTGAGTGATGTAATGGTAACACAAGCCCTTCGGAAATCAGCCCCCAAATGTCTTCCAACTAAACAGATTATCTTAGTGCATTACAGCAAGCTAACCAGGTAGGCCAAGTGGCAGTGGCAGTGGCAGCATATCGAACCATTCACGCAGGAGGGAGGGGGCGGGGGCATGGGCTCGGAGAAGAGAGGACAGGAAGGAAGTGTGCAGGAGCAGCAAGCTAAGCTTGGAGGGCAAGTGGGAGTGGGAGTGGCAGTGGCAACACAAAAGACTCAAAAGGGGGAATGGCCAGGATGACGGAGTGGTGAGCCGCATTCTGCCATCACTCCTGCCAGCCTGACCGAATATCCTTCCTCACCCATTAGTGAAAGGCAAAACGGCCAGAACATGTCCTGAGGACCAGGGAGCCTTTAGACTCAGCGATCCCAAGGTGAAATGAAAAGAGGGACGCAGATAGCCCAGGAAAGTCAGGGGGCAGTGGGCCGCAGCCCACGAGAAGGCTTCTCCCCCACAAGGCTCTGGCGCCGTGGCAATGTAGAGTTGATTCTCGAGCCATGGTTACCAAGTTCTGACCCCATGATCACCCCCTGAACCGCCCTGTGAGGCAGGGCAGATGCAGCAGCAGGAGTGCTCTGGACAGCCGGTGCCTGGGAGACTGCCGCCTCAGGCCACTGTGAGAGCACACAACATGGAGACAGCTTGAGCAGTCCCACGAGAAGTAAACAAGCAACCTGAGAAAGTAAACAAGTAGCCTGATCAAGTAATAGGCTGCAACCTAGTCCAGGACCAGAGATACCGCCAAGCTGGAGCACCGAGACCACAAGCACGGCCTGGCTAACCGCATGATTTGATACTCAGGTCCAGATAGCTCTGGACCCTCCTGGGAGGTGAGTTGGACCCAAAGGGGGAGAGCACCTAGCAGTACACTTGGCCCCGTGCAGACCGCTAAGATGACGTGGGCCACAGAGTAACAGACAACCCCAAGGCACAAATAGGACTCTGCAACAAAGCCACCAATGGACATTAAGGACCCTTTGGTCTACGCGGTTGAGAGCTAATATGTGCACAGTGCACACAGGACTGGGGGAGACGGCAACGCCCCAGAGAGTAGGTGAAGTCTGGGTGGCCCACTGCGAAGCCGATGAGAGGCCATGAGACTCCCTACTGACAACGTTCAAGTATCTATGTTTGGTGTCAACTGAGAATACCTAACTGGTTCATGCGATTTCATAAGGCTACCATGAGAACTACGGGCAAATCTATGAAAATTTACTCCACATGCCCCCAAAAAACAAAACATCCTCTTGCATATTTGGAGGCCTCCCTAGCGGGACTGTCAGATACTGATGCCACAATGGCACTTACTAAATCTGACCTGGTAGAAAGCTTTGTAACTTTAAAATGGAGCTCAGAGAAGAGCTAAAACAAGAACTCACTACAGGCCCAACGGAATTCCGCACAGACCTAATTAGAACAAGCATTGGCATAGCCAATTGGTCTCGCTTTTGGGACCTTATAAGTGACTAGCCATGCAACACTTGATGTTGTTTAATGAAGGATATTGTGCTGGATGACTAAACACTTATAATGTCCCAAAGGTAAGACCCATTGGCTATGCATTGGGGGCCTTATAAGTGTTTAGTTAGAGCTATTGACTTTGCCAATGTTTCTAACCTGTGCTGTAGAGAAGTGTGTCTAATGTGCAGCATGCTGAAAAGTTGTAATTAAAAAGTTTAAGAAGCACTGAGGGATGCTGTGGTGTCGTTGAGTGATGCTGTGCTGGCCCTGAGTGATGCTGTGGTGGCCGTAAGTGATGCTGTGGTGATGCTGATTGATGATGTGGCGCTGCATAGTGATGATGTAGCGCTGCAGAGTGATGCTGTGGTAGCGCATAGTGATGCTGTGGTAGCGCATAGTGATGCTGTGGTGGTACTGAGTGATGCTGTGGTGTTCCTGAGTGATGCTGTGGTGGTGCTGAGTGATGCTGTGGTGAAGGTGAGTGATGCTGTGGTGGTGCAGAGTGATGATGTGGTGGTGCTGACTGATGCTGTGGTGATGCTGAGTGATGCTGTGGTGGTGCTGTGTGATCCTGTGGTGGCCCTGAGTAATGCAGTAGTGGTGATGAGTGATGCAATGTTGTCCCTGAGTGGTGATGTGGCGTCGCTGAGTGTAGCTATGGTGGTGCAGAGTGAAGCTATGGTGGTGCAGAGTGATGCTGTGGTGGTGTTGAGTGATGCTGTTGTGGTGTTGAGTGATGCTGTGGTGGTGTTGAGTGATGCTGTGGTGGCGCTGAGTGATGTTGTGGTGGCGCTGAGTGCTGATGTGGTGGCGCTAAGTGAATCTGTGGTAGCGCATAGTAATGCTGTGGTGGTACTGAGTGATGCTGTGGTACCTCTGGGCCTCCACATGAAGCAGGGCCTATAAAGCAGTGCTAAAGCCAACTAAAATAATCCATGTGATAATTTCTTAAAGGAAAGCCTAGGGATGGACAAGAGCTGTCTCCTGTGTCAACCCTAAGATATGTGAAAAGCAAGTGTCAGCAGCTTTGGCTGAACATCCCATTACCAGTCACAATTCAGCAGTTCTGTGTGAAGCTCTTGTACAGTGGAAGTGAAAAGGGGGGCTGGGGAATTACATCCCTACTATCAAGGGCCAAATGAAGTGCAACATTCAAGAACATTGACAAGTTCAGGCTGCACCATAAATGGAAAGCGATTAAAACATGTGCCTGACAACTGATACAGACAAGTAACATCACAAACATTTCAGATAGTTCCAGGATTATATGAAACACCACAAACTACTCTGTGAGGGTCAGTCAGGCTTCAGATTCAAGAGAAGTAAAGAAACTACAGTTGCGAACATCAGAGTGCCTTTCCATTGCCATAGAGCATAGGCAGCCCTCTGAAAGGATCCTACTTGAGTGGTGGGTAAATTGTAACAAGCTAAAGCACAACATTTTGAGATGAGAATTCTGATATTTATCTGACGAACCAAACAGATTATTCCACTCACTCATAGCCACAGCCAACCAGTAACAAGCATTGATACGGCCAGTAGAGTTCATCTGAGAAATGTACTGGGTTTGCCATTGCCGAGATAGCTGCTACGTGTGTCAGCCAGAAAGAAAAACAATTATTTTCTTTAAGCATATGTAAATCCATTGAAAATGGCTGCCAAGGATGCATACACATCTGTGGTGGTCCCCGGTGAATGAATTTTCTTATGTTTTAAGAAAATCCATTCAAAGGTGGAAGTCCTGTGTACATCCTCGTCGCCAATACGCAGTAACCACTCTTGGGCGTTGTGATTAAAGGAAGCTTTTTTTGAGTATCATGAATCATCTCACTACCAGCAGGCATCCGATCCTCTAAAGCACCAGCAGTAACTGACTCACTCAGCCTCCCACTGCAGCACAAATAATCGTTCCATTCTGGAAAGCGGATACATTACAAAAGTATACAGAGCGTCCATGAAAAACAGGTAAGCAACTACCCATAAGTTCAATACATAATGCATACAACACCCACTTGAAGACCTTTACCAGTGCTCCTTCACTAAGGGGTGTGAAATAAACTACATTTGGAGTAATTTTCTGTTCAAATGAAAACTGTCATTTTTTAAATGGAAATCACTGTTATCAAACGTTCATGCGCCCCATGGTTGGGCAAAATAAATAAATAACAACCGGTAATGAATGAGTCCAAGAGGCGAGTGGCGGAGGCGAGAAGATGACATTGCTAGGGGTGGGGTTCCAAAAGAGGGCTCCCCGAAGCAGTGCGAAACTGCAGGGCCTTTACAAATATATATATTTTTTTTTAAAGAAGCAAATTTTAAAAGTTGAAAAGTGGGTCTGGGTGAGCACAGGCCCATAAGCGAACAGCACTGTTGCAGCGTGCAGCTGCTGGTCCATTGCTCATTTTTTTTCTTTAAAGATAATAATAAAACAAGCATTGGCCGCACGGCGGTAAAAGTAACGGCGAAAGTAATCGCGATCAAAGCAAAAGTGATCGCGATCGTGAGGACGGGATGCGCTGTGTGGTAAGCACGCGAGGCTCGCGAGTGGTGCACGCGCAGCAGTGATTGGCGGCTGCGCTAGTGCACGCTCGCGTGAACGCAAGCGTTAGGCCAGCGGTCGCACTTTGGAAACCCGTATACAAAAAGTCTCTCCGAGCAGCGCATGTGCTGGCTCAGGCGAGACCTAAAAATAGCAGACCAAAGCACTGATATTGAAATTGTTGTTCAAGGGATCCTTGATGCAGAAGGGCAACTGGCGGTCATATCAGCCACCCAGACCAGCAAGATGGTCAGATGTCAAAGATTGGATGAAAAACTTCTACATGTAGTGGATAAACTGGAAGACCTAAAAAATCGTTTAAGAAAAGAGAAACTATGGCTACGTGGCAAATATCCTTAAGTTTGCATTGACAAAGTCCATCACGTGTGACCCAAGAAGCAATCCCAGCAACAGAGACCCAGAGCCATGCTGGTCAAATTTCAATATTTTATAGAAAAAAAAGACATTTTACATCATGCCAGGAAAGTGGGTGAGGTCGCTATTCAAGACTACTCGTGTGTAATTTACCACAATGTCTCCCAACTCACGCTCCAATGAAGGTCTGAGTTCCTCCCTATCACAAGGAAGCTACTGGAGGACGGCACTCACTATAGGTGGACATATCTGTTTGGCTTATATTTCGACATTGATGACCAATGACACAACCTCACAGATATGCGGAATGCTGCAGCTCTGGTGGGCCTCCCTTTGGATTGACTCTCTGAGACCTCACACCTGGAGAACGCAGAATCAAGAACTCCAAGGAAAATTGAAAATGTCTGACAGCGCTCCTGCCCCCTGGCTGGGGTCGAACCTCACATCCAGAGAATGCCCAAAACCATTCACCTTATTGACTATGGGGGAGGGTCCCTGCAGCTAGACCTTCCCAAGGGTTCAATCATTGGAGGGATGATACCGATTCAGGGTATGAAGACCAGCTCCAATGCCATGGTCACATGATATCTATCATATGGCAGCAGTCCCCAGAGTCAAAAGGTCTAGATCTGGCGGAAGGACGTATGCTTTTAACGCCGCCAAGATCTGGAACTCCCTCCCGGTGCACTTGAGATCCAATCTTGATCTCGTTTCTTTCCGTAAACAATTAAAAACACACCTATTCAATTCTGTTTAATTTAACTCAGTTTTTCCTCTTTTTCTGCTCTCTACCTCTCTATTCCACACTGGTTCCTTTTTAGCGCTTGGACGCCTCAGGGCAGCAATCGCGCTGTTATAATTCACTTTCATTCATTCATTTCATTCATCTTCTCAAGGCCCAGGTTTTTATTCAACACAGAAAGTCGCGCCTACAACAAATGAGGAATTTGAGCCGCACAAATGGTGTATTGATGCACCTGGATGCTGGCCGAGGGAAGATGAGGTGGAATCACTCCCTTGAAACTGTCAAAGTTGTTGAATCTTTGTTAGAAAAACTTTTAAGCTGGTAATACAGATACTTATTGATAGGGTTTTGCTTTGCCTGGAAGAGGTTCAGAATCCCTCTTTGGTGGACCAACTATGCCTGGGTGGCCTGGTCCAGGAGTGGTGATCCTTACCCGAGAGGAGGGCCTCTTTCCCCTGATTGAGGACATGGGGAACCACTATTGTTCGATCTCTGGAGGAAATTCTTTCCCTATACACAGTTTTGATAATGTTGTGGTTTAGTGTTTTCCTTGCTAAGAGTTTTTTATTTAGTTATGGAAGTAAGGGGAGAACGCAGTTTTCTCCTAACTATTGTATACACATCACATTGGTTTCTTCTGGGGCACCTCAGCCCTTCGCCTCGACAGCACAATGGTTTAAAATATTTCTTTGAACCTGCAGGTCCTACACTCTCCTAACAAGTGTGAAGCTATTTAGCGAAAACTTTGCAACTCTAACCCAATATTATTTACCTTCAGGAGACTCACTTCCTTTGGAGGGACCAGGGCAGTTTAAACACACAGCATATCTGATGGACTACCACTCATCAGCTTTTAGCAAGCAGAGGCTGCCTCTGGTGGTTTCACACTCCAAAGCTGACAAGAATGGTAGATACTTAATGATTTTAGGGGCACTAGGGTGGGCAACCCATCTCACTAGCAATTGTATATGCCCCCAATGTGGTGCAGGATGCCTTCCTCTTGTACTTTTTGAGGAGTTGGCAGAGATAACCAGGGGGAGATTGCGCTTACCGGGGACTTTAACACAGTTTGGTACCCACACAGGGACAGAGAGGGAGAGGACAGGACACACACTAGACCCTTCTCGAAGCAATTTGAAAACACCCTAGGAGACCTTGGTCTCGGATATGCCTGGGAAGAAAACCACAAGATATCACCTTGGTTCACCTTTTACTCCATGTCCATAGGACACATCCATGTATTGATTAACTACTAGTGAGTACATCTGTTCTGTGTCTGCTCCACTCAGCAAAGGTAGGACCCATTGCGCTCTGGGATCATGCTTTTGTCATGATAGAACTAGACATGGGAGAGCAAAGGCTTCTCCGAACCTAGCGGCACTAGCCTTTGTTGAGGACCCTGTCAACCAAAGGCATTAATGAGTGCCTTGCCCTCAATGAGGAGGGGATGTCCCCCCTACGGAGTCTGGGATGCTTTCAAAGCAATTATTAGAGGCCACTTCGCAGCAGCAGCTGCTGAGCTTGCCAGACTCTGCAAATGGGAGGTTCAAAGACTGTAAACTGAGATTCAGAAACTAGAGACAGAAAGAATCCAAAACCCTTCCTGACACACTACATGCACCCTTATTGCACGTAGGGTCGACTTACGGATGCACTTCATGAACAAAGCAGAGGAATCACTACTTCCTCTAAAAAACTTTAGTATGTTAGTGGGGACAAAGTAGAGACTCATTTAGCATGCATAATATAGAGCAAACAGGAAAAGGATTATGTCAAAGAAATTACCAGTGATAACAGCACTTGTTTCTTACACGAGGCTGGGAAAATATGGCATTTCTCCAGATGCTTTGAGAATCTGTATAGAAATGTTTCCCTTTCCCCTGAACACAGAGAAGCCTTTTTAGACCGTGTGCGACTCTCAAAGCTCACTGATATCCGGAGATACTCCCTAGAGAACCCGATTACACCTGAAGAGGTCAGACTAGCCATCCAATCCCTGAACCCTAATATTAACACAGTGGCCAGATGGCCTTACAGCCCAATTTTATAAAATATATCAGAGAAAACTTACACTGAAACTCACAAAATTGTTTAATCACTGCACGGAGTCTGGAGAAGTCACATAGACTGCAGGGGAGGCAGTGGCAACGGTCACTCCAAAACCCAGTAAGGACCCAACTCGATGTGCAATGCTCTATGCGAAAATTTTAGCCACAAATGTTAATGATGTTTTATCCACTCTGATACATCCGGATCAGAGTAGATTTATGAGAGGGCGGCAAACACACGATAACATGAGAGCGGCTGCTTATTTGATAGAGAAGGCCATTTTCAAAAAGATTGCTGCAGTCCTTCTGTCATTGGACGCCAAAAAGGTCTTTGAAAAGGCCTGTAAAGCTGAATGGGCTTTCTTGCACACAACCCTCCAAAAGATGGACTTCAGCCCAAGTTGCCAGCTGTGCGCATTTGAGGGCCAAGGTCACGCTGAATGGAAATGCTTCACCTATCTTCCCACTCACCAGAGGCATGTGGGAAAGTTGCCTTCTTTTGCCCCTACTATTTGCCCTCTTTATTGAGCCCCCTGGTCTCCCTGATTTGACAATCCCAAGATGTGTCAGGAATAATGTTTGACCCATGGAAATTTAAAATATCACCCTACGTGGATGACTTCTTTCTCACACTAAGCTCTTTGAGCACCTCGCTACCAGTGGTGATGTACTGCAGGCCTACGAAAAGGTCTTGATCTACAAGACCAACCTCAACAAATCAGTAATTCTTAACCTGACATTGGAACAAGTGGTATTGGGGATACGGTTCCCCTTCCGATGGGCTAACTCCTCACTCAAATACCTAGGGGTTCAGCTAACATGAAGTTTTGGAGACGTATTCAAAGCTACTTACCCTCCCCCGATGGCAGCCATCTTGAAGGACCTACTCTGCTGGAGGAAGCTCATGCTTTCCTGGCTGGGTTAGGATTTGTGCAAATAAAATGAATATCCTTCCCTGCCTTTTATATTTGTTCCAAGACTCTCCCGATATGGCCCGATTCTGCCTATCTGAAGAACATTCAATGTGGACTGTTGGCATTTATCTGGAATGACAAGGCTCCCATACTCCCGCAGAGGCTGATAACGCCACTCCAAGACTGTGTCGGACTTGAGACCCCGAGCACACCTCACTATTTTGCGGCAACTCAACTCTTTATTGGAAGTGGAGTGGTCCACGCTAGAATTGGAGAAGACTGTGTGGGGAATGGATCATGCGATAGTACGGAGAGCACTCCAGGACTTAGTGTGGCTGAATAGAAATTGCAGACTGCCCAATGCATATATCAGCTCCCCAGTGTCCTCAACCCTAAACATGGGACTTATACGTTAAATCGAGTTGACATGTAACATCACGTATCCGTCTCCCTACATGCGTATCCACTACAACTCTGACTTCTCCCCCGCCCTGGAAGGAAGGGCTTTCTACAATTGGCGGGAGGGGGAATGTACATTGACCCCAGACATGTATAGAAAGAGCACTACTAAGTCCTTTCTGCAATGCAAAGAGTCATTCGCCCTCATGGAGTCTGAGAGGCTCTACTGTTCCCAGATGCAGCACTGGGTGACACACCCTTCCATCAGTACCAATGCCACCAGGGCCAACGCCCCTTTTGAATCGCTGTTCCGTAAGCTCCTTGGCACCTGAGGTACTACATCAGCATTATATAAGCTCCTCCTCAGACAAGATAAGCCCCAATCCTGGAGATATGGCAAAGGGTGGGAACAATCACTACGTTTACAGTACACCACCAAGCAGTGGGACAATTTAAGCAAGGATACACACTCTTCCTCTTAAACCACCCTAGGGAGAGAAATACACTACAAGGTCTAGTATGGTTGGCACTACGCACCGCATAAACTACACTGCATGCACCATAACGCTTACTCTTGATGTTGGAGAGGCTGTGGAGGTCTGGCCAAGGCACTTCATGTTTTGTGAGCCTATCCAGGGTTCCGCCCTTTCAGGGGGGTGGTCTCCAAGTTTCTACAAGAAGTACTGACTTATCCACTAACCTACACAACAGAGGTGATGCTCCTGGGTGGGTGTTAGGCCGGAAAACCTGAAAGTAGTTACAAATCATGAATAGTATGCATGCCTTCAATGCCTGGGATCTGCAAAACGGGAGACAGACTACAACTGATTGAAGTCAGAGGGTTCGACGTACATCCAATGGTTCTATAGACTATGGACAATCCTAGCCATAGAGTGTCTGACCAGTAACATAAATGGTCCCACCTACTGTTTAATCTCAAGTGGCGACCCCTCTACGAGAAACGTAGTAAAGACCTGGCCAGTACAGCCTGCCTACTGCGATGGAGAGCCCTGGAGGATTTTCATTAACTCTAAGCCAAGAAATAATACTGTAGGGGTTATTCATACAATTTGCTTCTGGAGATAAACCGGAAGGGGGCAAAAGTGCATTAGCTGTCTTTTTGAGGGCAGATATTCTATGGGGGAATATCCTCTGCAAGTTAGGGATCACAGATGAAGTGGGAGAAAAGAATGATTGGGAAACACAACTTTTTTGCAAAGTCAAACTTGTATAGTTAGTGGGATGTTATGATGACTTCTGTAACCACAGTTTGCGTATTGCTAGTGTTAAAACCCATCCCTTGGAAAAGGATGAACTATATGGTGCTTCTCTTTGACTAAAAAAGTTACTAAAGAGATTCTCACAAAAAGAAAAAACACTCAGGGCAGGAGGGAGGGCCAGGGACAGACTTGGACAGCTAAGGCAGAGAGGTGGGGGGCAGGGACAGTAAGCTAACCATGAGGGGCAGAGGCTAGTACACAAAGATCAAAGAGCAGGGGGTGCAGAAATAAGGGCAGCTATCTGACCACGTAGGGCAGGCCAGCATGGGCAGGGGCAGTGAGCTGTCCACAGAGGGCTGACATTATGGGCCAGGGGCACAAAGTTGGTGACGAGAGTGAAGGCAGCATTGGGGCAATCTCACCATGACATGCAGGCTAGCATGGGCAAGGTCAGCACAATGGACCATGGAGGGCTGGAGGGAGGTGCAGGGGCATCCACATGGAGAATGGAGTGCACAGGGGTATGGGTAGCAAACTGACCACTGATGACAGGCCATCAAGGGCAGGAGCACCGCAGTGGATTATGGAGGGCAGGTGATAGGGGGCAGGAGCATGCACACGGAGACCAAAGGGCAGTGTGAATGGGCAGTAACAGTTAGCTGACCAGGGAAGGCAGGCAGGAGGGGCAGGGCCAGGCAAACGTACAACAGAGGGCAGGCAGTAGGGGGCAGAGACAGCAAGTTGACCGTAGAGGCCAGGCAGGGGGGTGCAGGAGAACTAAGATGGAGAATAGAGGGAATGCAGGAGGGACAGGAGCTGCAAACTGACCATGAAGGGCAGGCTGTGTTTCTTTAGTAGCTTGTCCTCCCTAGCCACCACCACATTTACAAAAAAATATCTACCAAAACCTATGTGTAGATTCTTGGAGATCTCCACACATATGACAGATATTTCTGCACAGAAAACATGGGATTGGTGGAAGGGATGTCTTGCATATATATTTGGGAATTACATTTTGTAGTACTTTAGCAGTACTACTTTAGATCTACCAAAGTACTAGAAAATGCAGTTTATGAAAAGGGCCCAAAAGCTTCATAAAGCTCTGCTGTTGTGAGACTGTATGCATTTAAAAGACTCTAGGGTATATTCACAAGAACATGTGCTTACCATCACCAAAAAATGTTAACGCAACTTTACACACGCAGCCTATCACGGGAAATAACCCTGTGTCAACGTGGAATTCACAACAAGGCGGTACCATGCGATAGTCTGACGAAACCGCGGACAATGTCTGCCATACAACCACCTCGATGGAGATAAAAACACAAACCACAACACCAAAAAACCTGCGATGGGCCAAAGCGCGATGAGGAAATCAGCAATAAGCAGTGCCAGGCCTGCAACACACACCTGGCTGGCGGGAAAAATCACCATAAAAGTAGAGAAAACACCCAAACACAAAGTGAGCAACACCCAAGCACCATGGAGGCAGCCGGAGCAACCCCACAAGCACCCCGGATGACCAGCCCTGGACCTCGGGGATAGGAAGGGCAAGGACAAGAAGAAGAGGAAGACGAAGTTCAGTCCGCAGGCGAACAGGATCATAGTCACGGAGGTGATGGAACACCATCAACAACTCTTCGTCACCTCCAACGTGTCATTGGGCGCCAAAGCAGGAATCTGGCGGGACATCGTGGACAAGGTGAATGCCGTCGGAGAGCACAAGAGGACAATGGACAAGGTCAAGAGGCGATGGAATGACATCAAGCGGAAGACCAAGGAGAAACTCGCAGCCAACCAGTAGGCAGCAATGCAGACTGGAGTTGGGGGCCCAGCACCACAGCTCGAGCTGGATGACATGGAGGAGCTGGTGTCAACAGTCATCTGTGTGGATACTGTGGCCGGAGTCTGGGGACCGGACACTGCTCGACAGGACACAACACAACCGCAACAGGGTGAGTGACCACCAGGTTCTGGGGGGGCAGGTAGAGATGGCCACAATGGCATACATTCACAATCAAGCAGAGCACAGTGCACATCCTCAATGACTCTGCGTCATCGCCCAGATCCATAGACTGTCACAATGTACAATGCCATGCCGTCTGAATGTCAACATGTACCATGAGGCTACATATATGTGGACACATTGCAATACACCATCTCGCCTTCACATTGCAGGGCCAGCGTTAATACCCCCTGCAGAGCAGTCCCAGCCACTCTTCACTGATGATGAGGAGGACAACCCCAGCATCAACACCCAAGCCCTCCTAGACATCATTGACATCATCCACGACTAACCTCAAGCATCAGGGCTGACCAGCTACATCGAGGAGACCCCACCCACCCCCCAAACCACCCAGCAGGAGGCACCCATGGCCTGTCAGTCTCCCAAGATCCCCAGGAACAACACATGGCCTTCCAACGCCGTGTGCTGGAGGCCCAGAGAGAGACGGCTGAGCAGGTGCAGGTGAGGTTCGACCTCATGGCTACCAAACTGGATGCCATACATTGGGTCCAGACCCGCTCCATGGCCTCCAAGAGCCCTGACTGACATCGCTGGAGTCCTGACTCGGAGAGAAGAACACCTGTCCGCTCAAAGGGGCTCCAGCGATAGCAGCCGTGAGCTGGCACACATGCGGAGGCACATGGAGGACATGGTGCGGATGGAGGTGGAAAGGGTGGCAGCCACCGCTGTACATCAGTGAAATGTAGCTGGGATCTACCATGCCCTGCAGATCATCATCATGGCATTGCTGCCACAAGGCGTGGTGCAGATGAATGCTGATGACCCCACACCATCCACATCTCTGCCCCCTGGTGTGTCAGTGCCCCACAGTGCGGCAGGCGTATCCACTCCGGCACCTGATGTGTCACTGCCACACAGTGCGGCCGACAACCCTCCTCCGGCCCCTGATGTGTCAGTGGCACACAGTGCCCCAGCTGGTACTGCAACACCCACAGGTGGGGCAGAGCACACATCCGGGGACGAGGACTTGAATGGGTTTGTGATCAGGAGGCACTAGCTTTCATTTCCACCACCCGGCCTGTTCCTTCTTGGTGCCGCACATGGCCCCATGACCTTCCACTGACCCCCGATACACTCCGATGCACTCACCTTGGACAACGACATGGACTGCCATATCCTGTTTGATGACCAATGACACGGCGACCAGACTGCGGACTGTATCCTGTCTCTTCCGCAGGACTTGTCATCCCCGGATGGACTCAGGCTGACCCTCCAATGGCTCATATTGTGTAGTGTGTTTGGCATTGCCCTGTACTGCTCCAGCTGCAGGACTGCACTGGATGTGCAATAAACATCCAGTGACACACTGCTGTGCTATGTCTTTCATCATTCATTTATGAATGTGTTGGTGAATGTAGGGACAGTGATGTCCCGTGCGTCAATGAAGCTCATCCTGTGGGATGCCAGTCAGAGGGTGCTACATTTCATATTGTGTACGGTGTCCCGTGAACACTACAACAGGGACACACGAATCAGTCACTTCCATGTCCGGACATGGACTGAACCATGCCCAGATCCCATAAGTCATTGTTGCAAGCCCTGCGCTGGTCCGGCGTACGGCAGGCCAGACCACTCCTCTTGTGCTCTGAGGGGGGCCCTCATTGCTACCCATTGCAGGCATACTCGCTGGTAGTGTGCAGGTCACTGGTCTGGTTGTCAGCATGTCACAGCCACTCCCTGAGGGCAGGTTTGCACGCCCACCACACCCATCTGGCACAGGCATCACAGACCATGTGACTCTGCCAACATAAGGGGCCGATGACGTCAGATTCACCTCTGCCGGTGGTGACTGGATAATGGACGCTCCACAGTTCTCAATCATAAAGGGCCCATGAGATGTTTTGCACAGGGTTAGTTGCACCCGAGGCCTTGTGGCCGTCACCGGCCTGCCACCACGTGGCGCTGACTGGGGTTGCACAGGGTTAGTGGTACCCGAGGCGTTGCGGCCGTCACGGACCTGCCACTATGTGGCGCTGACTGGGGTTGCACAGGGTTAGTGGGACCTGGAGCATTGCGGCCAGCACAGGCACCCCGCCATGGGACGGTGACTTTGGGTGCACTGAGTTAGGGGCACCTTGAGCTGCTGAGCTGGTGTGCAGCCTGTGATGATGCCCCATCCCATCTGTCCAGTCAGCTCAGGTTTGTGTGCCCTGCTGGACCGCAGTGTAGGCCAGAGCCAGCGGGCAGCGCGGGCCTACTGCCACGTAGCGTCGCTTCTGGGATCACAGAGTTGGTGGCACCTATTGGGCTGAGCGGGTGTGCAGACTGCGATGAGGCCGGGTGCACTGGTATGTCCTCTGCCATGGAGTAATCAAGACCCAGCACCAAACGTGCGACCTGGTGGGCTGCTGAGCGGGGCGGCATGGTGTGGAGTGTGCCATGTCCGTGGGCCCCGGGCTTGTGGCTTGCAGTGGCACGTGGTGGGACCTCCTGTCTGCACGCCGGTGGCAGAAGGTGAGCAATGCGGTCTGGGTGTGCATGGGCGGGCATGCTCCGATAGGTGGCGGGAGAGGCTGGGGTGACTCTGTCTGGATGTGCATGGGCGGGCAGGCAATGTTGTCTTGTGCAATTGTGTGTACTGTGCTAATCATGTATCTGGACTATGTTTCAGATGACGGGTCTGTCTCAGATGCCGGCAAGTGGTTAGAGACACACCAGAGGCAGCAGGTGAGCAGTGTGGCCTGGGTGCCCAGGGGCGGTGCTCTCTCTCTCTCTCTCTCTCTCTCTCTCCCCCTCTCTTCTTCTCTCTTGCAGGCTGTGACCTACGGATTGGCCCGAGGGGAGCCGCATTGTGTCTTCATTTCATTTCAGTGTTCATTTTCATAAATTTCGATTTGTTTCTTATGGAAATGAATGTGTGATGCTCATTTTTGTGACAACACATGCATATCACCAGTTGTGATTCTGTGACATCCTGCGGATAATTTTGTATGTGATTGGGTGTAGCTGATGTGGCATGTCTTTGGTCGGGGGGATGGGGAGGGAGGGTCCTGGGGGTGGTTGTGGCAGGTGTTGTTTCCCTTTCGGTCCTCTGGGCTGCATGTTCAGTTGCCTAGCTGCATCTGTTGTTCTTCAGGTGTGGCTCTGGGCTGGTCTCCCTTTTGTGGTCCAGGCTGTGGTCCGACTTAGCACTAGGTCGGAGCAGGTGTTATTTTCCTGGTGCTAACGCGCCTTATCGCCTGTTTTGTGTACTTATCGCAGTTCTGGCTGTTCATTGTGAATGTTGTGGAGTGGTGTTGTCGCGGCTTTTGGCACGGGAACGCCTACTCTGCACCTCATTAGCGATAGTTGCAGGGGTCATCCGTGGTGATGTTTTTTGCGGCTGCTCTCGCGGGTAAACTGTTGCTGTGGGCTGTTAACACCAGCTTGTGATTGGGGCGATAACTTTATCGCAACTTTGGATGCGATAAAGTGCTGTTAAGTCAGCGATAGTTCCTTGTGAATATGGCCCATGTGTGGGTATGTATGCGTTTTTGTGCAACTCAATAGCTGTAATGAGGCATTCCCTGTGCTCTTGAGATTCTCCACATATTGGACTGCGCCGTTTCTGTTTGGCGAATGCGTGCCAATCTCAGACTTCTAGCCTGTTTAACCAGTAGTCGTCCTCATTGATGCGCCTCAGTGAAAGTGCCTGCGAGTGGAGCCTCATTGTTTGTGTGTGCGAGACTTACTGCCTAATACTATCTGCATACATGAGACGGTCTGCCTGTGTAGGGGCATAATAAATAAAGAGTAGCGTTGCCCTACTGCCACATAAGGGGAAGGAAGAGTGATGCAACTCTTAAGTTAGATTTATCAAGCCACACAAAGCCACCTTGCGTTGCTCGATAAATCTAGAGGACCGCAACACAGCGCAAAGCCCTTTGTTGCTCTTTCCCAGGAAGGCGTTCCTTAAGTGGAGCATGGATGTTCCCACACATTTACCTATGGATTTTGACGCATTCCCAGATTTACCATTAGTGGTAGAACTGAAATGCGTCAAAATGCAGTGCCTCATCAGGTGAGGCGTAACGAGGAAAACTGCATTCTGCAGCACACGTAGAAAGAGGAAAATGCCTCAGAGGATTGTTTTTGTCCAGGAAGGTGCCCCGTCCTACAGAAGAAGAATCCTGCTAACCACGTAGACGCCCTTGCACCAGCACTTTGTGCGCTAGCGCAGGGAGAAAGACAGGAATAAACAGTACTATGTTAAATACGGCGCATTCCTGCGCTTTCCCTATCAGGCAGCGTGGCATGGCGACTTGCTACGCTGCATGAGTTTTTCATAAATATGCCCCTGTGTGTGACACAATCTGAGACAGATATTTCAACTGCGAGACTCTCTGAGAGTGGTAGCAGATGATCTGAATAACCAGTGCATTACACACATGGGGTATGCTAATGATGCAAAATCCATTATCCCATCAATCACCAATCGTAAAGCTTTCACTACTGCATATTACAGCATTAGGTCAACACAGCTATGCTTCCTATTGTATCAGAATATATTTAAATGGCAGCTTGGATGGCAATCATTCTTCCATCTTGAGCCCTGAGGTGTTTGCGGGCTTTTAATACCCCAATACAGGGCTATCAGTATTTGTGGGATGCGGTATTATCCGGTGATTATAGGGGATCCCCTACAGCTAGGAAAAAACATGCGGAACCATATTTTGTAATTCAAACGCCTCCCTGTCCGACCTAGAGGGCGTGTCCGCAGAAACCAACAATGTATTACTGAAGCTGGTAACAGTGCATTCCGCTTTGTGCAGAAACTTCTTTCCAACCAGCATCTCGTCCAAACTCTTCATAGCGCCGGGCCCTTGCGTCCCTTGTAGGGTTAAATTTAACAGTGAAAATTGCTATTCCAGTCTGCAATGCCGTTTGTGTCTGTTATCTGAAGGCAAGGTTGCCTGGCAGAGTTTGTGTAAAAATAATTTAAAAAAATAGCAGTCGGCTGGCTGAAGAAGTAATTGTTTCACTTAAATTCAGTACGAGAATTCAATATTAGGCGCTGGATTACTTATTTTGCAAAAGTCGAGTCAACATAATAAATCACACCGCGAAAGGACTGGGCATCAGTTCATTAAAAGTCTGAAGATTAATTATGGGGCCATTAAATATTTGATTAAACGAATCCTACAGTATTTAACCATTGTTCAGTAAATAATTTCCACTCATTAATTAGCATGCCTCGGCGCACAAATTAACGAGGAGTGTGGTGGCATTCCTGCTACAAACAAGAAATGTGGATTAGACACTGTCACATGTATTCTGCACAAATAGCATTTGTATTACTGCCACTACCTCGTGACTGTGAGTAAAACTATCAGGTCACTTTATTTACAATCAACATTTACAATAGATAGATGCCTCTGAGTTCATGTCACTTGGGAGGTCATTTCCATTCTCTGGCTCTCTCTCAGTCGCCAATAGACAAGAGATTCAAGCACATCTTCAGGCTCCTTTCCAGGAATCATTGTTACCTTAAGTTCTACTTTTCCTGACAATGGAGCCACATCTCTGATATGTGAATGATGCAGGGGCCAGCACCACCCACTCATATTGAGGGCCAGGAAAGTGGCACCTGCAATGGAGACACCTCGAGGTCATGAACTATCCAAACCAACAGCGTGATGTGAGGCATGACTCTTTGTTTTTGGTAAACAACCATTACAACGCGGCTTTTACACCGCATACCTTTGCATCGCAAGCGCTACCCTGCTCAACACCCCGACACTATCCTAAACCCTAAAACACTACCCTGCACTACACACACACCACAGCACTACCCATTACTACGTTTGTTATCACAGCACATGCGCTATTACAACGCATGCGATGTAATGGCAATCCACCTCGTTGTGAGGAAACTGAGGCTCTTCCATTTCCTCACAACAACGTGCATTGTGCACCACCGCTCAGCTGACGTGAAGCGAAGCAGGAACCAGGGAGCGGTACCACGAGGAGATCGAGGAAAGAGGGATTGGGCCTGGGGTGGGGGTAGTGTTTTAGGATATAGGGTAGTGCTGTGGTGTGTATTTAGTGCAGGGTAGTGTTTTGGGGTTACGGTAGTGTGGGGGGGTTGTGCAGGGTAGTGTTTGAGTGTAGGGAGCAGACTGGGGTCGGGGGAGGGTCGTGCTGGAGGTTAGTTTTTAGGGTTTAGGGTAGTGCTGTAGTGTGTGTGTAGTGCAGGGCAGTGATTTAGGATTTAGGGTAGTGTCGGGGGTTGTGCAGGGTAGTGTTTAAGTGTAGGGAGCGGACTGGAGGTCGGGGAGGGTTGTGCTAGAGGTAGTGTTTTAGGGTTTATGGTAGTGCTGTGGTGTGTGTGTGTGTAGTGCAGGGTAGTGGTTTAGGGTAGTGTTGGGGGTTGTGCATTGTAGTGTTTAACTGTAGGGAGTGGATGGGTCGGGGGAGGGTTGTGCTGGAGGTAGTGATTTAGGGTTTAGGGTAGTGCTGTGGTGTGTCTGTAGTGCAGGGTACGGTTTTAGGGTTTAGGGTAGTGTCGGGGTGTTGTGCAGGGTAGTGTTTAAGTGTAGGGAGCGGACTGGGGGTCGGGGAGGGTCGTGCTGGAGGTAGTGTTTTAGGGTTTAGGGCAGTGCTGTGGTGTGTGTGTTGTGCAAGGTAGTATTTTAGGGTTTAGGGTAGTGTCGGGGTTGTGCAGGGTAGTGTTTAAGTGTAGGGAGCTGACTGGGGGTCGGGGAGGGTCATGCTGGAGATAGTGTTTTAGGGTTTAGGGTAGTTTGTTGTGTGTGTGTAGTGCAGGGTAGTGTTTTAGGGTTTAGGGTAGTTTCAGGGGGTCGTGCAGGGTAGTGTTTAAGTGTAGGGAGCGGACTGGGGTTTGGGGGTGGCTTGTGCTGGCGGTAGTGTTTTAGGGTTTAGGGTAGTGCCGTGGTGTGTGTGTTGTGCAGGATAGTGTTGTTGCGTTTAGGGTTGTGTCAGGGGGTCGTGCTGGGTAGTCTTAATGTAGGGAGAGTGCTGGGGGTCATGGAGGATGGTATAGGGGTACTAAAATAGGGTTTAGGGCAGGGTAGTGTCACTTACATTGCATACGTTTACCATGAGTATAGCTTTACCACGCATGCCCTTGCGTTGTAATGGTATGTGTGGTAACAGCATATGTGTAGTAAAAGTATGCAATGTAATGGCATGTCGTTGTAATGAGTCATATTCCTTTGTTTCAGTCCTTACCAAGACATACTGTAGCAGACCATGGATTTCGTGCTCCCAGAAAAAGAGGCACAAAAACTCCACATATACTGAAACATTTATTGACTAGAAAATCCATGTAACTCAAAAAGATGGAGGTTTCTCTTGGGCCCAGAAGACAATTTTTTTTTTTTTTTAGAGCTTTATATAGCGCAAACTAGACCCGAAGATAGCAGCTATCAGAGTGCTTTACATGAGCACCAGTTTTGTTACAGATGGACACACTCATTTTTTTCATTGATTTTCTCAGAATATTTATAATTTTTTCATACAGCGCAGCAAGCCATCTTTCTGCGCTGTGTGAAAGGGTAGAAATGCACCATATTTAACATTATATGGTGCGTTACTGTCCTCTCCTATCCCTGGCTCACTTTTGGCTGCCTAGCGTCAACGCATCACTATTGCTTCATGGTGCAACGGTACCTGCGTTGTAGGCAGGCCTGTTCTTTGCAGGAAGAGGTACCTTTCTGCTCAAAAACAATCCTCAAAAGCATTTTTAAAAGGTAGAATGCAGCATACGAAGGAAGAGGAAAAACTGAGGCGAAATAAAGATATTTCTCCTCGTTACACCTCACCTGCATTTTCACGCATTCCTATGTCTACCACTAATGGTAAATCCGAGAATGCGACAAAATCCATGGGTGGATGCATGGGAATACTCATGCTCCACCCATGGAACACGCTGCAGAGTAAAGCCAGCGATTTGTGTTGCCTTGCAATAATCTAGATTCTTCAGGCCTTGCAGGGCCACACAAGGTGGCATTGCATGGCTTGATAAATCTCACTTAGGTTTTGCATCGCCCTCACGCCCCCTTGTGCCAAGAAAGGTAGATGCAAAACCTTCATAAAACTGGCCACCGGTTTGTGGGAAATGTTCTATGTTTCCGTAATTATGTAACATTTCTAAAACATTCGGTGATATTACATAAAATATAAAAGCAGCATTTATTGCTATTTTCTGATGGAAAATCCTTCCTAGCGAGATGAATTTCATGCAAAAAATATTGCAAAAAACACAAGTGCCACTAACAGCTGGTCACATTCTTGTCATTCACAATGTTTCATGTTCTTGCAGTAAAACTTTGCAAAGTGGCAGAATTTAGGGAATTTTATATAAAGCAAAACGTCCGAAATTACACGTTATTATGCCCGCGTAACAGAAATTTCACCCGGCCTACTCTACACCCTGCCCATTAAAGAACTTTGTCAAAAAATGATCACCTTTGCATACCCCAAGTCCTGAGAGCTGGAAGGAACCCCATGAGTTGATCTTTCTAGACAATGTCTAAGCCACAACTATAGACAGCCATTAGGGACAACAGATGACCCTCCACAACACCCAGGTAGGATTTCCAGTAATCTCAATGTACTGGGAGAGCGATCCTCCATCCATTGATGCAGTCCAATGTTCAGCACAGTGTGCAATAATAGAACTACTGCTTTCTCCAGACGATGTTCTGGCATATGCTGATATGCCAGGAATACTGCTGACAAATACCAAGAAGGAAAGGGATAGACTCACAAGGAGAATCACAGCCTAGTACACTGGTAACAGTACCCTGTGAGGGGTGAGGTTTCAGAGGAATTGCCCAGGCTAATTAGATGATGTACTGACTGCCATTGTAGCCAAATACTGATCTCCTGGTGGAACAGAATGAGGACAAAGAACTCCTGAAAAGAAAGTTTTAAATGTACATGTTTTTGGGTAAGGGTATAATGGATATGGGGCTGGGCCAGACTATAGTTAACACGCATGTCACCTTGTGCCTCTTTACACTGAGCCACAATTCAGCCAAAGCCCAAACACATTTCTGGAAATCCAACAGGAATTTGCTGACCTTCCTGTAGGAAGCACCTGACGAAGGCCAAGCAAGTTATGGCTTCCTATGAAGATGTGCTCCACCTATGAAAATAGCTGGCACTTTTCTCTTTCGAGGTGCTACCCACGTATTTGCTCACAAGTTCTTGACCACCACAGTGGACTTAGGTCATGCAGTGTCCAGTCATTAAACTATTGATAGAATGTCAGACTCAGAAAATATATCACCGGGGACAGGTCTTTTTGTGATGACGCAGTAGCACACATCAGACTTATAGATGAATGTCAGGACTTGATTTGAAAATATTCTTTCTGAAAGGCAAGGCACAGAAAGTGCCAATGATGGTTAGAAAATTGCAACTAGGCAACCATCAGCGTGATAGTCACCATAAGGTGCCCCATAGTTTCCAGGGGAACTTCCATTCATGTGTATTCATATTGAATAGAAGCATGTTGCTTGCTATCTTGAGTTTGATTAGCACCCAACACATTCTGAAGAAAACAGCTAACACAATACAACATAGTATGTGTATAAGTTCATGTTTTCTTGAATGTTCTTTGTGCATTTCAATTAGTAACCCACCTTGGGTTGAGTCAGATTCCCTTTAAACAAAGAGAGATACACACCTCTCTTGACATCTCCAACTGTGTCTCTTCATGCTATGCATGACTCCTTACGTATAGAACTTCTACAGAGGTTCTGATGACCGCACCTTTATTGCTTTTTTGACTTAATAGGGCTTTCCCTTTTCACAGGTTAGTGTATAGTTTTTTAAATGCTGCAAATCTTTTCCATGTATGGGGAGAAGGAACAGAATTGATTATCCAGCCATCAAACTATGTTCCTCATATTTTGTATCGTGGCTAATGAGATAAATAATTATCATATAAATGTTCTTTGTTGTTTAGGACCAATATTGTTAGAATTTTTGGTTAATCTTTGATAATGTTCTACTTTTACAGTATGTTCCTGAGATTGATCTATAATAGTCTGGCTTTGAGTTTGTAATGAACCTTTTAACTTCAAGCTACTGATTCTTACCTTTATTGTGTGGTCCTAATGATCGCGCTGTACCTCAAGATTTAAACTGATGTGAACCCCTGTTCCTCTTAGGCTACTACAAAGGTCTGTTGACCAGAGTTGAATTAGAAGAAGTGGCCCAGAGCATTCTCATTGGCCTTCCCACTTTTCTAGCACATCCGCCAGCTTGGTCGCTCTCTATCAGACCCAGTATGAGTATGCCCTGCGCCTGAACTGGATGCTTCAGTAAAGTAACTAGGGGAAGGCACTGCCACTCAGAACTATGAATGAAAGGAAAGTCTCAAGGTCTGTAAGTAGTAAGACGCTACATGGCGATGGAGGATTACGTAGCTCAAAATTCAGATGGAAAACATATGGATCTGGTGGAAGTGAGAGATTCTGTACCCCAAAGGGGAGTGCAGAGGAGACTTAAGAATGGAGAAGGGAAAGAGAGGCCTTTGCATCCACAAGTGGGTAAAAACTAAGATTGCACCTGGCAAGTACACTGGAGCTGTGCCACTGAGTGCAGTGAGTGAATTGCAACAAAGCTCTGAGGTAATACTTTTGTCTTAAAAGTAGGATAAATTACTGCACAATGGGCAGGCTCTGGTGTATCTTGAGCACTGTGATTACTGTGATGTGGGGAGCTTTGACTATTTTAGGCAAATCTGGAATCCGCAGATTTTAGATGGTTACCAGGCCATCACTTTCACATGGTCTCCATCGTACAATCCAATGGATTTCACATATCAGTCAGTTTCAATGTGCAGTCTAGTTTTCCTGTTCAGTAGCAAGTGCTCATCTTTTTATTTGCTGCAGAGGACAGTGCACCAGAGGAACACAGTGAACAAGAGCTTCCTGCTTCTCCCACTGCACAGTGGTTGAGGCTGCATTTTGAAGAAGCATCACTCGTGGGACACTGAAGTCTGAACCTATCACAACAGCTGTTATATATCTCATACAAAAATTGTGTTGCCAATCATCAATGAAAAAAGTAATTATCTACAGAATACCTGGCATATAGAGGAAGCTTCTCACAAAACATGGCTGAGGGAACCTGACCCATAGCAACCAATGGCAGGAGGAGGCTGACTCAAACCTGTGCATTGTTCCTGACATAACTCTGTAATGTTCTTTATGTATTACTCATTGTCCCGTTCACGTGGATCAGCAACTTTGCTGCGCTGCGTGAACAGTTAGTAAGTCTGCCCTGTATTCTCAAAGGTGTTAGAACAGGAATAAGCCATAAGTGCATACGTTACCAACTTGCAAGTTGCACCCTAAGCCACACCTTAGAATTTGTTGACCATCTAATCAGTAAGGATCTCATTTATGGCATTTTGGTGTAGGGAAGCTCATCAAGGCACCTTGCTGCACTGCTGTAGGAAAGTGCCCCTTTTTGCATGATTACCCTCTAACTTTTTGCCAGATAACTGATGCTAACTTGAGTGGGTGTGCCCTGTGTCCCTGCCAATCAAGTTCCCAGGGCCCATGTTCTTTCCCAAAACCATACCTTTGTCTCCACTAGTGGCACACCTCTGGTCCACATGTAAGTCCTTAGTGAAAGGTACCTCTGGCACCAAAGGGCATTGTGACCAGAGAAGGCCTCTGAGGGCTGCAGCATGTATTATGCCACCCTCAGAGACCCCTCACCTTAACACCCACACACTGCCATTGCACGCTGCTTGTTTTGGTGCAGACTAAAGTCAAGAGTCGACATGGCACAAATCCCTGTGTGCCATGCCCACCAACACTGCCTGTGGCATGGGTATGGCAATCCTCTAGCAGGTCTCACAGCTCTAAGACAGGGTGTCCCATACCACCAGTGATGACATAGCTGCATGAACAATGTGCTCCTACAGTGTCTGTGCCATTCCCAGGCATTGTAAGTGCAGTGAAGCCCTTTTGAGTACATGTCCTGGGAGGTTGTGAACACAAACTCAACAGCTCCATGATGGCTTTACTGAAGGCTGAGAAGTTTGCTTTCAAACTTCTCAGCATAATAAATCCACACCAATGCCAGTGATAGATTTATTATAAAATGCACTCAGAGGGCATCTTAGAGATTCCCCCTGAAAAACGACCGACCTCTAGTGTATTGGCTGACTGGTCCCCGCCAGACAGCCCCCACCAGACAGGTTTCTGACATAATTCTGAGGTTCTTTAATTTTGACTCCATTTTACCTTCACCGCCATTTTGTGTTGCCTTTACACAGGCTGCCCGATTCACGAAGTGTCTCTGCCCCTTGGACTGCAACGTGTCAAAATCCCCTTCCGTCCTTGTCTTGAAACCCATCTCAGGCACCAGCCGGCCTAAACTAATCCTTGTCTGGACTACCTAATCTCTATATCAACTATCTGTTAGCCTTTAGTATTCTTCTCGTGCCGTATCTTATCTTTTGGCCTTCGCTATTCTCTCCCTGTGTTTTCCTATTCCACAACCTTTCCTTTGAAGCACACAAACATGTTCTGCCATTGCTGATTGACCTATGGGTGCTGTCATTGATTGACTTATGGGATTGGGCAAAAACACGACTCAAGGGGGACGTTCTGGTTACATGATGCCTTGGTTTGAATGTTTTCCTTTTGGCTAATATTTGGCAGATTTTGTATATCCATATTGGCATTTTGCATGCTTGCATGAGCCAGGACTGCCCCTTTCTTTTATGCTGATTTTGTAACCCTCACATATATAAGACCCCAGTGTACTGTACTCTTTGGACTGCCTCATTCAGTTGCAGCGGCTTCTGGGTGACGTAGTCACACTCATTTTGAGTTTAATAAAGATGTTCTTTTATATTTCAGTTTCTGTGCCAACTTCTTTTTTTGTTAGTTTAATCCTGAGAAGGAGTTTTGAGTTTCTTCAATTGGTGCCGAAACCCGGGATCATCAGGAGTGGCTATCTGAGGGAGCGATCTTGTCAGGAGATTGAAATCTACTGAGGAGGACAGGACAGGACTCTACTAAGAAGGTACTCTGTGCACGGAGATTCTGGGGACTCTTTGTCTCTGCAGCCCAGCATATTTCTGATCTTCCTGATTTTGATCCTCCACATGATATCATTCCTGACTGAGAACTTCATTTTTGGCGTGAGTATTCTAAAAAAGACCGTTAGGTCATTCAGAACTTGGCAGTTAGAATTTAGACAACCTTGTGATTGGTAAGAGTAAGGTAGTTTAGTAACGCTTACTGTAGCTTTGGAATTTTGGACTTTGTGTTGGCCAACTCTGGATTTGTATTGGATTTGATATGCAAATTGCAATTTGTGTAGGCAGGTAATGAGGAGATTTTTCTCTATCTGATTTTGTTGAACGGTGCAACAACGGAGAGTACCTTAAGCACTACTTTAATTATAAATACTTGCATATTCTGCAGTATTTTTTGGCATGCCTGTTTCAAGCTCACATCAAAGAATGTGCTGCTTTTCCTTTGGAGGTACCATAGTGTAATAAAGTAAATTAGCCGGCTCCCCTAGAGTGAATATCTAAATAGGTTTAGGTTTAAAAACATATTTCTTCCTTGGTCATTCTGTATCCCCAGAGAATTAAAATATGGACATAATACATACAAGGATCCTTTGTTCTGCACAATCTAATGAATGGAGTGTATTTTGGCTTCTTGGACATATAGCAGTCTGTTGGGCTGTTTCTGCAGTCTTTTGGAACACTATTGAGAAGCGTTTCTTGTAAATATGACTTACAACTAGTATTTACAAATGGTTTGGTTTAAGTACAGTCTGTGGGCTGTCCTTTGTTTCTGTCCTAAGTGTTGATTTGTGGGTTAAATGTGTGTTTCTGTGGGTTAAATATATGTGTCCTGAGTGTTTGACCCCTTTCTGTTTATGCCTGAAATGAGCTCAATGTGTGTTTGTGGTTTTTCTTGATGTTTTCAGTCTGTTAAGCAAAATGTCAGTTAATTAATATTAAGTAGAAATTAAATAAAAATCCAGAAATGAGCAATGTGATATGCTAAATAGCTATATGTTGCTATATAATTTATAGAGTAAGCAACTATGCACATGTACAAACTGTTAAATGCTTAAATTTTTTTTAAAAAATTAAAATTCACATTCACTAGGAATACAATGGCCTCAAAAACGAAATTGTGTGTTTTGTAGAAAAATAAACTTATAGTATTTTTTACTTACATACATTGTATTAGATATTAACAGGCAAACACTTCAGTTGAAGTAAATTTTAAACGCGACACGCATTGATATGTCTTAGTTTGAAAAAGACTGACACCGTACTCATGTTACAACACTGAGAGACAAGCTTTTATTGTCGCTAAGCAAGCAGCTCTAATAGACAGGAATGTTTACTCAGCCAGGACTTCGCCCTCAGTTGAACACGGGTTAAACTTTGCATTTCAAAATGTTGTTTTAAAAAGGTTCCAAAACTAAGGTTCATTATTTTGTATTACAGGAAGACATTTCAATTAAGGGTTTTCCTCTCTTTAAGCATTTTTGTAAGCATATTCTTGGTTCTGTTGCTAAATAATAATTGTCCTTTTAAAATATATATATATATATATATATATATATATATAAAAGTGGCGCAAAAATGTGTCATGTTTCAAGTTACGCTTCTGTGCTTAAACTTAGAAATGAATGCATCTAAAATGATAGGCAAGGGATGCAGCTTGCTTTTATATGTGAAATTATCAAAAATGATTGGATTTATCAAAAATAATTATTAATTATGAAAAATAATTATTAGAAATAAGTGCTTCTAAATTCGTTTTTTACTATTTATAAAGCTTAATACTCATACTGTGACCTCCTAGCATTATAATTTAATTTAAGTTGTGTTGTACTGCATAGTGAGGACATTTGTATATGGACTTTCACTTGGCGCAGGCTTAAAAAACTCTTTTTTTTTTTTAAAGGATTTGCAAGAGATATGTCTAATATCCAATATCTGCAATCTGTAAAGTACATTCTGAGGATGATTAATATGTAGCACAATTATAGGATATTTATTTTTAAGTGCCCCAAATATCAAAGTCGAAAATTGGGTAAAATAGACTATTTAACAGCATTCTTGCCCTTTACAATAGCTTTAAAGTGCCTTAGGCTTCAGTAAATGCATACATTTAGGTATAATACAAATTTGAAAGTTGTTCCCATTTGGGGTTGCTTTTAATGGCTCAGTGAGCCAATGTGCCCGGTGCAGAGGTTTGAGTTTAATATCAGGGTTGAAGGTTCTAACTCTAGCTGGACCTACTGAGACGTTCATTCATTTAAGGTTGATGAACTGAATAACGTCGCATAGGGTAGTAACAAACATTTGTTCTAAAGCTAGTATGTTATGTTATTATGTTCTATGAGTTATTCACCGTAAATGTTTTAATAATTTAAGAATAGAAACAAATTGTAGCCTCTAACAGAAGTAATATATATAACGTGTTTTTAAATAGGGTTAATTATTGCAGGTTAAAAAGAGCTAGGAAGGTTTTTTTATCTTTGACTGCTTCAGGGTGAGGAGAGAGAGACACGCGAGGCAGATTTTGACCTCGAGGTCAGTAAGGTAGGAGTTAGGAGTGAGTGTAAACAGATGGAGAAATCACTGCTTAGAAAGCTTCTCTTACATGAAAATGTGTAACGCTTGCAGCAGGTGAGCTTTGGAAAGAGGTGGTCGCAGTGGTTGGCTAACAGCCCAGAAAGTTCCGTGCTGGGGTGCTATTTTTAGCTTTTCTGATAAGATAGGATGGCCGAGAATCGAAACTTACGGTGCCCTGTCTGTTCCCATATTGTTCAAAACAAATTTTAAAAAAAGGGTGCTGTAAAGAAAATGATACATTCATATTTCTGCTTTTAAAAAATAATGTCCACGTAGTTGCCTTCATTTAAAAAAAAATAAATAAAAATGTGGCATTAGCCTTAGACAAAAAGTAAGATGAAGCTCTTTCTTAGAATTTTGTGGGCTACATGCCTAGGTAAAAACGATCAGCAAATTAAGATTAATTTTTCACAGGAGGAATTGTGGCGCAAGAGAACACAGAGTGTCTGTGAAACTGTTTTCCTTTTAGACAGTTAAAATTAAGGTGGCTTAACATGCTTACATGTTTTAGTCATTGCAAAACTGACAAGATGGTTACAGTTAAGTACCACTAGGTTTGTACTTTCTATTTTGTGTTTTGTTAATGTGTGTTATGTTTTGTCTCCTGATTAAAAGTTACAGTTGATATTTTTGTGTGTTATGTGAAGTGTCTCTCTTTTGTGTGTTGTGTATTTTTTTTTTTTTTTTTTGCTTCTGCCCACAGATCATTCATGGATTGTTCTGGGTGGTTCCAGAGCTGACAAGACTACAGTTGGACACGTGAGTTGGTTTGACGAAGACGTCATAGTTGTGAAGGGATAATGGTGAAATGAGCGACCTAAATGGCGATAGGCAGGAAATCAGGGTGAGAGAAGACTAGAACGGATTGAGAATGTTACAGTAGGTGTGGAGGAGTAGTGAAAAAGCAGGGGTCAGCAGCAAACGCAACAGCGATGGTCCATATCATGAGGTGGTGGAACGAGTGCTCCATATGTACCTGTGGGACCTAATCAATGTGCAAATTGCAAGAAGGAGGGTGCTGTCAGCTGTGTGTTGAAACAGATGTGTTGTTGCATAACTTCTTTGTTTTTGTGCATTTTGTCTTTCTATGAATTGTTCCTGCTGGTCCTGTGTGTCAGAAGCGACACAGTAAGTTATATTTGACAGCCGGTCACCACTAACTGGTGACCAGGGTTAGGAAAGTAAAAAAAAAAGTGTAATTTTCATTTTAAGCCCGGCAAATTAAGCAGGCCCGAATATTGGGTTTTGGGCTGCAGGTTCATTGTGCATAAAGTGCATGACATAGTGTTGTGCGTCACCGCTCATTTACACATGATATAGAAATTTGTCTATGCTTTCTGTGCTTGGAATACAGCAAGTATACCTGATGGCTTGGCATGTGTGTTTTTATTTTATGCACGTTTTTTGTTTTTGCGTTGTTTTTACACTTTTGCTTTTGATACTATTACAAGCACCCCTGTGTTGTGAGGGGATGGTCATGACGATGCCCATCGCTATGCAACAGTTGGTTGGACTTGTTCTGGTTACTAAATTCCACAGATAATGATATTTCATGCTGTGAACATGAGAGACAACACTTCACCAGTGCATGTCTATTTGGCTATAACGGTATTGAAGGAAAATAAAAAGAGATATACAGGATCAAAGTGTGTCACCTGCAGTTAGTCACCTTACTGCCCCCTTCCCTTAAGGAACAGGCAGCCCTAGATTTATGTATCCTGATTGGACGTAAGGATAAATTATAGATCTGTGACTCTTGTACATGGTGACCTAATTTCTATATTACATTAGTCAGTTTTGTTCTGCTTCCTAAGTAGTGTATGGCTTTGTTCCTGAAAGGAAACCAGGTTTCATTTTTCCCTGAAGAAGGAACTGGAACATTAGCTGAGATTACCGTATATGGTGTAGGGGCCAGCGGTAGAGTTAAAATTTGTGTACTATTTTGACTTTATCTCCCCTGATTGATGTTGCGTTGTGCCTAGTTATTGGGGATTTTAGCTATGTCCTAGTCCCATTTCTCTTTTTCGAATTCCTTTCACCAGTCAGCCCTTTTATTATTATTGGTGTATTGTTCAGGTTCACATTTCCAGACTGTAGTAATGTACCCCCATACCCCCATATTATGTATAAATTCCCTTTTTGTATGACCAGACTGGTTTTTAAGAATTTTCTTTAAGCCTACTTCGATTTTTTCCAGTCTGACTGTCAGGGTAGTGATGGACTGGTTAACTGACTCAATACTATAGTAAGACAAGTTTTCCACCTCAATAGGAGATACTTTACATTTATTTTTTTGAACATGATAGAATTCCCATGTAACTATCTACCCTTAGATGGCAGAGGATAATAAAGGGTACCCAAATTGAAGAGACTAGAAGTATTGCCTTTGAGAATGGCAGTGTATTCTAGACCAGAGTTGTCCCATGGCGTATGGTCACTCCCTCGCAGATTGCAGGCCACCTGCTTGCAGTCCCATTGTTAAATACAATGAACTGTTTTTGTACTAAATTGAAGGAAACTAACAACTGTGTCACATTTCCTACGTCACTAGATTCTGCGGGTATCAAGTCATAATAACCTGCAGAACATTGATTTAAGCCTAATTCCCATCAGTGACAGCTACAGATGAAAGACGGACGTCTTGGCCCTACAGTCTCAGCACCCAGAAAGTAGCAAAGCTGGACAGCGATCGCCAGCGCGCCATCAATGGTATCGTACTTGCTCCATTAGACGGCGTTGGACATCACAAAACCAGAGTTTCAGTGTAAAAGAGCGAAAGAGAAGGATTCCTGTTGTTGATGGCAGAGCTGGTTTGAGGCTTCAGTTTTCTACCTGTCATGTGCTGGTAACCTCTGACAGTGTGCAGTCCCTTGAGCCCCTTCACCTGAGTTTTGGCCACGCACCCCCTTTTCTTTGCTCCAACGGAAGGGCAGTGCACCAGAGGATCCAAGATTGGCAAAAGGCACTACATGATGAAAGGAAAATTAAATGAAAGAGCAGCCCAAACATCCTCTGACACTGAATAGCGAGTGTTGGAGCCTGAAAGTGTTGCTGAGTGTGAAAGTCTGTTGCTCTTTCCGGATTAATAGTACTTGGGTCTGCATGAGATGATCTGTGCCTACGACCAATGAAGAGCACAATATCTGTAGTGTCTGTCGCAGAGGAGAGACACTGGTGCACTGCATTGAGACATTGAGACTTTCGAGTGAGCTGTGAGTGTTTGCCAGGAGGGCACTCCAGCGGATACTGAGAAGCACTATTTTCATGGAAGGCCTGAATCAAGAGGCCCATTGCGACAATGGAAGCAGATTTGATGGACGATAGAAGCCTACCAGAGAGGCTTAGAACGGACTTTGGGTATAGTTGTGGTTGTACAAGTGTTTCCATTGCCACTGTATGAAGTGGGTGTTGGATATGTTCATCCAAAATGGTCCTGAACTAGTTTTCTGTCTGTACTCTGATAAAGGATATTCCCATTTCACCTAGCAATGAATTAGGATTTGCCTGCGTAATGGCAAAAGGAGGGTCTGAGGTTCTTTAATTTTGACTCCATTTTACATTCACCGCCATTTTGTGTTGCCTTTACACAGGCTGCTCGATTCACGAAGTGTCTCTTCCCCTTGGACTGCAACGTGTCAAAAACCCCCTCCGTCCTTGTCTTGAAACCCATCTCAGGCACCAGCCGGCCTAAACTAATCCTTGTCTGGACTACCTAATCTCTATATCAACTATCTGTTAGCCTTTAGTATTCTTCTCGTGCCGTATCTTATCTTTTGGCCTTCGCTATTCTCTCCCTGTGTTTTCCTATTCCACAACCTTTCCTTTGAAGCACACAAACATGTTCTGCCATTGCTGATTGACCTATGGGTGCTGTCATTGATAGACTTATGGGATTGGGCAAAAACACGACTCAAGGGGGACGTTCTGGTTACATGATGCCTTGTTTTGAATGTTTTCCTTTTGGCTAATATTTGGCAGATTTTGTATATCCATATTGGCATTTTGCATGCTTGCATGAGCCAGGACTGCGCCTTTCTTTTATGCTGAGTTTGTAACCCTCCCATATATAAGACCCCAGTGTACTGTACACTTTGGACTGCCTCATTCAGTTGCTGCGGCTTCTGGGTGACGTAGTCACACTCATTTTGAGTTTAATAAAGATGTTCTTTTATATTTCAGTTTCTGTGCCAACTTCTTTTTTTGTTAGTATAATCCTGAGAAGGAGTTTTGAGTTTCTTCAATGGGGGGAGAGCCTTTGTGCTCTCGGAAGTCAGAAACAAAGCCTGCTCTGCATGGAGGTGCTGCTCACCTCCCCGTGGCAGGAACAGCAAAACTTGGCAGTGAGCCTCAAAGGCTCTCACCTTGTTATGTGGTGATTTGGGCAGCTCCTACTAGTGAAGATACCCATATCCCTGTCCAGACCTCACTGTTGGCAGCAGGAGAGGCGAGAAAATTAGTAGACAGAGTGGGAGTGTCCACCTTAGCCTAGGGTCGCCAGGAGCTGAGGTGAACCCCTCTCTTATAAATTCTCAATCTTGAATTGGAGAATTAGGTCCAATAGGAGCTATGATGTGCCCCTCTCCCCAAAGCGAGGGGGCACCCAAAGGGTGTAATCACCCTAGGGGGCAGTAGACGCTGGCTGCTACCCCCAACCTGAGTAGCGCCCTTACATTTTTATATATTTAAGGGCTTCCCTGAATCTTGTTCCTCAGACTACTGCCAGACCAGGAACTGAACCGCTGCAGACAGAACTCAGCAAGAATCACACCACCTGTAGCCGGCTCAACAACTGGACCTGCTGCAGTACCAGAAATGCTTCAAGGCCTCCACGAAACCAAGGAGACTTTCCAGCTTTTAACTAATCTCCAAAAACTCAATTTTGGACTACAGATTCTAGTCCCTTGCGCCTGCCGGCTCACAAACCGTAGGAGCTGAAGACCGACATTTGTGTCAACATGACTCACTACTGCAAAAAAATAAAACAAGACCACATTGGAAGAGGACTGACACTTGTGTAGACACGACTTTACCCTGTCAGAAGAAAGCAGCTGAACGGCCTCCATGCCTGAGAGGGATCTTCCTGGCTCAACAACCCAAGATGATAACAGCCCCGTTTACTGAGAGCTTGTACCATCCTGCAAGTGGCCCAGCCAGCATCATTCTGCCTGCCCTACTCGACCGCATCCTCTCTGAGACGGGCTAACCTCGGCAAACTCCTCCTTCCCCTGCGCATCTTCATCCCCATGATCACGACTGCTGGGTTGAGAGTCCTCCCTTCGATCTACAGTGACCCGCTGACAGTGACTATGACAGTACGAGTGTTGGCTGTCTACAAAATCTCATTCACCTCTATTGCTCTCCGCTGGCCGTCAGAGCAACCATCATTGCCGGTATTGACTGCCGCGGCATAGATACTGAACCCTGCACCTCATCAGGTGCCCCCATTCTCTATTGACTAGCCTTGGACTCCGCAAACCTTACACCCGGCCACCCCAGTGCCGCTGGTAGTGCATTATCTACCGCAAACTGACCCTTGCCCAGTGCTGGCCTAAAGCGCTGGAGACTGGAAAAGTAAGTTGTGTACTTACCTGCTGAAGCATTACACTGATTTTCCTTCCTTAGGATTGCATTGCATTCTATCTGTTGCGTCCTTTTCTCTACCTGTTTCAAGTACCAAGTGTTACTGTTTCTGATTGTCAAGCAGGGAAGTATTTCCGAGACTATAAAGCATTTCTGGCACATGCAAAGTATTGATTGATGCTATACAGATCTATTTCCAGTAATTTGAATGTATTGCATAAAAGTACTTACTTGTAACTGAGTTCAACTTGCTTCCTAGAAAGTAACTAAAGTAATATTATTCTACAAACATTAGCCTGGAGTCTTTGAATGTGTGGTTCTGCCTTGCATGAGTATGTACACCAAATGCATTGCCATTACCCTCTAACTGCTCAGCCCAGATGCTTCTATATTGAGAGTAAGGTATTGTCTACTTTAACCTGTGCCTTACCTGTGGGGACTCACTGGACTATGTGCCCACTATACCTCTGTTTGGATTAGTATATATAGAGCCAGCCTCCTACAGCTGCCCTACACCAAAGTGAAAAGACATGAATTCACTGTATTAAAGCAATACAGTGCATTGCTGTCCTTTCTGCCTGTGCTGGCGCCATTTTGGCAGCCTAGCACCAATGTAGGCACTCTTGCACCATGGTGCAAGGGTGCCTCCATTCCAGGAAGAGTTGTTTTTTGTGCATTTCCTACACAAAAACAATTAAAAAAAATCCCGTGAGGCGCTTTTCTCTTTCGATGTGTGCTGCACAATGCAGCACACATGGAAAGAGGAAAAAGAGGAAAGAAAATAGAGAAATAAACATATTTCTCCTTGTTATGCCTCTGTCATGAAGGATGAATAGGATGTTGATGTATACCATGATGTGTGCTGGTCCGACAATGGCATTAACAATAAAAGTAATGTTAACATATGCGATATCCAATGCTTGCATAAAAATGTTAATACTCCTAAATGCAATGTTAATGAATGCCATAAACTATGCCTTGGCAGCAGTGTTGATACCATTAGAATCAATATCAGGGTATGTCATAATCCGTGCATGCATAAAAATGTCAATATCAGTAGAAGCGATGTCAATTTACACCATGATTGAGACAAACATATCAATGTCAATATCAGTAAAGGCAATATGAATGTACGCTATGACAACTGTATGCACAATATTGAGGATGTCAATAAGAATTATATCAATGGCTGCCACATTAATCGCAGGAGTTCAAACAAACTCATATCATTGCTGTCGGATTTGCCCAAGGTGACTTCCCCATCATCCCCAAGTCAGAGATATGTGGTCAAACAGGCCCTGTGATCCCTGATCCAGCAAGACACCTAATCAGGGATCAATACTCAATAACATCACCCAAATCCCTGATGCGCTGGGGGTCAAGTTCTAATGACGATGTTCAGTTGTTTTCTTTATACATGCGCGTATCTGACACTTCTAAATACATAACTTGATCCTGCATATCAACTCTCTTTCCTCTGGTCGATGGACCATTAGTTGAGAAGTTGATGGTAATAATAAAACTATCTATCTAGTTAGCCAAATAATCACAGACTCTCAGTAAGATTAATAAAGTTTATCTCAAAATAATGTGAAGTTAATGCTCATCGCATACAGGTTGCAAAGCAAACAAAGAAAATTTCACCAAGAGGGAGAGAAAAACATCAGCAAAACACAAACAGTGTCACACTCATCAATGAACAAAATGCTTTTGAAGAAGTGGATAGATGGAGAGACATAAGTTTCAGAGACAGAAATACATCTGCAAAATGATTATGCAAAGTATGAGTCATGAAGATATACTAACCCGAAGAATCAAAGAAATACCACCCCCCTGGCCAATGAGGTACTGGGGGTCCTCTGAAATAGAGTGTGGGAACAAAGGTTTCAGGATACAGGAACAGGTCAGGGACAGGAACAGCTAGGCCTCTCTGCAAACCGACGTTCAGCGACGATCTCCTATTTGTCTCTCTCTTACTCCTTCTTCCCTCTCTCCTCCTACTCTGGCCACACCCATAAAGGCACCCCAATAATACCCTAAAATCTACATGTCCAACCCACAATATTTGAAACAGTCTATAGCCTCTTATTCATTCCAACGTTCCCATCACATAATTCACGACTAGTGAATGCAAATGCATTTGTTGATATAATATGCAACAGTTTCATAGTTCTCATGAGTCCTCTTTCTGCTGTGTCTGTGGAAGAAGTATATACGCTGACTTTGGGTCCCATGGCCAGTCTCGTTTTTTGGCAGGCAAACAATGTCTTTCTCAGCTGATTGACCTTGGACCTTTGCACCTCTTCGGCCGTGCTCAGCCTTTTCTGTCTATTTTCTTTATTATTTCATGTTTTTCTCTCCAGCTCAACTATCATGTCAACTTTAGGCATTTCAGGCTCGTTCCTCTTACTATGACAAAGAAAACACAGGCATTTATTAATTACATGAAATGCACTTTTCACTGTTTACCACCCACCTTTGCACTATCCCATGTTAATATATTTTTCTTAGAAAAGCTTTAAGCAAAAGCAGCATTATTTATTATTTTTAAAGCAAGTGCAAGATGTGAAATGCAGCCTAGTTCTTTCATGCATTAGTTTACATTAGTGCACACATGCGCAAAGCAGCTTCCCACGTATTTATGTGTTTTTGTATGTTAATTACCACTGCATACTGTTAGTAAATATTACGGGGGTGTTAATTCGAGCAGGTTTTTATTTTTTGCAAAAGCCTGCTCCAGCAATCCCCCCTTTGATGGCATTTTTGAGCCATTACAAAATACCCATCATACCAAGTGGCATTTTTATTTTAGTTAAAGTTCAGTATACTCTTCTCCTTTCATCATCTTTTTGTCTAAATCTTTCATCATATCATAGTAGTCTCCTTTCATATCTTCTAGTTCTATCTCATCTCTTTTTCTCTTTCTTGCTCTTTGTTTATTCTTTGATTCTGTCATCTGTTTTCTTCCATTGATCTGATCACAACCATTTCAGTGTCAATCATCAAAAACGCACCAGCAGTGAAACTTTCTCTCCTATTTTCTACCATATCTATGAACATTTTTTTTTCAACCCGCAAACTACATGTTAGAATATGTTTGTATTCTGTATCTAGAGTCTTGGTAATATGGAAGAATTCTCCCAAATATTGTGCATTTTTACTACTAAAAACTTTGTTCAGCTCTTTTATAACAGGTATTTCTGAAAATACTAAATCTATATTGGAATAATGATACTCCAGCTTCCCCGTCACATAAACAGGCTTGTAAAACACTACATGATGCACCATATGTTAAAGGTAGGTGATGATAGGTCACCCCCTCTGAGACAGACGTAGGTAATTGCATGCACACGTAGCAATCACTCACATTCATTGTATTAACATATTCATACATCAATTTAGTAAAAACATTAAAAAGTCACTAATTGATTTACCATGATGATAACTACTTCCATCTACTTGTTCTATATTAGTATTAGGGGTTTCTTTAGTATCATCACTCACTCTTTCACTTGTTACATCATTAGTATTGTTTCCGTTATTAGTTATCATTAAAATAGGTACAATGAAAGTTAATAATATCCACATTAATGTTAGCAAAAAACACTACATAAGCAAGCTTTAATACATCTACGTTTTAGGCTAGATTTTGGACGTTCAGTCACTATTACTTTGGCCATTTTGTATTCTACCAAATAAATATGGAAAAATCTAAATCTATAAAATACTAGCTCTGCTCAAACAGTTCTGAAAAAATAGTGTAATCCTACACTTCAAGGCTTTCTTATTTACCCCTTTCTTTTATTTTTCTGGGTCTTTCAATTCTTTTTTTCTGACAATGTTGCACCTCAGTTTTTACAGTTTTTTAAGGTGGTTTCAATTTGCTTTCATCAATTTACTCAGTGTCAGCACTGTCTTTTTCTTCACTTGGATCTGTGCTTTCAGTTTCTTCCAGTATCATGTAAATCCACTCTGGTGCGGTGTATTTCTTACTTGGAATTCTTCCTCTTTTTGTTTTTTGTACTGTATCCTCTTCTGATTCTTCCTGATCCGTTTGACGTGAGATCTCATTAATTTGCTCTGGTCTTCTCTTTGACCTTCTCTTCACAGGAGTGTATTTTAGTCTTTTCAACCCACTTGGCCAATTGTCACCCTTTCTCACTCTCTTAGCTTGACCTGCTTCTTCACCTTCATTTTCTGGCTTACGGGTTCTTTTACTTGGCCCTTCTCTTATTTGTTCTTCTTCTTGACTTTCAGTAACTTCCCTTTCTTCTGTTTTAACAGCAAAATAACGAGACCCAGTAGCAGGTGCCCACTCTACTTGACTTGTGCTTGGTTGTTCATCATCTGTTTGTTCTTCAGAATCTGTCACTTTAAATTCTTCAACTTCACACACTTCAGCCTCTGGTGTTTGTCTTTGGTTTACCAGCTGCTGCTCTTCTTGTCTTTCAAGTGGACTTGGGACTCATCTGGTATGCCTCACATGAATCCAATTTGGCAAGCCACCACACTTCACTGCTGTCGTCGTCACCAGAATAATCTGATATGGTCCATTCCACCTGGTTTCTAAACACTACTTCCTCATGTGTTTCTTCACGAGAACCTACTCTCCAGGATTCAGATCATGAGCTTGATTCGGCTGTGCTGTGGTTGCATTTTCTCCAACCTGGTGAGACACAGAACGTACCAGATCAGCCAATCCTCTGCAATAAACAAGAACTAGATCATCAGATATATTCATCAGTTTGTTCGCTGGTACAATCGCTTGTCTCATTACTCTTCCCATCAGGTCTGCGTGAGGACTCAATCCAGTCTTTTTATCAGGAAGGCTTCTAAGACTCATCAATACAAGGGGTAAAGCATCAGGCTATTTCAGTGTTGTGGATGCACACACCTTCCCTAACCTAGATGTTATTGTGCCATTGATCTGCTCAACCACTCCAGATGCTTCGGGTCGATAGGCACAATGTAGCTTCTGTTCAATTTGTAATGCTGCACAAACCATCCAAATGATCTCATTATTAAAATGGGTTCCTCTATCAGTCTCTAAAGTGACTAGAAATATGAATCTAGGGATCAGTTCTCTTAAAAGTAGTGTGGCTACAGGAAGACTGTTGTTTCTTCTCGTGGGCTAGGCTTCCACTCAGCAAGAGAACAAGCAAACAACAACCAAAACACATTTTAGTCCTTTGCACAGGGGAAGCTTGTTAAATCCAATTGGAGTCGGGTGAATGGCCCTGCTGCCTTTCCAATTCTTCCCCACCTAACAACTGATTTTCTGCCTGGATTTTGCTGCTGACAGGTGACGCACCTCTGGCATAGACTCTCTGCAATGACCCTGAACTTTGGGTTATACCATGACTGCTTGAAGAGTCTAATCATTGCTTCTCTTCCAACATGCGCAGTTCCATGGTACACCCTTGTCATCTGGGAAAATAAAGAATCTGGCATGACTGGTCTTTCGCATAGATAAACCCATACTTTGTCCTCTGCTCTCTTTCTGCATCCTGAATTTCTCCAAATTTGCTTTTCCTCGTCACTTGCCTCTTCCTGCAACTGTCTAATCTCATCCCAAGTTTCAAATAAAGAAGAGAACATAGGATGGCAATTGATATTTTCTTTTTCTAAACAGCTTAGTGCTATTACATTTTGTGCACAGAAACACGCTACCGAATCCGTGTATATGTTGCCTTTCGTCACATAATCATCTCCTGACTTATTTGCGGAACATTTGACCACTGCAACCCTTTTGCCAAATATGGTTGCCCTCAGGCTTTTGGAAATTTTGCATGCTCTAATCAGAGCGATCAACTCAGCAATTTGTGCAGAGTTTACCCCTTTTACACAGGATGCTTCTAAAACTCCCGCTTTGGTGCATACAGCATAGACACAATTCACCCTTCTCATTCCTCAAACATGATCCATCAACAAACATAACACAGTCTGATTCTTCTAGTGGGGTGTCCTCAATGTCAGGCCTCGGTTTTATACCCAATTCTGTCACATCCAAACAATTGTGATCTGCTTCGGCTCTTACTTCCTCACAATATGAATTCTGCAACAGGGTTGCCGGATTTACAGTTGTGCACCTCACCACGGTCACATTTTCAGCACCCAAAATCTCTCTTTCGTACCTAGTCAACCGACTATAGGTCATGTATTGCGTCCTTGTTCGTGTCAAAAGAATCTCAACTGAATGTGGCACATATACCTTGACTGGATGTCCCATCACAATTGCTGCTTCACTCTGTTCCAGACTCACACAAGTAGCAGCTACTGCTTTCAAACACCTGCCAACGCAGGAGCCATTGAATCCAATGTAGCAGAAAAATATGCCTCTGGATGTCGCGCAATTCCATGTTTCTTAGTTAAGACGTAAAGTGCACACCCATCTTGTTCACAGCAGTACAACACAAAATCCTTTACATAATCTGGCATTCCAATGCAGGTGCTCAACAAACACTGTTTCTCAATTTAGTAAATGCTTCCATACTTTCATTATCCAAAACAATCATATCTTTCACATCCTTTCGTGTTAACCTCTGTAGAGGTTTTGCAATCAGAGAGAAACCACTGATCCACAGTTTGCAGTATCCAACCATTCCCAAAAACATGCGTACTTCTTTCTGAGTTTTGGGTGGGCTCATTTGCTTAATCGCGCTAATTTGTTCTGGTGTCCCCATCCTGACTCCCTTTTCTATTTTGTGTCCTAGGTAGTGAACTTCTTGGTTACAAAGTTGTAATTTTGCTATGAATACTTTGTGTCCACCTTCTGCCAAATTGTTCCGTAAGGCAATGGTATCTGTCACACATGCCTCTTGTGTCTTTGATGCCACTAATAGGTCACCAATGTATTGAACCAAAACTGAATTTCCAGGCATGATCAGAGTCTCCAAACACTTTTTCATGATCTGATTAAAAATTGAAGGACTCTCTGTGCACCCTTGAGGAACTCGGCACCATGCCAAAACACGGTCTCCGAACCGAAATACGAATAAATACTAGCTTTTTGGATGTAAAGGAATCGAGAAAAATGCTTGCACAAATTAATCACTGTGTATCATTCGGCATCACAGGGAATCTGATACAGTATTACTGCTGGATTTGGCACTACTGGACAACAGGGCACTACAATCTTATTTATCTTCCTGTAATCTTGAACTATTCTGTATTTTTCACTGGGATTTTTTATTCCCATGATAGGTGAATTACAAGGTCTAACCAATATTTCTTTCAGAATTCCCTGTTCTATCATTTGGACAATCACAGGAGTGACTCCTGCCACTGGCGTAATGAAAAGTAAGGGGGCCCGCCCTGCATGGTACGTAGAGGGGCCCCCTCCGGGATCAATCAGGAGCTCTCCGGCCAGAGTGCAGTGCCGAGGGGGCCCCTTGGAGACCCCCCACACTGTGGGGGCTACGGGGGCATGTCTTACACCCATGACTCCTGCAATTACTTCCGGACTCATTTTGTACTGAGGTGTGTTTGGATTTATGACACCCTCTTTCACCGTAATCTGAATTCGATCAACATTTGTCATTAGACCAATTTCTTTTCCTGTAAAATCCCATACATCTGACCTTACTGCACTTTTTAATTCTTCGGGCAAATTCTCTTCTGTGAGAAGTGAAAATAACTCATCCACTTCTGTCCCTTGCTTCGCTAACATCATCTTAAATGTGACATCCTCATCAGGGGTCAGAAATACAATACCATCTGGCGTACAATAGATGGTACAATTCATTTTGCATAATAAATCTCTTCCCAAGAGATTTATTGAACTTCTATTGGATTGGTAATTGCCATTTTAATATGCTTATTCGAGACTCATACAACTTGGATGGTTTCTCCTGAGAGGGGTAGGTTTGGAATTTCTGCTGCTCTCACAGTAGTGTTGTGTAGTTCCTATAGTACCCTTGCAGGACCTGCAATTTTGGATAACACACTGTGGGCCTGGTGCAGACTGACTCTGAGCACGCCCACCGCGTATGTTAGCCTTATTTTCATTAGCTAGCGCAAAATGCCACTAGAATCTCCTTTTCATCAGATAGATTAGTTTTTGGCAACCTCAGAACATGACAACCATGATTCCTCAGACTCGTGGAAAGAGTGTACTACTTTTCGCTCAGTCACTCGTGCTTGCTCATTTGGTCTCAGAGAGTTACACAGAAGAAACAGCCGAGCGTGTTTACAATAAGAATTTATTGCACAGTTGTTCTTCTAGTGTAAAATATATGTGCTGCAACAACTGTTAAACAGTAGCAGAGATATATGATCAGCACAAGAGTGAATAAAAAGGGATAGTACAGTTCTACCATTTTGCAATAGCCATGAACATATACATGAATATAAAATGCATTTATAATTTAAAGTGCATACTCCTACAATGCCTCTCTAGATGTTCCTAAGTGTACCGAGCATGTGAGTAGGTGGGAAAGAGCCAAGAATCCCGCTAGGAGTGTGGGACCTCGTCCTGGTCTCGAGTTGGACACCCCGCAAGGGCTGATTAGACCACTGTCAGCTGGAGCGATTGCATGCAGGAGCCTCAGCGTCTCTGGTCAGTGTGCCAGCCTGGAAGTCCTGGTTCCCTCTAACTACTGATAGCAAGAGGTGCTGTATTTATACAGAAAAGTATAGAGTCCCTTTGTCCATTGTGTCTTATGTTTAGTCATTGTTGGGTATGAGGATGACGTATGGGATAACCCGTTTATGTAGATATTAGGAAGGTGATGTGAAAGGTGGTGTGTGGCCCCTGCCTAGCTCCTAATGAATTATTCAGACTGGATGAGCACATCGAAGATGTTACAGGAGGCCTATTGTTCAGGAAAAACCCTCCTTCTGCACCCAAGCCACAGACTAGATAAGGTTCAGCCCTCAGAGCCCGTTATTGTGGAGTATAGAGAACTGCTGTAGGTGAAAGATTATGCCTGCATTTGGGCATCTGAAACTATGCCTATATAGCGGTGTGCGCTCCATTGCGGTTGTTTATAAAGATGGCTCCCTCGAGCTTTGAGCTGACGAGCTCCTGGACGACGCACCTGCGTGCCTGTGGGGGCACTGAGGCCCTTGACGGTTGCTTGGCGGCCCTCTCTTCCACCCCTGACTGTTTTCTCTACTGAGGAGGGAAGTTGTCCCGGGGCCCGAGCCATGTCTCGGGCGATATTGTAGGACCCGGGACATGTATCGGGTCTAGAAATTATCAACAAGTACTTACTTGCACCCACTGGGGTGAACCACTTAAGAACTTCACGCACCAGCTTTCCATGGGGCGACCCGGAGGAGGAGCTAGCGGTGTGTGCTCCATTGCGGTTGTTCATAAAGATGGCTCCCTCGAGCTTTGAGCTGACGAGCTCCTGGACAACGCACCTGCGTGCCTGTGTGGGCACTGAGGCCCTTGACGGTTGCTTGGCGGCCCTCTCTTCCACCCCTGACTGTTTTCTCTACTGAGGAGGGAAGTTGTCCCGGGGCCCGAGCCATGTCTCGGGCGATATTTTAGGACCCGGGACATGTATCGGGTCTAGAGATTATAAACAAGTACTTACTTGCACCCACTGGGGTGAACCACTTAAGAACTTCACGCACCAGCTTCCCATGGGGCGACCCGGAGGAGGAGCTAGCGGTGTGCGCTCCATTGCGGTTGTTTATAAAGATGGCTCCCTCGAGCTTTGAGCTGACGAGCTCCTGGACGACGCACCTGCGTGCCTGTGCGGGCACTGAGGCCCTTGACGGTTGCTTGGCAGCCCTCTCTTCCACCCCTGACTGTTTTCTCTACTGAGGAGGGAAGTTGTCCCGGGGCCCGAGCCATGTCTCGGGCGATATTTTAGGACCCGGGATATGTATCGGGTCTAGAGATTATCAACAAGTACTTACTTGCACCCACTGGGGTGAACCACTTAAGAACTTCACGCACCAGCTTCCCATGGGGCGACCCGGAGGAGGAGCTAGCGGTGTCCGCTCCATTGCGGTTGTTTATAAATATGCCTATATTAGGGCATCTATCTGAAATATAACACCCACTCCTCATTAGAATAGTCAACAATAATAAACAATGACAGCAAACTACATATTTATATTAGGGAGTAACGCATAAAATTGTCAGTGAGTCACGTAACATCATTTTTAAAACATTAAAAGCATTTTTTTAAACATTTTAAGAGAGGAAAAATCTGTAGAGTCAGTATTTGAATTGTCACTTTAAGAAAAGTTCTAACTGAGTTCGTTTATAGAATTTAAAACTCTTACAAGCGTTTAGAAGGACATGCTTTCTCTAGTGATAGTGTCAATTTAGTAGGAAAAGTTCCAAATTTAATCAGAGTCCAAATGAAAAAGGAAACTCCGAATTCTTTCCCAGCACACGATGAGCCAATTGTAGATTAAGTGTCCCGGCTGGGAGTCGCAACATCATAGTCACTTGCTGTAGGGGACGGAAATTGTAATATTTCACACAGTACGTCGATGGAGCACAGATGATATTCAGTACTGCCCATAGTTGGCAAATCGGCAGCCGGTGCTGTAGTCGATACCTCAATGCCGGAAGTGCCAGTTGTAGCGCTAGTGCTGGTGTCGGCGTTAGTGGTGGTCGAGCTGCTGCTCACCCCAATTGTAGCAAAAGGCACCTGCAGGTTTTCAAGGAAGGCATTCGTGGGACACAGCCGAGCATGGAAGCTCAGCGGTTCCAGCCTTGTGTTCAAGTCCGCAGGCGTCTCCTTCTCGAGTCTCAGACAGATGTCCAACACGCATTCTTCACTGCAAAACAGGCATCAAAGAACAGGTAAGATGCAGTCTATCCAGGCTGGTCAAAACGCTAAGAACCAAGAAGCACTCAGTTCTTGTAGGCGAGGCTCGCCAGGATGGTGTACCATGCGCTCACGGTATCTACGTTCCAGAAGAGCTTTCGCCATTTTGTTCGTAATTGGGCCATCCATTACATATCAGGTAAATGACGATCAGGATTCCAGCTATTAAAAGCAGTATCAGAGGTAAACCTCCAAAGATGCTTCCAAATACGGAGTGTATACAATTTGGGATAACTCTGAGGACTGTTTGGAAGGTGCTTAGAATAGGTGTACAATGCCACTCGTATCAGACATGTTAAAGATACGGCTCACCATTTCTACGAAATGAAAGGGGCCGTTTGTAAGAATAAGTACCTGTATCTCGGTCGAGGTCCTTGCAACTTGAAGATCAAAGGTCTGTCGGGCGGTGGTTAACAGTACAGTTTGCTGTAAAAGCATGGCTTTCATTATGCTCAAAGTGTCAAATTTTTATAAAAGATGTGTTTAACGAAGCCACAAAGGTGCTTCCCTGACTGTACTTGTTGGGGAAAACAATCTTTGCATACAGCAAATAACCCTGGCGTTCATGGTGGCCAGATAGACGATGCCCGGAAGCATGCCACAGCAACCTTGATCAGTCAGCATCAAGTAACTCCCATTCGAGAGTAACTCAAAAACTGGTGTGATCACGGCAGCTGGAGTTCCTTTCATGTGGCAAGACAGATTCACTATTGAACCATTACATGCTCCGTGCAAAACAATTTCTTGGCACATGAGAGAACCGCTTAAAGTGTTCTTGCAGTTTGTACCACTTAGAAACACTTCTCGATCCCCACTCAGGCATCGAAATCTATTTGGTAAATCCCAGGATTTCTTAATGTATTGTTTACCCAATTTTTCATATCTGCCTGTCTGCCTTTGCTCAAGGCAATAGTGAAACAGAAAGGTCGTGACCTAGAGAGTTATATGGCCGTGAATTAGCCATTCTGTTGATGGTGATTCCGCCACTGTGAAATGTAGCCTGTCCAGTTTTTCGATATGCAGCATTGTATATTTTGCTTCCCTTTCTGCCATTTCTATCTGTGTATCTGTTAGATTGTATTCAGAAAACAGAGACGTACTGTTGATAATAGCCTGCACGCAAAGATTACAGCTTCCAATGAAGGACTAAGCAACAATGCTATGCAACTCGTTCCCCTTGAACCAGAAGTTCAACTTCAAAATCAAACTCAAATCAACACACAAGTTGCAATTAGACCTAATACAGACGTCTACACCAACATGCCTCAAAGAGAGCAAAATAAAATTTCAACTTATCCCAATGCAATTGCAACAATTGATCAAACTGCTTCTGGCTATTTCATGAACTTTGATACGTTTTCTATGGATCCAAGCGAGCCGGAAACAACACCAGCCAAAACACCATTCAAGCAACAAATAAAGAACTTTCTTCACTTTCTAAAAGAGACATACCAGGTATCCAGCCGCGGTCAGTGCAGGTAACAGCGGTGGGGCAGTGGGGCCGTGTAAGGGGGGATTTCGAGGGACGATGCAGAGGGAAAATTAATTATTTATTTCATTTTCCCTCGTCATCGTCCCTCGAAATCCCCCTTACCCGGCCTCACCGCCCCACCGCTGTTGCCTGCACAGACCGCGGCTGCAGGTATCGCCTTGGATTGAACTCTGGGTAATTTCTGGGATATTGTTTTTTCTTTTCTGGCTTGGCTTAGTACTAACTTTTAGTATGCTTATTAGTGGACGCTATTTTCAACAAAGTACCACAGCCCAAAAGGTCAACATACTACTGAAGCCACATCCATCATCACATTGTGAACAAAGAGACTTGTCATCAGTGAACAATACAGCAGTTCCAATACCTGACGGTATAGTATGGTATAAGGTTGATTTTAACATATTCGGTCCAACCGAGCTTTTAAAAATTAATCATGTATTTAAAATTTCATTAAGTGATATCGTTACCTCAAGTACATTTTCTAATGATTGGGACTCTGAAACAGTTAATAACATGTTGTCTGATTTAGAGAAAACTGCTGCATTTTCTAATAATGAAATGTTAGAGGGTTCTTCAGATTATGACACGTTGTACTGTTGCCAACATTATGGTCATCATTTCCTGCACAAATCTATTTCACCTAGGAATGTTTTTGAGTACCATCAGTGGGAACATTGCCCAACACAACCAAAAAGTACTTCACAAACGTTTGCACAGAAATTTTCATACTTTTCAGAGTTTAACACCACAGATCCAGCCTCATATTACTATAAGGTTGCACCAACATCAGCACTGAAAATTATGTTGACAAACACTAGACAGATTTACTCTGCTTCCTATTTGGCCCAATTGTCTCAACAGTGCTTTGACCTATGGAAAGACGAAATTGACTTAAAATCAGTCTGGGGTTCGAGGGACAGGCAAGTCAAGGGCACAAAGGCACTATTTAGAGCATGCCTCATTCCACAGCAGATTATCTTTTTAAATGATACTGTGCAACAGACATCCTGTCTTAGACTGGTCAAGAACAAGGACTTGAACACTCCTTAGTTTCCAACACCAACAAAGGGGTGGCAAAATTCAGCTCCACAAGAAGGGACAAAAGTAGATTGACATCTTTAAGTGCAATAGGACAGACCCAAATTGGAAACAGTGGGTGGTTTGGCCCTTAGACACGAATAGCTGTCATAAGCGATTCCTGAACATCACTGAGAGACTCGGTATCCATAGGCCAGACCCACGTTATGTACAGAGAGACTATCCAGGGGTAGTGACATCCTATAGTGTTGGGAAGTTGTGCCTCGATTGGCTTGACACCTCAACACTTGCAGAAGTGAAAAAACACATATCTTTACTCTCACATGACATAGATCTTAGGGACTTTTTACTAGGACCCAGGAAACAACGTCATAAACGTTTCATATATACAGGTATTTACGCTGCCTATAATGAAATCTGGAAGATTTCCCATCAAGAGGCCGCAGAGAGAATATGGGATATAGACTGTATAAACTTAGAAAAAGCTTTAGCTGTGGTAGACAATGGGTTAACAACTTTGTCCTCCATAATATATTCTTTAGGCAACATTGTGTCTTCGGCAATAGACATCGTAGAACAGGATTTGGCCCTATTACAACACGGGCATTCTCAACTGCTTTTCTCTCTGACCAGATCCCCGACTTTTGGGACAGGTCTTGCCATGTCTGCCTTGACTTCCCCAGTGGCGGTCTGCTTTAGATGGACCTTGCTTTGTTTTTTCCTTGATTCATTTAGATCCTGTAAAACAGCCAAGTGATCATGGATATCAAATAGTTTTTCATCCGCCACTGCGCCTTCACAATCAAGATCAGGTACCCACACTCATGTCCCAAAGAGGACTTCATATGGAGTGACACGCCCTAGAGAGTTTCTTGGCTGGTTGTTTAACGCCCGCTGTACCCCATAAAGGTGTGTGACTCAACTGCCGCCCTTGCCTAATACCCTTGCTGTTAAAGATTGCTTCAAGTCCTGGTTTTTCCTCTCTACAACCGAATTTACAGAGAGGAGTACCGCAATGCTGCGCCCATTCCTTCCATGGCCTCTTTGTAAGCCCGAGAACTAAACGCAGGGCCACGGTCAGAATATAATGTGCTAACTGTGTATGCGCCGATAAAGACTCGCAAATCTTTGATAACAGTTTGAGCGCCAGTCGAGCGCTGAGGCCATACCCATGGGAATCTCGAGCAGGAATCCACTGCAACCATGATATACTTGTAAGCCCCGTCCATTTGTAAGGGGCCGGAGTGGTCTAAGTACACACATGCGAGAGGTTAGTCTGGTTTTAATAATGGCGTCTGCGTGGGTTTTGCTACCGTGAAGCCTTTCATCTGCTGGCAGATGTCGCAATTCAAGACATAGTCTTTAGTTTGCTTAGTTAACCCTGGCCACCAATAGCACTGTTTCAGAAAAGAAATAGTGGCTGTAACACCTGTGTGCGCAGAGCCAAAACCCTTGTATGCTGCTAGTATTAAACCTTGCCTACGATCCATATTTGGTATTACCCTATCCCCCACTCCAGGAATCTGAGCATATGAAATGTTACTTGCATCTAACTTGTAGGAGTATTTGAGTGGAATTTTTTTAGGTACTTCTGTACTGCCTTTGCGTGAAGCAATTGCAAAAACAAACAGTTGGTGGACAGAATGCAGAACAATGTCATACATACACCCCAGTACAGAGATCTGGGCCTAAATCCATCATATTTTTGCTCACCATGCCATTCCAGTTTAAACCCAGCCATATGCAAATCAGCCTTGACCCTGTGCCTCATGGGAACAGTCCAGCCCGAACTGCCAAGCCAGGTCCTCCCTGGACTGGAAACAAGCATCCTAGGACCGGTTTTGGGGTTTCACACCTCTTCAGCCAGGATAGCTTGATTCCAGTTGCATGGAGAGCACGGGACCCACGTCTGGGCATACCCGTCCCACTCGGGGCGACAAATGCAAAATAAACAGTTGATGGGCAGAATGCAGAACAATGTCATACATTCGCCCCAGTACAGAGATCTGGGCCCAAATCCATCGTTTTTTGGTTCACCATGCCATTCAAGTTTGAACCCAGCCATATGCAAATCAGTCTTGACCCTGTGCCTCATGGGAACTGTCCAGCCCGGCCTGCCAAGCCAGGTCCTCCCTGGACTGGAAACAAGCATCCTAGGACCGGATTCAGGGTTTCACCCCTCTTCAGCCAGGATAGCTTGATTCCAATGGCATGGAGAGCACGGGACCCACTATCCTGACTAAAGAGGGGTGAAACCCCGAAACCGGTCCTAGGATGCTTGTTTCTGATCCAGGGAGGACCTGGCTAGGCAGTTCGGGCTGGACTGTTCCCATGAGGCACAGGGTCAAGGCTGATTTGCATATGGCCTGATCTAAACTGGGGTGGCATGGTGAGCAAAAGAATGATGGAGTTAACCCAGATCTCTTGAATGTTTTGATTTGTTCTGCATTCCATCCATCAATTTGTGTGTTTTTTGCATGAAGCAATGACAGCTACCATAATCTCACCATCTTTTCTTGTTTTTGAATGAGTGAGAGCAGCTACGGAAGCCGTGTGAATTCCCTTCACATTGATGACTCAGTGTATGGATCATGTGAGTCCATTGTAGCTCGTTTTTCAACTCTGCTACCTGTTCTAATACCTTTTTATGAGTAATTGTGCCACCTTTCACATCTTTAAACCCGTTTTGCTCCCAATGGTATAGGTATTCATTATATGACTGAACATAGTAAAACGAATTACACACGATTAATGTGGGGAATTCGTGATTCGTATTTACAAGTGCCAGTATCAGCGCTTTTAGTTCTGCCAACTTAGCCGTGCAGTCTAGCGATTGTGTTTTTGTGTAACTCGGATAGAACTTTCCATCCTGCATGCGACCTTTAACGATAGCACACGCTGCGCTGCATTGCTGCTTACTTTCTATGGTCGGTTGCACTGATCCGTCAATATATTCATACTGATCGAGAGGCATGATTTCATTTGGTAGAGGATATTCGTGTTCATATTGCAGTAATGCCTGTGTTTTTAAACTTGGATCAAATCTGTATTCAACGTCCTTTGCAGTAAGAGAATTAGCCCATTGTATCCATCTTGGATGTAAGGTTTTTGCGTTTGGAATGCTAGCCTTTGTAACAGCTTCTAAAGCCGGTACCGGGGTCATGACAGTAATGTGTTTCCCCTGTGCCACTGCTCGTTCTCTTGCTACAGCAGTCTGAACAGCTGTCAGGATTTTTTCTGTTGAAGTGAAACGCATATCTGCATTTGTGTACCAATGTGATTTGTCTGCGATTTGTACTGGATCTCCTTCATTGAAGGTTAAGTAAGTGTACCTGCATTGACCTGCAATTATATGGATCACTAAGTGGCGTACGTTTATGCGTGTTTGCAAGTGTTTGGAAGCTATCATGTCTTCCTGGAGTGAACAAAGAATATTAGTATGTTCTTGTGTCCAATTTCTGGCTGAAAAGTCAGGTTTTATTAAGTCATAGAAAGGTTTTACCCTTTGTACGTAATCTAAAATGTATGTTCTGCCAAAATTTAGGAATCCCAGTATTGATTGTAAATTTTTTTAATGATTTTGGAGGCTGGAGCAGCGCACAGTTTTCTAAAAGATTTGCTGCTAGACTTTTTCCTTCACTTGACAGATCATATCCTAAAAATATGACATTGAGGTGGGCTATTTTTGATTTGTTAAAGTAAAATTTGTAGCCCTCAGTGGCAAATCCCATAATAATGGTGCCTCTCTAAGTCATCGTCTGTTAGATAAATATCATCCACATAAGACAATGCTTCTTCATCACATTTTTGAAGTAACTCTGTTACCCTTCCTGAAAATACCCCAGGGCTATTCTTGTACCCTTGGGGGAGTCAACAAAATTGTCGTTAGGACCCTAACGCTGAAAATGTTATGTTATGTTATGTTATGTTATGTTATGTTATGTTAAGTGCTCTTATAACGTGCAACAGCTACTCCGAAGAGTGTCCCCGCACGGATCCAAGAGGAGTCCCTGAGCTACACCAACAACATTTACGGGAACAGGTGAGTTTTTAAAAGTTTCTTGAAGGCTAACGGGTCTTGAGTATTGCGCAGTAGAAACGGAAGGGCATTCCAAGCCTGGGCAGCCTTAACAGCCAGAGAGCAGCCGCCCAGCTTGTGGGGGGATGAAAGGGGCACCCTGGCTAGAAGGAGGGCTGAAGAACGCAGTTGTCTCAACGGGACATTAAAGGAGAACCGCTTCTGTAAATACGCGGGCCCACGACCATAGAGGGCTCGGTGAGCAATGACCAGGGATTTAAATTTGACCCGATCCGCCACGGGAAGCCAGTGGAGTACGCGGAGATGTTCACGCACACTGCTCCTCTTAGCAATTCCCAGGAGCAGCCTAGCGGCCGCATTCTGAATAGCCTGGAGTCTATTTAAAGAGTATCCAGGGACGTCTATGTCCAACGCATTAGCGTGGTCCAAGCGAGAAAGGATCAAGGCACGGATAACCTTCTCTTTGGCAGGTCTGGGAAGGAGAGGTAAAAAACTCCTTAGTGTTTTAAGAAGGCCTAAACAGCTGCCTGAGAGCTTTTTCACCTGAGCAGAAAATGAGAGGTTTTCCTCAAACCACACTCCTAGGTTTTTTGCGGATTTCTCATTGGAGGTTGTAGCGGGAACACAGGAGGCCAGATCGTGTTTCTATAGCTATGGGGAAAATTACCATAGAGAAGGATCTCTGACTTGTCTTCATTACATTTGAGTTGCGCCGCCTCAAGCCACTCAAAAACCGATGACAAGCAGTGCTGTACAAAGGATACGTGCCCACGTGAAGAGAAGCTGGGTGTTGTCAGCATAGGCTATCACCTTAGCCCCCAAGTTCTCGGCTAAATAGACCAGAGGAGTAACGTAGATATTAAAAAGAAGGGGGCTAAGGGACGACCCCTGTGGGACACCAGTGGTGACCAGCTGCGGGGTAGAAGCGGCCGTTGGCAACCAAACCTGTTGAGCCCGCCCTTCAAGGAAGGACCTCAACCAACCCCAGGCAGTGCCAGAGACACCAATCTCATTGAGTCGGGCGAGCAGCATGGAGTGCGGACCTTATCAAATGCTGCCGACAGGTCGAGCATTACCAATGCTGCTCTCCCTCCGGCATCAAAACAGTCGCGGATGGCTTTGGAAATCTCCACCAGCATTGTCTCGGTGCTGTAGGAGGAGCGAAACCCAGACTGCGCTGGATGCAGAACATCAGACCCTTCTACAAACTCCGTCAGTTGTCTGATCACCACATTCTCACAGACTTTAGCTAAACTGGGCAGGAGGGAAATAGGGCAATAGTTTCCTGGGGTCAGGGGATCAAGAGTAGGCTTCTTTAAAAGGTTAAGGATTTTTGCCTGTTTCCAGACATTCGGTACCCGAGCCTAACGAAGGGAGGCATTTATAATTGAATTAACTTCGGGGTTAATAATCTCCACGACTGCGGCAAGCAGTCTCGCTGCACAGGGGTCCGCAGGTGAACCAGATTTCAAGCCCTTCAGGATTTTAAGAGAACTAGACAGATCCACCGAAAAGAAGGCTCGCAGAGAGTGCCTGGGGGCAACAGGCAGTACAGCCGGGGCAAAAGAAGGACTGGGGCAGGCAGTAAAGGCCGCCTGAATTGTGCGTATTTTATCCATGAAAAAATTGGATAGAGTGTTGCACCAGCCCTCAGTAGCTGGGAGAGAGCATGCTTGTGCTGCAGGGGACGTGAAACTCAGAACTATAGAGAAAATCTCCTTGGAGTTGTTATGAGCCTGCTCAATGCGGGCTGTAAAGTACTGCTTATTTGCCTGTATTATAGCCGCATAGTAGAGATTTTGCATGCCCCTGAAAATGCTGTCAGATGTCTGCTTTCAGGCGCTATATTTTGGCAAAAAAATCCATTTGAGATATCAAGTGTTCAGCCATCAGAGCCCGTTATTGTGGAGTATAGAGAACTAATGTAGGTGAAAGATTGTGCCTGTATTTGGGCATCTGAAACTACGCCTATATTAGGGCATCTATATGAAATATAACAGTAGAACAGGTAGCACCAGTATCCACCAGGAATGTAATATCATTACCTTCCACTTTTCCATCAACAAATGGACCTGACTGATCTACCGGTAAAGGTGCCCCAAGCACACACTTTTCCTCACCCCTCAGGCACCGTCATTGAGATGCTTCTGAATCACTCTCATTGGACTGCAACCAGTATTGGGGAACCATTTGCACATTTTGTTTCTTACCAACTTGATCACCTCCATGAAATCCAGTGTTCACACTGCACCTCTGCACTTGAGCATGTACATTATTTGGCATGAGAGTTTGTGGCACCTGTAACTGTGGAGTAACTACCTGCTGCTGCTGTTGATTTACACTCACCTCATTCTGCATATGTGGAATTAAATTTTGATTTATCCCATTATTCTTTTGAGCAGTTCTACACTCGTTCTTCCAATGTCCATACTTTCCGCATGCATGACAAGGAAATTTCTTCTTAGCCTCCTCTCTACTCAAGTTACCTCTACCTCTACCTCCACTGGGCACTTCACCATTTTGATTTTGACCATTCATCTGATAAGCTGCTTTAGAACCACTGTTCTCTTCTTGCTGCTCTGCTACCTTCACTTGCACCCACATAATTTTCTCTTTTAACTTTTTATGTCTTGATTCAATATCGTCACTACAATACTTTGCATACCTTAAAATTTCATCAATTGTTTTGCTCTGCCAGAAGATCAAACGCTGCTAAATCATGTTACTAATCTCTGGTTTTAATCCAAACATAAAACGATATACAAAATGTCCTATATCTTTGTCTCCAATATTCTCAAACCCACAGTACTGTTTAAATACCTGCAACAATCTTTCATAGAAGGCATGTTCTGACTCCTTTGGTTCTTGCATTGTTCAGTCTATTCTAACCCAATCGGTTTCCTTAGGGGAAATTTTCCCTTTCAAATAAGTGATTACCTGATTATACTTTTTCATTACATTGGGTCTCTAGGATATTCTTCTTTTGGCTAATCAACAGTGTTCTTATACTCTGTCCATAAATCAGCTGGAACAACAATTTCAAACAACCCATCTAAATCTTTCAGCAAAACCTTTGAAACTTTCACAAACCTGTCTACCTGTTTGTACCACTCAACTGGGTTCTCCCGTAACCTGGGAAAATCGTTTTTAAAAGATAATACATCCTGTCTTGTCAAGGGACCATGAACATATCCACCACCTGGAACTTCTCTCATCGGACACGCCCTTTCAATTTGTTCTGTCTCTCTCAACGGAAACATAGACGCTCCTTTAACAGCTGCCTCTTCTTTCTTTTTCACCCATCTACCTTTCCACCGTTCTACATCTCCCCATTTCTTCAAAATATTCATCAACTCCTTTATCTGCAACCTTTTTCCAGACGCATTCAAACTCTCTAAATTCTTTTCAGTAAAAGCCAATCTGTATGATTTCTGTAGCACCTTCGACTTCTCTATGTCTATTCCATACTCACTAGCAGCCTCTGCTATTTTCTCATGAAGATTTCTCACTCTCCAAGTAATACTTTTACACAAAAACAAAAGCTTTTTGTCTCAGTAAGTCCCTAATGTGTCTGGATTTATTGTACCAATAATCATCTCTTCCAAATCTACTTTTAATTGGCTCACATTTATACTCTGTGGTTGAGATTTTTGCTTGACCATTTCCTTTATCCAATCAATTAATTCCTCAGCTGGAGGACCTGCTGAACTCCCTGTCATTGGCGTGGTGCTCGGCCCTATTCTCCTTGGGTCTATTTGTATACTTCTTTTACGGGGTTCTGTTATCATTTCACAAACTGGAAGATCTAACAATGTATTATTCTTGTCAGCCTGTCCATCCTCATACGCTACTGTCACCATTCCACTCCCGACACTACTTCTCAGAACTGCCAACGTATGTACTTTAGATAGATTCTGTTTTTCTCCATAGAATGGAACTATGGTACCAATTGTTACCTGTACCGTCAATGCTTCCCATTCAGACTTAGCTGATTTATTTTCTGGGTCTGCTCTACTTTTGCCTTATTCAACAAGTTCATTTCATTTTCTTGTACTACTCTAGCTATTTCCGTGACTTGTGGAGTTAATGGGGTTCCCATTTGTGGTGTACTTGGAGTTACCTCCCCTGAATTTTCTTCATATGGCGGAGGTCTTTTGGTCATAATGTCCTCTAACAACTCATTATCAGAATCGTTTGGATCATATCTTAAACTCAAAGTTTCTATAATTTTCTTTTTCTCTTTACATTTGCCTCCTGTCTGTTCTTCAGCAACTAAAAAGTACAAACCCTCAGTTATCATAACTCTCCTCCATTTTTTTCATTTTATCTTCTCTTTTCTCAAAATGGTATCTAGTCATTATATTCCTGTATCACCTGCCACCTCGATATTTCTCTCTTACAAATGCATCTACTTCCCATTCCTCTAGTGCTTCATACTGTGTAGGTCTGGGATTTGGCTCTAGTAAATTCATTCGATTTCTCAAATTCTGTAAAATCCTTATATTAAATGAACCATGCTGCGGGAAAGATATTACACCATCATCCTTTGTATATTCCACCCAATTATGGTATGGTACCCTCGCTCCAACATCATATAGGAAGCAGGCGTTCTTGGAGGTGGAATAGGAATTCCCTCTTTAGTCACTATTGGTTTGTCCGTTTTAATTAAATTCTTTATTTTCTTAAGCAACTTCATTTTTCCGACTCTTTTACACTAAGATATCTCAATAAACAAACAAGGAAACCCTTCTGTAAATCTACTTATTCTATTTGTCAATGTTCGTCCTATTCCAGTGCGGTTCACAACAACCGTCCAATCACGGTTCGCTACGTATCTGCTAACTCGACCAATACTAGCGCGACTCACTCTAACCAGCCGATTCAAAATTACTTTATGCCCACTGTCTGACCAATGCCAGCACGGCCTTTTTGTGACGTCAGTATTACTCCTGCTCCTGACCCTCCCTTTACAGAATAATACGGCAATGTATTTCTAAGTTCTCTTAATCAAATTCTTGTTAGAAACAACATAAAACAATGCTACCTTGTCTACTCCACTAAATAAAGAGATAGTCTTCACCTTTTCAAAAATAATTCTTTCACTTCAAGTAAGAATCACGACCAGCGCTATTTTACCTTTCAAACAAGCTACAGGTGGACTTAGTACTCCTCTAGGGATAAGGCCAAAGTTTTGCAAGAGGACTTTTTGGTGTAAAAGAGGTCTTGGTACTCCTCTGGGGATAAGGCCATAGTTTCAGAAGTGGGCCTTTCACTATTTCAAATAATCTATTCACATACAAAATAGACCCCAAATATAACAACTACAGTCTTCCGCAGTACAGTATTATAACTACAAACAAGGTACTACGGCTGTGTGATTTCTTTATCCACACTCTTCCTCTACCTACTTCAGGCTAAATTTCCATCCCGGGATTTCTCAGGTAAGTCCATACCTGTACTTCTAGACAACATAGAACAGGACACTTACTTTTGTGTTAAGAACATATAATCAATAATTATTGCCAAACTAATCAATAATTAAACCATCCTCTGCTACCAGAAAACTGATCCAGCGCGACACCTAATCAGGGATCAATACTAGCATCACATACCATTGGCCCATACACATTCACCCAAATCCCTGATGCACTGGCGGTCAAGTTTTAATGTCGATATTCAGTTGTTTTCTTTATAGAGGCTCATATCTGACACTTCTAAATACATAACTTGAACCTGCATATCAACTCTCTTTCCTCTGGTTGATGGACCATTATTTGAGAAGATGATGTTAATAATAGAACTATCTAACTATCTATCCAATTAGCCAAATAATCACGGACTCTCGATAAGATTAATAAAGTTTATCTCAAAATAATGTGTAAAGTTAATGCTCATCGCATACAGGTTACAAAGCAAACAAAGAAAATTTCAACAAGAGGGAGAGAAAAACATTAGCAAAAAGCAAACAGCGTCACACTCATTAATGAACGAAATGCATATGAAGGAGTGGAAAGATGGAGAGACATACGTTTCAGAGACAAAAATACATTTGCAAAATGATTATGCAAAGTACGAGTCATGAAGATATACTAACCCAAAGAATCAAATAAATACCACCCCCTGGCCAAGGAGGTAGTGGGGGTCCCCTGAAATAGTCAGGGAACAAAGGTTTCAGGATACAGGAACAGGTCAGGGACAGGAACAGCTAGGCCTCTCTGCAAACCGACAGACAGGGACGATCTCCCATCTATCTCTCTCTTTCTCCTTCTTCCCTCTCTTCTCCTACTCTGGCCACACCCCTAAAGGCACCCCAATTATACCATAAAACCTACATGTCCAACCCACAATATTTGAAATAGTTTATAGAACTCGATTTTTCACTGGATTGTCTGAGAGGTGGCTCATCACCCCACCATGACCACATTCATGATTCCATAGCCTCTTATTCATTCCAACGTTCCCATCACGTAACTCACGTCTACAAATACATTTGTTCATATTATATGTAATATTTTCATAGTTTTTCATGAGTCTCCTTTCCGCTGTGTCTGCGGAAGAATTATATACGCTGACTTTGGGTTCCACAGCCAGTCTTGTTTCTTGGCAGGCAAACAATGTCTTTCTCAGCTATCGACCTTGGACCTTTGCACCTCTTCTGTCGTGCTCAGCCTTTTCTGTCTATTTTCTTCATTATTTCATGTTTTTCTCTCCAGCTCAACTATCATGTCAACTTTAGGCATTTCAGGCCCGTTCATCTCACTATGACGAACAAAACACAGGCATTTATTAACCCCTTCCCTGCTCATGACGGAACCACTCCGTCATGAGCCACGGTTGCGCTGTGCTCATGACGGAGTGGTTCCGTCATGCTGCGGCCATTGGCCGCCGCTCCGCCCACGCGGCGCTAATTCCCCACCTGTGCGGGCGATTAGCGCAGTGGGCGGAGACGTGACGGAACCACTCCGTCATGAGCACAGCTCAACTGTGGCTCGTGACGGAGCGGTTCCGTCACAAGCACAGCGCCGCCGCGCTGCCCCCAAACCCCCGCCAGCGCCGCGGCGGAATTCCTGCCGCGGCGAAGGGGTTAATTACATGAAATGCACGTTTCACTGTTTACCACCCACCTTTGCACTATCCCATGTTAATATATTTTTCTTAGCAAAGCTTTAAGCAAAAGCAGCATTATTTATTATTTTCAAAGCAAGATGCAAGCTGTGAAATGCGGCCTAGTTCTTTCATGCATTAGTTCACAATAGTGCATGCATGTGCAAAGCTGTTTCCCACGTATATATGTATTTTTGTATGGTAATTACCACTGCACACTGTTAGTAAATATTACAGGAATGTTGATTCGAGCAGGTTTTTATTTTTCGCAAAAGCCTGCTCCATTATCCCCAACTCACGGTTATCAAGTGACAGGTCACAGGTGGGGTCTCACTTAGCCCAAAGACAAACATGCGCCCAGAAAACCCCTGCTATATCCCACAAATAGAGAGTTGCACTACTAACAAGTCTGAGAAAATTGACCCCATTAAAATACATTTGACCAGAGGCGCAGATTTCCATCATATACCAAAAAGCTAGATGCCACATGTAGATAGAAACACTCAGCCAATCACGACACAACATGCGTACCACACGTAGTGATCACACGCTCCCCACACTAGACTTCTGGACACATACACACTGGCCCAAACTAGCTCTCCCCGAGGTCGAGAGCTAGCTGTGTCCCCTTATCAGATAATGAAAATTGTTATTTATGACTAAGATGCTTTTCCAAGAATGCAGATTTGTTTCATTGTACTGCACCTTATCTATTGTAAGGCAAAACATTGTACACCAAGAGATTGTCCTCAGACGCACCTCTATCAATATTCTCCCGCTGCTGCGTTTAATTAAACCAACTTGTTCCTGTTATGCCAGCGCCTCTTGGATTTTCATTTATTTAAGGTAAAATCATATCCGGGCAGCACCTCACCTCGGGTGGCAATCAGATTTGATGTTTACATAACTTTTTAAAGGCATTTTCCTCTTTCTATGTGTGCTGCAACAAAGATGAAAATGAGCTAAAATGAACATATTACTACCCGTTACACCTTACCTCAGGATGTGTATGGATTTGACACTTCCTCAGGTTTAAATCACTTTGTAAATCTGTGGCAGTATCAAATTCCATGGGTGTTGCGTGGGAAAACCCACCGCAACACCCATGGAATGCCTTCCGGGCCCGGAGTAAGGCAACGCAGCGAATTGCACTGCGTCGCCTTACTCATGATTTACGAGGCCAATCAGAGCCATGCAGGGTGGCTTTGCATGGATTTATAAATCTTTATGACAACCCTGTGTCACACATGTACAACTTTATATGGTGCAAATGTGATGCAGGGATTTCATAAATAACCCTCTAAGGGGGATATTCACAAGGACTTATCTCCGATTTATCTCCACCTTAACGCATCAAAAGTGGAGATAGATTAAACACCCCATTCACAAGCTGGTGCGAACTGCAGACAATGCCAGTATTCCCGCGATAATTGCCCCAAAAGTTATCTCCACGGTAGACACCACCAACTAACCCTAATGAAATGCAGAGTAGGCGTTCCTGTGACAAAACACATGAAAAAAACACACCACCACTTTCACAACGAACTGCTAGATCTGCAAAGTGAGCCAAAAACAGGCGATAAGCCGCGGTAGCACCAGGGATTTAACACCTGCCTTTTGCTGGTGCTAAGCAGGACGACTACCCACAGCATGAAAGGAAGCCCATCCAAGAGCCTCACCTGAAGTCCAACAGATGCCATGGAGACAATGATCATGCAGCTTCGACACCCATGAGGGCCACAACAACCACCGCCACCAACCCCAGCCCCCCCGGAGCCCCAGGACATACACATACTGTGCACGACACAAGAGCCACAAAAAGAGCATGATGACGCACATTGCCAAAAAAAACACACATGTGTGGCCAGAAGAACGAGAAACAGTCACACAGCACTGTAATAACAACCAAAAACTTTTTTGAAATACAACACAAAACACCAATGCGGACGACTCCTGTCGGGTCTGTCAGGGACAATCTTGACGTGACAGCCTGAAAAATAAAGCACAAAATCAGGACGTGTGTCATGTGCACATCAAAGGAGCGAGACACAGAGAAACAGAGAAGGAAAGAAAGCCATGTGTGTATTGCAGGCCTGGCACTGCTTATCGCTGATTTCCTCATCGCGCTTTGGCCCATCGCATGCTTTTTCGTGTTGAGGTTTGTGTTTTTATCTCCGTCAAGGTGGTTGTATTACGGACATTGTCTGTGGTTTTGGCAGACTATTGCGTGATACCGCCGTGTGTGAATTCTACGTTGACACGGGGTTATTTTACAGTGATAGACTACGATGTATAAAGTTGCGTTAACATTTTTTGGAGATGTTTAGCACACGTTCTTGTGAATATATCCTCAAGTGTTGATACTTCATAAACACTACACACCTATTCCCATTCCTTCTAACAGTTATTCTGTTTGGATAGGAAAGTTTTGCGAATGACTAAAGAAGGTGTTATTTAGAGCCATACATGGTTGTAATTTATACTAGACATAAATTACGAAAATCACTGTTAATGCGGTACTGTGTGTAACCACTTAATTTTTAGCTTTCCTGAGCATGTGAAATTTGCCACCCCCAGTAGTGCCTCATAGTTTAAATCCGGGGTCTTCAACCTTTTCACTAATGAGAGCTTCTTTTGCTCCTTGAAAATCATCCTGAGCTGCCAAATGTATGGGTGTTATACACTTAAGACAGTACATCAGTGGCCAGCCTATGCAAGATGACCAACTGTGATCACTTCAGTACAGAATTGCCAGCAGTAATGTAAAAAAGGCTTAGTCAGTTTGGAATATCTCTACAAGGGTAATACATAACAGCTGCAGCTGCAATGCCCCAGCACAAAGGGAATAATGTTAGTAATATGTCTCCCAAAGCTGCATGATTTATCATTCACATATCAGATTTAAATATATATTTGAAATTGGGAAACATCGTTTACAACGCGGGGATTACATCGCGATGCCATTACATCGCGGTTTTTACAACGCAAGTCGTTACAACGACTTGCGCTAGATGGCGCTCTAGAACAAGGAATAGTATAATTTACTATCCAACGCCTTCCCTACTGTACGTAGACTGGAGTTGGAATAGTAAATTATACTACTCCTAAGTCCTATTCCTTATCCTAGAGCGCCATCTAGCGCAAGTCATTGTAACGACTTGCGCTGTCAAAACCGCGATGTAGTGTACCGCGATGTAAATGTATGCGTTGTAACGTCATACATCCTTTGAAATTATGGGATCTGAAAATACATGCATTTTCACTGCAATACACACTTTTCAATATTGGTATACACATATTAATTCAACCAATCAAAGGTTTCTAATTTTCTAGGCTGGGCTGGACCCAGGAGCGCTAGTCCCAGGTAGCTGGAGAGCTACCAGTAGCTCACGAGCTACTGGTTGGAGCAGCCTGGTTTATAGAGTAAGGTGTTACAGATGGCGTGTAGAGATAAAAACTGCTTTCACAAGCTCTAAACCTTTTACTTTTTCAAACACGAGCAGCTCTTCATTCTAGGATGTGCTGCCGTGGGTTTTCTATAATTACCGATCAATACAAACATTGTTTTCAGCGATGATTAATGAGGAGCCTAAAGTTTAAATTAAGATAAATTGCTGAGGGCTCCCATGTGCCTGTACTGTTTGAGGTCTGAAGAAGACATAGAATTATCTCTGGATCCATGCTAAACAATTGCTAAGGCAATTATCCATGCAAGCACAAAAGGATAACAAGCACAGGAGGGCGCATGCGTGGCTGAAAAGCAGAGGGATGCCAGGAGGCTTCTGCAGGATGAGTCGGCTGGGGAAATGCAAGCTATGTCTCAGCTTTTGCTGGATAATTATTGTTGTCTTATTTTGTCTAACAAGTTAGTTAACACACTCCTCTCTCCAGCTATCAGAAACCCAGCGAAGAGACCCCTCTCCATCCCACCATGTCTAACCTGATTCAGCTGTACAAGTTCCATGCATACATTCCTATATATCTATATATACAATACGTGGTCTGACCACAAAAGAGGTCGCACACAATAGGAAAAAAACGGGCATATTTCAATAATCTGGCAGAGTGCGGTGTAGCGCCAAAATTGTTAACGCCGTGCTCCATCATTTTAAAAACACTGGATGCGCCATATTCACAAGATTGCGGCGCACCCGTGTGTTTTCCCTACCGCTGGGGCTAAATCTAGCTGCCTAGCGCCAACGCAGTCACCCTTGTACCATGGTGCAAGAATGTCTGCGTTGCAGGGAATGATTGTACATGTGCGAGAAGGTGTCCCTTCCTGCACAATAAACAATCACTAATGGCAATTTGCTGTTTCTATGTGTGCTGCAGCACATATATAAACAGCAAAAACTAGGAGAAATGAATAATTTCTCCTCGTTTCGCCAGGTTAAGATCAACTTTTCCCTGGTCTTATTGTTGGCACAGCCCCAGATTTGCGCCACCATTGGTAATAGGGGTTAGCGTCAACAGCAACACCTGGTGCCCGCCCCTTTCACGCTAAGTGCTGCGTGAAAAGGGGCCTTTTTTTATAAGGCAGCGTTAAGCCACATTAAGTGGCTTAATGCTGTCTTGTAATTAATGTGAATGGCTTATCGCCACCAGTACGCAATAAAAAGTGAAGTTCTTGTGGCGATAAGCCCTTGTAAATATGTCCCACAGTTTAGCATGGTGTTCCATATGTTGTTCTTTGATGGAAACGTGTGTGCTGTAGTACGGCCAGTGTGGAAAGTGTTCGGGTGTTATGTGTGATGACCAGAGACATAGTGTCACCAATCTCTGTACTTAGTACTGTACCAGAGAAGTAGTGTCACAAGTGGCCGAGCTTATTAAAGGAGTAGAGCCAAAAGGAGTGAGAAGGAGTTGATTTCACTCAAACACCATAGTTGTGGCTTTTTGGATAAGTCTGGGTTTATATGGATCTTTATGAGGAGTGTTTTATTGTCATGTTTGATGGCCTGGCCAGTCTTTTTATTATTTAGTAGTGATATTGTAGCTGTTCTTAAGCATGCAGTGGAGATAAAAGGAACAAGGGGTACATTTGCATATCATACTTGCATACTTGTCAATGACTGTTTCTTCATTGTGGATTGGCTACATTCTTGCAATGCTTGAGGTCGGATGTGTTAAGTTGGGGGAAAAACCAGGAATATGCTGCTTTTATGAATTTTATGTCATCTTGGGTGGAAGGTTTGCCATGTGGTAAATTTTGAGAGGCCCTTTAGGGGTTGTGTACTGTGTTCCCAACTGTACGTTTCTTCATATTTGTAATATTGGGCATAATCTTTAGCTGTATGTGCATTGGAGTACTTCTTGTTTTCAAAAGTACAAGCAGTGGCTGGATATTGATTTATTGAATGTTATTGGGGAGTTAAATACTGACTTCTGTGTTTCTGTCCCCAGCATCCTCCAGTCGATCGTGGATGGCTCTGCCTCACTATCCTGAGAATCAAGTGCCCAAGGAGGTAGTTGTCCCTTGTGTGAGGACATGGACGGTATAGAAGCACCAGGCTATCGAGATAAATAGCCACTTTGCTAAAACTGCACTCCAGTAACTTCTGATTGCCCTTTGACCTGCCTTGCATACATGACTATTTTGATTGTCTTACAACTGAAAGCGAGGCCAACGAGGGGTTAATTCTGAAGAACATTGGAGATACTTACACACTTTCCAGATTTGATTCTAACTTTCTACTTGTGTCTTGATAGTTCTTGTTGCAAACTGTTTTCATACCTTTGGGGTTACAGAAAGGCTACACACGGTGCTTTCCAAAACTCCTAGGAGAGATGTAGCCTTATGGCTAGAGCATTCGACCTCGAAGCTGGGGATCCGGGTTTGAGTCTCGGCAACAACGCTCAACATCCTGTGATTCTGGGCAAATCACTTAATCTCCCCGTACCTATAAAAAATAAATGTGTTCTTCTGTAAGAAAACTGGTGCTCATGTAAAGTGCTCTGATACCTGATGTCTCAGGTCTCATTCGCGCTATATAAATCTATAAAAGAAATTAAACACACCCCGCACAAGATTGCAATCTCCTCCAGATTACGCCTGGTTCAGTTTAAGATCCTCCACAGAGTCTATGTTTCTGGGTCCCGGCTCGTTAGTATCGGCAGAGTTGATGAGGGAATGTGTAGGAGGAATTGTGACCAAGTGGGTACCTTTATGTATGTATTATGGGAATGTGAGCATGGCCAGCAGTACTGGTCTGGAATTCACAACTGTATCAGGGTGGTCCTGGAGCACGATATTAGACCTGAAGCTAAAAGGTGTCTTTTGAACATTTGGGAACCCACAGACTTGAACAGCAAAGATCAAATATGGGTCGCGCTGGGCCTAATGGTGGCAAAAATGAATATTGCCCAGTTGTGGGGTGCTGGGGTATCTCCTAAAGTTGCAGCCTGAAAAGTTAATATGGACTGGTGTGTGTACAGAGAAAAAACTGTGTATGTTGCACGGGGTGCCCTACGGAATGGTCCATTATATGGAATAGATGGAATGCCTATCGAGGCAATATCTGTGTCCCACCCAATGTACCACCGAGTGAGGAGGTTGCTTCACCATAAAAACTGTAACTTATTATTCATCATCTGTATGGTTCATCATTACAGATTACATATGTGCATTTAACTTTGATGTTATCCCTCTCATTCTGTAAACAAGAATGTTGATTTTCTATTGTTTAATAAAAAGAAGCAAAAAAAATTAAAACACAAATAAACAAACACCTACCTACATAAGGTGCCAAAGTTGTTTTTAGACCTGATTGAGTTGCTACGTTTCAAAGGCTAGTAAGGGGGCAGGTGTACTTGAGATGTTGAAAGCTCCCAGGAAGTCATAGATGTAATTGCGCGATGGATCAGGAGAGTCTCTAATAGTGTGGAAGACCAGTAAGGGGCTAGATGTATGTGAAATGTAAGTTTTCAGCAAGTCACCGATATCATCTGTGGATGGATACAGAAGGTTTGTACTAGTGTGGGGGGGTCTTTGTTATTTCAAAGAACTGTTTGTTAATGAGCAGGATATGTGGACTTCTATAGCTCATGAAGTTCCTGGAGCTACTGGGGGATCATGGAGGCTATTACCGTAATAAACATAATGAATCAGTATGCCACCCTCCCCCATAAAACTAAAAAGAATGAAATTCAAGAATTCTACCCATTGTTTCATCAAGGACGTGAATGAATAAAGAAAAACACTCAGGGCATCACAATATATTTAGTGGCAGATTTCAGATCTATATATCTCTAGGATTTTCTTCAAGAACAAAATCATTGAAATTTATACATTTTTTAGATTAATAAACATATAAAATCCAAAGAAATTCTTTCAATTAACAACAAAGAAAAACGCATCTCTTTCCCGGGTGATCAATAATCCCACAGAAAAATGTTAGAAATAATTCCTATTCTTTTTAAGGACAAAAATAATTAAATTGAGATTTTCCTCACTATGAGTGCTGATTGCCCAGCTCCTAAATCAATGACCCAAAAGTCCAAAGATCTATGGAACCCTGCCAGTGAGAACTCCCAACATGAAGTGATCACAGATTTTAACAGTCTGAAAGTGTAGCCAAATTTCTCTGATCAAACACCCTTCTCTTTACTAAAAAACATAGGCTTGTCATGGGGCACTTAATGGAATAACCTGATAATTGCCTTTCTGACTGATGGGGAGGTTCCTGACTATGTACGGATTTGACAAGATACTCCGGGGCAAATTTACAAGCCCCGTACGACACATTTGCGCCGCCTTGCGTCACTTTTGTGACGCAGCGGCGGCGCAAAGCCAGCGCCATGCTGCGGGGTATTTACAACGTGATGCATCTAGGGAGATGCATCACGTTGTAAAGCCCTGTGCCACATGTGGGCGTTCCGGCACAGGGGGGGGCGTTCCGGCGCAGGAACGCCTCCTAAAAGTGGTTGAGTGAAATCTACAAGATTTCACTCAGTCACTTTAACGGCCATGCTGCGTCAAAACCCTGCGCCTGCTTGAAGCAGGCGTAAGGATTGACGCAGCATTTAGGCATAGGGGCACCCCGAGCCTTGCTGGAGCTGCGTCGCACTTGCGATGCTACTCCAGCAATTCGCCGCCTTTCCGCCGGGGGATGCGACACCAATCTGCCCATCCGTGTGCCACCGTGCGCCGCATTGTAAATTGGGCACATCAGTGGTGGCGCATGGGGGGGGGGAAGATGCATCGCAACTCTTCTGGCGCATCCCTGCTGATTAGCAGAGATGCGCCAGAAGTTGTAAATCTGCCCCTCCATTTCTTAAAAAACCTGATGCTGACTCAGAAGACTTAACAACTTTCAAACAGTGACTATCTTTCTATTCTTGCAAAAGCCCTTGAAAGGTGCATAGCTACTGAGCTGAATTAATATGATATCCTTACATTGACATTAAGACCCAGGCCATATCATCAGAGTGCCCTGGGGTTGCAACAGGTGTTTGCAACCGCTTTGTGCACCCTCGGGTCACTTTGGTATTACAGAAGGGGCTGCAGATGCTTGTGCATCACCTTCTGTAATACCAATAGCGCTGGCGCACATAAAGTGCCAGTGCTATCATCAGAGGGTGCTCCCTCATTTGCATGGGGGCATGTCCCAATGTGCATGAGGGATCCCTTTGCCTTTGAGCTTGCGCCGTATTACTGTCAGTAAGCCCCCCTGATGGCAGCCCTCTAGAGGGGGGAAAGACCCACCGGACATCCCCTTGCAGGTGGGTGCAGTCACTCTCTGCAACTGTCTGCAAAGGGATCTTTAATCCTCCTTCAAAGTGCAAGCAGATTGCCGCCTGCACAGGGAAACACAGAGTAGCTTCAAAGCACCACCTCCGTTGTTCTCCTGAATATCCTGCCCTGAGAGCAGCGCAAGTTTGCGTCTGCCCTGGTGGCAGCGCATTCACTGTAATGTGGCGCATTCTCCTGGTTAGGGCTGGGTGCACCTTTTGAAGGTGCGCCCAGTCCTAACCAGGAAAATGCGCCGCATACATAATACCGCACCTGGTTTTGGCGCCAGACCACGTTCTTGAAAATAGTAGACAATGCTTAAAGCATCTTTGATAATGATGGTTCACACTTTCTTTACCTCCTCGATCTATGACTCAATTCTTCTAACGATCCTCCGAGACCATCGTTGACTAGTTTGAACTGTTCTGAAATGGTTTGCCTGTTCTGAAATGGCATCAACAAATAAAATGTTCCAACTCTATCTGATCTTTTATGTCTTAAGTGATAAGGTGCCTATTTATGAGCAGGTTTGTGTCAAACTTGCACCACGCAACATATGCAAGAGCGACGCAAACCTTACATGTGATTTATGAAGCTACACAAAGCCACTTTGCATATCCTTGAATGGCTCCATATGTCTGGAGTAAGGCAATGCAGAGCAAATCGCTGCGTTGCCTTACTCTGCCCTGGTTAGGTGTTCAAAGGGCGTTGCAGGGATGTTCCCATGCAACTCTGTGGTATTTGCATTGTAATTGTAATTGTCTCTTTAAATCTATTATGTGGAGCGTGGGGTGGAATACTCATCGTCACCATCATGAGTTCCAACCAGGACGTCAGGTACTACTGGTGTCCTGGAGTGGAGGTTGTACCGCCTGGCGGTGTCTTTGGACAGAGATTTATTACTTAGGGGTGATAGGATAATTCCACCTAAGACTGTACAAAAGAAAGTATTACAATTGTGTCATGAAGGACATTTTGGCATAGTTAGAAGCAAGTTGTTGGTCAAAGGGAATTTTTGGTGGCCAGGTGTTGACATGGACGTAGAGAAATTTGTAAGGGAATGTTCAGTCTGTTCTTCTGCGGATACATTTTTGAAGACCTTGAGACCTCCAATGAGTGAAGGTCTCATCCCATATCTTCCTTGGGAGGTGATAGCAATCGATATCTTTGGACCAGTTGGAGAATCAAAAGAATATATATTAGTTGTAATTGACTTGTTCACCTAATGGCCTATAGTTAAGATTGTAGAGAAAGTGGACACTAATGCTGTTTTGAAATTTTTAGACAAGTTATTTTTATCAGAAGGGCTGCCTGTCTGTCTGCTAAGCGACAATGGAGTACAATTCACATCAAGGTTGGCGAAGCATTATTTCCAAAAATGTGGGATCAAACACAAAACTACCTCTCTTTATAACCCAAGTGGGAACGGTACTGTTGAGAGATTCAACAGGTTATTAAAAGGTGTGATTCAGGCTGCAATGAGTAAAAGGCTAGAGTGGAAGATAGAGTTACAGAAAGCTATTTGGGCATATTGGTCTACTACGCATTCTGCAACAAGTTTATCCCCTTTTGTTATGATGAGAGGTTGGACTCCGAGATGCAAGTTCAACCCGAGTTGGATCATGGGCGGGAAGGTTGAACAATGGTCACCTAGCGAGGTTAAGGGAAATTTAGTTTGTACACATATGAAAAGTAAAGAGGATTATGATGAACGACATGGCACCAAGAACGTCCCTGTTGTGGTAGGAGATTGGGTTCGCATCAAAAAACCGATCAGCATTCCGAAGGGTGAGAGTATGTATGAGGAACCTCAGCAGGTGGCAGAGGTTCTTCGCAATGCTATAAGACTCAAATAGGCCTGGGCAAAAATTTCGTTCCGTTCGCGGAAATTGCGATAATTTGACATTTTTGCGTTCCGCGGAGAGCGCGAAAATGTCAAAAATTCCGGTTTCCGCAGCTTGGCGATAATTTGTTTCTTGCTCGCGCTGTAAAATGATACATTCTCGCGCGCGCGCGATCGCCTTACCTGAATCCCTGCGTTCGCCGACAAGTTTTCTTGATCCGGTCGCGTTCTCCATGAGATGTTGTATTGTTTTTAGCCATTTGCGCTGTCTCGCGACAGTTCGCGCCCGCAGTGACGTCATGCGTCGCGCGATCACGTCTTTCTTCTCGCGATCATGCACCGCGAGAACAACTCAAAACAAGATGGCCGCGCCCGCAAGCAACCACATGGGTAAGTTGGCGACCCGCAACCATGCAGAAAATCTCGCGAACATGCCGGAAAAAAACTTCCGCATCTTCGCGATATTTCTGCTTGTTTGCGATAATTTTAAACATTCTCGCGATAATTTGCGAAGGTTAATTCCGCAAATTCCGCCCACCCCTAGACTCAAAGATGGTAGAGTGTGGAACTTGAAAAGTGTTGCTCTAGACCCTAATCAGAAGCATGAAGTAGATACTAGCAATTCTGAGCATCCTAATGACTTTGAGTGGGTGGAGGATTATTTTGATCAAAGTGCCTTACAATCTAAGTTGGGGGCAGACTCTTGTGCAACAAGTAAAAGTTTTGTGTGTGGAGAACCATCTATGACAGGTCAAACTTCCCAAGGAGTGTGTGAAGAAGTTTTTCCTCCTCAGGACTTCTCTTCTTGTTTGAGAGGAGAGAAGGGGTTTGCTAGTACTTCTAATTGTAACAATGAACTCATTCAAGAGGGTGACAAGGTTTTCGTTGCTAAGAGGAAAAGAGTTCTTCCAGGGTGGTTGAGTGAATATGTTAGATAATAATTTCATTTGTTTTGCTGTCATGTTAGACTAGGTATTGTTATTTATTTATTTGTGCTTTTCTCTTCAAAGGGAGGGGGATGTGTGTTATTTGCATTGTAATTGTAATTGTCCCTTTAAATCTATTATGTGGAGCGTGGGGTGGAATACTCATCGTCACCATCATGAGTTCCAACCAGGACGTCAATTACTACTGGTGTCCTGGAGTGGAGGTTGTACCGCCTGGCGCTCACCTGTTTCCTGGCTTAATAAACCTTATCTTCCTACACTACGTTTCATCATTTCAACAAACTCCCTTTGGTTTTGACTCATTCTTAGATTTACCAGAACTGGCAGACCTGGGAATGCACCAAAAATATATGCCTTTTCAGGTGAGGCATAACGAGGAGAAATATCTTTATTTCTCCACGGTATGTCCTCTTTCTATGTGGCTGCATTCTCCAGCACACAAAGAAAGAAGAATATGCCCTTTCCCTGACACACTGAGCAGCACAGCAAGATGACTTGCTGCTCTGTATTGCACGACAATCGTGTAAATAGACCCCTAGATGTCCAAATCAAAATGCTACTATCACATTTACCATGTACCCTTTACTCTTCTGTGGATGTCCTTTCAGGGTTTACATAGGCTGGTATACATAATGCACATTCATAGACCCGGCTTAATGTAACAAATACTGACACTATCTGGAAAACCTTCGCTCTTTACAGAACTCTTCACTTGGAAACACATAACTTCTAGAAACAAAGAGAACTTCTACAGTCCTAACAACCAGTGCCTTTGGTATTTGTAACCCTGTCCCTTCAAAAGATCAGATCCAGATGAACCCCTCACATAGAAGTATAAAAGGAATTGAAACACCCAATATTCCACCATCACTTGCAGATGTAAATTGATTCACATTATCAGAATCCAACAGTTGGTTATCGTTCCTCTCTATTCTTCTTGGGATCAGCTGACTTGTATACATGTTCTGAAACCTTAGCAGTATCTGTTGTTGATATCTGCCTTGTATGGAATTTATCATGTGTAACATATATATAACACTGTTTTACATTTGTTTAACATCTATTATTATTTTTGTATACTGGCTGTATTTATTTCAATGTGTTTTCTGTGTGCTTTTTTTGTTACTTCTGTAAAAGTGCTCAGACACAGATATTGTTTGGGCTGTAGAACATTGCTAATAAATATATGCTCTGGTATATATATTTTCCTACTTTTTGAAGTATTATATTGTTTTAACAAACAAGCATATTTTCATCTACAGTGACATGTTTTTGATGTGATATGCTGACTGTACTTGTTAATCTGTGAAGATGGTGTTGCTCTATATTTTGTCTTCTGCAGTTGCCCCTATCTTTATAAATTCTGGTGACATTTTGAGGTACCATAATCCACATTAGCCCCAAAACTGCTAATGTACGTGTGAACCCTAAGAGTGTAAATGTCCATCGACCTCCACACCTCTGGTCCTAAGGCAGTATCCTTCATCCCGCCCCCAGCTGGTCCTAGCCATGACCGATAGAATGGTGATCATTTGTGTGGCATCAAGGGGTGCTCAGAGAGCTGCCTATAGGGCTCTCTGTGCACAATAAAGTCCAGAGGCTCCAGCCATCGAGGGATCTATTTATGTATTTATAATTTAATTAAATGTAAAGCTCACAAACGTTACACATGGTCATTGCTGGTGTAATTCCTTGTGAACATTAGTTGGTATGAATTATGATAAGGGGGGATTGCAATCATTACCAGTGCACATTAATTTAGAGTTGTACCTAATTAATCCTGAGAATATGATATAAAAGGGTATTGTAAAATGTAAGGTGAGCCCTGTCCACGGAAGACAACTCCATCGCACACTTCTTCAGGCTCCGACTTTATTTGTGGTAGTCTGGAGGGGATCCCCATAATTCTCATTTGGAGAATAGCCTAGAGAGTTCACCCAGATCCCTTGTACAGAGACAGAAGATCCCTCAATTCTAAGAAACAAACCCAGACCCCAGCCTGATTGTTTGGATCTTTGCAATTACAAAATGCACTGGATAGTGATAAGACATTGACTATCTGCCAACTGCCCACCTTAGATTATAACCTACATTTGCCCATTAGTTCCCTGATCATATCTTGAACTTGAACCTGCAGATACTCCTTGTTGATGAACTATATTCAGAGTGTGCTGTTTCCTTCTTGCTGTCTGGGACTAAGCTAAAGCCATATGGATGATCTGCTTGCCTACCTTGAGGGTGCTTCAGCCTAACAGGAATGATCTTAGCCATCCCAAAGGATCCTACACTGCAGCCGGGAACTGGAAGAAAGCCTGAGTCCGCTGTTCCACTCACCACAAGTTGCAGGTGGGCTGCTTAAGATTTGAACTTTTAGTGTACTAATTTTCCACTGGCTCCCTCATGTTAGCCAAGGGTTCAGGATCTGGGGGTGCACCTCTTGAGGATCAGGACTCACTCCAGCAGAGGCCTGCAGCAGGGCTCAGGCAGATCCATGCAAGTTTAGTTGGTGCTGGTCAGCAGTGCAGTTGCAGGAGGGCCTCTGGAAGCTTGCTGTGTCCCTGTAGCTCAAACAGGAGGCCAGTCAACTAACCCTTGAAGTAACTTCTGGGGAGCCTGGGTTCAAAGCAAGCAGGGTCAGTCTTCCTTCATTAAACATCAGGGCAGTCATTCTTGCTAATCTTCCAGAGGTTCAGCAGTATCCTGTTGAGAAGTTCTGAAGGTGCCACTGCTGGAGCGGGTAATGCAAAACTTTTGTATACCCTCCCCATTTTGCATGTTTATGCTAATTAAATTAATTATTCAATTATAATCGAACTAATTGATTGAAGTGGAAATTATTAATCAACCCTATTAATGACTGAAATACACGTGGGATTGCTTTGCATGACTTTATTAATTCGTAAACTAAATTATGTACGCATACTAATGATAGACAATTAGAATATTGCATGATATATGTTGCTTTTGTGATGTATTTGTGAATTGTGCTTTATTTAGTAAGTATAAACCGCTTGAGTGTTGCTTATTGCTAGATAAATACATGCACATATGGGTATTAGCGAGGGAATAACATTTTATTAGTTATTTTTATGTATTAATTACGTTTTGTGTTTCTTTTGCTTAAGTTGACCATTTGGGCCTGCCACAAAATGGCTGCCTCCGGTATCTAACTTGACCGTCGACGCTACACGAGGTTTGGGGTGAAGTGCGCCTGCACTCATGCCAGCTACAGTGGCCTCGTCATGACCCTAACCAGACTGTACCCACCAAGGTCGCCCTGGGAAGCAAGCCAGCTTTTCAGAAAGAACAATAAGACGCCTCTTAAAACCGGAACAAGCAAGACTGATGATCTAAGAGACATTATTTTGTGAGAACCCTGTCAGACGATTTTCGATTGTACAATCAGAGGATCTGAAAACCCATACTTGTTACATTTTGTCAATGATTTTTACTGTAAATTATGGTAGAATAGAGAGGTTGGTGCGGGTTTGTTTTTGGCTTTTCTCGATTACCTGGCGTTATGCTGACGGAAAGGACGGTGACGCTGCAGGACAGCTGTTTCCCTGAATCTTTGACGGACTGAATTAATGCCCAAACTCCTGATGAACTGAAATTACTAAATTTGATGGGCATAGATTTGCAAGACTACCAGATTTGACTTAGAGGACAACAATTAGCCAGAATAGGTAAATATGATTGGCGACTTGATTAAATGAATGATTTAATTTGCATTAATTAGATAAAGATTGAATTGATCAACTACAGAATGAGTTGGGTTGTTTATTCATTGAAAATGTATTAATTTAAAGGTAAATTAGAGAATTGGAAGTCCACCTAAACCTGCAACTAACTGATCCATCCCGATATATGAGAGGAATACTAAAGGTGAAGTTCAGGGCCTAATGAGTATCAGAAGGTTGCGTAGATTTGTTACTCATTAGGGTAAAAAAGGTAATTCCTTTCATGTCAGCGTTTGGAAGATAATCGCCTCCCGAGAAACACAGATTGATGGTGAATGAATGTTAGTGGTAGCAGAATGATGGTTGTTATTGTTTTGGTTTGATGATTATTGCTTGTACATTGCTTATTGATTATTGGTTATTGATTGATATTGATTTATGTACTAACACTCTATGTTGAGTTGCGTTGAGTTATATGTTGTTTGCACTGCTTCTGGGATGTAGGAAGTCGGAAGTTTGTAACGGTTCCGTAGTAGAGCAGAGGTAAGCGCTGCTCTCGGGAAAGACGGAATTGTTGTTGCCCTGTAGGTACACAGGGGAAACGTGTGACAATTGAAGTTGCACGACGCATTGTCTGGGTTCGATTCGGTAGCATCGTCGTGTGTTGCCATTAGAAGACATTTATAGTGTGAGAAAAGTGTGTATGATAGCGAAGGTTACCTGTGAAGTTCTGGTCTTAGGTACCAGGGATCCAACTGGCATTCCGATAACGCTTATCACTAGAAAGGTAATAGGTATTCTCTGAGCTTGTTAGAAGGACAAAGCAGAGGTACGCGCTACTTTGTTAACGCATGTTATAATTCTGTAGTAGGACAGACTGTTCGCTGTTCTCGGGAAAGACAGTATTCTGTATGAATGTACTACATTTTCTAGGGTGAAAGTGCGTGAATGAAATAGCATTTGGGTTAATTGTGAAACTCTGGGTTTATTTCTCAGGAGCATTGGGTCTCCAACTATGTGTCTTAAATACTAGAGAAACAATTAGCTAATGCTTGTTAGAAGGGTGAAGTAGAGGGATGTGCTACTTTATCAACGGAAGTAACGATTCCGTAGTAGGGCAGAGGTAAGCGCTGCTCTCGGGAAAGACGGGATTCTCGTGAGAACGGTCTTTTGCAATTCTTTGGTTAGCAAAGCAGACAATGGAGACGTTTCTATGTTGTTACTAACAGAAGTGTAGAAATTGAAATAAAAACTTACTGAGCAGATTTGTAAAGGAGGGGTAGACAGGAGCAAGAGCTGCCGCAGCGGCTGCTGACGTCAGAACGACCGTGCTGGGATTGGACAGTCGGTCAAAACTGTGAAACGCTCCTTATTGGTGCGTTAGTGTGAGTCGCGCTGCTATTGGATACAGTAACGGTACAGTTGTAAAGAGAGTATAGTGATACACGAAAGACAAGAAAATGTATTACGATCCACCAGAAAAAGAGAAAAAGTCATGGTTAGGAAGAATCAAGAAGTGGTTTAAGAAGGACAAACCGGTCAAAACTAGGGAAGGACAGTTACTTCCTCCACCAAAAACCCTTCATCCTTTATGATTGCAAAATATGGGCATCATACTTGTATTTGGTTAGACAATTGGGTGAGATACATAAAAGAGGACGGAGTATTAGCTTTTCCAGAACATGGTTCATTTAATTTGGCTGTTTTGAGAAATTTGAGAGAGAAAATGATGAATTTAGAACCAAGACCTAGACCGACACAGTTTGAGGCTTTGACGGAATGGGAAGACGAAATGCATAAACGAGAGAGACAAAGAAATGGTAGAGGATATAGGTACCTGTTTGGAAGACCATACGGACATGAAACGCATAATGATCGAATGAGAAGATGGCGGGATGCGAGTATGACAGAGGGTTTGTTCCCTGTAAGAACTGCAGGAGAGAATGAAGGACGAAAGTGCGTAGAAAAGAGGCATAATGTGGAGTCGAGAGGGTATGGAGTGAATGAGTCCAAGGATGATGTTCTTGATGATATGTTCTATAAGAATCCACCACCGTATCGACCAGAACCAGAAATGTTAAACCCAAGTGCCCCAATGAAAGAAACAGTACGAATTATAAAATCGGAACCAGAGTCCCAAAGTTTGGGTAAAAACAATGCTATTAGTGAGGTAGAAAAGAGGTCGGAAGAAAGAACAGATGGAGAAAATTCTGCAGAATTAGCAAAAACGACCCTAGAATTAACTGAGAAAATAAGAGAATTGACTAAGAATCTAGAAGCGGTAACTGTTCCAGTAACGATAGGTCCAGTAATGCCCATTTTTGACAAGCAGAAGGACAGGGAGCATTGTTTGGCAGTCCTTTATAAAAGTAATAAACCGGTTGAACAACCAAGAGTGAGTCAGAATGAGAATCCATGGAGACAGACTATGAGTATAATTGAACCGAATTTTTCAAATAACCCGTTTGTAGGTCAGAACTGTGCAGAGAGACGTGTGACAATGATAGAGACAGTGTCAGAAACACAAAAAGATTTTGGACAAGGAAATGTAGAGAAGCCAGTAGGACCATCGACAGAGGAGTTAAGTGAATGGTTAAGAGGCTTGCAGAGAAAAGACAAAGATTCCCAATCAATTGATGTGGCCAAGTTCTGAATGGTATTGGAAGAATTAATAGTAGGGACTATCCCAACAGAAAAATTGAAAACCTATCAAGATGAAGAATTACTATTTTTGTGCAAAAGTGTGACCTGGAGAGCAAAAAACTTACATGAAAGGTTAGAAGAAGTTGCAAATGAGATGGGTATTGATATTGAAAAGTTCACCGAAAAGGATATTGAAAACATGAACACCACAGGACGAATAGGTCAGATTAAGGACATAATCATTTTATTGAGAAAATGGGGAGATGTGGATAAATGGAGATGCAGGTGGTATAGAAAACGTGATGGTGCCTCAGATAAGACATTTTCAGCATTTCCTGTAAGAGAAAAGGAAAACGAAGTGACAGAATGCCCTATGAGAGAGATTTCAGGAGGAGGATATGTACATGTCCCATGGACGAGACAGGATATTTTGTCTTTTACGAATTATTTCCCTCAACTGCGCAAGAAGCCCGTCGAGTGGTACAGGCAGGTAGACAGATTTGTAAAATTGTCTAAAGTACTATGGATTGATTTGAATAGTCTATTTGACATAATTCTACCAGCAGATTTATGGACAGAGTGCAAGCCAATGATTAATTGGCCAACTCAAGAATACCCTAGGGATCCTAAAACAGGAGCTCCAGACCCCGAGGTAATGAAGAAATATGAACAGGTTATGGTATGTTTGAAAAACAAAGTGCCCCCTAAAGAGACAGATTGGGTAAAAATTGATCGAACACATCAAGAAAGTAAAGAGTCAGTACATGCATATTATGAGAGGCTAATACTAGCTTTTAAGCAGTTTAGCGGAGATGAGAATCTGAGTGAAAAGGATTTGAGTCATTTTGTATACAGATTTGTATATGGTTTACGTCCAGAAATTGGTGAAATGACAGCATACGGTAGATTGGCAAAACAAGAAAATAGATGAAGTATTGAGGCATGCTAAATATTTCAGTGATGAAATTGAAGCAAAACAGCGGAAACTAAAAGAGAAGGCAATGTGGGCACAGGTAAAGGTAGCAGAGAGACAAGAAGCACAATTAGTGGAACAAGCAGGGTCAAAGCCGAAATTTAATCCTGGGAAAAATAAAGGGAATATTGAGGAAGCTAAAAATAAATTTCCGTGTCATAATTGCGGTAGGATAGGGCATTGGAAATCCGAGTGTAAATTTCCACCAAGTACTAATAATGAAAATCCATCATTGAACCCACAGGTGCAGCATGAGGTGAGTGGTCAACTGCAGCAACAGCAGCAAGTTGTTACCCCACAGAATCAGGTGCCAAAACCGCCTTTTCCACAGAGCAGAAACTCACAGAAGTATAGTAGTGAATCGGGATTCTACAATGAAGAACATGTAAATAGGCTGCCACGCGGTAGCGCTGTTTCGCAGTATTGGCTGTAACACGATGAAAGTGACTCAGAAGAAAGTTATTGACGGTGCCGAAGGGAGGAAGGAGAGTGCGTACTTGGCGCCACTCTAGAAGTAGACCAGACAGGACCATTTGTAGATGGGAAGGTTAATGATGAAAATATTACTTTCCTAGTGGATACTGGTGCTACTCGATTAACTGTTAGATCAGCTGATATTAAGAATCTTCCTCTCTTGGATGAAACGATCCAAGTAGTTGGTGTATCCAACAGACAGATTAAAACATACCTTACAGAACCAGTGAAAGTTAGCATAGGGAAATTTTCATAAATGCACCGCTTTGTGGTGTGTGACACCAGTCCTGTGAATTTATTAGGTAGGGACCTGTTGTGCAAAATGAATTGCACTATATTCTGTACTCCGGATGGAATAGCTTTTGAAACACCGGATGATGATGTGCTGTATAAGATGACCATAGCTAACAGAGAAAATGAGGTTACTGAAACATATGCTGTATTCAACCCTGAGGAATTACCTAAAGAATTGAAACAGTCTGTAAAAGCGGAAGTTTGGGATTTCACTGGAGAAGATGTAGGGCTAATGAGAAATGTATATCCAATAAAAATAACAGTAAAGGAAGGAGTAACATACCCAAATGTCCCGCAATATAAATTGACACCTGAGATAATTGAAGGAGTAACTCCTGTAATAGAGAAAATGATCAGGCAGGGAATTTTGAGAGAAAAAATGAGTAGTCCATGTAATTCACCAATAATGGGACTGAAAAAGCCTAATGGGAAATTCAGGATAGTACAAGATCTGAGAAAGGTGAATAAAATTGTGGTATCATGTTGCCCCATTGTAACAAATCCATCAGTGATCTTATATCAGATTCCCCATGATGCAGAATGGTATACAGTGATTGATCTGTGTCATGCTTTGTTTTCCATCCCATTGCACCACGACAGTCAGCAAATTTTTGCATTTCGTTTTGGTGAGCGTATTTTGGCATGGTGCCGAATCCCACAGGGGTATACAGAAAGCCCCTCGATATTTAATCAGTTATTGAAGAAGTCTTTGGAGAGTCTAGAAATGCCTGAGAATTCAGTGTTAGTTCAATACATTGACGACCTTTTGGTGGCGTCAAAAACACGTGAAGCTTGTGAGATAGACACGATAGCCTTGCTAAATCATTTGGCAGATGGAGGACTTAAAGTGTCACCATCAAAATTACAGTTTTGCAAAAAGGAAGTACAGTACTTTGGACATAACATTGAGAAAGGACTAAGAAAAATAACAATAGACAGAATCAGAATTATAAAAGGAATGAGAGCTCCCATGACTCAAAGAGATGTGAGAATGTTTTTGGGAATGGTTGGATACTGTCGTCAGTGGATCAGCAATTTTTCTTTGATTGCTAACCTTTGGTACGACTGACGAGAAGTGATGTGAGAGATCCGATTGAGTTGAACAAGGAGGAATTGGCAGCATTTAGAAAATTGAGAGGTGGTTTGTGTGAAGCACCTGCATTAGGTATGCCTGACTATGAGAAATAATTTGAGTTGTATTGCAGTGAGAGAAATGGATGTGCACTTTCTGTGTTAATACAGAAGCATGGAAAATTGAGGAGACCAATTGCATATTTTTCATCAATGCTTGATCCAGTAGCTGTAGCTTTACCTGGATGTTTGAAAGCGGTGGCTGCAACATGCCAAAGTTTGGAGCAGAGTGAAGGAATTGTGATGGGATATCCATTGAAAGTGTTTGTACCTCATGATGTAGCGATCCTGTTAACAAGGAGTCGTACTCAGTATATGACACACAGTCGGCTGACTAAGTATGAAAAGGTCATATTAGATGCAACTAATGTGAGTCTTGCAAGATGTTTGAATGTGAATCCTGCAACATTGTTGCCTGATGCTGAGAATGTGGAAGTAAGAGATGAAGTAGATCATGATTGTTTGGATGTACTTGATGTTTGTACAAAACCACGACCAAATATAAAAGATATACCTTTGCCAGAAAGTGATTTTGTGATATTCGTTGATGGGTCATGTTTGAGAACAGATGAAGGAGTGCTGAGTGCAGCGTATGCAGTATGCACAGTCGCAGCAGTAATAGAAGCATCCTATCTGAAAGGAGTAAAATCGGCCCAAGTAGCAGAGCTTGTGGATTTGACTAAAGCATGCAAGATTGGAAAAAGTGTGAGAGTGACTGTGATAACTGACAGCCAGTATGGCTTTGGAGTGATCCACGACTTTGGCCAACTAGGGCTACAAAGAGGTTTCCTGACCTCGAGTGGAACTCCTATTAAGAATGCTGAAGTGGTTGGAAAATTACTTGAGGCGATACAGCTGCCTAGACAATTGGCTGTTGTAAAATGTGCTGCTCATAGTCAAGGTGGTGATTATATCGCCACAGGAAATCGATATGCCAATGACATGGCACAGTATTGTGCACGTAATCAGAATTCGGTCAATTGGGCTAAGGAAAGAGAAATGTCTTCTTACTCATTGATGTTTACTAACATTGTAGGAACTTGGGAAGAGGTAAGACAGTTGCAAGAAGAGGCAGGAGATGAGGAAATGAAACAGTGGGTAAAATCCGGATGTGCCCCAAGTGAAAAGGATCATGTGTGGGTCTATTGAGATGGAAGACCAGTTATGCCTGATAGCATGATGTCTACCATGGCACAGATGTATCATGGCCAGGGACACATAGGGAGAGATGCCATGATCAGGTCATTTAAGCAGACCTGGTACAATGCAAAATTCAGACTTGTAGCAGAAAGTCTTTGTCAAAGATGCCTAATATGTCAGCAATACAAGCCTGCGAGAAAGACAGTAGTGAGTCTGGGATCAATAGGTCGAGAAGGGGGGTCTTTCACCAGAATGCAAGTAGACTTCATTGAGATGCCTCCCTGTAACAGACTGAGGTATGTTTTGGTCGTGGTCTGCCTATTCTCTAGGTGGGTGGAAGCATTCCCAACAAGGAGAAATGATGCCAAGCTACTGCTGAGAGAGTTCCTCCCTAGGTTCGGGTTCCCAGTGACAATTGAATCAGACTGAGGAGGACATTTCCAGAATGAGATTGTAGGATTAATTTGTGAAGCATTGAATGTACAACAGAAACTGCATTGTGCCTACTGACCAGAGGCTTCTGGTGTGGTTGAACAGATGAATGGTACTATCAAAAATAGAATAGGGAAAATGTGTTTGGCCACAGGTGTGAAATGGCCTGATGTCTTGCCTCTGGTACTCATGACTATTAGATGAATTCCAGACAGAACTACAGGATTAAGTCCTCATGAAATAATCATGGGACGAGCCATGAGACACGTATTTATACCAGTCAACAAGCTGATGACTATAACTGATGACATGGTGTTGGAATACTGTAAAAGCCTGGCTGACACAGTTCATTCTGTGTTTCATCAGGTTGGAGCGGATGCCACCACACTTGAAAAGAAGCCAGCCAATGATCTGAGCCCAGGTGACTGGGTAAGGATAAAGGTCCACAGAAGAAGAAATTGTTTGGTTCCAAGGTGGGGAAAACCAAGACAAGTCATTCTGACCACGACAACAGCTGTGAAGTGTGCTGGACTGAAAAACTGGATCCATGCAAGTCACACATTTAGAATTCCAAATCCAGTGGACAACACAGAAAAATAATATTTTGATGAATCAGAATCAAGTACTGAGTCAGATGATGAAGAGTCAAAAACACGAGAAAACTCTGAAAGGGGGGAAATAGAACCAAATCTAACTTTAGTCCCCAGAAGTAGCTCTCTGAGAAGAAGATTGCAGATTTCTGAATCCAGCGATTCTGGAAGCGAACAAGAGACGCAAGGTTCTAGAAAAGAACACAGAAAGAAAAGAGGGAAAAATACTGAAGAAACAATAAAAGAAATTTGTGAAAAGGAAGTACCAGATGAGAGACTGAGAGAAATTCCACCGGAAATAACAAATTTAAGTGAACAAGGGATAGGTACAGAGAGAGAGGGACAGATTTCTGTGGAAGACCCCCGAGGAGGTGTAGGGAACTGCAACATCCAGTTAGGTGAAGGGACAAGTAGCCAGCAGGAAGATTGCATGTCGGAGACCCGAGGAGGGACAGAAGTAGGGAAAACAAAACAAGTGGTGGAAGAAGAAATTGTTGAAAAGACAAAGCAAGTTGAGACAGAGTCTGAAGAGAGTGAAAATGAAATACCTGAAGGTCGAGTTCTAAGAAAGAGAGCTTGGAGGAATGAAAAGAACGACAAAGGAAGTAAAGTAAAAAGAGTTGCAAAGGATGACATTAGGCCCAATAAAATAAGGAAATTGAGATATCGACTGACACGAGTGAATTCACCAAGAGCTGAACAGGTGAATGAAGTAACAAGTCAAGAAAAATCAAAAGAAGACAAAACAACTGAGAATAAAGAAAGTAAAAGAACAAGGAAACCTAACCAGAAGTATAAGTCACCGGAATGGATGTACGTGGCTCTGCCTGAAAAGGGAGAAGAGGCAGATAGTCAAGGAAATCCAGAGGAGGCTGTACTGAAAGTGGTTGAAGAAGAGGAAGAATCGGAAATCCTGAGAGTTTTCTTGTCCGACATTGGAGAAGAAGAAACGGAAGTTCAGGAAATTCTGTATTTGGATGACGAGAGGAAAGTGAAGAATGATGAGATGCCAAACTGAATAGATCAAGAAAGCTGTTGATGAAGAAAATAAGAAATTAAGTCAAAAGATTGATACTGGTAGAACCAAATAGGTGTTAGAGCCTTAGGTTAGAAAACTAGTTGTGAAGTGAAAGAGGCTAAGTCAAAAGACACGGTCCATTTTAACAAAGATGGCTAACATAGATAGTAGCAAAGGTAGATGTACATTCATGAAAAGATGGTGTAAAATGTGTTGTTGTTGTACAGGATTATTAATGCTTTAATGGAGCATCCTTGCTCTTCTTATTTCTTTTAAAGTCACTATAGATACATTAGAAGGACACAGTGAGAACAAAAGTAATATAGGGAAGATTCCAAAGGTAGTTCCAATTAGAATAGATAACAATTATTTACATAAAGACAGGTCAATAACAGATTTTTCTAATAATGTGTTTTCAAAATTATTGTATGAATTTGTAAAGACAATGGATGTAAGGGACTGATACGTATGCATGCAGTTACCTGCCTCTGTTTCTGAAGGAGTGACTTATCATCACCTCCCAGCAACGTATGGAATAACATGTAGTGTAATAGCTAGTTTATTTTATCAGACAGGAAAATTAGAATATTCTTTTTCAGATGTAGATAAAAATTTTGCGCAAGTGCCTTCCTTTAATAAACTAAACAAGGTCAAACCTGCTAGGGTATTAGGTGAATTTTTCTTAGAAACTAAAGAACTAACATTAAAATATATTTTTAGAAACAATTTGACGTGCAGTTTGAAGAAAGAGGAAAGGACATTCTTAACATGGTTGAAGAAAGGAGACTGAAAATGCAAAGAAAGGCAGCAGAAAGGAAAGTGGAGAAAACATTCTGGGATGTAGAAAGAGAAAAACACTTGAAAGGAGAAGCTAGTCCAACTATATCTTTAGATTGGCCTCAAAAAGGGAAATTTGGTATTCGAAGGAATCAAACTGTGTATGATAATTACTTTCTAGGTAATAGTTAGTGCCATGATACATACCGAATCATGGGTGGATGGGGATTTAAAGGCGGAAGAGATCCAGTCTTTCCTGGATTATATTTTATTTGTGGGAACAGGGCATATTATCGCTTGCCAGACCATTGGTATGGCACATGTTATGTAGGCCTGGTTTTTCCGAAAAATTTTCATATGGATAGAGGAGAAGATGGTGTACATAGTTTAAGTAATCATTTAGTGCGGAGTAAGAGAGAATCTTGGGCAGAAATTGTAGGTGACATTTTTGGAGCATTGATACCAGCAGTGGGAATATCTCTGAATGCAAACAAAATTAGAAGACTTTCAACAGTAGTGGATCGCTTGTCAACAAGCACCGCTGGAGGATTTTTATTGGTAGACACTGAAATGGATGCCATGCGTGCTATGGTAATGCAAAATCGACTTGCCCTTGATATATTATTGGCAAAAGAGGGTGGAGTCTGTGGAATGCTGAAAGTTCAACATTGTTGTACTTACATTCCTGACGAAAGCAAAGATCTGAAAATTTATATTAGGAATATTACTGAATTGCATGATGAAATTGTACCACTGGAGGTTGAAGGTGTTTGGTAAAAGATCGGAAAGAAAATAGCTGCTATTAAAAATGTCTTAGTAAAGCTTGGTAGTACATTTATAGGCAAAATATTGTTTCCATTAACATGTGTGATTTTCATAATATTAGTGATAAGATTAGGTTGTATTGGCTGTACAAATAATAAAAACAAGAAAAGAGTCAAAAGCGAAAAATTAAGAAGAAAAGACAAGAAACAAGAAAGGGAATTTGAGGAGATAGAATTGGAGGAGTGGAAGGAGAGTATGTATGAATCAGCAAAAAGAGAAGACGTAGGTGAAACTGAATTATGATTAAGAGCAAGAAAACATTTTAAAGATTCCGTAAAAGACAGAACAACATTTTTGGGTTGGTATGGTGATAAAATCACCAAAGGGGGGATTGCTGGAGCGGGTAATGCAAAAATTATGTATACCCTCCCCATTTTGCATGTTTATGCTAATTAAATTAATTATTCAATTATAATCGAACTAATGGATTGAAGTGGAAATTATTAATCAACCTTATTAATGACTGAAATACACGTGGGATTGCTTTGCAGGACTTTATTAATTCGTAAACTAAATTATGTACGCATACTAATGATAGACAATTAGAATATTGCATGATATATGTTGCTTTTGTGATGTATTTGTGATTTGTGCTTTATTTAGTAAGTATAAACCGCTTGAGTGTTGCTTATTGCTAGATAAATACATGCACAAATGGGTATTAGCGAGGGAATAACATTTTATTAGTTATTTGTATGTATTAATTACATTTTTGTGTTTCTTTTGCTTAAGTTGACCATTTGGGCCTGCCACAAAATGGCTGCCTCCGGTATCTAACTTGACCGTCGACGCTACACGAGGTTTGGGGTGAAGTGCGCCTGCGCTAACGCAAGCTACAGTGGCCTCGTCATGACCCTAACCAGACTGTATCCACCAAGGTCGCCCTGGGAAGCAAGCCAGCTTTTCAGAAAGCACAATAAGATGCCTCTTAAAACCGGAACAAGCAAGACTGATGATCTAAGAGACATTTTTTTGTGAGAACCCTGTCATACGATTTTCGATTGTCCAATCAGAGGAGCTGAAAACCCATACTTGTTACATTTTGTCAATGATTTTTACTATAAATTATGGTAGAATAGAGAGGTTGGTGCGGGTTCGTTTTTGGCTTTTCTCGATTTCCTGACGTTATGCTGAAGGAGAGGACGGTGACGCTGCAGGACAGCTGTTTCCCTGAATCTTTGACAGACTGAATTAATGCCCAAACTCCTGATGAACTGAAATTACTAAATTTGATGGGCATTAATTTGCGAGACTACCAGATTTTACTTAGAGGACGACAATTAGCCAGAATAGGTAAATATGATTGGCGACTTCATTAATTAGATAAAGATTGAATTGATCAACTACAGAATGAGTTGGGTTGTTTATTAATTGAAAATGTATTAATTTCAAGGTATATTAGAGAATTGGAAGTCAACCTAAACCTGCAACTAACTGATCCATCCCGATTTATGAGAGGAATACTAAAGGTGAAGTTCAGGGCCTAATGAGTATCAGAAGGTTGCGTAGATTTGTTGCTCATTAGGGTAAAAAAGGTAATTCCTTTCATGTCAGCGTTTGGAAGATAATCGCCTCCAGAGAAACACAGATTGATGGTGAATGAATGTTGGTGTTATGGGCCCCACCAGCGAATGTATGGATAGTGTATGTTTGTGAGATCTTTGGTCTGTGACGGAGGGAGGGATTTTGTACTCCACGCTGCAGCACCACTTTTATCCCCGGTGGCAGACTGTGAGTGGGGGTGACCTCCTTTGTCTAACCCTACACCTTTTCCGGGGTTGTCTCCAAACTGTCTAGGGTAACAAAGGGCAGACAGGCCTAGGCATGAGCTGCATTTATCACTATCAGGGAAGGCAGCCTTTAGAAGTGAGAAAGTGAATGGGAAGCCCTGAGGCTACCATTTGAAACTCAGGATGCTGTGTATAAACCTCAGGACATCCTACTCAAGAAAGCAGCACCCTGCCCCACACCCAATGCCCCTTTGTCCCAATGTCTGAAAGAAATACACAAAAAACCACAGGAGAGCCATTCACAGACTCTGAACACTGCATAAAGGTACATTAGTTTGTGCAGAAAAAGCCAGAATTTCTAACAGTGACATTTTCAGAATACTAAACTCCTATTTTACCACTACAGAGGGCTTTAAATTACAATTCATTTGAATGGAAGAACCATTCCTTTATCTGTTCCCTAACTAAAGTTATCACTTATTATGTGTTGTTACAAATAGAACCCTCATACCTTCTCTTCAGTACAATCCTGGACCTGTGGATACTTACAGAAGAAGGTCTACCCTGATTCCAGAGGACTGCTCTGCTGTCTGAGAAAGAAGACTCGATCTGCACCCTTTATACCAGGCTACCGGAATGACTCAATAACTCCAAGAGCTAGTTAGTTGGCCTCCTGTTCTTAGCTACAGGGGCATGACAAGCTTCACAGCTCTCCCTGCTGACATGCTGATCTGGACCTGACTTGACCTGCAATTGAACTCGTCTGATCCTTGCTGGTCTTAGTTATACTAAGCTCCTGATCCCCAGGAGACGTGGCATCAGTTGAGCTTCTCCTTGAAGAAAAGGAGAAATCCTGAAGTTTTGAGCCCTTCATGAGCCACAGACACGTCTCTTCGTACCAAACCTTTGCTGCCCACGCTGACCACCAACGCAAAGCTCAGGTGAACCTGACTCTCATGCTACAGTGATCTCCAGTGATAATAAAATAACACAAGATTTGCACTTTGAGCTACACCATTGACAGCCTGTAATGACCACCGGTGCGAAGATCCACAAACGATATCTATGATGTTCGACTGTAATTTTGCACCACAGCAATGACCATCTGCAATGCAAGGCCTGCTCTTCGCACTACAGCCACGACCACCCAGAACGCTCTCTCTGATCCCCATGGTCTTCTTCACCCCGAATGGAATTTTTTGTGCTGAACTTTAGAAGGTAACTTTTTCAGTGGGACTAACCTGGTCCTTGTATCCAGCCTGAAATCCATCACAGTCGGCCTGAGCTTGTGACTTTCAGCACGACCAACAAACCGTGAGTGATGCTTTCGCTTCTAGATTCCATACTTACCATAAACCAGTTAAATAGCATATCTCCGGTTCTACTGATTGAATTTTTGTAGTTTAGTGTCCAATAATTTATTAAAATTAACTCTGTGTTTCTAAATTGGTGTGGTGCTTTTCTTGTATTGTGATTTGTCTCCCTGCACATTCCCAGCTGACCTGCTACACTGGAGCTGCCATTGGACCTGTCTGAGCCCGCTGGACTCTGCTGGAGTGAGTTACTGATCCCCAAGAGGTGTCCTCCAGGTACTGGATCTTTAGTTTGGCATCGGTTGAGCTCCTCCTTGAAGAAAAGGATAATTCTTGAAGTTTTGGGCTCTTCAAGACCACAAACAGGCACATATGCGCCAAGATCTTTCTGCCAGTGGCCGACTCTTTACCATACAATGACCGCCAGCGACAAGCGGCAAAGCGAGATCTGCACTTCCTGCTACAGCATCAATAACCCCTGGTGACTGCCCATATGAAGCTCCAGCAATGAACATACATGACACCCTCAAGGATCTTTGTTTGCAACGCCCTGCCTGTTCTTCGTGCAACAGCAATGACCATCCATGACAGCCTCCCTGCTCCTTTCTACATCCTCTACTGCAAACGGAACTCTTTTCACTGTACTTTACAAGGTATCTTTTTCAGCAGGGCTAACCTTTTAACTACATCTGATCTGTGGTCCATTGCAATTGGCCTGAACTTGTGATTTTCACCCACCCGGTTTCACATGAGCATATACTGCATGTGTCGCTTTGTGCTTGTAGGCACTATACTTACCATAAATATTTGAATTTGCATATCTCTGGTTCCACTGGCTGGATTTTTGGTGTCTTAGTGTCCATAAAAGCTTTATTCGGAAAGCAAAGCACATCCATAAAAGCAAAATACAAAATACAGCATGATTAAAAAATTATCAATATGAGATTTTAACAGTCCAATATTTTATGGGGAACTGTTCTTTAGTGTAAAGGTTATCGAACAAAGGAATTGCAATGCATATCAGGTGCACAATATCTTATTAATAAACATTGTTCATTTAAGAATGCATTAGAAAAATGGTTATAACACACAATTTTTGAAAAATCGTTTAAGTGCAGCTGACTGTCTTAAGTTTGAAGTATTACAATTAAAGATTTGTTCGGTGCCTTATGCAAAATTTTAAAAACTTTACAATATTAAAACATATTGCAGGAGAGTCCAGCATTTGTAGGGCCAAGAGAGCAGGACGGCATTTGCGTAAAGACATTTGTAGCAAAAGGGGTTGCAGCCAGCGTTTTCTGGGTTCACAGAAAAATTTGCAAAAGAAAGTTACATGTAAAAGGGTCTGTAAAGAAATATCGTCACAGGGGCAGGTGGAAAGTTCCCTTGACCAGTCGTTGGTATTGGGAAAGGTGATGAGTCGGTGGAAATTGTTAAGTCTAAATCTAGTAAGTAGAAATACATCATAAGTTGGCAAATTTAAAATAAGGTAGGGCTCTATATTGTAGGAGGTTTGAATTAATAAGGAATGCTGAACAGAGGGTTTGCTGGCTTCAACTGCCAAACGGAGATCATCAAGATGTTTTAGACACTCCGCCTTGAATATTTTTCTAAGGATCTTTGAAAAGTCTTGGGGAGTAGTGTAAAAGTTGGAATGTCCCAAATCATTACAGAATTTGTGAACATAGTGTAACCAAGGAATATTATGGAAATGCACCAGTTTTTGACAATCCCTAATGATTGCTTGGGTTAAAGCAGTTTTTCTGAGGACCAAATACGATGCCACAACAAGATTGGTTGCAGTCGGATTGAATCAGTGATATATGGCAAACCCAGTTCTTGGTGGCAAAAAAAGGTTGATGAGGATTTGGGGACTGATAGTAAATATCTCAGAAAACTGTTTTCGGTTTTTTGAATGGAGTCAACTTCGGCGTATCCCCAAATACCTGCGCCGTAAATGGCTGTAGTAATACATTTTGGGCGGTAGATTTCCAAGGTTTCTTTAGGGGGTCTCTTTCCAAGTCTCTGGGTAAAAGAGACTAGGGCCATAGTGGACTTCAAAAACTGGAGATTTCTGGCCACGATTGCCCTTTTCCAGGTCCCCCTTTCGTCAATCACCACTCCTAGATAGGGGTAAGTTGTTGTGTGATCGATCTTGGTATTAGTAATATAAATACCAGGTCCCTTTGTTGATTTTTTGCCAGAGGTCATAATGAATGTTTTGGTGGGGTTTATTTTTAAGTTTAGGTTGGACATGAAGTTGTAATAACGATTCAGGGGCGTTGTAGTTCTAATGGGGTACGAGCGAGGATTACCGCATCATCTGCGTATAGTAAAGCGGGAATTGGACGGTTATTAATCTGGGGCAGGTCCTGGCTCCCTTCCAACATGGCTGCCTCCAAGCCGTTGGTATAGATGGTAAAAAGAAAAGGAGCCAGGACACAGCCCTGCCTGACTCCCCACTCAACCCTAAATGACGAGGATAACTGGCCCCCTGTGCCGAACCTCACTCTGGCGGTAGCGCCAGAGTAGAGATCTCTAATATAGTTAACTATTGTTGTGTCCACCCCCATATCCACCATTATAGACCATAATTTGGTGTGTGAAACACAGTCAAATGCTGCGGAGAGGTCACCATAAGCCATATAAAAGTTTCCTCCCTTTGCATTAACGTATTTCCCTCTTAGTAGGACCAGGTTCAGGACCTGGTCGATGGTACTCAGGCCCTCCCTAAAACCATATTGAAGGTCGGAGATGGAGTTGTTATGTTCCGTCCAACATTGCAGCCGATCGAGTAAAATACGACCCACCACTTTACCTAGAGAATCAAGTAACGAGATGGGCCGATAGCAGGACGGGCTATTTCGATCCCCCTTTTTAAAGATAGGAACCAAAATGGACTCCGTCCAAGAGTCCAATGGTCCGATTTCACTAGTGGCTTTCAGCACTCTAAGTAGTAGGGGGGCCCAAAGTTCAATGTTGGATTTATATAGATCCACGGGAACCCCATCCGGGTCTGGAGCCTTCCCTCCCCGGTTAGCTTTGAGTGCTAGAATAGTATCAGCCAAGGCGAAATCTATAGGGGGGACGTTGAAGGCATAAGTAGGAGCTTGCAACGTCTGAGCGAGGGGGCATGGAGATGGCAAGAGAGGGTCTGTAACGCTGAACATGTGCGATAAATGATTAGTCCATTCATGTTCGGTTATGGTAATCTCTAGAGTGCCACGTTCTTTTGGGCCAGAAAGGAATGAGGAGTTTATGACCTCCCAGAAAGCTGAAGAGTCCTTTAATTTGGAGCTATTTTGAAGGGCAAGCCAAAGTTCTTCTTTTAGTTCTTTTTTACGGTTCTTAAGGGACTCATTATATATTTTCCTGCGTTGGGAAACCTCTGCTTTGTCTCTCGGGACTCTCTTTAGGGCCTTTTTAAGTGTTTTGTGTGCCTTGGAGCAGGTAGAATTGAACCAGCTAGCTATTGGTTTCTTTTTGGATTTGGGAAAAATAGTAAGGGCCTTTTTTATCTCTGTGATGAGGATTTTAAAATTTGCAACAACCTCATACGTTGTAGAGGACTCCACCAGACAGATTGTAAAAGCTGCCCTGTTCCCTTCAACGATCTCCTTAAGAATTTTTTCTGGGTCAATACTGGACCATTTTAAGGCATAGCCGTTTGGTCGGTTCATTGACAGATTTTCTTGGGATAAAAAGTTTTTTGAATGGGTAATACAACCAGCTAATTCCATTGTAATAGAAATAGGAAAATGATCACTATATGCACAGTCATGGGTGGTAAAGTTGGTAATTAGATTGACTGCACTAAGAGACATTAATATAAAATCTATACAGGTCTGAGCACCTCTACCATGGTATGTGGGACTAATCTTAATGTTTGGGGTTATTAATTCATTTGAGAAAGTTATTTGTAGGAGGGAAATGGTTTCATTCATCAACAGACCTTTAGGAGAGTGAGAAAAATGAGTAAACAGAGATTCATTGTATTCCGTGAAGCCACAAGTGATGTTATTTTTTCTACATAGTGGTAGGTTAAAATCTCCTCCCCAGATTAGGATGGAATTTTTGGCTTGAGGCTGATTAAGATACTCTATAAGAAAAGAGCGAATTTCTTTCAGCAGACCAATGAGGTGGAAATCTTGCAAATTGTTATAAAAATTTACAATGAGCACGTGGGTAAGTTTATTAAGTATTAAGGATGTTATCTGGTAGTTGGGGTCTGTTTTTAGAACGCTAGTAGATTGGGCTGGAATAAGATTTGAGATGTAGGTTACTAAACCCCCCTTAGCCCGTCCTGAGGGAGAGGGAAGCGCTGGGGAAAAAACGGTATTGTAGCCAGATAGGTGAATGGAAGAAAGTGCCCAATGTTTCCTGCAGGCAGAGGATATCGTACTGCCTTACATATGCTAGCCAACCCTCATGATGGATTTTTGAGTGAAGACCTGCAATGTTCCAATAAATTGCACTAACCAAGTAGCAAGCAGGACATTTTTCTAATCTATTTGATGAGATTGATATGTGAGTTTTCTGGGCATGAGAGAAATCCTCTGGAATAGGGATCGGTTTGGGATCAAGATGGATTATAGTTGGAAAAGTAGTTTGAATGTCTATGGAGTTGGAAAGGAGTTGTGAATTCGCTTGTGTAAATTTATTAAAAAGAAAAGGTTGAGAAACGAATGAGGGTAGAGCATTACTCGGTGAGGAGGGCTCTAGTTCTGGGATCAGAGTTAAGAAACGTGAATCTTTAGTACTTAGTTGCACAGAATTTGAGATATTAGGAAACTTAGTGGACGAGGCTAGTCAATCTACCTCCTCTATTAATGACAATGAGTCAAATCTGTTTTGCGTGAGAATGGAGCCGTTTGGAATTTCTGATAAGTCGGAGGATGGCCGGTGGAAAAAACCAAGTGGTACAGAAAGAATTGCGGTTGGAGTAGGCAAGAGTTCTTCCTTTTGTGCTAAGATAGAACGGGCAACTCTAGGAGTTCTAAAGTTGACGATAATACAGTCGCCCTGGATGGTTTTTGGAGAGGGACCAATCCAGGCGACTCTCCGTACCATGATTATTTGATTGGAATTTAGCACGTTAAAGTGTTTATGTTTGACTAGCCAGTCCACCACTTTGTTTCGCAAGGAGACCCAGGATTCTGTCGCTCCCTGGACCAGAGGGGGAACACCAGTTCAAACTACAATGTATGGACAAGTGGCAGGCGGCAAATTTGGACATTCTAAATTTGAATGAGAACTTATATTCAAAATATTAGAATTACTAAATGGATAGGCTTTCTTTGGTTGGGAGTGTGTCGTGGGTAGATTCTTAACTATCGAACTCCTATCATGTGGAGGATAAGTGGGTGGTAGTAATGTTCCAGTAGACAGAGAAGAAGTATGATCCTCTGGGTGGCGAGAGAGATTAGTCTGGTGGACAGAGTGAGTAAAGGGTTGTGGTAGACCATCAGAACTCAGGGCACTTAATCTGGGTGAATCTTTAGTTTCTGTAATATGCTTCAATTTTAGCTCAAAGGACTTAAGTGTGTCATTTAGCTTTGAAAAAAGGCCAAGAGCCAAGGACTCAAGTTTGTGGTCGAGGATAGTCTTTATTTCTTCTGTAAACTATTTGGAGTTTAATTGCGAAACATTATCAGATAAAGTTACATTGAGAGTGGGTTGGTCAACTGGGAGAGGTAGTCCTTGGTTAGTTTGTGTGCCTACAGATAGCATTTTCGGTTTGGAGGAGTTGTTGCGTTGTTTAATTGCCCTACACTTTTTGTCAGTGAACCCCAGGGCCGTAACTTGTGGGTGTTTCACTTTCCCTCGGGTTTGTGGTCCCATCGTACAAGGTGTAATTGGATGAGAGTTAGTCTCACTAGTGCCAGATTGATTTTGTATAATAGGGATGATAGGCATGAGGGAAGAACTGGGAAAGGGCGAATTGGAAGGGAGAGGAAGGGTATTCTGAGGCAAAAGTCTGAGCGGGGACTGTTGGGAAGGGTCGATTGAGAGTCTACGCTCTATGAGATTTATTTATTTGCTTATTATAGAGTCGGCCCGAAGAAGATAAGCATCCAATGTCCCCACAGTGCTATTGCGTGTCTCCATGATTTTTGCACGGGTAGTATTACAATCAAGTGTCAGGAATGTAACCGAAACCAAATGTAACAGGCGAGATATGCACCAAACAGTACTCACAAGGCTTGAGCCAGGATGAAGTAAATGCACTTTCAGCAAATGGGCCGTGGTCATGAAACAGCACGGGTGGGAATAGCACTAGACAGAGACCTGGCTCAGCCCAGCCTCCATCGGCCTACGATGGCCTCAGAAGGTCCTGCCCTTGTCCCAGGCTTCTCCTGGTGCGTCCCGCGCGTGTCCTTGCGGGAGGAGGGACCAGTCACGCCTTTGTAGCGCCTCCTAGCGCGCTTTTAGATCGCTGTCAGATGTGCCGCCTGGGCGAGAGGTGCGGGGCTGCTGGTAGTTGTGGTCCTGGTGAGGGGAGGAGCTGAGCCCGGCCGGCACTGGAGCCAAAGATGGTAGTGGTCCTGTGCCTCAGCGGAGCTCTGCCGATTTAACACTGCTGCCCCACAGAATAATGCCGCCCCAGGGACTCGGCCCCAGTCACGCCTTTGTAGCGCCTCCTGGCGCGCTTCTAGATCGCTGTCAGCTGTGCCGCCTGGGCGAGAGGTGCTGGGCTGCTGGTAGTTGTGGTCCTGGTGGGCGGAGGAGCTGAGCCCGGCCGGCACTGGAGCCAGAGATGGTAGTGCTCCTGTGCCTCAGCGGAGCTCTGCCGATTTAACACTGCTGCCCCACAGAAAAATGCCACCCGAGGGACTCGGCCCCAGTCACGCCTTTGTAGTGCCTCCTGGCGCGCTTCTAGATCGCTGTCAGCTGTGCCGCCTGGGCGAGAGGTGCGGGGCTGCTGGTAGTGCAGACGACACCCAGCTCCTCTTCTCGTGTAAGAGAGGAGGAGACTTTGATGAGGAGAGTATCCGGGATTGCCTTGGGGCTGTGTTTCAATGGTTTCAACTGAACAGCCTCAAGTGCAATTCCGATAAGTCCGAGGTACTTTTCTTTGGGTGCGACACGGAGCCAGACTGGCAGGCTTGGTGGCCTACCAATATGTTCCCCCCAACTTGTTCATCCCAAATGGCTAAGAACTTGGGGGTCAAGATGGACAAGAGGTTGACTATGAAGTCTCAGATCCTGGGGGTGTCGGGCACTTGTTTCGGCCTCCTTAGGATGCTACGGAGGTTTCTTCCCCTCTTATCGGAGGAGCACAGGAGGCTGACTGTGCAGGCTCTGATAGGCTCCAGGCTAGATTATTCTAACGTTCTGTACCTGGGCCTGCCAGAGTACCTGCTACAGCGGCTCCAAATTGTGCAGAATGCTGCGGCGAGAGCGATTTTTGGCTTGAACAGACGCGTCAGTGCTGCGGGCTTGCTCCAGACCCTGCACTGGCTTCCAATCCGCAAGCGGATCGCCTTTAAGGCTTTGACCCTGACATATAAGGCCCTCCATGCGACGGGAGCAAAGTACCTCCAAAGGAGACTTGCCTTCTACCGACCGGCTCGTTCTCTGAGATCAGAATCCCTGTTTTTGGCGTCCGTCCCGCGAGTAAAGAGAGCGCGTTTGGGAGGTCGCTCTTTTGGACTACTGGCGCCACAGCTGTGGAACTCTCTGCCTCTTACACTTCGGGGAGCCACCAGCTTACTAGCTTTTAGAAAGGATCTCAAATCCTGGTTGTTTACTCAGTAGGTCCTGTCTCGTTCGTTGTTTTTCTTTGTCTGTGTCACTTTCTCTTTTAATGTGTTATGTTAACATACTGTAGCCTACCTTAAATAAAAGCGCCGGGACACTCTTTTTGAGTAGCCGTGCGCTCTATAAAAGCCATTTTAACATAACATAACATAACATAGTTGTGGTCCTGGTGAGGGGAGGAGCTGAGCCCGGCCGGCACTGGAGCCAAAGATGGTAGTGCTCCTGTGCCTCAGCGGAGCTCTGCCGATTTAACACTGCTGCCCCACAGAATAATGCCGCCCCAGGGACTCGGCCCCAGTCACGCCTTTGTAGCGCCTCCTAGCGCGCTTTTAGATCGCTGTCAGCTGTGCCGCCTGGGCGAGAGGTGCTGGGCTGCTGGTAGTTGTGGTCCTGGTGGGCGGAGGAGCTGAGCCCAGCCGGCACTGGAGCCAGAGATGGTAGTGGTCCTGTGCCTCAGCGGAGCTCTGCCGATTTAACACTGCTGCCCCACAGAATAATGCCGCCCCAGGGACTCGGCCCCAGTCACGCCTTTGTAGCGCCTCCTGACCCGCTTCTAGATCGCTGTCAGCTGTGCCGCCTGGGCGAGAGGTGCTGGGCTGCTGGTAGTTGTGGTCCTGGTGGGCGGAGGAGCTGAGCCCGGCCGGCACTGGAGCCAGAGATGGTAGTGCTCCTGTGCCTCAGCGGAGCTCTGCCGATTTAACACTGCTGCCCCACAGAATAATGCCGCCCCAGGGACTCGGCCCCAGTCACGCCTTTGTAGCGCCTCCTGGCGTGCTTCTAGATCGCTGTCAGCTGTGCCGCCTGGGCGAGAGGTGCGGGGCTGCTGGTAGTTGTGGTCCTGGTGAGGGGAGGAGCTGAGTCCGGCCGGCACAGGAGCCAAAGATGGTAGTGCTCCTGTGCCTCAGCGGAGCTCTGCCGATTTAACACTACTGCCCCACAGAATAATGCCGCCCCAGGGACTCGGCCCCAGTCACGCCTTTGTAGCGCCTTCTGGCGCGCTTCTAGAACGCTGTCAGCTGTGCCGCCTGGGCGAGAGGTGCGGGGCTGCTGGTAGTTGTGGTCCTGGTGAGGGGAGGAGCTGAGCCCGGCCGGCACTGGAGCCAGAGATGGTAGTGCTCCTGTGCCTCAGCGGAGCTCTGCCGATTTAACACTGCTGCCCCATAGAATAATGCTGTGTCTTAGTGTCAAATAATTTATTATCTCACAAGTGTAATAAGGTAACCCAGGGTTCGTTTATGGGAAAGGTAACCTTACAACAGTGAAAAATGACTTTCGTGGGTGGGGGTGGGGGAGGAATGGCCAACCGAGCATGATGTCGGATGCACAACGCTAGTCTTACAGTGCTGTGGCTCCCATGGACACTGATATCTTGAGACCCAGAAGATCTTTGCAACCACCCAAGCTGAATAACTTCGAGGAATGGTGGGGTTAGGCCTCTGATAGGTCCTCGAGGCTCAGGCAGGGGAGCCCTGAGAAGAACAGGAGAGGAGCCTGGACGGAGAGAGCCTGTATGATGGGGCTGGCCGGACAGGCCTGGTGATGCTGCAATCACCCGATTGGCTGGGGGACTTTGGCTATGACTGCAGATCTCAGGGGAAGTATGGAAATTCCCCTTTGGGTGGAGTTGGTGGTTTCTGAGGGGAGAGGCCGCACCGCGAATTTCCGTGATTCGGGTGGGAACCGACTGCCCTGCCCATAGCAGATCAAGAGGCGCAGGAGACGATGAATTCCACACTGCTGCCAGGGACGAGATTTTTCCCCCCACATTGCATTCTCCCTCAGAATTAGTTGAGCCCCTCCCCCCACTTCTCCAGGCCTGTCATAGTGGCAGGAATTCAGAGGAGTGAACCTATCCAATGCTGGGGTGAGTCCTTGGAAATCACGGCAAAGGGGCTCCCTCCCAGCACTTGTGTCTCCTGGCCGGTGAGGGGTCAGGTGGAGGGGCAAAGGGCAGCTCCTATTGCTGCAGCTTGGTGTGCTCAAACCCGGGGTGCCACCCATCAGAATAAGGAGGCCCTGGAATCAACAATTCTTCCCTTGTTTGCACAATATAACTAGATGCCTTGACTGGGCCCAGACATTAACAGGGCATGAGGAATCTGGAAAGAGGCTATACATCGGGAATCAGGAGCAGGAAATGAGTAAACTGTCTGCCTTGCACGTTGTTGGGGGGACAGTCATCCTTTTTGCCCTGATCACCCCCAATTTTTGACTCATACAGGAGTTTACTGACTAACCAGGCCCAGGGCCAGTGCTCTGTTTAAAAGGTATATGGTAATTAGGTTTAATTACAATTGGTATAACAACCTACCTGTAAGCCCCTAGAATATGGCAGGGCATGTAGGATTAGAGGCCCAGTAGATAGAATGTGCACTACTGTTGTGCCTACTATCATTTTTAAAGCCAGCCCTGCCTTGTAGGCTGCTTTTAAAATAAAACTGTGTCCAAATTCAACATTGGAATTAAATGTTCTTTCAAAGTCTTCAACCACCTTATTTTTACATGCAAGTCACCTCTAATGTCTACTGTAGGTGCCATTTTAAAATAAGCATAGGCATTATAAAACATGCTTTAAAAGCCCTGGTGAGGGAAAAACGGCCAGTTTCGTTTTTCCCCATTGTAGTTCACTAGCTCCGTAGGCTAACATTGGAAGGCTTTATTAAACTTAAGAAAGTCTAACTATGGGCATAAGTGAGCTAAACTGTGAGCTCAAAGTGACTAAATGAATCCAACAACTCCCCAATTTAGAGTGATTATAACTATGACAGAAAATAAATTATATAACTTGCTTTTCTTATGTACCTTAATCCAGCTCTAGAGCAGCCACTCATGATTGGCCATCCTTTGACAGGTTGAGCCAAAATGCTCTAATGAGGTATAAAGTGGTCTGAAAGACAAAAAAGAGAAATCTGGTGGGAATAGATCTAAAAGCTGCAGAGCAAAAGACAGGAAGGGGACTGGGTAGCCAAACTGGTCTTCAGAGAGGGAAAGACACTTACGAAAGAACCCAGGCCCACCCCCGCTTCCTGCACCTCCAGCCACATGTAAGCCCCTGAAAATGAATTAGTAGAGGGGCTGAAAGGGGAGTGTTAGGGAAAGTTAGCCACACCTGTAGGTTGGATTAACCAGACCTGAAGCTCCAGGAGAGATGTTCTCATTTTTTTTCTTCTGAGAGGGACAGTGCTTTCTGGGAGAAGAATATGCCACACTTCAGGTGAAGTGGTCATTATTGAGAGTGACAGCCAGCACCCCATTGGACAGGGGTGCCCCCCTACTTTCCAGGCGCCGTCATCAACTCATAAGCTTGCCTGATGAAGCGCCTCGATTGACGTTGAGAGAAAAAGCTCCCCAAAACATCGACTAAAACAGAAGGTAAAAACTTGACCGGGCCCTACTGCTCAGGGTATCCAACCTGCTCGCCATCGGGGTCAGCCTGAAACTTTGACTTTGCCCCAGTCAAGCCCGACCACATGTCCCAAGTTTGCACTTTTGGCTTTTAAGCACTAGAAAGAATTTAATTTTTAAAATGGCATATCTCCGGTTTCCTACATTGAATTGTTGTCATTTTGGTGTCAGTTTTATCATTAAAACATTTTCTATTTTTTATAAATTGGTTTTGAAGTTTTATTTTTTGTGCTGTGTCTTACCTATGCACTGTTATTGAAGTTTTTTAATTCGTTACACAAGTTATGCCTGTCTGCTTGTGAGCCAAGCTACCAAAGGGTGAGAAAGGATTAATATTTATTGGGACTTGACTGGGCCTTTTGTGATTGTGGTGTTCTTACTAACTGTTGGTACATATCTGCACCGACTACTAAACCACCTTCCAACATTTGGGGCCCGATTCACAAAAGTAATCTGAGACAAAATCCTAACTTTACGACTTTCAGTATTCACAAAGGGCTTGTAGGAGTAGTAAAGTTAGGATTTTGTCTCAGTTAAACTTATGTTTTTGTCTTCAGTTAATCTTAAAACCAAAATTTACGTTTAACTGAGACAAAATCCTAGTTTTACGACTTTTGGTATTCACAAAGGGCATTAAACTTAAGACCACAACTTAAGTTAATCTGAGACAAAATTCTAACTTTACTACTTCTAAATGCCCTTTCTGAATACCGAAAGTCGTAAAGTTAGGATTTTGTCTCAGATTACATTTGTGAATTGGGCCCTTTGTTTTTACCTGTGTTTAAACCAAACCATACAGTATTTAAGTGAAGTTCTTTAAAAATCCACATAATTGACATAAAGCAAAAAATAATTTGATTTTTTTAAATTTGCACTACAGTTTTTTCTTTTCTTTTTTCTTTTTCTAAATTGTTTTATTTCAGTTTTGCAAAGTTTTTTGTGACCCAACACTAGGGATTCCATTGAGCTTTTTTGGTATCTCTTGTTCTGGCTAACCTGCCTAACTTCACTGTAGATGAGCTTAGGATTTTGTGAAGGGCTATGGGGCTACCAGCTCTCGGCCTGGGCAGAGATAGCTCCAGCTATAGAAGGAAAGAAGAAGGAGGATGACCCCTCCAACAACCTCCAGGAGGAGGATGACTGCTTGTCCACTACTTCTAGCACCAGGTCCAGGGGGGATGAGAGGCTCCCCCACAGAGGTGTACTTCAGAGAGTGAGAGTTTGAGGCTCGGCTAGCTTACATATCTATGAAAGAGAACAAGTGGGAGATGGCCAAACTGAAGAGGACAAGTCAGGAGAGAATAGATGGTGGCTACGAAGAAGAGGAAGGTGGTGAAATGTCCTGGGGTGGTGGCTTTGATCCAAGATTACCTAAAGGGATTGTTCCCAAGTACCAAGGAGGCGATGACATTTATAAGTGGTTGACAGCATTTTAGAGGGCCCTTAGGATGAGGAGGGCTAACTTTCACTACTGGGGTTCACTCCTGTGGGAGATGATCCCAGTAGCTGGGTGGGATAGGCTCATGACTATAGACGGTGAAGCGGCAGAATCTTACTCCTAAATGAAGCAGTGTCTGATCGGGAAGTTTGGTCTCAGCACAAAGCAGTACAGGATAAAGTTCAGGGACACCATAAAGTCAGCACCAAGTCTTGCGTGGACTTTGTAAAGGGCTGGATACAGGGTAACATGGTAAGTACTTATGAGGGGCTGTACAATTTGTTCATGAAGGGGCACATATTGACTAACTGTCCCACAGAAAAGTTAAACCAGTATCTAGTTGACTCTAAGCTTCCTGGTCCCAGGGAACAGAGGGAGACAGCTGATGAGTGGGTAGGAACCAGGTGGAAGCACTGAGAGATACTAGGAGCCAGTGTGACTGTGGTCATAGATAAACTTACCTCTCCAGAGCAGATCATACCTGGTGTGTATAACAATGTAACCCATGCAGACATCAGAGCCAAACTCCATCCCATGGCAATGGTGAGTTTGGAATGGGGAGTTGTGACAGGCCCTAAGACGGTCCTTGTGTCTCCTGCCCTCCCAGTAGTGTGTCTGCTGGGAAATTACCTCGAAGCTTGTGACTGGTCAGGAGTGGAGGGGACGGTCCATGCAGGAATGCTGGACCTCCCTGTGTGGGTATGTGCTGTGACTAGGTCACAGAATGCACAGAAGGATGTTGGACATTTTCACCTAGGGGCAATGGGCCAAGCCTCCAATGACGAGAGAAAGGGCACAGGGTCTGGTGAGCCAGGCCAAATACCTCCAGAGGCACAGGAGGAATCTGACCTCTGAGGAAGGGATTCCTGCCCAGCAAGATCTGTCAAATTTAGCAGAATTTCAAGGAGCTGGTGGACCCTCCAGAGAGGAGTTGTGCCAGGGACAAAGAAGGTGTCCCACTCTTGAGAGCCTGAGGCAGACTGCCTCCAGGCAAGAGAAGGGTGATGTCAGTGGATTCCACAAGCTCTACTGGGAGGATGGAGTTCTCCAAACTGAGGCCAGAGACTGCAAAGAAGGGGAAACCAGAAGTTTGGCAGTCCTCCAGAAGTACAGAGAATCCCTCCTCACGTTGAGCTCTGACATCCCCTTGGCCGGATAGATGGGTCAGAGTACACAGTGGGCAAGCCAAAGGCTCCCTTGATACCACTGCCAGTGGTTGAGACTCCTTTTGAGAGGGTGAGAGGGTGGACATTGTTGAACCTCTGAACACACCAACTGAATCAGGCAACAGATATTTTGGTAGTAGTGGAGCATGCCGCAAGATAGCCAGAATCAATACCTCTCAGAACAGTTGCTGCTCCCTCACCAGAGTGGGTTTCCCAAAGGAGGTGGTGTCAGATAGAGGCACAAATTCCTTGTCTGGCTATCTGAAAGCGATGTGGGATGAATGTGGTGTTACCTAAATGTTCACCACACCATATCATCCCCAGACTAATGGCCTGGTGGAAAGGTTCAGTAAGAAACTGAAGGGCATGATCTGGGTTTGGCTGGCAAACTCAAGATGAGATGGGATGTTCTCTTCTCATACCTGCTGTTTGCATACAGGGAGGTCCACCAGGAAAGGGGTTATTTTTAGCCCCTTTGAGCTACTGCTCGGGCACCCTGTGAGAGGGCCATTGTGTCTGATCAGAGAGTCTTGGGAGAAACCTCTCAAGGAAGCCAATAATAATGTGCTAGACTATGTAGTAGGCCTTAGATACCGGATGGCAGAGTACACAAGGAGAGCAAGCAGCAACCTGGAGGCCAACCAAGAGCTCATGAAGCTCTGGTATGATCAGAAGGCTACTATGCCTGAGTAAAAACCTGGACAAGTGGTGTGAGTGTTTGAGCCTGTGACTTCGAATGCTCTCTGGGATATGTGGACTGGGCCCTGTCCAAACTTAGAAAAGAAGGGTGAGGTTACCAATCATGTAAATCTGAACACACCCAGGAATCTCCACGGGTCATGCATGTGAACAGATTGAAACCCCATCATGCTGATGGTAACTCATGGAGGAAACTGAGCCACTACCAGATCTCCGCTTCAGCAATGTGCAAGATGGGTCGGTGGAGGGAGTTGTACTCTCTCCCAAGTTGACATACCAACAGGATGAAGACTGCAAGCAGGTGCTGGGGCAGTATGCTGGTCCATACTCCTTGACCCTAGGTATTAGCAACTGGTGTGTGCATGATGTTGATACTGGTGACAGCCTACCTGTCAAAAGCAAGCTATACAGGTTCTCTGACCAAGTCAGAGATAGCATAAAAGCTGAAGTAGATAAGATTCTTGAGTTCCTGGTAATGAGCCCTCTGACTGTCCGTGGGCCAGCCCAGTGGTGCTGGTACTCAAACCTAATCCCTGAAGGGCAAAGAAGGAATTATGGTTCCGTGTGGACTACAGAGGAATGAATGCAGTCATCTACACTGCTGCTCACCCTATATCTAGAGCTGATGAGCTCATTGATAGGTTAGGGGTAGCATAGTCCCTGGGTACATTCAACTTGACTTCAGGCAACTGGTAGATTGCGCTCAGGGAAGAAGTAAAGGATAGGTCAACATTCTTAACTCCTGAGGGTCACTCTCAGTTCAAAGTGATACCCTTTGGTTTAAAGAATGTACCTGGCACTTTCCAAAGGTTTGTGAACAGAACTCTCACTGGGTTGGAAACATTTAGTGAGGCTTATCTGGATGGTGTAGCTGCATACAGCTCCATGTGAGAGGATCACCTGGTCCACCTAAAGGAAGGGCTTCAGGCCTTGCAGCAGGTGGTCCTGACTATCAAGGCAAGCCTATGCCAGATAGGGCAGAGTTCAGTGGTGTATTGGGCCACCATCTAGGTAGAGGCCATGCACAACCACTCTAGCCCAAAATGCAGACCATTCTAGATTGGGAGGCTTCTAAAACTCAGACACAGGTCAGGGCCTTTCTTGGCCTAACTTGGACCAATTGTATATGATCTTGCAATAATTATGGCCATCCATTGTATAATACTGCCTTTAGCTCTATGATGCTCATTCTTGATTGTTAGAAAAGGTAGTCGGACCGGGAGGGTCGGCCGGGGTCAGGAGGAGAGGTCTCCGGGGAGAGCCGTCTCCAGCGATCGTACAGACAAGTAACTTCCCCCCCACAGACAGATATCACACACGGATAAGGTTCAGCGTTCTTTATAAGCACTTATTTAAGGTACGGTTGAATGGTACAAGGAGGTCTGGACTCAGGGGTCCCCTCGATTAGAGTCTCGCAAGGTAGGGAAGGGGGTAGCGGGGCAGTCTATTTACCAATCAGGTAGTTCTGATGAGATGATGATGAGCTCACAATCCTCGAGCTTGGTGGTTAGGTGGTACGGGCCGCGGCAGCGCCAGCAGGTCCCGGTGTGGATGGTCGATACAACGGGCCGCGGCAGCGCCAGCAGGTCCCCGGAAGATATACGGTCCGCGGCAGCGCCAGCAGGTCCCGGTGAGGATGGTCGTTACAACGGGCCGCGGCAGCGCCAGCAGGTCCCAGGAAGATGACTGTTGCAGAAGGCCGCGGCAGCGCCAGCAGGCAGGACGATGGTTCACAAGAGCGGGCTACGGCAGCGCCAGTAGACCGTCAAGGTTGAGTTCACTCGGTGTCTCTCGACTCCAGGATACAACTGCCTTCCTGCTCCGGAGCTGCCTCAGTTATAGGGCTGGTGCCCTTTGATGTCCGGACCCTCGCACTTGGAGGTCGGAGGGTCCGGGATGAAGGTGTCCAGACACCCAGCAGGGGGTGGAGCCAGTGCCTGGGGGAGCTGGGGGCGATCGGCACCTGGCGGGGGAGAGCCCTTGACAGTCCGTTCTCCCATTGACTTGCCAAGTGGTCCGCTCACCTCCTGGGTGGATGGTGGTGCCGGGATGTCGGGGCCGGCCCGGCCCGGGGTTAGGGTCGAGGGGAGGCCATGCGGCCGCGTGGTGCAGGGCCCCAGATGGCGGCTTGACCCGGCCGGGGAAGCCGGTGGGGATGGACCCCGTGATGAGTAGGGGTCCGAGGGCAGAGGGTCCGTCGGGAGACGGAGTACAGGTGCTTGTCGTGGGGATATGCCAGGTGGGCCGGAGTTCGGGCCCTGTCGAGCGGGGAGGGAGCAAGCCGTCTGTGAGGCCTGTCCAACATGCGTCCCCCCCAGCTGAAGGCGGGGAGGGTCACCCATCTCCTTGGGGACTCTCTTCGTCGAGGCGGAAAAAGCGGGACAGGCCATCCGCGTTGGCGTGGTCTTGGCCTGGTCGGTGCTCCACGGTGAAGTCCATTCCCTGCAGGGAAAGGGACCAGCGCAAGAGTTTTGGGTTTTCCCCCCGCATCTGCAGCAGCCATTGCAGGGGTCGATGGTCGGTTTGTACCCGGAAGTGGGTACCGAAGAGATAGGGTCGGAGCTTTTTGAGGGCCCACACTACTGCAAATGCCTCCCTCTCGATGGTGCTCCAACGCTGTTCTCGGGCCAGGAGACGTCGACTGATGAAGGCCACCGGCTGGTCATGACCTTCGGGGTTCAACTGAGAGAGGACGGCTCCGATGCCGTGGTCGGAGGCGTCGGTCTGCACCACAAATTCCCGACTGTAATCGGGGGCCTGGAGCACCGGGGCGGTGCACAGGGCGGCCTTCAGCTCCTCGAAGGCCGCTTGACAATCAGGAGTCCAGTTGACCCGCTTCGGTTGGTTCTTGGATGTGAGACCCGTGAGGGGCCCCACGATGCTGCCGTAGTCCTTCACGAACCGCCGGTAGTAGCCGGTGAGCCCCAGGAAGGCTCGGACTTCGGTCTGGGTGACGGGGGGCTGCCAGGACTGGATGGCAGCAATCTTAAGTTGTAGTGGGGCCACCAGCCCGCTCCCCACTTGGTGCCCAAGGTAGGTCACAGACCCTTGGCCAATCTGGCACTTGCCGGCCTTAATGGTGAGGCCGGCCCGCTGGAGGGCGTGTAGGACCTCCTGGAGGTGACGGAGGTGGTCGGACCAGTGGCGGCTGTATACAGCGATATCGTCCAGGTAGGCAGCGCTGAATTCTTCAAGTCCCGCCAAGACCTGGTTCACAAGGCGTTGGAACGTGGCGGGGGCATTCTTCATGCCAAAGGGCATGACCTTAAATTGATAGTGGCCATCGGGGGTAGAGAAGGCTGACCGTTCCTGAGCCCTGGGTGTGAGGCCGATCTGCCAGTAGCCCGCCGTTAGGTCGAAGATACTAAGGTAGCGGGCGGCACCCAGCCGGTCGATCAGCTCGTCTGCTCTGGGGATGGGATGAGCGTCGGCCTGGGTGACAGCGTTCAAGCCCCGGTAGTCGACGCAGAATCTCAGTTCAGGGGCGGAGCCGGGGGCAGCGGCCTTGGGAACTAATACGACCGGACTGGCCCAGGGACTGTCCGAGGGCTCGATGACCCCGATCGTGAGCATCTTGGCCACTTCCTCCCCGTCCACGAAGCCGTCCTTCTCCTGAGTCTTCAGGAGATCCGGGAGGGGCTCGGAGTCTTCTTCTGTGCCACTGTCTGTAGCCATCAAGAGGCTTAGTTCGGATCGCACAAAGTGTGGTTTGAGCCGGTTGGTGTGGAGGACCCGAAGGGGGTTCCGGGAAGACCCCATGTCGATGAGGTAAGTGACGGGGCTTTTGCGCTCGACCACTTTGAAGGGCCCCGTCCACTTATCCTGCAAGGCACATGGTTCGGTGGGGGACATCACCCATACTTGCTGCCCAGGCTCGAATTCAACGGAGGAGGCATTGTGATCATACCACCTCTTCATGTCCTCCTGGCTGGCCTCGAGGTTCGCCTTGGCCATCTCCCTGAAACGCCGGGTCTGGTTTCGTAAGGCCAGGATGTATTTGAAGACGTCTGGAGGGGTCGTGAGGGGGGCCATCTCCCAACCTTCCTTGACTAGGCTGAGGGGCCCTCGCACAGGGTGCCCGTAGAGGAGTTCAAAGGGGCTAAAACCGAGGGACTTCTGGGGAACTTCTCGGTAGGCGAAGAGGAGGCACGGGAGCAGTACATCCCACTGGCGACGAAGAGGCTCTTCCAATCCCCCAATCATCCCTTTGAGAGTGCGGTTAAAACGCTCCACTAGTCCGTTCCCTTGGGGGTGATAGGGGGTCGTGAATCTGTAGGTGACCCCGCATTGTTGCCAGAGGGACTTCATGTATTTGGATATGAAATTCGTACCTCGGTCGCTGACGACTTCTCGGGGGAAGCCTACCCGGGAGAAGATCCCCATCAGGGCCCGGCCAACCACCGGAGCGGTCACTGTCCGTAGGGGCACCGCCTCGGGGTAGCGGGTGGCATGGTCCACTAGTACCAAGATGAACCTGTGTCCTTGCGCCGTGCGGGGGTCCAGAGGTCCCACAATGTCTATCCCCACCCTCTCGAACGGGGTGGTGACCACAGGGAAGGGTTGCAGAGGGGCTTTCAGCTTCCGACCACTCTTCCCGCTGGCTTGGCACGTGGGGCAAGATCGGCAGTGGTTCAGGACGTCATTCCTCATTTTCGGCCAGAAAAAGTGGGTCACCAGGCGACTGTACGTTTTGTCCTGGCCCAGGTGTCCAGCCAGGGGGACGTCGTGGGCCAGGTTGAGCAGAAAGTCTCGGAAGCGGAGCGGTACCACCAGAACTCGACCGGCCCCCAGCTCGGCGATTATTTGCTCGCTGTAGAGCAGGTCGTTATCCCAGTAGACCCAGTGGGTTCCGGTGGTGTCCCCGGCGTTTTGGGTGCTGGCTTGTTGGCGGAGTCCCTCGAGGGAGGGACAGGTCTTTTGTTCCTGGCGGAACTGTTCTTGGGTGGGCCCCCCTTCTTGCCGCCACTGAGCCAGATCCGGAAGGTCCTGGTGTTGCGCGTCTTCTTTGGTAGTCGGGTCCGTTAGGTCGGACTCGCCGTTGTCCTCTACGGGGGCAACCGGGGGCGGAGGTGCTGGCCATTCGGTTTCTTCTGATCGGGGGGCGGCACGGGCGGCCATGGATCGGGTGGTTACGCAGGCCCAGTCCGGGAGGCCCAGCATCCCCAAGTGCTCTCTTCTCTCGACGGTGGCCCACGGGGAACTCTCGAGGTCATTCCCCAGGAGGCAGTCCACGGGGGCATCGTCCCGGACCGTCACCTTCAGTAGGCCGGAGACCCCTCCCCATTCAAACGGGACGCAGGCCATCTTACACATGCTCTCAGAGTTATCCGCCGAGCGGACGGGGCAGAGAATGTTCGGCAGGATCTGCTCGGGCTTTACCAGGTGACAGCGGACGGCCGTCACGCTGGCGCCGGTGTCACGCAAGGCCTCGGCTCTCTGTCCATTAATGGTCACCCACTGACCGTATTTTCTGGTGTTGGCGGGTAGGGGAGCCCGCGGAACCATGTCTCTTCCCCCTAAGCATGCCAGGACCATGGCGGCCGGTTCCCACCCTTGCTGGGCCGGCTCATACTCTTCGGGTCCCTCCGATGATTGCTCTTCCCCGAGGGCAGCGGCAGCTACCTGGCGGGGCTTGGGTGTTTGGTTCTGCGGGCAGCTCGGGTCATTGGCGTAGTGGCCGACTCGCTGGCATCGGTGGCACGTGACGTTGGCCCGGAACCCAGGACGCAACGGGGGGTTGCTCCGGCCGGCCGGAGGCGGGGTGCTGGCCACGGGGGTTGCCGGCAAGGCGTCTCTCCCTCGCCCCTGGCCTCCTCCTCCACCCCGAGGACGGTGCTGGCTTTGGTTGCTTCGATTCTGCTCGTGTGGCCCTCTCCGGCCCACTCGGGTGCTTTCCCATCGGTCAGCTTCGGCGGCGAGCTGCCGGGGGTCAGTCAGCTTACTGTCGAGTAGGTGCTGCCTGAGCTCGACGAAACAGTTGTTTGACAGGTGCTCCCATACCATAAGGTTGAAGAGTTGTTCGTAGGTGGTGACCTGACTTCCCTTGATCCAACCCTCGAAGGCCCGGCTGAAATAGTTCACGTATTCTACCCAAGTTGTACCTGGGATCCGGGTGCAGTCTCGGAACCTCTGGCGGTACATCGCGGGCGTGAGGCCGTAGCGGGCGAGGAGGGCAGCCTTCATGTGGTCGTAGGACGACATTTGGTGATCGGGGAGCTGTAGTAGGGCATCGCGACCCTCGTTGATAAATCTCCCCCAAAGTCCGGCTCCCCAATCACTCCGGTCGATCCGGTGGGAGGTCATTGCGATCTCATAGGCTTTAAACCACTGTTGTATGTCGTCTTCTCGGACATACTCGCGGACCACATCCTTGGGGATGTGAACTTTTTTCTCAATTGGCCCCGGGGTGTGTGGTCGCTCAGGCACCCCCAGTTCCTTATTCTGTTTGCGCAGTTCTATTTCCGCCAGTCGGCGCTCGTGCTCGAGCGTTATTTTTTTCTCTTCCAGCTCTCTCTGTCTCTGCTTTTCTTCTCGTTCCTCTCGAAGCCGCATATGCTCGAGGTTGAGTTTCTGTTCAGCTAACTTGAGTTCCCCATCCATCTTGAGTCGTGCCATCTCTAATTCGTGTAATCTGACTCTGTCTCTTTCTCGTATCTCCTCCTGCGAGAGGCCCGTTCCCCGTTCCTCGGGAGCCGTGGCGTTCCCCTCTGGTGTGATGCTGTTTTGGTCTGGTGTGACGCTGCTTTGGTCGGAGGGTCCTGCGACCCCAGTTTCTGTCCATGACTCAAGAGCGCGCTTTAGATCATCCTTGGTACTCAGGCCGGTGGTAGCAATGCCAAGTTCTATGCAAAATTGTCTCAGTTCGCGGTGGTTGTATTCTTCTAATTTCTCCATTTGGAACTTCTCGGTGGAGCTGCTATCTTTGGTCGACATCGTGTTTTGTCGTGGGGTGAGCTACTCTCTGTACGATTACGCGTTGATTCGGATCGCGCCGCTGGCCACCAATGTTAGAAAAGGTAGTCGGACCGGGAGGGTCGGCCGGGGTCAGGAGGAGAGGTCTCCGGGGAGAGCCGTCTCCAGCGATCGTACAGACAAGTAACTTCCCCCCCACAGACAGATATCACACACGGATAAGGTTCAGCGTTCTTTATAAGCACTTATTTAAGGTACGGTTGAATGGTACAAGGAGGTCTGGACTCAGGGGTCCCCTCGATTAGAGTCTCGCAAGGTAGGGAAGGGGGTAGCGGGGCAGTCTATTTACCAATCAGGTAGTTCTGATGAGATGATGATGAGCTCACAATCCTCGAGCTTGGTGGTTAGGTGGTACGGGCCGCGGCAGCGCCAGCAGGTCCCGGTGTGGATGGTCGATACAACGGGCCGCGGCAGCGCCAGCAGGTCCCCGGAAGATATACGGTCCGCGGCAGCGCCAGCAGGTCCCGGTGAGGATGGTCGTTACAACGGGCCGCGGCAGCGCCAGCAGGTCCCAGGAAGATGACTGTTGCAGAAGGCCGCGGCAGCGCCAGCAGGCAGGACGATGGTTCACAAGAGCGGGCTACGGCAGCGCCAGTAGACCGTCAAGGTTGAGTTCACTCGGTGTCTCTCGACTCCAGGATACAACTGCCTTCCTGCTCCGGAGCTGCCTCAGTTATAGGGCTGGTGCCCTTTGATGTCCGGACCCTCGCACTTGGAGGTCGGAGGGTCCGGGATGAAGGTGTCCAGACACCCAGCAGGGGGTGGAGCCAGTGCCTGGGGGAGCTGGGGGCGATCGGCACCTGGCGGGGGAGAGCCCTTGACAGTCCGTTCTCCCATTGACTTGCCAAGTGGTCCGCTCACCTCCTGGGTGGATGGTGGTGCCGGGATGTCGGGGCCGGCCCGGCCCGGGGTTAGGGTCGAGGGGAGGCCATGCGGCCGCGTGGTGCAGGGCCCCAGATGGCGGCTTGACCCGGCCGGGGAAGCCGGTGGGGCTGGACCCCGTGATGAGTAGGGGTCCGAGGGCAGAGGGTCCGTCGGGAGACGGAGTACAGGTGCTTGTCGTGGGGATATGCCAGGTGGGCCGGAGTTCGGGCCCTGTCGAGCGGGGAGGGAGCAAGCCGTCTGTGAGGCCTGTCCAACATTGATTTATTGTGACCATTCTTCACATGATTCTGTCTCTCCCTTATACAATGGTAAGGATAATCCCTGCCATATAGGAGAGATCCCTAGTATTTTATGATAAAATTGACATTAAAGTCTGAATCTGCCCATGCATAATAATATATAAATCAGTACTTATTGAAAAATGACAAGATGATGGGTGAGGCGTAAACTTGTATTTTCTAAAAATTAAATGATTACACTTGGTACAAAGACATTTCTTTATGAAAGGGACAATCTTTTGTTTGTGCAAACTGAGCTTATTTGCAAAATTAACAGTTTAAATCCCTTGATAAAAGGTTAGCATTTTCAGACACTAGCAAGTCGCCAATTTAGATAGTGATAAAGTATAAGGAATATAATAATAATAAATATGCAAAAAATAAGCATTTTTTGTGGGAAACTCATTCTGCAGTCAGATGGCAAAAGGCTGATTTTAGTTCGTCCGTAACAAAGGATGTTTCATGCTATGGCTATAATTTTCTGGAAAGTGTGAAGGCAAGTAGGACCAGATGTCCTTTAGCACTGGTATTTTGGTGACCCGAGTTACATTTTGTGAACTGGCCTAAGGAACAATAGGTCCTTTCCCAAAATTCCAAATAGGAGTGGATCACAATCTAAATACCTCATTACAATTGATGAGCTAGGTCACAAATTGACACTCAGTGTGATTGGACTACAAAGTCAGGGATGGTGGCTGGCAACAGTAAGCAGAACACCAAATATGTAATCATGTTTAAATAACGTTTTTTTTAATGCAGCCAGTTATCCTTAATGAAAACTAGACTGTGTTTTCTAGTGAGTTCTCAGTTACAACAGAAGACTGAGGATTCACTTATATAGAGAAGGAAGGAACAATAATTTCAGAAAAGATCCTTTATACATTTTGAAAAATTATTCATCATCTGACATTTCATATTCAGCTTATCTGGCCTGCATGCACTGAATATATATTTTTACCCGAATTTTAGGGAAATTATGCAGAAAATATCACAGTTGAGCCAATAGGTTTTAAAAAATGTCATAGGGTGGGTTAGTCCTCCTTAAAAATGGCTAATTTCACATGACACTAAATCTTGGAATATTCCATTATTGCCATTTCAATATCCTTGGATTTTTTTTTTTAACCTCAAATTTTATTTGGTCATTTTGCAATATATCGGGCGGAAGCCCCACAGCGGCATACATGATCATTTGAACAGCATATGCAGTAATAACCATTTCCACCAAAATAAACAGCCCCTGCCAAACATGCAGGTAAACCAAAAATAAAAGCAATATAAACAATATGAAGACAGTGGTCAGATCCAGAGAAAAATCCTTGGAATTTTGTTCAAACTATGTGGAACTTACTCTAAAAATGCACCATGTGGGCTTAATTCGGGAGGTATAGACTTAGGGGCACATGCATCAAACTCCTCATTTGCGATTACCAACTAGCGATTTTGAAGGAATCGCCGTTTGGTAATTGCCAATGCCTATGCATGTAGGAATCACAATAAAAATTGTGATTCCTTAACTTTAGGTAATAGCGATTCCAAAATTAAGAATCACTATTAGTTAATGTGACTCCATTCATTCCTATGGGCCTACAGGCCCATAGGAATGAATGGCAATGCATTCGTAAATTGCGGTTATCAAATTGGTAATCGCAAATTGCGAATGCAAATTCAAGGGAGCCCGGGGGCCTAAGGCCCCCCTGAAGCACCCCCTAAAAATAGGTAAGTGTGCACATGTGAAGCACACAAATGCCCTAAGGGCATGTGTGCGCTGCATGGCACTTTGAAAAATGCATTTTTGTATGTTTTTAAAGCGTGCACAAATTACTATCACCTTGAATTTGATTATAATTAGCGTTTCCTAAATGCACAGTTCCCATTTAGGAAAGGCTACGTGCATCACCTTCAGGGAATCGCTAAATACATTCACAATTTAGGGGATCGCAATAAATTCTGATTCCCTAAATTGCCAATTGCCAATTGCCAAAAAGGTACAGGCATCAGAAAAGGCCATTTTACGATTGCAAGCGGCTGATTTTTGCTAATCGCACTGTTTTCGATCGCAAAATAGTTTGATGCTTGTGCCCCTTATTCACTTGACATGTTTGTCTAGTCCAATTAGATTCTTACTTTAAAAGCTCAATAGCTTGCCACTGGATAAAATTTAACAACGTTGTGTTGGATTGTCTTCCCAGAATTAGTATCTACTTGCTTTCATCTATGCTGGCTAATATACTGTCCTTCCTGAGCACATTTTTAATACTAAATGAGGATATGAATGAGCTTTTTCTACCCTGGATGGGCTCTTGTTTGAAAAGAATACTAGTGTTGGGGAAGGTCAAGCTTTCTTACCATCCCTGGATAATTTTCACATTTTGTAAGTAATCTTCACTTTCGGGGAGTGTAAGGAAATGGATTATCAATTGGGAGATATAAGTTCTACTCGGGCAGTAAGTCCCAAAATTCTGTTGGGTGAAACATGGTTTTGAAAATTTAAACTTGGGCTCAACCCCTGATACCTATGGCACAGAGCAGGCAAGTTTAATGTGCAAATAATGTCTAGCATTTAGCAACACTAAAATAGTTAAAAAAAAACTCAAAACATAACACAATAAAAAAAATGACAATCAATTTATATAAATTTGGAAAACTAAGATATTTAAAATGACACCAAAACTACTACAATCCAGTAAAGGGGACTGGAGATTTGAATTTATAATGTGCGATACATACAGCCTAATTACTAGTTACTGGGCTGTAATATCATGAAGATTTTGGTACGAACTGTACCAACATCCTCATGATCCGGTCAAGATTTCCCCCCAATAAATACGGCAGGTTTGAACTGTGGATATTTATCACAAAACTCAAACTTATGATATGTGCAGTAACAGCAGTTACCACACATATTGGAATCATCTGTGCTGCACCAAATGAGGGCCTTACCCTTTTCAGAAACGTCAAAGTCCTCCATCTGGGACAGATTGAAGGCTGTATCTGGCGAAGTTCTCTCGAATCCAAACAGCCGATGGACTAGGTCCCACTCAAGCTATTGGTTTTGGCTGGAAAAGCTTGGAGTCGGGAAATTAAACGTTCAGTGCTGCAAAAGTTCTCTCACCAGCACATGCCTTCAACTGATCAGGATTTCAACCTCTGGACTTAGCCTCTTTTTTGGAGCTCTAAATCTTCAATGAGCCTTCAGCTTTAATCCACAATGTCCTTCCGAAATCAGACACCTTTTCTGCAATGTCCCACTAAAGGTCTGGCAGTCTTAGAAGACCAAACTATTTCTAAGTCCCAATTTTTAAGGCTTTCTGGGGCAGTTCTTCTTAGCTTCTTTCAGGGCTTCCAAGACTCCAGAAACAGTAATTATGCTTAGGGACACACACCAGCAAAGACCACCAGTAATATTTGATCCAATTCCATTTGCAACTTCTGCACTGGTCACTCAATAAAATGGCCACTTGCAGATTTTTATATCCCTGCAGTCAAACAGGACACTGATCCTTGGAGTCCGCATCTTAGTCCTAGCTTCAAGTGGAAGCAGGTCCAGCTTTTCAGGTCTCCACACAGGTTACACAGAGCAGGTCCAAATCTCTTCTGTTCTGCCACAGACCAGGAAAGGATGGTGTGCAACTTTTCTTCAATTCACTAGCAGTAGGTGTGGGTGACCCCTAAACAATGCAATAAATTTCCATATTTACAACACATTCTGTTTGCCTTACTGCAAACTATACTACATTGCACCATTTTATGTCAAATCTATCACAACAAAATCTTTATGCCCCTGTACGAAGCTTGTGGTACACCTAGGGATGTGTTTAAGTTGATAAGCAGTCCCCTCCCAATCAAGCACTCCAAACTGTTTCTGGGAACCATCTCTCTCTGCCAGTGGAGTCTAGATTTTGTCAAAAAAAATCCTCTTCTCCGGGCATTCCTTATTACTAAACACTAAAACATTGCGTGGCTTGATAAATCTAGAGTAGCGCAATGCAGCGCAGTACAAATCAATGCATTGCATTACTCTGTCCCAGAGAGGCATTCCATGTGTGAAGCATGGGTGTTCCCATGCATCCTTCCATGGATTTTGCAGCATTCCCAGATTTACCATTACTGGTAGACCTGAGAATGCGTCAAAATGCTATGCCTCCCCAGGCGTAAGGAGTAGAAATATTTTTATTTCTCCTTGTTTTTTCCTCTTTCTATGTGTGCTGCATTCTAGGAGAGGATATGGTGCAACGCCCAGAGCTGCCGACTTTGGCGCTGGGGAACCAGGTTCGAGTCTTGACATCAGCTCAACATCCTGTGATTCTGAACAAATCACTTATATCCTGACGCCTACCAAAAACGAATGTGTTGTTGTGTAATGTAACTGGTGCTCATGTAAAGTGCTCTAATACCTTCAGGTTGAATTTGCGCAAAATAAAACTGCAAATAAAAGAAGATTGTTCTTGCACAAAAACAATCATGCATGGGTGCCTGCATCGTTGCTAGGCAGCACATTGTGCACCAGTGCAAGGATAGGACATGAATGCATTGTGTTATGTTAAATACGTCGCTTTCCTCATCATGCAGAGCAGCAAGGTGGCTTGCTGTATTGCTCTGTGTGAAATATTGATCAATGTTCTCCTTACTTTCCTTTTTCAAGTCCCTCCACTGGCAGCACCTCATTGTCTACATGTATCTTCGTGCCTGGAATTTTCGTTCATATTTTCAAGATTTGAGGTGTAGGAAGCTGATAACTGGGATTGTGTCGTTTTTGAAGGGAACAACAAAGCATTGGTGTCTTGCATTCATCAAAGCATCAGGCATATTTGTCAAGCAGTTGCATCACCCTTGTGCCGTGTAACAGGGCGCAAGGGTGATTTAACGACTATGTAAGATTAATCAAGCCACACCAAGGCCTCATTGCGTGGCCTTGAGTGGCATGATAAATCTAAAGTAATGCAACGTAGTGCAAATCCTTGCATTTCGTTACTCTGCCCTACAGCGGTGTTCCATACATAGAAAGAGGAAAATGCCTCAGAGGATTGTTTTTGTGCAGAAAGGTGTCACTTCCTGCACAAAAACTACAACACAGGCAGGGTGCAAGGATGCCTGCGTTGTTGCCAGCGCTGGGAAAAGACAGCAACGCACCGTATTATGTTAAGTACAGCCCATTCTTTCGCTTTCCCGATCACCTTGTTGAGCTTCGCTGCACTGCGCTGCCTGAGTTTTTTAATAACTATGGCCCTAATTTTACAGAAGCTATACTTATCAGAGAACATGCAGGACTATTTCTTCCAAAAAGTAAGCTCACAACTTTTCACGTATTCCTACACGTGTGTACATTTTTGACTACCGGGAATTCTTAAACATCCACAGTATTGGTCTGGATAGCTGCGTGTACGTCACGTGGCGGAATTCAATGCACCGCGTATGGAGAAAGGCAGTCGCCTTTGCAAATGCACATTTGTAACTTTTTCATTGTTATTCCCAAAACGAGAAATTCCCTTATGCCCCCAACGCATTTTGGGGTATTCCGTTCCCACTGACTAAGGTGCAAAAGAAGTTACTCCTAATCTTAGTAGGAGTAATGTAGTCAACAATTTCCAGAGTGGGAAAGGGAGGGAACAAGCTAGTGAATTATACAAACACTCAGGGCACACCAAGCATTGATTTGCTCACTGCCCACCTCTTACAAAGGGTCATTATATGGGAATAAGGCAGTCCCCTGCAGCCCCTGTGGAGCATGGGGTCCCCAAACCTTCAGGAGGACCCCACTCAGGCAAAGACCAGTGAATATTTGTGAGCTATGGAATATCCAGGTCATCATTTTTCTTTACCCCACTAGTACACTACTTCATAATTATACACAGTCATGAAATACAGTTATGCAGTAATAAAACCATTTACAGGTTCGGTATCGAGAGTCTTTGGGGTGGAGCTGAAGAATAAAGCAAGATGGTGGCCATGTGAAGATGGCTGTGCACTGCTAGCCAGAGCCGACTGTAGCCGACGCCCTTCCCACCCCTGGAGCATGATTGATGTGTGCGCCTGATGGTTCTTGTGGAAGGCAGTGAGGATGCTCTGGTAATCAAGTGGGATCAGCTGGGCTCCAGACCAGGAAGACAGCTGCTCCCTATCCTATGCAGCAGAAGAGGCCCTGCAGGTGGTGGCAGAGGCAGTAAATATTACAGATGAGCAGCAGGATCAATGGGTCCAAAGAGTGTGGGACTCTGAAGGCCACTTCAGAGGCTGCTACCAGAGTAGGTGCGGGATCAGTGGCGGCTCCTCAGCAATGGCGGAGGAGCATCGCCCTATTGCCTGGCTAAGGGCCAGCAAATGTAAAATAAAACGATGTTCTTGCATCATTTTATTCTGCATTTGCTGGCTCTGAGACAGCGGTGTTGGGAGGGGATGGGCCGAGGCATTGAAGGGGGGAGGAGGGGTGCTATGTGCACTCCATTCCCTAAGGGCTCATGTGTGTTTGGCCGGCTGTCTCAGGCCGACCAAAACACACATGCCCACTTAGCTTTTCTCCGGCCCAGCTGCATTTAGCAGCCAGGCTGGAGAATGCCACAGACTCCCTGGTCTGAGCAGGGCGTCTTTCCTTCCTGCTCAGACCAATCCCCGTGCTGCTCTGCTCTCCAGCGCGGGAAACAGCGTTTACAACGCATCGTTTACAAGGCATGCCAGTACAACGCAAATCATTACAACAATGCGTTATTACATCGCATTCAACGCTTGTCGTTACAACGACTTGCTGTAGGGGGCAGAAGGTGTTGGATTTGTTGAATTTTCAATCCAACACCTTCCCTACTGTTGCACACACTGGAGTTGGAATAGTAAATTATACTATTCCAAACTCCAGCCCCCCCCTCGGCAAATCATTGTAACGACTTGTGTTGTATTGGCATGCGATTTAACAACGAGTCATTGTAATGACTTGCGTTATAATGGCATCCCTTGTAAACGTATACATTGTAATGAGTGCTATTCCTCAAGTGCGGGGATTAGACAGGGAGTCTGTCCCAGGGGCTGCTGGGACCCAGGAAGAAGAGGAGAGGCGGCACGATGAGACGCGACACTGGTCGCGGCCGGCGCCAAAAGGTACATTTTATTAATATTGTATTTCTGTTTCTAACCCACCCTCCGCTTTGGAGGTCATCAATTTTGATATTTCTTGATAAAGTTGCTAATGGGTAGGAGCGAGCAGGGTGACTAGACTGGGACACTTATTTAGTCAGGGCCAGATGCATTAATTAAGTGAACTGCAGCACTTATATGGTTTGGCCAGGAAATTGTTTCTTAAATGCCGACAGATCAGGGATTTTATATCAAAGATCTGTATTGATAAATTCCCAGTTAGTACAATCCCACTTATGGAAATTATGAGCAGGAGAACCTGAATTAGGCAAATTTAGAAAGTATTGGCTGCCTCAAAGCTGGGCCACCTATAGACTTAAGTAGTAAAATGGGAGACACGACTGGGGATCAGCGGCTTGAATTTGCAGACGCCGCTTGAGGTGGGTATGGAAGTATTATTAACAGCTGAGGAGCCCACTCTACAAGACCATATTAAATTTGTATTATACACCTGCCAAGTTGTTCAGTTGGGGAAAGAGACCCGATTCTAGCAGTCTCCGATGTGGGGGGAATCAGGCAGAGATAGTCCACACATTGTGTTTGTGCCTTGGGCTTAAAACTCTTAAAGAAGGAATCGGTGCTTTCATAAGTGCTGCTCTCAAGGTGAAGGTTGATCTCACTACAAAACTGGTTTTATTTGGGATTGATGAGCGTTTTAAGAGCGCAAAGGGAAAAATTGACTTTATTTTTGTAGCCATTGCGGTAGCACGCTTGTGTGTAGCTGCAGCTTGGTGGCACCCTGAACCCCCAACCATGCACCCATAGCTGTCGCAATTATAGTCAATGTATAATCCCCCAAAATAATCTATAGGTTTCCAAAGGTAGTAGAGCAAAGAAACACGGAATCTTTATATGGGTGCCGTTTGGCGAAATGAGTGGAGAACAAATACAGAGCAGTGGGCCAGTACAGTCAGGAGGAAAGATTTGGTAATCTATCCATCCAATACACACTTGACTGGGGGTGAATGTTTTGATTTGTTCTGCATTCCGTCCATCAATTGTGTGTCTTTTGCTTTCTCTCCCCAACAATACACAGGCAGTATGTCAATTGGCAAATTCATATTACAGGGAGGTGTGGCACATCGGCCAGAGCGGCTGACTCCAGAGAATGGTGCTCACGATTCGATCCTCGTCGCCAGTGACATCTCAGCTCAGCATCATGTGACTCTGGGCAATTGGCCACTTAATCTCCCTGACAGCTCCCAACGCCTTGAAACTTTAAGGGGTGATATATTTGCGCTTTACAAGTATGGATTATTATTATAAGATTGTCATGGTCTAGTATGCACCCACCAAATTTGTGAATGAATTGCATAAGGTGAAATGGAGGGTAGTAAGCGGGATTGTAAGTGGTACTTTTGCATTTTGCATGACAATCAATGATTTTTATAATTTCTATAGGTATTGATGTATCTCTATTAGAATTGTTCATGACCGACAGCCCTAATAAAACAAAAAAGCAATTAAATGTCCTATTCAGTGTGCACTTTTTTTAATTGAAAGACCAATCAAATGGCTTGCATTGGCACAATCACGAACTTTTTCTGCAACGTGCTTTTCTACCAAAGCTGTGCAAACTTTTGGATTAACAAGGAAAGAGGATGCCAAGCCAGCAGAGAGTTAACATCCGCCAGCACATCTGGATGAGCAGCATAGCCGGAAGCACTTTCCACGCTGCACTATTGCTTTTCATATCCCTGGAGCCGATAGCCTTCCGTTTAATTTATACTGTAATAAAATCTCCTATTGATTTCAATAAAATTGAAGACAATCATTTTGAATGCAATCCCCGCGGCGGCCTCTCCAGATCCAGACTGACTTTTCCTGTTTTCTTTGTGCGCGTGCATTACAACTCGAGTCTGCTCGGTAAGGACACGCGCTTGCGTATTTTTTGGCTCGGAAAGCGCAGAAATCATTTGAAGTTCCAATGTTTGGACTATGATTAATAGCCCGCGCGTTCGGCCTGCAGTTTGGAGATGCTGCAAGCTGTAATCAGGGTTTAGGTTCGCTTGCCTTCAATCTTGGCCGTCGCCCATGGGGAAATGTGCCATTAACATGAAGGAGAACGTAAAATAAGAAGGGCAAATCTTACAGTGGTCTTTGTGAGAGGGGAGGGAGAGAGAGTGGGGAAGACAACATTCTATATCACACCGAATTTTCATGCTACCTTCATTGTGTTTGAACTACAGATGTGTGACTCTGACCAGAGAGGAAACAGCTTAATATAGAAATAGGCGAAGTTTAACACAGGGGCTGCTTTAGGGAGGTGTAACTGGTGCGGCCGCACTGGGAGCTGACCTGGAGAGGAACCGCTCAGCTCAGGGGGTGCGCTGAGTTTAGCAATAACTTAGGGGCATATTATCAAGCACGGCGTTAACATTATCGCTGGTTTAGCGGCAGGAAACTGCCGCTAAAGCGGTGATAATGGGCATGATAATTAGGGCTCCCGGTTTTATGGTATTTATTCTTTTGCCATTTCCGTCTGTATTTATCCATATTTATTTTTTGGGCATTTTTTCTGTATTTATCCACATTTATTTTTGCCGTAAGTAAAAAACGACGCTACAGCTAGTATTTTCCCACATTTATTTAAATTAACAATGCACACATGCGCTCACTTAAACTAGTGATTTGTTGTGGCTTTAGCAGTGCTATAAATGGTCCGGTACTGAGTAATTTCAAAAGGAGAGTACCTGTGCTTCTCAGTTTTGCTATAAAAACACTTTAGGATAGAGTACAAGCACTTATCAGGAGCAAACATGTGCCAGCTCTTCTGTATTTCCATCTAAAACTAGGTAGAAATCTGCCTTCAAGTGTCTACGGTTTTCACACAGAAAGTACGTAAGGTTACCTATATTGGTGGTGGTGTGTTTGTGTGTAGATAGACAGACAGATAGATAGATCCCAAGCTACACGCCACGTCATTGTCACATTAAATAGTCACTCCCCCTTAAGGCATTAGTAAACATAAACAACCTACTACGTGTCTCACTTCAAACCCTCTACATTTCACAAGTGCTATGGTAATGGATTAAATGCTGCGCAATGCACATACAAAATATACATAGTCACATGAATAAATGTTGTGTGGGTGAAGAGTTTAAACATGAAAAAACCAAAACATCTATATGTTGCCAGCCTAATTGGGAAACCTCATAAATTACACATGAGACGCCAAACACTCTAAATATGCCGCCTGTATATTTAACATTTATAAAAATATAAAGTCTTTAACAAACTATTTGACATTTAAAACACGCTGCAGTTATATCGTCATAAAAGTGAAAAGCACCTCTGTCTCCCCTCAGACCTGGAATGCATTTCTGAAATGAAAAGCGCTCTGCCGATGCAGCTATAATGACTTACAAAGCCAGATGAAAGTGCAGCAAACACTAATTCGAACCCCAATAAGCATTCTACTTTCATGGAAGCCAGTTACCTAACAAATGTATGTGTCCGTGTCAGAACTACCCCTCCTATAATGCATCTGGACAATCGCAAATATGCCTGCAAAAGACTTATATATATCATTTAAGGACGTGGCATGTCGCTTGGGAGCTCTCTGCTGCCAAAACCTGTTTTCAAAACCCAGGAGGGGAGCGTCAGCTCCTTCTCTGCTAATAGCTGCCGAGGTTTCAGATTGTACCGCCGGCCTTCTTATCGCCTCACACCTGGCCGTGAAACCAAGCACCCTGCAGCTATGCCCCTTCTACCAAACTCCCGGCTATACAATGAAACCATGGTGATCTGGATAATCATTAAAGTGGCACCTTTCTTCTGTCTCCTCCTCCTATCTTTAGACGCCTGGTTCTGAGCGTGAATTGCATGCACGGCTATGTCGGTCCGAAGCACTCACGCTGCCGTGTGAAATCATGGGGTGAAAGAACAATAAAGCCTCGTTAACAAGCAAATGGTCTTTAAAAAGACCTGTGAAGTACTCGGGTGCGGCTGTGTGCGCGCCTGGGATGGAAATTCCAGCAGCAGGAAGGGGGCATGGCTGGATTCGAGCACAGCAGTGTGGCAACATTTTCTAGTATTTTGCCGTTTCTAAATATAAATACAGACAAAGGAAATATAGATTTCCGTCTGTATTTATATGTAGAAATCCGTAAATACGGAAAACCGGGAGCCCTAATGATAATATGCCCTGGTGAATTCCCATAGAAGCCCAGGTTCACACCAGAACATGGGCTTCTATTGGAATTCTCTGCGGCATATTATCAAGCCCATTATCGCCGCTTTAGCGGCAGTTTCCTGTCGCTAAAGCGGCGAAAATTTTAACGCTGTCCTTGATAATATGCCCCTTACATCTTATAAACCCCAGCTGCAGAGTTCCTTGTGTGTCTGTCCAGCTTTCAGGCCGCTCTAAAAATGACAAGATAACTCTTGTGATTAATGTTCCTGCTAGAGAGAGAGATTGGAGTTTTGTCTAGTGCCAGTTTTGACCCGACATAAAGTAGCGCAGAGGTGTAATATGACTGCTGCAAAAAACAGATCTGTATTTTATGTGGTTAGCTGAGGGGATTAGTAAAGCTAGCCTTTACCAGCGCATTAAAACAAATGAAACATATGTGAGAGAGGGGCTATGCAAAAATAAGGGGCACTTTCGTCTGGTGATGGTGAGGGTATCCAAGGAGGAGGTCATGAGGGGGTGTCAAAAAGAATTGTTGCACCAGGCGCCACCAGCGGTAAAGCCAGATCCAGCTTTACAGCAAGTGGTAGGTGACGGTGCTGGACAGCAGGTGTTTCAAAGCTTAAACAAACAAAAAAGTCCATGTGTTCCATATTTTTACTTAGATGGCTGCCACCCACTTCTCCCTTTGCCGAATGTATGACGGTATTCCGCCTGCGTTTAGGACGCATGCATTCAGGACGCCGTCTTTTGAACGAACGTGTCTTTAGGACGCATTTGTTCAGCACGCAAGTCATTTTAACGACTTGTCGTAGGGGGTGCTGGATGTTGGATAGTTTAATTTACTATTTCAACTCCAGTCTGCGCAACTGTAGGGAAGGTGTTGGACTTTAAATTCAGCACCCTTTCACCAATACGCCCCCCTAAATGCAAGTTGTTTTTACGACTTGCATGCTGAATGAATGCGTGCTAATGCCATATTCGTTCTATTGCCAGTGCTGTGTTAGAACAGCGTGATTCTGGCTTCGTCCATTAGGACGTTTGCCCCCTCTGCCACCAGTCACTTCCACCTTTGGCACCACCTACTTCTTTCATGGACAAGGTCCAGGGCTGGTTTGGTGTGAGTGAGCCCGCCTCCCACATTGGGTGGCTATGCAGGAGTGTTCGCCAGTGAGAAGCGTCTGAAAGAGTCAAAGAAAGCATTTTTCAGACCCATTTTAAAAACATGTACTCTGCATTTTGCATGTACTCTGGAGGGCACTCATGAAATATTGCAAGACTTTCATGGTCCAGTGTTGGTGATGGCAAGGGCCGCATTCCATAAAGAATGGCTTTGTTCTGAAAGGGAGTAGCGGGCTCCCCCCTCTCTGGGTCCATGGGACCCACCTTGCCACTCACCATCGGGTTGCCAATGGACTTTCAAATGGCCAGTGTTCCCAGGTTTAGGTGAAATCCTTTAGGGTTCCGCATCACAACACTCCTTGAAGGGGGGGGGGGGGGGGGCTGTATGCTGTGTTGCTTGATCAGTGAGACCGGATGTTCCAGGTTTGACCCATTAAACCCTGGCAGCCTTATGACTTGGGGTATAATCCGGAGACAGCTAGAATCCGTAAGGACAACAGACCCCGATCCTCACTTGCATCCGTACACTTTTTCTACAGCCTGACAGGTAAGTATCCTGTTGTGGACCTCACACCTTTGACCTCAAGGTGCAGCAGTGCACCTAGTGAACGACGGGTACCTATTGCATTTGAAGACAGGCCTGCATCACAACAGTAACTGTGCTCATTTAAATCATCAATATTTAGGTTAGGCTAACCTGGTAAGCTTGTAGATCTGGCCACCTGGGTTATGTGGGTAAGGTCACCAACCCACATGCTCAGTGGCAGTCTCTGAGAGGGTGGCACAAAGTTGATCTCGTAACACGGCTTGACAGTGGCCAGTGTGAAAGTGGCCCTAGCTTTTAAAAACTGCAAGAAATCTAAGAATTTTGTGAAAGGAGGCAATAGATCCGAGATCCCATTCTATGATCTGGGAGGCATAACTGAACCTCTGTCCCTTTCACCTGCAACCCACTATTAAAACACTACTGACCATACAATATTCATACAGTCTCGCTTCTGATATTCAGCTTCAGCATGTTAACATCTGTCCTCTGCTGCTCTAATCTGTCCTAACCTCAGAACATTCATCTGCATCTGCCTGCTGTGTTTATGTCTGGACAGGCATAGTGCATCTGCGAGGCAGACGCGTGAAGAGGCCGGCAGACAGGGGCATGGTGTGTGTGGGTCTTGAAGTCTCCTCCTAGCTCCGCATTTCACCGCACCTGATAGCATTTCAGAGGGAGAAAAGGGAGTGCCCGTCTGAGCCTGTGCAGAGAATCAGTCCTTTCTTGTGATCTCGTTTTGTTCCGTGCAATCTCTAAGTCTCTCCTAGTGCTCTCATTCACTATTGTGGTGGTGCATTGACCAACCTGGAGTGGTGACTCTTCGTCTAAGTCGCGGCGTGGTCCCTTCTAGTGAACTCATTCCACCCGGAGCAGTCTCTGACCCCATCCTGGCCAGAAGCCATCCCTTTGGTTGGAAGGACTCAATCTGTGGTGAAGGACTCTCAGGTTTCATGACACCAAAGACACAAACATTTCTGACAAATTCCAGTGAACTGATTTATTGACTTGTTTCAAACGTAGAACACTTCTATATGTGAGAGCGAGGAATCCAGTGTGTGCCACCTTAAAAGTACCCTGTGCATCCAGGAGTTACTGTTCTGGAAGTCACATTGTGTAAATCCTGCTCCATGCACACGTGAAATAATGGTTCTCTATGCTCTGTAACCAAATTGCATACACCAAATAATCAGTCGACTAGGGTTTGTTCCAGCAAAGCACCAGCCCCTTAGGCATGTGGGGTGGCACTATAAGGCCTACCTCAGCCATATACTCCAAAGCAAACTGTGGGCACAGGCTAGGCCCACTACTCACCCATAGCAACCAGGCTGTGTGCAGAGTCTAGCTCAAGCCCCTCACCATCTGGCCTCCACCCTGGCAACAAAATCAGGTGTCTCTCGAGGGCAGCCTGTCCGAACCCTGAACCTGGAAACGATGTGGAAAACCAAATTGTGGACTCTACCAACAGCCGAGGGCTACCCCCATCATCTGGCGTGTGAGTGACCTAAGACCCTTCATAGCCTGCCCTGTGCCCAGCCCATACAAGTAGGACTGGACTTGGCCTGCACCTCAACATTATGGGCTAAGCCCTCTCCCACCAGCCCCAGGATATCCCCTGTATGTTCAGTCTAAGGCCTTTCATTGCCTGTCCTTTAACCAGCAGGGAGCCAGCACAAACTGGTATCCATGCAGAGTTGGTTCTCTCTACCAGCATTGCACACAAATGTATAAAGCTGTGGTCTCTCCAGTGTCTTGCGAGAGCATTGCACATGAGCCCTGCAAACTTCAACTGCTGTCTCTGCGACCTCCATTGTCTTCCAGGGATGTGCCACCTAATGATGCAGCGGGTGCAGTGCACCAGGTTCTAAGTGGGCCACTGCACCATGATTATGGCTGTCTTGTACATGCTAAGCAGGTGCATGGGGCCCATTTTCCATTCTAGCATTAGGGTCCATGGCACTGCTGCTACATCACTGTGTCCCTCGACACTCACAGAACCCTTCCTTAACTGCTATAGTGCCACAGAGGACACCTTCAGGCCTCTGTTTCCCGGTTCAATCAAGCTTTAAACACAGCATTGCATCCCTGAACCTGAAGCGGAGCATGTTCACCTGTGTTCGGTTGGAGCATACCACAGCAAGCCCGCTCCACTAACCTTGTGCAGGAGGGGCACCCAGACTCTCATATGCAGGAGTCGGTTCCACCGATAACAGTTTGCATCTAGGTCAGTGAGGTCCAATGTCAGACCACAACTCAGGCACCGCAGCTCTCTTACACTCTCTGATCTCTGGTGATGGGGAGTGTTGGAGAACTCAGGCACTGCAGCTCTCTTACACTCTGCTGTCTAGTGAGGGGCATGGCAGAGAACCTCAGGCACTGCAGCTTGCTTACACTGTCTGATCTCTGGGGAGGGGGCTGTTATAGAACTCAGGCACTGCAGCTCACTTACACTCTCTGATCTCTGGTGAGGGGGCGTGTTATAGAACTCTGGCTTTGCAGCTCACTTACACCCTGATCTCTGGTGAGGTGGCATGTTATAGAACTCAAGCACTGCAGCTCACTTACTCTGTCTGAAGTCTGGTGAGGGGGCATGTTATAGAACTCAGGCAGTGCAGCTCACCTACACTGTCAGAAGTCTGGTCAGGGGGCATGTTATAGAACTCAGGCACTGCAGCTCACTTACACTGTCTGAAGTCTGGAGAGGGTGCGTGTGTTATAACTCAGATTTTGCAGCTCACTTACACCCTGATCTCTGGTGAGGTGGTGTGTTATAGAACTCAGGCACTGCAGCTCACTTACTCTGTCTGAAGTCTGGTGAGGGGGCGTTTTATAGAACTCAGGCTTTGCAGCTCACTTACACCCTGATCTCTGGTGAGGTGGCGTGTTATAGAACTCAGGCACTGCAGCTCACTTACTCTGTCTGAAGTCTGGAGAGGGTGCGTGTGTTATAACTCAGGCTTTGCAGCTCACTTACACCCTGATCTCTGGTGAGGTGGCGTGTTATAGAACTCAGGCACTGCAGCTCACTTACTCTGTCTGAAGTCTGGAGAGGGTGCGTGTGTTATAACTCAGGCTTTGCAGCTCACTTACACCCTGATCTCTGGTGAGGTGGCGTGTTATAGAACTCAGGCACTGCAGCTCACTTACTCTGTCTGAAGTCTGGTGAGGGGGCGTTTTATGGAACTCAGGCTTTGCAGCTCACTTACACCCTGATCTCTGGTGAGGTGGCGTGTTACAGAACTCAGGCACTGCAGCTCACTTACACTGTCTGAAGTCTGGTGAGGGGGTGTGTTATAGAACTCAGGCTCTACAGCTCACTTACACTCTCTGGTGAGAGGGCGTGGCGAAGAGCGGTTGGTTAGGAAAGTCATCAGTACCAAAGCAGAATTATAACTGGGCCGCAGTATGCATGTGTGTGAGGCTGTACAGCCATGGCTGGCCATGCACCAGCCATGGTGTCTGAGACTGGTGTATTATGGGAGGCCATTAATTAAAATGTAATCTGCACGATGAAGGACGACTGAAATCCTTACAAGCTATCAGCCTATCCCAACTGATAGCTGACATGCGTGAAAGATTGCAGATGCTGCAGCGCCTCTAGATCACCACCTGTGTGAAGGAACAAAAGACTCCCAGTCCCATAACACCAGCACAAATTAACCACTGTAATGCCCTTTAGAGAACTGACCATGATGACTGGTTGAGCCAACCTCGAGTGTGGAAAATCTGTAAACCACCATTACTGATTAATTTTCTGTGGCTGAACTGTATGTTTATATCAATGGATTTGCTTACAGATAAAATCACAACCAATGTACTGAATAATTGACATAAAGGCAAAAGGTATCCAAGAAAGAGTTGTATTTTTAATTTCTTGGTTTTTAATTCAGTAATTCAGTGGTGACAGTATACAAAGAAAAATCCAGTGATGCAGTGAACAAGTGCAGCTTTGAGAATGGTGTGAGAAAGAAATTAAGGATTGTAACCACTCACAGTCATATAGAGGAATCGCTGTTGTACATAAATAAGCTGACTACACTGAAGATTTAAAAACTGAGGCTGGTCCAGGTTTCAAACCCAAACAGAATGGTTGAGGCCATCTTCTGGACAAATAGCACAATCAAAAGCTACTAATACGTTCTAAAGATAAAAAATGAACCATCCTATAGAAATTAAAGATAATAGTAACAGTGTGTTGATACCCAGATGCACTGCAGACCACACTAAAAAAAAGCAGGGCTGCATGTGCTACAAGTCAGAACAAAAGGAAAAATAACACACAAGTGGATCAGGCAGGCAAGAGACGTTTATTGGCAAACCATGCATGAGTGAGGGCATTGTAAAGTTGGAATTCATGTGATAGACGAGGGGCTAGCCAAGACACATGTATTTCATGCAGGCAATATTACACTGTAAATCATGAATTCAATTTGTAAAAATTGTAAACATGAAGGAATTGCCTTTTGGGTGGGGGGAGAAAACAATCTTGAAAATGGTTAATCCACAGGGTGTTAAAGAGAGCAACCGGCATAAATAATAAAGCTTATCCTTGTCCCAAATCTCACATCATCAACAATCACCAGGGATAAGAGTTCCAGAAGATTCCTTTGTGTGATAATGTCTGGTTTAGGTGTAAATGCTATTGTGGCATGATTCATCACATGACCTACTTAAAAAGAGTTAAATAAAAGCCAATTTAAGACTAATTAGCAGTGTTAAAACAATGGTCCAGAATGTAGCGTCTTGTAAATGAAGAAATGCTGGAACTCTTCTGGTTTCCACTGTACACCAGAGGCCTCAGCTGAAGACAGGCCAAGAATGTGGTGTTTTGACTTACATGCAGCAGAATGAAGACGTGTACAACTACTCTCCGTGTGTGGCTTGCTTGATTACTGGTGAATACCGGGACTTGTAGGACACTGCAACTGGCGACGATATAGAGAATAGGAAGCCCGTACACTGAAAACTCTCTAGAAGAGTGTTTCTCATGGTATGGAAAACTGCTCGTGCATGCCACGTGTGCTGCAGTCGAAGTGACAAATCAAAACTGGCACTGGTGGATTCTCAGCGCAATGCCAGCCTGTGTAAGCACTTGAAGATAAATAAAGTGACATTGAAAGTCTACATGTTGGTCGCCAGGAATTGGATGAAACAGACACAAATAAGAGGTACTGCACCAATTTAATGACATACCTATAACAGAGTAAGAACGCTGAGGGTGGATGCAGCCAGCTTCCAAAAGCAGCCACAGCAGTATCTCGGTACAAATTAAACTGAAATGCATTTGCTATGAAGGAGAAATTAGCCAGGTGTTTGTGAAGAAACATTTAAGCAGAAAGCCCACCAAATATCATAACGCTATCTGCTTTCATGGGCAAAAAATATACAAGGTTTATCTACTTACAAAACCATTAACAAATCATCATTCCATAATGTTCTGCAAAGGGGCCCCAGAAGGACGGTCAGGGGTTGTGCTAGTAGAGTAGTCCCCGGACGTAGTGACTCACCATCAAAACTGCTGCAAAGGGACCCAGAACAACTCGCTAGAACTCCCTCAGGTAAGAAGCTCCAATGGAGGAACCAGGGAGAGATCCAAGCTCTAAAAGTCATTAAAACTGACCCTGCCCCTGGTTTGTCAGGGGCCCTGCAGCCCTTGCCTTCTTGATTAATAAAAAGTGTTGTTAAAAAAAAAACTGACCCTGAAGCTAGCACTTCACACGCCACTAGAGAAGCTCTGCCTAATTGAGTTCCACAAGAAGCGCATGAGAGAACACTACTGTTCACTAACGTATATAATGCTATCTTAAAACTGCCATCTGCATTTGATATTTCCAAGAAACAAAATATTGTCAATAGATGGACTGCATGGATAGAGACTTTTGAAGATTTCATAGATGCAATAGATGAAAAATAATATAAAATGATCATAAAGTATCTGAAGAACATGGCTGGTAAAGGAGTGAGAAAAGCCATGAAAAAGATACCACAAGAAGGTGAAGTGACGTATGATCAAATGTAAACAACCTTGAATGTCAAATATAATCCAGTGCCAAATGTGGATTTTGAAAGCTACATATTCAGTCAAGAATGCCAGAGACCAGGTGAAACATTTGATGAGTTTTTTGGGCGACTAGATATTCTGGTGAAGCACTATAGCTTGAATGAGTTTAACGATGAGGAAGCTACCTGCCTCAGAGTAATCGACGAATGTCTGTCAGATTCCTATCGACGACGAATGCTGAAGAAAATTTTGAGCCGAGAACAAATCCTCAAGGCTGCTCACACTGAAGAGCCTGCTGATCGTCAAGTAACTGACATGGAGGCCGTTGGAACCCAAAGTGAGTCAGTCATGAGCATGAAGAGTAAGCTGGAGTGTAAGGCTGAGGGACAGAAGGTGATGTCTCGACAGAAGAAGAAAACCTGTTACAGATGTGGACTGTCACTTCCACATGAGAGCAAATGTCCTGCAATTGGGCAAATATGCTCAGGCTGTGGCACAGCAAACCATTACATGATGACTTGCAAGCTGAAGAGAAGAGTGCGTCACAGCGTGAAGACAAAATCGCCACATGAGCACTCTGAAAACAACCAAAAGGAGTCCAAATGTGCTCTGAGTAGCTATCTTCACAGTGACCTTTATAGAATTCAAGTATTCAAAGAACACAATACGTTTTCTTAAAATAACCCTCACACACCAAATGCCCCTTGGTGGCATGATTCATCATCGGGTTCTTTCTGTGGAGCCATGGAAGCACTTTGTAGGGTGTGGATTATAAAGTGAATAGTGATATGAGAGTGGGAGGGTCAGACTAGCGGGTTAAAAAATACCTGGCTATGTTGGAACTAAGTTTTAATAAATCCTTTAGCTGGTATTATAAAAAGGGGGAAGAGGAGAAACACACTTTGATGGGTATGTGTCTCACGGTCTACATGTTTCAGGCCTATCTCCTAAGGCTTTTTATCAGGACCAAACTAAATGATCCCATGTACCACTTCTAGAAAAATACCATATCAGTCTTCTTAATGAATAAGAAGGTCAGAAATTTTCATGCAAATACAATACATAGTAGGTATAATTTCTGCGTAAGATATGGTTTATGCCAAATTCAGGCCCCATGATCTTAGACACGGGAGGGAGGGGCGCTTGTAGTCGCACAGTCCTCAAAGCTGCACCCTCGATTTGCATACTTTGCCTGCCCGTGACTCCGAAGATGCATACTTTGCCTGACCGAGTGCTACTTCAGTGATGTTCAACCCGCTCCCACAAAGCCAATCAGTCACACCAACTGAGGAAAATGGACACCAAACGACTTCGATTGTTGTCTAAATCATCGACAAAGAATTCCTCAGTATAATTTCTAGTGATAGTGACAATGACAATCGTGCAATGTCGATATTTACTTCTGAAAGTCAGGCACATGTGGGACTATTCAGATGTGAGGAAGAATCAACATGAAAAGCTACCACAAACATTGTCCGAAGATCACTCTAAAGATGAACGGGTATTTGATGCCATTCATAAATGACAGAGGTGTGTCAATAAAAAAGAGATGCCTGAGGAGAAGTACCAAGAGTTATCTCTGTTACCTCAACTTAAAATGTCAAAGACTAAAGTATACACATCGGCTTCCAAAACGCCCTTAAAGTGTCAAGGTTTGTTTGTAGCTTTGATGAAATGGAAAAAAACTGTGGTACAAGCACCTATCCATGTACTTCAAGGAACAGCTTCAAATGACTGTTTGCTGAGTTTTAACAGTGCTGCTGATATGGGACTAATACCAGTAAACTACAATATGAACACCCATTATGAAATTATAAGTCAATTTTCTCTATTATTTCACAGGATAAGAAACTCAAAACAATGAAATTAAAGGTACATGTAAATAAAGATGTTAATCCTGTTGCACAGAGACCCAGATGAATTGCGTTTCACTGGCAAGAGGCTGCTGACAAGGGACTTAATTTTTTGCTTAAACATCACTGAACGTTCCATTATTCCAACATCATGGGATTCTTCCATTTTAGAAGTGCCTGAAAGAGACAGTGAAGGAGCTGTACACATATGTTTGACATGCGTCAGGTCAAAAAGGCGAGAGAGACATTAAGGTCCGCACATTGCTAAAATGATAACCCAACTAAATGGTGTGAAGTTCTTCTCTCAACTCCACTCAAGTAAAGGACATCACCAATTGGAGCTTGAAGAAAAAAATACGTACATTACAACCTTTTCTACGCATATTGCCACCGGGCTGGACTGTTCCTATAAGGCACAGGGTCAAGACTGATTTGCATATGGCTGGGCCTGAACTGGGGTGGCATGGTGAGCAAAAAAACTGTGGACTTAACCCAGATCTCTTGATTGGGGGTGAATGTTTGATTCACTCTGCATTCCGTCCATCATCTGTGTGTCTTTTTCTTTCTCGCCCTAAGTGCGCCGGGTATGCCACAACTTGGGTCCCGGGCTCACTGTGCAACTGAATTCAAGCTAGCCTGGCTAATGAGGGGTAATGCCTGGAAACTGGTCTCAGGATACTTGTTGCTGGCCCAGCGAGGAATTGGTTTGGCAGTTTGGGCTGGACTGTTCCCATAAGGCACTGGGTCAAGACTGATTTGCATAAGGCTGGGTCTGAACTGGGGTGACATGGTGAGCAAAAGCACAATGGATTTAACCCAGATCTCTTGACTGGGGTGAATGTTTGATATGCTCTACATTCCATCCATCATCTGTGTGTCTTTTGCCTTTTGAGGCTGAGCCATTTAACATCACTAATACCAAAGGGCACATGGTGACTGCCCAATATCCTGGCAAGTCCCTTACAAGAAACTCCTCTCACTTTCAACATGTGGCCCATCACTCACCACACATTGATGTCAATGTAGCGACTGGGTCCAGACAGACTGTTGATGACTCTGTGTCTGCTGATGATTCTACCTCACCTGTGCAGATCACCAACACTTTGACTGCCAGTTCCTGGTTTCCAGTAGCCCAATCACAATGTTTGATTCATGCGCCACAATGATCAATTGAAGAATTATAATTGCCTCTATATCTATGATCATCTCTGTATTTATTATTATATATATTTGTGTATTTATTCATGTATTCAGTTATTTATTTATTTTGAAAAGTTTTAACTTTTTATTTGACAAAGTGTCAGATGTAGAGTCATGTAAATAAAGAATCGCTGGAACTCTTTTGAATCCCACTGTACACCGTAGGCTTGTGACATAAGCCTTGGAGAGATGAGTTGAAGAAAGGCTTAGAATGTTGAGTTCTGATGTGCATGCAGCAGAATAAAGACATGTGCAACTACTCTCCATGTGTGGCTTTGTTACTAGCGAGTACCATGGCTGGTAGGGCGCTACATAAAAGATACATCAATTTGGGGAAATGAATCACAAATTACTGCAACAATCAAACAAATCACTCTGGTTTTGGGAGATAAAATGAATGTCCACGGGCAGGATACTCACTTCTAATTTGAAGATAAAAGTGGGAATCAAAAAGATTTGCTGCTGCTGCACCAATAAAAAGCAATCACAAGTACGGAGTAACCTGGTATGGCAATGCCAGCTTGTATAGGTAAGATGCGAGGTCACTAATTGAGGCGCCCTTATGCAAATCATTCAGAACACATAACAGAGTAGCATGGAGCCCCTGAAGACTAGGAGAGAAAAACAAAATAGGGAGGACTAGGTATTGGGAAAAGTAACAAATCTGAATTTTAAAAATAGTATTTACATTTTTATGAGAAATTAAGGGTCAAAAAATTTTATATCTAGATGGTTGAGGCCATGAGAGGCTCGAGAGACCCTTGCGGGAGTGGCAATTTAAAAGTGGAGCATTCTGATTGACCCAGAGAGCCTTACTCCCTTGGCCCATCATGCTCTCATGGGATAAGATTCCAACGGGAGCGAGTGCTCTGATTGGCTGGCAGCAATATGAGCAAAATAATACTGGCAGCCATTACAGGACTCAGGGACTTAGTTACCTATCCTGAACATGTTTGAAAACAGAATGTAAGTGGGCAGAGTAGGGAAACCCTGATCCCTAGGCCCCATCAGGGGACCCAGAGGGACATTCCCCCAAGGCCAAAAGCAGTCAGCAAAAAATGGCACATTCCTGTGGGACTCCCATTAGATAAAAAAATGGCCATCAGCTGCATTTATTAGGTTTTTGCCCCTGGGAGCTAACCCAAGGGCTGGATTCAAAACGGAAAGGGGGATGCATGGCCCCACTCCCTGAGCCGTTAAAGTCTTTGGGGAGCCCACACCCAGGGCTGTAATCATCCAAATAGGGTAGGGGGCTAGCCGCCCCCACTCCCCAATCCATTAAAGGCCCTGTGGAGCCCACCCCCAGGGCTGAAATGTCCATGTCAAGGAAGGGGATCACATGCTCCCCTCTCCGGGCCTCCAGAGGACTTGAGGATCCCATCCATAGGCCCTAAATTAGTTTATATGGGGAGAAAGGTCCAAGGCCCAAGGCCAGCTCACAAACTATTTCTTGGCGAGCCCACCCCATGGACACAGCAGTATTCCTGCCCGCACCTGCACAGACTGGGAAACCTATGTTTGCTGTTGCTTGGCAGGAGAATTTTCAAAACATTAAAGGAACTACCCCTCATGTTCAAAACACTGGCACTTGAATTTGGATTAGTAGTTTCGCACTCAAGAATTACCCGAATGGCCCACTTGCATAAACAATATTACTGAAATATTACTAAAATGCCACTTGACCCAAATGCTACATCTTGCATTAAAATTGTTCCCATAAATGATGTGATATGATGGAATATCGCAATCTCTCTAATTTTGCACAGATGTTGGGATGGAAAAATACCCAAAGTACACCAATTACACCAGCGTAAATAAAATTCTAGGCGTACTATAGCAGTGCTAGGGAAAGTGAACTAGCTGGAAACGTAATGTCCATGACCTGAAGGCAAGCTTCATTGATCTGAGATGGGCCTTTTTCGGGGTTTATAGATCCAGCACCAGCAGACTCAGGAATACTCAACACAACCCATAATATTTGCTGTAGGCTCACAGTTAAATGCAAGGAGATTTTCCAGTTTCAAAAACCCTAACATAGGATGTGCAAACTCTAAAAATATTTTAAAAAAATGTAGCTGTAGACCAGGCTTTGCTTCCAGCTCCCTCTGCATACATCCAAAGATGCTCGAGTCAGATTCAGCACATAGAAATGCTATCGCATACTGCCAAAGGATGTGCGCCATATAGATTTGCTCAAAATTTGAGGTTAGGTGCAAGCTACAGTTGAAAGTGACATTGTTAGAACTGGGGGTCTCTAGTTGGCAGAGGTAGGTATCTTTGTCCAAATAGGGACCCTTGCTTCTAGTCAGGGTAAGGGGGAAACACATTCTAGATAACCCCTGCTCACCCCCTTGGTAGCTTGGCAGGAGCAGACAGCTTATCCCAAAGGCAATGTATAAAGTATTTGTACTAACACTCACAGTTCTACAAAAAGGGGAAGAGCTTTTGTACTGAGGTCCTGCACAGTGCTCCAAATGTATAATCAAAAACCAGGTGTGCAGTTCCTCGGGAAGAGGGGGTGGGGAGAGCGATTAGTCTCTATAGAATGCCCTCACATACCTAGCAAGGTGTCATGCTTCATCATAGGGCTGTGCTCCTCGTCGGGCCGGCGCTGCAATGCCCGACGGGCTCCCGCAAAGGGGCTCTTTTTCGGAGATCTTTTTAGAGACAGCCGTATGTGTGCGTGGGGGTAGGTGCAACAAGTGTAGTGAGTGGTGGTGTGGTGGGTTAAAATAGGTATGGTATTGCCAATCAAGGAACAATTTTATTCTGGTGGTATACCAGCCTAATTAAAATAGGTGAACCCTAAAGGGATTATAATGCTCCCCAGGGAAGTAAAAAGGTCGACATGTTTCTTGCCCTGTGCCCAAACGGGTCGGTGGCAATTCTTCAGGACCAGGTGAGAGAGTGCTCAAAATAATATCTACTACAGAGTGGGTGACTGTCACCCACTATGTAGTAGAGATTATTTTGAACACTGTTCAATTGTTCCTTGAGTGGCAATACCATACCTATTTTAACCCACCACACCACCACTCACTACACTTGTTGCTCCTACCCCCACGCACCCATACGGCTGTCTCTAAAAAGATCTCAGAAAAAGAGCCCCTTCGCGGGAGCCCGTCGGGCATTGCAGCGCCGGCCCGACGAGGAGCACAGCCCTATGATGAAGCATGACACCTTGCTAGATGTGTGAGGGCATTCTATAGAGACTAATCGCTCTCCCCCCCTCTCTTCCCAAGGAACTGCACACCTGGTTTTTGACTAACACTCACAGTACCACAGTGATAACACCACAAATGGACACCACACCGTTTTAGAAAAATAAAGTATCGGTATATAAACTTAACAAGACTAAAACGACAAAAATCCAACATACAAGTATTAAGAAAAATGACTTTGAAAAGGTTTTAGCAACTGAGTCCATAGAAAACTATGGATGCGATGTCAGGAACGGAGGCTCAGATTATGCTATATCTTTCTTCGCTTTATTACTTGACAAATTTCATAGCAGCCCAAAAATCAAAACTTAAAGCAAAAAACATCAACTCCCATGAACTATAAGATCAACATTATAGTCCTTTTGTAGTGTCCGTTATTCTGGCATATAGTCCCTTCACACTGTCATTGCCTCCTCTTTCTTCGCTGCTTCGCAGCCAGTTAAGTGTGCTTTTTGGTTCAAAGCTGCCCCCGGAGAGTGTTATTGATATTTATATTGTTTGCTTTGTGTGCACTTTGATTGCCTGTTTTGTATTGCGCATGCTTTGGTTTTCAGATCCCCATGCCGCGGGAACGCCGTTGCACTCCTTACACGGCACCATTGTACTTGCGGTGCTCTGTAAGCCCGCTAGGCGGACTGCCTCTTCTCACTGCTCCCACTGCACGCATCTCTTCAAATTGGAGAGACCGTGCTGTGGGAGACGCATTGACGGAGCCTTGTCCCCCACTGCCTCAGACACGCCCAGCTGTCCGGGTCTGTATTCCCTGATTTCTCCTCATTGAACGTTCCAGCGGGGGTCTGTATTGCGGGTGCACCGCGAAGACGCCGAAGGGCGTATAATTGCACAGTTTGTTTGTTAAGAGGTTTTAACCTAGTTAACGTGCACGGCTGGGCAGCGGAGCCCTATCAGTGATTTCTGAGGGCTGTTTTTGTGCACGAGGGCGGTGCAAGCCCTATTGTGGGCGATTAGTCTACTCGTGCCACTGTCAGGGTCCCCCAGCTGTTCTAAACGTTAAGCATATTTGCGCTTCAATCAATCCTTCAAGGAATTTATAATATTTGGCCTGCCTTTTTTTAAATAATGGAGGTGCAGGATTGTACCTACGAGGAGGAAGATTCTCATGCATAAATGCAATGGGACGATGGATTTTTTGATACTGTAGATTCCTCCAAATATAGAGTGGTCCATGAGGTGGTAGGGCCTAAGGAGCAACACCTGTCAGACAGGATTGTGCAAAATTGGCGCAGGCTCGTACAGAGCTCCCTGCCCCCCATGCCTGCCCCCCCACAGGAAATGAACCCCCATCTAAAAAGAAATGTTCAGAGGGGGTGGACAAGGATGCTTTTGCGCGTCTTTAGAGCACATTTCTGGCGCAAGGGACACCCACCAACCCCTTTGGCTGCTACGGAACCCCCTGAGACTCCTGGTCTGGCTTCCCCTGAACCCAATGAGGACTCCCCCAGGGATTTGGATCATGAGGCGGGGTCTTCACGGCCTTGGTGCCCTGTGGTCACTTCTCCCATGGCCCAAGGGGATGATTCCGGCATGCTGGACCCAAACAAGATTGTCTACCCACGGTCTGCTCCTTGGGCGCCCGGTGACAAGGTGGCAAAGTTTGTCATCGGCTGTCTCCGTAAGCCTCTTGAGAAGGAGGCCTGGGGCTGCCTTAAAGCGGATTGTCTGAGACCCACCCTTGAGAGCACCGTTGCTTGTACACCGGAGCTGGATTAAAAAATGGTCACTTTTTTGGCTAAATACATGAAGGATCCGCGTAAAGACATTAACAGATCTTGGTGTTCATGCATGCCAAGATAAGCTCCTTGATGCCATCGGTCCCAGGACAAAGATTTTGGATATGGCAGGAGAGGCCAAGGTTTCCAGATCCATTATATCGCCCTAAGTGCCGTCCAATTTGGCACCGCGGGCCATCATTTTAATGGATAATGCCAACTGTGCTCTGTCAGCGGAGCAACATCGCTCGTTGCTGATCAAGCTGGATCCCAAGCTTGGGGACTTGGCCTCCTCGGAGGCGGGCGCAGTGGCTTTCGGGGACCCCTTTGTAAAGGAGCTTGGTAAATTTGTGGCGACCTTTACCTCCTTGGATAAGGCACAGTCGAATATCAAGCGAGTTTGCAACCAGTGGGTTTTCCATTAGACTGGCCAAGGCTCGGTCAGCCGTGGTTTCCAAAAGAATCCCCTCAATGGACAAGGCTCCGGTCACAGTCAGTACAACACCAGCGCCAACTATACCAACCTCTACCCCAACAGGGGCCAGCAGTTGAGAGGTCGTGGGGGCTTTAAGAATAATGCAGGAGGTGGTAATTCAACCGGTAAGTGTTAAACCTTCCACTCAGGTCGGTTGGTGGACTTTCTGGGCGCATGGCTTTCTATCACCTCAGATGCATGGGTCCTGCACACCGTACAGGGTTTCCATATAGAGTTCTACGACCACCCATGACAGGAGAAACTTCCCTGGCCTATTTGCTTTACAACTCACGATGCGGACCTTATAGACGAAGAGGTGTCCGCTCTCTTGCGCAAAGGGGCCATTTGTCAAACGGCCCTGCATCACAACGGTTTTTTGAGCAATATTTTTCTAGTGGACAAATCCGACGGCGGTCGTCAGGCGGTTATCAACCTCTGGGAATTCAACGGGTGGCTGGTATACCGCCACGTCAAGATGGAGGGGATCCATCTTCTTCGGGGTGTATTACTTCCATCAGATTGGATGGTGCAGTTGGATTTAAAAGACGCCTATCTAGTGGTCCCGATACACCCCCCATCGGTGTTTTTTGCAGTTCCGTTGGAGGGGCTGGTTATACGAGTTTACCTCCCTTCCGTTCGGCCTTTCCTCGGCACCTTGGTGTTTTACCAAGGTGCTCTACCCAGAGGTGGAGTTTCTCAGAGCCCAGGGCATACGCATGATCATATAGTTAGACAATATTATCCTCATGGCACAATGCCCCAAGACCTTGATTACTCAGCTCCAACAAGTGGTGAACTTTCTACATAGGTTGTGGTTCGTCTTCAATGAGCCAAAGTCGGTTCTCATCCTTCACAAAGGGTGACCTTTCTTGGTTTCGTCTTGGACTCGGTCTAATCTTTCTTAAGCCTTCCGGGTCGAAAGGTGGCCAAGATCTGCCATGAGTTGCGATAGACCATGGCGAGACCTCGCACGTCACTCAGGCAAATTGCCCAGCTGGTGGGACTTCTCTCCTCTTCCATCCAGGCAATTTTCATGGGCCCCCTGCACTATCGGGCCCTCCAGCACCTGAAGGCGCATCATTTGCGGAAGGGTCTCTATTATGCCCAGTCAGTGCCGCTCAATTCGGAAGCAAGGGAAGAAATAGCAAGGTGGCTGGCTCACATGGTAGCATGGAATGGCCAGGCTATTTTCTGCTCTGTGACTGATCTGATCATAGGATCCAACACCAGCAGGACCGGGTGGGGAATTCTCCACTGGCAGAGTCTGGTCATTAGATGAACAAGCCCTTCACATCAACTGCCTGAAACTCCTGGCAGGGTCCTTTGCCCTCTGTTGTTGGAGCAAGCACAAGGTGCAGTCGTGTGTCCTTCTCAAGATGGACACTATTTCGGCGGTCCGGTACATCAACCATCTAGGTGGTCCCCGGTCTTGGACCCTGGCGAACCTAGTGAAGGATTTCTAGGACTTTTGTCTAGCCCATCACATCTCGGTGATGGCAAGCCGGGGGCAAGCCAACCAGGTTGCGGATTGGCACTCAAGATGACTACACGACTCCAATCTGTTGAAGTTGGACTCACAGGTCTTCCAATGGCTATCAGTCTGTGGGGGCCTTTATCGACCGATCTCTTTGCATCACGTCTCGATCATCAAGTGCGCGATTTTTCAGTTGGAGGCCGCATCTGTTGGCCGCGGCCACGGACGCCTTCCTCCAGGACTGGAGTCAGGAGGAAGGTTATGAGCTTCCCCCGTTCTCGATGATCACGAGAGCGGTGGCTCAGATCCGTCTGCAGGGGGTGGAGATGGTAATGGTGACTCCGTTCTAGAGATTGCAAGTTTGGTTTCCGGTTCTGCTGGAACTTTCTTGGGATACTCCAATCCAACTCTCCTGGTTTCCTCATCTACTTCTGCACCCAGAATTAGTGCCTCACCAACTCACGGCTCAGTGTTCTCTGCAGTTGATGGCCTGATGGCTTTCAGGCAGCGCTGGTCGCTACGAGGCATATCGCAGCCGGCTGAAATCCTCCTGTCAAAGGCATGGGCAGACAGTACCACCAAACGTTATCGTTCAGCCTTGGCAAGATGGGTTTTTTGGTGTCTTCGAAGGAACCTGGATCCCGTGGCTGCAGATGTAGTCCAGGTTTTGAACTTTCTGGTTGATCTGGCAATGGAGGGGCTTGGCATATCACTCAATCAATGCGATTAGATAAGCAATTTCCACGGGAAATGCCCCGCTGGAAGGGGCACCTGTGGGAGAACATCGCTTCATTTGCAGATTGCTGCGTGGTATCCGCCTCTCCTTGCCTCCAGAGCTACGTTATGGGGCGTCAATCTGGTCTTTAATCTTTTTCTGTCTTGTTGGCAGCTAAATGAGTATCTCTTGATGAAAAAACTCTCAGCTAACCTGGCAATGCTGCTATGTTTGGTCACCTGCAGGAGGGTTTTGGATGTAAGAGCCTTGGAAGTTTTCCGCAAGAGTGTTTCCTCCATAAGGGGGCGGGGAGGTTTCGCTGTGGGGCATCGCACCAAATCCCTCACTCACACAGTTTCTTAGCTGACATTTACGGACTTTCAGAAACTGTGTGTCGTGGGCTGCCTCAAGGCGTATGAAGAACTGACTCAAGAATGTCATCCTCCGGGCGAACGCCAGTTACTTATTGCCCTAAAGAAGACGCATAAGGCTGTCTCTTTCCCCCACTATTGCCAGGTGGGTGCGTTGGGTCAAGCAGGAAGCGGGCATTGACACAAAACAGTTTGGCGCCCATTCGGCAAGGGGCGTGATGGCCTCAAATGCTTTTTCCCTGGGGGCCCGTCTGGAGGACTGAATGCGAGCAGCGTATTGGTCCTCGGACTGGACCTTCAAGAGATTTTACTTCAAACCGGTAATAGAGGTTGCTCAGTTAGTGGTATGTAAGCTTTAAACTAGCATAATCTGACCCTCCGGTCCTGACATAGAATAGAAATTTGCCTAGCACCTCAACAATAAGTTTAAATTCTGTTAACGACACAGAGGCAAGGATTATCCCGCCCAGAACGCCTTCAGGGCGAACTCTCCCCATATGGTGGTAAGTAACTTGTTCATGGGTTATGATATCTTGCTAACTGTTTCAACTGCCACTCTTGTGACTTTTGAGTTTTCAGTAACAGAATGTTGTCACTCGTATGTTCAATTGGTTTTGGTTCGGTCCCTTACGCTGCCGTTATTTTTCTAGGTATCGACGGTTTGAAACAGACCAGTGAAGATGCTCTTGGAGTGACTCGTGTGAAGAAAGAGGAGGCGATGACAGTGTGAAGGGACTATATGCCAGAAAAATGGACACTGTGAAAGGACTATAATGTTGTGGATCTCCCTATGGTTCATGGGAGTTGATGTTTTTTGCTTTTAGTTTTGTCTTTTGGGCTGATACGAAATTTGTCAAGTAATAAAGTGAAAAAAGATATAGCATAATCCTCGCCTCTGTGTCCTTAATAGAATTGAAATTTACCGTTATGGTGCTAGGCAAATTTCTATTCACCAAGCCAAACAGCCGCAGCGATGGGAAGCGTCGGAAAACAAAGACATGCGTCGGTTCCTGAGACTCTCTTGGATGCGATGCGTTAGTTCCGCTGTACACAGTACTGTAGTTCATAGAATGAATGATCAATCAAGTGCCTCAGGTTTGAAATGTAGATGCTTGGATTATAGAGGTTTACGCTCGTACACCGGATGCAGAGGGCAAGGGGAGCTTTTAAAGAATGTTCATGCTTTTCTTTGTGTTTCTGTTGTTTTTTATGTTACATGGTAATAGATTCAGGAGCCCAGTGGAATTTCTTTTTTAGGTCGAACCTATAGCGGCAGCGCGCATGTGCTGCTCGTTTTGCGAGGCATGCAGTTATCTAGTGTGGAGTGGAAGCTCATTGGAGGCTCCACCCACTCTCCGCCCATGTTTTTAATTGGCTCCAGTCATTGTCTTTCTTAAGTGCTGCCATCTGATTGATTATGAGGCTTGCTAGTCCCTCCTCATTATGGCCACGTCGTCATTTGTATTCTTGCATAGCTACTGGTCCCTTTACTACGAGTGTTGCACGGTATGTGTTATTTAGATTGTAAGCACTATTTTTCTTTAATAAGGTTCTCCCCTTCCCGCAGTCCGTGCCTTCTTGCCGTACACTGCCCGCTCTTTCGCTGCCCCCAGTAAATCCCTCTCTTTAGTCATTGCTATGACCGCCCACTCATCCACAAAAGCCCATTTGTAGCCCAAATTTTTCTTTTGATTAAGTGTCTGCTCTTCAGGTGTTTTGTACAGATCTGCTGTGGCCCAGCCTCAGCACGTGCCTTGCCCAGCACCCGCTCGTGCACTGCCCGGCACCCGCTCGCGCAGTGCTCAGCCGGCCCCTGCTCCTTGATTGGTACAGCAATGTTATTGACGATTGATGATCACCTCAGCACAGCTCCCTCACTCTCTGAGTGCCCGTAGTAGTGGCTTTCACTGCTCGATGTCTCCCCTACGATCATCTATCATCGCCATTAGTGACAGAACTCGACACACTAAGAAACATTATTTTCTGTTCTGTCGTTTTTAGAGTCGCAGGGCTTCTCCTGCGAGTGACGTCAAAGAGCCCACAGATGTGCTTGACTCTTTCTGGGGGTGCTGGGGAGTAAAGATGAGAACCCTTTTACCATGCCGGGACACAAATTGCACACAGCAGCGAATGACTCAGAGACAGGTTGTGTGGTCACTTCCGCTTTCACACTACTGCTCCTCCCCCCCTCGAGGTTGATGATGGTGGAGCTTGGTTGGCATTCTGCGGCTCCCATTGCAGCTTTTACCTTGTGGAATTCTCGGATTTCTATCTGCCGAATCTAAAAACGGCTGATAGCGGAGGCGAGAGAGGGACAAAGAGCGTGAATTCCCCCCCTGAGATGCTGTTTGTTTGTATCTGGAGGCACCTCTGAGGCCAATTATATCGTTGCTACACTTGAAATTGAGGCGAGGCGAGGTGAGCCTGAGGAGTGTTTACACTACAGCTGTTGGAACTTATTCCAGGACTTACCTTGAGCTGGAGGCGCTCTAGTGTCCCGCAGGAAGTTAGCCTTGCTAAAACTTTGGGGGCATAGCGCTGTAAAGTACAGCTGACCTACTGGTGTGCGGTGTCCCTTGAAGCTTGCCTGGGTCCCCCTCGCCGCCGCAGCATCCTCGAGTGCGGCCGCAGTGGAGGGGTAGAAAACTACACTACCCAGGATCTTCGGCTTGAGGAAAGCCGCCCGGGGGCATGTCCACAACGCGATTGGTGGCGCTCATAAGGCCGCGAACATCCCGGTGGAGCGGGGAGCCTTGCTAAAACTTTGGGGGCATAGCGCTGTAAAGTACAGCTGACCTGTTGGTGCCTGATGTCCTTTGAAGCTTACCTGGGTCCCCCTCGCCACCGCAGCATCCTCGAGTGCGGCCGCAGTGGAGGGGCAGAAACTACACTACCCAGGATCCTCGGCTTGAGGAAGTACGCGGGAGCAGCGGGAGAAGCCTGGGAAAAGGGCGGGTCCATCCGTGCACATCAGTGATTGAAGAGGCTGGGCTGGATCACCCCCCTTGCATCTACGATAAAGGTATTTGAGAAAAGAGACACAAACTGTGAACTGTATGGACATTCTTCCCCCAGGGAGTGGATTGCTCCTTCCAAACACCAATAATAGCCTGCTGGTAAGGACTACTGAATACACTGAGTTGGGGGGAAGCCACCCATTCACACACACGGTAGGGATAAAAAGTAGGCTATCTGACCAATTGCTGGAACAACCAGGGCAGTAGGGAGCTCATGGTGCTATAGTTCCTTTTAAACTGACTTTGTTGAAACTTTGGGTATGTCTAACAAAACTAAAACACGATCTGCCACAAGTAAAACCCAGTCATCTCGGTCTGATAATCCCCCAGGTGCTGCACTAAATGGGGTGTTACAACCCACTGCAATTGATTTGATGCTGCAAAAAGTAAACAGGGAGATAGAACTAACCAAGAGAAGCTTGTCCACCCCAAACACACCGATACAACCCATTGCACCGGAAATTCTAGAAATTTCGGGAAATGAGTCATTGGAAAATTCTACAGACATAATCCCCTGCGCCCAAGTGGTAAACGAAATAGTGATGGAAGATAACAGGAAACCCAAACCAGGGGCTAGCAGGAAGAGCAGAGTTAACAAAAAGAAGCAAAGCAGGGGAATAAGGGGGACAAAAAGTAGGGGGGAGACAGTGATTGAAGAGTTTAGAGGTACAATAGCAGGGCAGCAACTCCCACCAGGTTGGTTGGAAGACGTGATGGGCGATTTCCAAAAACGTATGGAAACATTTATAGTGAACCAACTAAAACCAATTATAAGCAGGCTTGACAAAGCAATACACGAAATAGCAAAGCAGGGGAAAAGTAAGGGAACATCTGACACCAATCAAATAGTAAATCACCCCGCAGTAGGAATCAGGACAGGGGAACATGCACGAGGTGGAAACAACTGTGTGAGTAACGAGGACTGTTGCATAGTGCTACTACATGACACACCCTCGGCAATGGCTCAAGGAGACAGGGGTAACCCTAACCTAGGGGGGGTAACCGTACGCGAAAATATCCCACAGAGCACAATTCCTACACTCCCACAGGAAGGGACTGTAAAAAGTCAGTGCTGTGTAGAGAAACCTCAAACTGGATGCAGTCCCCCAGATATACCCACTGACTATGTACCAACATGTATTAATTTACCACCTGAAGCTGCCGCTTATGTGGTGGTTTTTACGGGAGTACCTGGTCTTAGGGCAAGGCTGGCTGGCTGCCCATGAGACAAAGAGCCATGTTTAAAATGCTATGTATTGCCCATAAAACAATCCACAATACAGGCCCTTACATTCTTCGAAATAGAATTAAGTTCTATGCTCCAGCGCGTAACCAACGTTCGCAAGCCTCAGCCAAAGCAGCCACCACTCGGATTAAGCTTTCCAGAATGGGCGGAAATGCTTTTTCACATATTGCTGCGAAATGTTGGAATGAACTACCGATCAACCTCAGACTCACAGACTCCTATTCCATCTTCAAGAAAAAACTAAAAACTGCACTATTCCCTACTCCATAATAACCAATATGCTCTCAGGTTAATGCTTTGGTTTTACTGTTATTTTTTGCAGCGCCGTGATATCCTTGCAGGATGAATGTCGCGCTTTACAAATACACCTAACAATAACAATAACAATAACAATAACAAGGGACAGAGAGTCACATGCAAAGTTAAAAATGAAAATAATTAAGTGGTTAAATATACACAGGCCCCTGAGAGGAGGAGAATGTGGGGAGATCCTGTTAGTAAGAAGAACAAACTGGGTAGGCAGCAGGAGGAAAGATGCTGCAGGAGACTGCATCGTGGCAAACTTTAGAGACGCGGAGTTAGTAAAATATATACTAGGAGGCTACAATAGAAATCACACCAGCACAATATGCCCCCTACCACTAAGACACTTTTACCCCAGGAGATGTGCCCCAAATCCCCTACACCATGTCCAGGATAGACCAAGAAACATAGCGGCTAGAAATTGGCCAAGAGAGGAGGGACAGAGAGAGCAGGGTTACACACAGTGGGCAAACAGATTCAGTCCTTTGCAATCCTTAGAAGAACTAGACTGACTATCCCAATCACCCCAGGAAAGGGCCTCTAAATGGGTGGTAAAGGAGTATGGGGAAGGGAGGGATCTAGATAGCATCCCAGAGAAGGGGTCAGTTATCACCCAAACACATACAGGCAAAGGGGGTCAGGGAGGGACCAAGAGTAGGGCAGCAGATCCCATAACATCAACACAGGGTGAAGAAGGGGAGAGTGAACTACCAAGGGAATGCCTAAAAATACTGTCCTGGAATATTGCTGGTTTGGCGGGGAAATTTGACAGTGAGGACTGGATAAGTAATCTCCAGGGGTACCATGTCATAGCCTTGCAGGAGACATGGGCATTAGACCCATCCGCCTACCAACTAGAAGGCTTTAAATGTTTTTCTGTCCCTGCAAGGGGCGGAAGATCGGGCAGAGCGAAGGGTGGGCTAGCCCTGTATGTTAATCTAGAGCTGGAAGGCACATGGTCAGAACCCTCATGGACGTCACACCTAATCCAGGCAGTCGAATTTCAGGGGCAGGGACTAAGGTTACTGATATTTAACATCTACAACTCAGTCTCAGGGGAAGGAAATGAATCAGTAACTCAGGAACTAGAAAATAGGTTAAAGCATGAGACCAAACAACAGAGAAGGGGCGGGGAACCAGCAGTTTTGATCATGGGTGACTTTAACTGCCACCTTTGCCCCAAACTGATTCCCGCAAATGCAGACTGGTCATCCTGTCCGGTAGAAAGTGGGCCTCACTTCGAGCATAACAGGGAGGGAAACAGCCTCATGAAAACTCTGGACACCTTTGCCATGACCCACACTATAGATCTGATAACCCCAGGGAGGGATGGCTTCCTCACTCCAACATTTAAGGGCAGAAGTTGTTATTCAATTATAGATTTTATGATGATATCCTCTGCCATAAAGGACAGGGTGAAGGAAGTGAGAATAGACTGGAACCCCTTTAGCGACCATAACCCGCTGATAATGGTCCTAGAATACAGCGACGGACGCTGTAGAACTCAACAGGCCGCCTCTACTCTGATCCCAACAGATCAGGGGAGGCGACTAAGATGGGCTAAGATCAATGCAGAGGAGTTCTATAAATCCCTGGTGATAAAAGGCAAACACCAAATTGAAGACTGTCTTGATCCCCTAGTAGAAGGTGGGTGTTTGGTTTCTGCCTTTGAGGTACTAACCACCATGATAGGGGAACTCCTGAAAGCAAAAGGCCCTGTAAAAATTGCAACACAGCCACGCTGGTTTAATCCCGAATGCGCGAGAGCACTTAGGGAATTGAAACTATGTCTCAAAATCTACCCTAGGGACAAACAGGCAGTAGCCCTATTTAGAAAGGCATCTAAGACAAAGGTCAAGCAGAGGAAGATTACACTCCAAGCAGAAGTGTGGGCAGACCTGAGGGAAGCGGGGGAACATAGAGACTTCAGCGAATTTTGGAGGATTATCAATAGGGCCTGCTTCCAAGAGAAAAACTCCCCGGGGATCAGTAACAACATTCTTCCTGACCAGTGGGTGGCACATTTTAAGAGTCTGTATAACCATGAAAGTGATACTGTGACTACAGCGGGATGGGAGGAATGCCGATCGGGCAAGGTCGAATTCTCACTCCAAGAAATTATTCAAGCAATCAGAGGGCTAACTCGCAACAAAGCACCCGGGCCTGATGGGACGCTACCTGACCTTTACCTGAGTAACCCTGATCTCTGGGCTCCCATTATGACGAGGGTCCTCAATGCAGCAATTGCCACGGGTCTGCCACGGTCTTGGTCTACGGCACTGATTGTCCCTATTTTTAAGAGGGGGTGTAGGGACAATCCACAGTGCTACAGACCAATATCGTTGATAGACGTACCGGCCAAACTATTGGGCAGGGCAATTTTGAGTCGCTTGATGTCATGGACAGAAGAACACAACATTATAGCAGACACTCAATACGGCTTTAGGCCAGGCAAGTCTACCAGTGACCAATGCTTGAATTTGTACCTATTAATAACTAAATACACAAAGGCTGGTAAAGGCACACTATTCATGGGCTTCATGGACCTGGCGGCAGCCTCCGATAATGTGAACAGGAGCAAACTTTGGGATCTGATGACCAACCTGGGAATTGAGCCTGGACTCATTGACTTCTTAAAAGAATTGCACTGGAACACCACTGCCAGGGTCCGCTGCACAACGGGGGGGGGTGCACGGATCCCTTCCCCTGCACGAGCGGATGGAGGCAGGGGTGTATCCTTGCCCCATTTTTGTTCTCTCTCTACATTAACGATTTGGAGAGAAGGTTGGTTGCCTTAAACGTGGATTGTCCCAAAGCTGGAAATCGTCACATACCGGTTCTACTGTATGCTGACGACGCCGTCCTGCTTGCCAGGACGGCTGTGAGCCTACAACAATTGGTCAATGGATTTGTGGAGTTTATGGACGAATTAGATTTGTCCGTAAATTTGAGCAAATCGTATGTCATGATAGCTGGCAAGAAACCAAGCAGGAAATTTGCTTTTAAAATAGGGTCGCACAAATTGGAAACAGTGAGCTCTTTTTCTTATCTGGGTCTACTGTTTGACGGGGATACAAAGTTTGATCTGTTAATGGAGGATAGATGCAGAAAGCTGGTATCGGCAAATGGGGCTATTCATAACTTTGCTCGTAGACTGGGGAGGTGGTCGCCGGAACAGGTGATGAATCTGTATGTGGCGGTCAGCACAGCAAAAGCCATTTACGGAGCGGAGGTCTGGGGATTTAGAGATGAAAGGCCCCAGCAACTGGAGGAAGATAAATTTTCTAGGAGGATATTGAAGCTACCACAGGGTACCCCAGCAGGAATAACACACACAGAACTGGGGTTACCTTATATCACCGACTTGGTAAAGGTGAGACCCATTATGTTATGGCTCAGGTTATGGGTGAATCCCGCAGCGGAACTAAGCAGGCAAATAGCTCGGGACTGCTTGCAAATGGACAACCACCTACGTATCCCATGGCTGAGGTACATAAAAGAGACATTGGATTCAATCGACCACCTATCTCTTTTCAGTGATCCTACCTCCATTACCCCCACATGTAGACACCAGATTAAAAGAGAGCTACTGGATAAATTTGAAGCACAAAGAGCAAGCACTGACTCCTTAAAGAAATCAGTTATAGCACACCACCGAGTGAGTAATGGAGCAGGAATGGAGCCCTATTTATATCTAATGCATAATCACCAGGACAGATTTTTAATGTGCCGTTTTAGGCTCAACCTGTTACACCACATTTTAGCTTATCCTCCAGGTTTCACAGTAACGGTTGAGCAGAAGGGTGCCTGCGGCTGCGACAATAGGTTTCCGCAGGACACCCTTCATTTTGTACTTCTGTGTTCTTTTTATCAAATCCCCCGTCGCAAATTTCTTGTTCATATCCTAAAGGAGGCTCAAATACGTGAAGCCAAGAGTGCCCTGAATTTCTTACAAATGGCCGTGGACACCCGCACTTTGTGCTCGATTGTAAATTTTTTGAGAGTGTCGGTAAGATTGAGGAATACCCGTGATAGAATAATGATGAATTAATAATGCAATGTGCCCTTTGTAAAGTGCCTTTTTAAAGTTTCGTTTTTTAACCTGTTTTGAATATCCGTCGGTTCAGATCTAATGTAAATATACTGTACACTGTACATTGTATTTGTATTTTGTACTTTTTATGTTGATTTTTAATCAGCGAAATAAAGATTTACTGAACTGAACTGACTCAGAGACAGCACAAGGAAGTGACGCTGCTACTGTACAGAGCAGGATCCAATGACTGCTAAAGGGCACTTAGCAGTCGGAAAAGAAAAGGGTCTCTTTACTTTTCCTGTGAAGCGGTAGCTGCTTTCCTACCTGCCTGCCCTGGACACGAAGTCTGCGCTTGGTGACGGTCTCCCTCCCGCCGCCGCCTTGTCTTTGCGGTCGCCGTGAGGAGAGGGGACTACACTCCCCAGCATCCCCTGCGGCGGAACAGGAAGCCGCCCCTTGTTCTTTCGCGCCTGGAGGCGCTACAAACAGCAGCTGGGCTTCTGACCGAGCGGGTCTCTTTACTTTTCCTGTGAAGCGGTAGCTGCTTTCCTACCTGCCTGCCCTGGACACGAAGTCTGCGCTTGGTGACGGTCTCCCTCCCGCCGCCGCCTTGTCTTTGCGGTCGCCGTGAGGAGAGGGGACTACACTCCCCAGCATCCCCTGCGGCGGAACAGGAAGCCGCCCCTTGTTCTTTCGCGCCTGGAGGCGCTACAAACAGCAGCTGGGCTTCTGACCGAGCGGGTCTCTTTACTTTTCCTGTGAAGCGGTAGCTGCTTTCCTACCTGCCTGCCCTGGACACGAAGTCTGCGCTTGGTGACGGTCTCCCTCCCGCCGCCGCCTTGTCTTTGCGGTCGCCGTGAGGAGAGGGGACTACACTCCCCAGCATCCCCTGCGGCGGAACAGGAAGCCGCCCCTTGTTCTTTCGCGCCTGGAGGCGCTACAAACAGCAGCTGGGCTTCTGACCGAGCGGGTCTCTTTACTTTTCCTGTGAAGCGGTAGCTGCTTTCCTACCTGCCTGCCCTGGACACGAAGTCTGCGCTTGGTGACGGTCTCCCTCCCGCCGCCGCCTTGTCTTTGCGGTCGCCGTGAGGAGAGGGGACTACACTCCCCAGCATCCCCTGCGGCGGAACAGGAAGCCGCCCCTTGTTCTTTCGCGCCTGGAGGCGCTACAAACAGCAGCTGGGCTTCTGACCGAGCGGGTCTCTTTACTTTTCCTGTGAAGCGGTAGCTGCTTTCCTACCTGCCTGCCCTGGACACGAAGTCTGCGCTTGGTGACGGTCTCCCTCCCGCCGCCGCCTTGTCTTTGCGGTCGCCGTGAGGAGAGGGGACTACACTCCCCAGCATCCCCTGCGGCGGAACAGGAAGCCGCCCCTTGTTCTTTCGCGCCTGGAGGCGCTACAAACAGCAGCTGGGCTTCTGACCGAGCGGGTCTCTTTACTTTTCCTGTGAAGCGGTAGCTGCTTTCCTACCTGCCTGCCCTGGACACGAAGTCTGCGCTTGGTGACGGTCTCCCTCCCGCCGCCGCCTTGTCTTTGCGGTCGCCGTGAGGAGAGGGGACTACACTCCCCAGCATCCCCTGCGGCGGAACAGGAAGCCGCCCCTTGTTCTTTCGCGCCTGGAGGCGCTACAAACAGCAGCTGGGTTTCCGCCTCGCGGGACCGCGCGCGGGCGGCGCCGGGCTAAGCCCGGGCAAAGGGCGGGCCCTCTGTGGCCCTCAGTGACCGAGGTAGGCCGGGCCGGGCCCGGTCCCTTACTTTCCATATTTATTTATTGTACTTTGTTACATTGTTAGTGTTTGTTTGCATTCGTGCCCAATTAGAGTAGTAGGGTAATGTGATGCAAACACTGTGATAGTTATACTGCACCCTTCCTGCTGCGCCAGTGACTGACTCAACTCCAGATTTTATTCATTTTATATTGTCACATTTCTTACCAATTACTGTGGAAAATGTCTAAAACGTTACGTTCAGGAAGGGTAGTGGGAGAAAATCCTGCCCAGACTTCAACTACCTTCCATATAAAAGACAAGGATGAAACCATCCCACCTTTAAAAAGACAATGTTTGTTATCTGAACTTTGGATGCCATCTGGTATAAAAAAGCCAAAATGCGCAACTCCACACAATCTTGATCCTAAAGCCTTGGAAGTATATGCACCAACTACCTCTGTGCCTCGATCTTTCCAGGTCCAGCAGGGGGCCCCCCAAATCATGGTACAAGGGTCTCCTGTGCGGGACTCTACAGATGGGAAGTTGATGAATATAAGTGACCCAGTGCACATACCATCGACCCCTCAGTTCTCAATGAATGACAGGCAGGGGGATGACCTGTCTGCACTATCCATTGATTTGGAACTTTGGGGACGTTACGTTAGCCCTGCTAAAGTGGAACCCCTGGAGCAATTTAAAGGTCAGGGGGGAGCCACCCCATCAGGGTTAATGCTGTATAGTAGCACCCCGTTGCTAAATAGCCATGAGATTTCTGACTTGTTAAACTCTTCCAAGAGCCCTGACCTCAACCTCCTGGATAACATCCGTACTGCAGAAGCACGAGAAAAGCCGATCTCCGAGTCTATGATCGCGCTGGAACAACTCCTTGCCTCAATCTTGTTGCTTCTAGGGAAGTTCGTTGGCAGCTCGGATTGCATCCTTGATTCAGTTACCCAGATATTAAAGGTATTGCTGCAGATAGTGCCGGATGCGAGTAAGGTCATTCCCCCTAAGTCTGAACAAGCTGCATCTGAGAGGAAACTTAAAGACACTAGAAGCGAACTAAATAAGAAAAATGAAGAGTCTTCTATGGTCCCTCATAAGGAGTTGACTTATACTGCAGCCTCTAACTGTATCAAGAATTTAGTCCTGGAGATAGAGGAGGAGGATGAAGTTTTGCCAGGACCTAAACCGGTTCAGGAATTATTCCCAATCTTTGTCTCGGATGGTGGAAAAGACCTCTTGGTCGATAAATTAGAGGTCAACAAAGAAAAGAGAACATATGGTAAACAAAAAAGTACCAAAGCTAGCAAGAGGAAACCCACACGAAAGTATAGAAAGAAGAAGCAACGGAGGATCATTTTCCAAAAAAGCCCAGAGACAAGGGAGAATGAAATAAGGAATGGGGAATCCTTTTCTACTGCTTTAAAAGTGGACATTGGTGTGAATTTACCCTCTTCAGCTTTGGTGGAGGAGGAATTTGAACAAAGCAGCCTGCCTCCCCTGGAGGATTTACCACTTATTGGGGGCTCTCTCCCAGGCTCTCCTTCTCGGAGTGCTTGTGAAGGTCCAACTTCTAACTTATCTGGGTTTTTAAACCCTTTGGCCCCCCCCCTTTGTGGTAACTATTGACTCTGAAATGACTTGCCCTCCGGCCCGGCCTGCAAGTATGTATAAGGCTCCTGTGGATGTGCGTGTATTAGATTTCGTCCCATTATTTGATACTGACCTCTTATTGAATAGAGCCTGGCTTCTTAAGTGTTTTAGTGAAATTGAATGTCTCTATCACATCCAGTCTAGAGACATTGAACTGGTAACCTTGTTGGGTAGTAGTCGGGTTCTGAGTACTCGGGTGAAATTTTATTCCCCCATTATAACAAATCTGATACTAGAACAGGCCGAAAATTTTCAACGCTTAGGTATTGATATACTACCTATATCTACCCCAGGCAAGCCAAATTTTTTCGATAAGCAGGGGTTGAGGGGTGGTGAACAAAACGGGGTAACCTCTCCTCCTCTGAGAGACCTGAAAATTTGGGTATCCAGGGGAAAACGTATAGTATCGCACGTGAAGCCTCTTCCACTAATTGAGAATTCTATACATAATGATGATAATAATCGGTGGAATTGGCTACATAGTGCACTCTCAACAAAAAACAAGGATAACCCCAAACTGTTCCACCATCTTTAACCCAGCCTTAAATATAATTTCCTGGAATGCGGCCGGATTCCATAGCAGCCCGGAGAAAATGACTTTTTTATCTACTCTGGAGGCGGATATACTATGCATTCAGGAAACATGGTGCACAGATAGGTTAACGCCTCTAAAAGATTTTTATGTTCTGGAAGTTCCGGCTGCACCCTCAAAGAAAGGGCATGCTAGGGGGGGGCTTGCCTGTTTACTGTCAAATAAGTTTCAATGGAGATTTTCACATTATATTGATCCCAGTAGACTCTTCCACACAATAACTCTAGAAAATATGTTCTATGACAATATAAAATATTCCATGGTAATTTTTAATGTGTATATTCCGCCTGAGGAATGTTTTAATGATAATTTGCAGCGGGTTCTCCAGTACATGGATAAGATAAAAAATTCGCCCCCTTTTCCTGTAACTTTGCTTATCGGTGACTTGAATTGTAAAGTTTCAAACGCTAGTCTAAACCTTTTCAGGGATAAAGCTAAGGAGGAAGCATACTGCATCCCCCAGACGCTCTTCCCTGAAAATTTAAAGACAAATAAAAGGGGGAAGATTTTGCTAAAAGAATTAGTGATCGGGGATGGCATTATCTTAAATGGTAGATTTCCATCCGACGCCCCCGCAAGCCATACCCATAAATCCCCCTTTGGGTCATCAATTTTGGACTATGCTGTCGCCAGCTATAGTCTGTTCCCCCAGATTCTTGACTTAGAGATTATACCCACGACCCTGAGCGACCATAGTATACTGTCATTATTAATTGCATTAAACTCTATGAATACGGCGTCCTGGTCGCTAAAGGGCAGGGAGGCTACCTTCCAATCGTCATCTGGAAGATGCTTCTGGAATAATGCTGCCATTAATGGGGTCCAGGAGTTACTGACCGATACCCTTAGGGAATTAGAAGAGTGGAACGGAAATGAAATAGTTTGTTTTGAGGAATTCATGGCAAAAATTTTATTGAATGCTAATAAAACTGTTCCCCCTAAGAAAAAAGGAGAGGTAGTTTCTCTAACTCTCCGTAAGCTGAATAGGGAATTAAACAAACTTATCCGGGCACAGTACCTTGAAAGGGTATTGGAACGTGGGAAAGATATTGCTAGGTTAAAAAGAAAGAGAAGCAGACTTAAGCGAAAAAGTAAAAGGGACAGGGAGGATGAAGTATGGATTAAATTAAGGGAATCTGCTGCTTATGGCAACAGTAAAGATTTTTGGGCAATAATCGGGAAAGGATGTGGTACTCGTCACTCCCCTACTCCCGTAGCTATATCAGAAGATCTATGGTCCTCTCACATCCGAGAATTGTATGCAGGAATTGGGACCATGGGTGTGGATAATTTTATGCATATCGCACCTGAGGCCTCAGTCTTCTCTCCCTCTGAGAAGGAAATCGAGTTGGCTATAAAAAACATGAGATCCTCTGGGGCTATGGGACCGGATGAGCTTCCGATGACGGTCCTAAAACAAGACCCTTCAACCTGGAGTAAAATCTTGTACCCCCTGTTTAGGGCATGCCATTTTTCTAAATGTGTCCCTGCATCGTGGAGGGGAAGCATTCTGGTCCCTATCTTCAAAAAGGGAGCAAGGGACAATCCCAGTAACTATCGCATGATTGCGCTCCTCGACTCCATCGGAAAGGTCTTTGCGAAATGTCTCCTGAGATCTCTCTCCGATTGGGTCGAGGAGCGCAACATTTTGCCGCTGGAACAGACTGGCTTCCGTAGGGAACATGGCACTCTGGATAACCTTACAGCCCTTCAGGTTATTACTGATAAATATGTCCAGGTTAGAGGGGGTGTTGTATATGCCGCTTTCATTGACTTCTCCACAGCGTTCGATAAAGTGGATCGGGGTACGCTGTGGAGAAAATTGATGGGGATGGGTGTCCCTCCTCCCCTACTGGAATTGGTACGGGCTCTACACACTGAGACCTGGTGCAGGGTCTTAATGGGGGGTGAAAGGGGGTTGTCGGCTAAAATACCATCTCTGAATGGCCTTAAACAGGGCTGCTTATTGGCGCCCTTGTTGTTCTCCCTATACACAACTGACCTCCCTGCAGTTGTGTCCCGTAGTGAGGGGATCGCACCGTTGATAGGAGGGGTGCCAATCGCCTGTCTGATGTATGCCGATGATGTCTTATTGCTCGATTTAACTCCTGCGGGTCTGGCCAATAGGCTTCAGGCTCTTCAGGACTTTGCTGGCGAGCATTATATGAAGATCAATATTAATAAAAGTAAAGTGATGTGTATTGCGGGTAGGAAGAAATGTCGCTCTACAAATTTCGGTTGGGCCATCGGAGGGCTTAGATTGGAGGTCGTAACTTGTTATACGTTTTTAGGGAAAATATTCTCATCCAACATGAGCGAGAATTCTCATATAGAGCATTGCTCCTGCAAAGCTCTTGCCCAAGGTAATGGGTTAAAGTCCCTATACCTGGCAACGGGGAAAAGACATTTCTCTAGTCTTCTAGAAGTATTTAGAGCTAAAATCCCCGCAACCATCTTGTACGGTATAGAAATAATTGAGATAAAATATTGGGACTTTTGCCATAAGACCGAGGGAAAACTCCTAAGATCCCTCTCGAATTTTAATAATGCTTGTTCACTGGCTGCGTGTAGGCTGGAGTTCGGACTCAGGAGTGCCTGGGTTCAGGGGCTGTGCGCCTTAATAAGGTGGGTAGCCAACTTAGCCAGAGCGAGAGAAGGAACCCTGCGAGTCTTACTCAAAAATGAACTTTTGGGCAATTTTAAGGAGTTCTCTAAACTTGTCAACAATTTTAGAAGGGCTGTGAATATCCTTAGATTGGATGAAAGCGCTCTTTTCTCCTACTCTCCCACGCAGTTAAAGCAGGTCCTTAGGGAGGCCTCGTGGGAGTATTGTTTTCAATCCGACAAAAAAACAGTTGGAGATAAAAGGAATGTGGAGCTGCTGGTCTCCTCCTATAGGTTGAAACAGCCCCAACCGTATGCCCAGTGGAATCTGCCACATGGGATTCGTAGGTTTTGGTTTTTATTACGTTATGACTTAATCCCTCTTAATGTGTTGTTGTCTAAATGGTATGGCACTTCACCGCTGTGCAACCTATGTAAATTAAATAATCAGGACTGTATACATGTACTTTTGATTTGTCCTATGTTACGAAGCTTGCGCAAGAGATGGCTTAAAGTAATTTGTCTTCGCCTTAGCATTGTCACTTTACAAGATTTTCTTCATGCACTTTATTGCCCACCAAATGAAATGTTTTGTGCCTATGTTTTTAACTTTTTTAAAGGATTTTTAGATATTTATTAAATTTTCTGGAAGATTGTGCCGGCCTGGCCATGTGGGACTGTTGGTCTGCAGTGTACCTATTACGATTTGAATACTATGTCTTATAATTTTTGTATTTTAGATGACTGTGTTGTTTTGTTTGCACATGCTTATGTGGCCCTCTTTGAGAGCCAAAACATAATAAATAAAAAAAAAAAAAAAAAAAAAAAATTTGCTAAAGGGCACAGCAAGGCCACTGCCGGGGCTGACCATGCAATAGTTATTGCTAAGAGGCTCAAGGGCTGTACAGTTCAGCTGCAAAGAAGTGCAAGGGGTCCTACAGCTTCGCTGCTAAAACTTGCAGGGTCAACAGCATCATTTCAGGGAGATACAGGGCCGAGTTAGGGCGACCAACTGCATCCAGGTCTATACAGACACTGTTTCCAGTCACATGCTACTAAGTGATAGCCTATTGCATTCTGGGTGTTATGGTCTTGTTTTGCTTCTATAAAACTAGTGCACCCCTGAAATCAATGATTTTGTAGGTGAACATTTCTGGGCTGGAGACACTGTCACTAACGATCTGGAGTGAGATGGTCACCTTAGGCCGAGTGCCATCAGTAGACAAGTTCTCTGGCAGGGAGCACCGTTTGTGCGAAGATGCAGAGGTGTATCAGCAGAGCAATTTTAATGCAAGGGCCGGACCGCGTCACTGCAAAGAGATGCAGGGGGTGGGTAGTGTCACTGCGAAGAGAGATGCATGAGCCAGGCAGCAGCACTGCAGAGAGATGCAGGGGTTGTATTATGTCGCTGCAGAGATATGCGGGGGCGAGCAGTATCACTGCAAGGGGATCCAGGGGCCAAGCAGCCTCACTGCAAAGAGATGCGGGGGTCAAGCAGCATCACTGCCAAGAAATGCGGGGGCTGAACAGCATCACGGCAAAGAGATGCAGGGGCTGAGTAGTCTCACTGCAGAGAGATGCAGAGCGGACAGCATCACTGGAAAGAGGAGCTGGGTATCGTCACCTCAGAGAGACACGAGTACAGTGTGGAATCACTGTAGTGTGGAGCATGGGTGGGGCAGTCATAGTGGAGGTCTGCTGGGTACAAAGAAGATCACTTTATGGAGTCTGCAAGCAGCAAGTTAGAGAGGTGCACTGGCCAGGCACTGTCAGTGCCTAAAGGTGAACCAACCGGCAAGACGATTCACTGCAGAGAGCGTCAGGTGCTGATCTATGTCACTGCAGAGAGAGACACTGGATTGTGAGGGGCATCGTTTCAGGGCAGTGCAGGGGCAAAGCCATGTCACTGCACAGAAGTGCTCTAGCGTGAGAGCTGCCTACATGCAGAGAAGAGGAGCCGAGCCACTGCACAGTGGAACACTAAATTGTGAGGAAGACCGGTGGAGGGGAAAAGCCATGACACTGCACAGAGGTTCTCCAGCTAGAGAGCTGCATGGGTGCAGGGAATGGCAGGGGTTGAGACATATCACTGTGCAAAGAAGCACTAACTTTTGAGCTGCACCACTGCCCAGAGATGCAGGGACCAACCCCTGTCACGGCACAGTGGAACACTAGATTGCGAGGTGCATCCGTGCAAAGAAGTACCGGGGTTGAGCCATGTCACTGCAGAGAAGGGCACAGGACTGGGAGCTGTATCACTGTAGAGAGGTGCAGGGTGAGCACCATTTCAGTGCACAGCGGTGCTCTAGTTTCAGTTGCTCTTATCAGTGCTTTAGCTCGATGTGGCATCTCCTCCCCCTTACTTGGCCACTGCAGTGTGTTTTTAGGCCGAGCCTGAGTCAACGCGCATGCGCTGCTCTGGTGAGCTATTGTAGTGGAGTATGGAGAGTATCCCCGCTGAAGCTGCGCCCGTGTGCCATTGAAACCCTTGGCCACAAACAGGGATTTAAGTGGGCCGGGTCTCACCGGGTCTGAGCATCGGCAGTTTTTTTAAGGAGGCCTCGAAACGGGTCTCTATCGGGCTCCGTTTTTGCCCGGGCACGAAGTCATGCCAGGTGAGCATTGTAGGGGAAGGGAAATCCTTTAAGGAGAGTCATTTTCTCTCTGGATTTTCCTTCTCTTTGAAACTCAGGAGCAGCAACATTGTCCTGGTGTCACTAGGGTTTTAAGTGGAAGCTTTTTCAATATTATATATAAGTCATAGTTGCTGCTTATTTATCTTATGCAACTAACAACCATTGACAAAGCCAATAGGCGTGACTTGTTGTAGATATGATGTTACTTGATGTAGCATATATCTAGATGCAATGACACAAACAGCACTGGCCACGCCCCTTTGAGAGCACCTCCAGTTTTTTCATCCCACTTAAAGCCCTGGCCACAACACACCATGGTAGCGTGTCCTGGTGGTGGGCTGCTGCTCGGACGTCCTGTGTGCATTGTTTTGATCCCCATGCCACCACCGTAGTCGTTCTGATGCCCATGCCACCACCGTAGGACAAGTGAAAATCCCCTCCTATCGCTGGCCCGTGGGAATCCGCACTGTCTCCTAACTGATAGCGTGTATGGAAGAGAAAATTATTCTGCATCTAAAATGTGGTAATTTTCGGGTCAGCATTAATCCTTGAGCGCATAATTATGTTGTAGCATTTGTGGTCTTGTTTACATTTATAGTTTGCAAACTATTTAAACGTTGATACAGAAGTAAGGTCAAAAGTACATTTCGGATGTAAGAGTCTTGGATGTTTTCCGCACGAGTGTTTTCTCCGGAGGGTGTGGTTTTCGCGGTGGGGCGTCGCAGAAGTAAGGTCAAACGTACATTGTCCGTATACAAATTCCTAATGTGGCCTAACGGCCGGGATGTTGATTTTTGAACAGAGAATCTAGAAAGGCAGGGCTGGCATTGGCCACGCCAAAGGTATGGCGGTTGTGCCAGCCCCTGATGACCATACAGTGGCGGGCCTGTCGCGCGCATTGATGACGCGACAGGCACGCCTCGCCACTAATTGGTCGAAGTCAGGGGCGTGACCCGGAAGTGACTGAAAGCACTTCCGGGCCACTCACTTGGGCTAACGCCAGGCCGGTTAGAACTGGCCTGGCTGGAATCTGGGTAATAAAAGGCTGGGGAGCGGCGGAGTCCGCCTCTTTGCTCGCGGCTCCCTCAGCCTACCATTAGTCATACCAGCCTCGCTAGGAGGCTGTATTTTAATTTTGTTGTTCTCTTTTCTAGGTTTCTCGTTTGTATCCGAGCTGCGCCGTGTGATCGACGGAGACGGAGGTCGTGGAGTCGGGCGGCCACGCGTTGAGGCTTTTTCACCTTTTATCCCTTTGTCTTACAGGCTGAGAATCGGCATGGCAGAATAGAGAAGCTAGTGGTAGCACCATAGCAGCAGCTGACACCATACTGGAAGCGGTATTGTGGGTGGCAGGAGCGTCGTAATTGCCGAGAGAAGCCGACGGAGGAGCATGACCGCTCAGGATCGAAAAGATAGTATCAAGTCTGGTCGACGATCTGCCGAAGGTGTGAAATTCCTGGTTCGCCGGCTGGAGCCGAGAGCAGGGTGATCGTCGACCACAGCCTGCTGATGCGGAGAGCAAAGTGATCCCAGTGTTTGGCGCCGAGCATAGCGTGATTCTGGACGATCGTCGCAGCGCCCGCAGTAATGGCAAGACTCGGGGCTCCCGCTTTAGCTGGGGCAGCAGGGCTGCTAATTTCTGGGGGGGCCTTCGAGGTTGCACCGTAGGTCACAAGTACTCTCCCTCTCGTGCAGCAGGTGATCATGAGCCAGCAGCGCGAGGGTCCAGTATAGTTAATGGGAAGTGGCCTCAGTTTTGGAGATGAGGGTTATGTGGGCAGAGCGATTATGTACAGTCCCCCATAGCGCTCCTGCGCTTGATATGCATGGATTCAATTGTGCTGAGATGGTACCTTGCACACGAACTCAGAACTGTCGGGGTTGCTGTTAACAGAGTCCCATGTGTGATGTGTAATCTCACTGTGGGCATGTTGATGTAGCATGTTCACAGCATGAACCTGAAATCCCCAAGTGTGTGCGTGTGTGTGCTTCCCCGTTAAAAGCAAGTGTGCATTCAAGGAACATCACGACTTATGTGCGAGTATTTCGGAGAGGCAGCCTTTCCTTTTACTAGCAAAGAAGGTTCTACCGAACACCTGCTGACCCCGAAACTCCTGAGACACAGGGTGATAGCTCATGAAAGCTGATACTGGAAAAGTCATGGGTTTTTTGGTGGGAGCATACCAGGAGTGTAGGGGTTAACAGCAGACGTCTTTGCCGGTAGGGGGTTTTGGATACTTCTTTTCCTGGAGGTAAATGAATTGGTTACGGTGTGCTCGCGGTGGGCCGAAGGCGCGAAGATCCCTCGCTGGCATGAGTACTGTGCACACAGATGACTGTTCAACAGTGCCGTGCGCGCTTATTTAAGCAGCCGCAGCACTGCCAACTATGGATCTTCTGACTGCAGCGCGGGCACTCACCTCCCGGAGTTCACCACGAAACCGGCGCGCGCGTAAAAGGGAAGGTGCGCTGCTCAGAGGTTTTCTCTGTTTGCTGCCGATGCTGTGCAATGCAGGGAAAGCCATGCCTCAGACTTGTTTTATTGCACTGTTCTGTGCACGCTGCTATTCATGCTCTAATTTAAATATGATGAGTGCTTTCTGACAGTGGTGGAGTGTACGATAGGGAGTGCACAGGTACAGTAGTGTCGGGGCCTGAATGATGGCAGAGCCAGTGTGACTCATTATGCAAAAATTGCCCAGTGTGTTCGATGTCAGCGATAGTCGGCACATTATGGAGGGGGAGCGAAAGCGGCATACTTCCAGCAATATGCTTACGTTTTTTGGAGTTTGCGTGGCACCGACTTCATGTCTATGCTTTGGTGTTGCAATCGCGATTCCAATTGCTCCAGGGATTTCCTCTTGTTGTGGGTTTTGTGCCTGACTGAGGTTTAGCGGTGGCTCGGGGTGAAGTGCCTCGGCGTTGCATTTCGACCGGTTGCGTGCTTGAATGAACTGACTCTGGTATCTGTTCACCTTGGGTTTTGTCGCAAAGTGTGTCAGCTGGGCCTGCGCAAGATTGTTCGCTGTTACCTGTCCGCTTCCTTTGGCATGATAGCATATCTGGGGCATCGCCCCCGCTCTCGGGGGGGACAATACTTATTTCACGTTCTGCGCTGTTTTGCGGTCTGTTGCTCACAGTTGTCCCAACCAGTGTGGCGGGGGGTCATTCTGGTAGGGGTGATGCTGTTGGGGACTGGTAAAGGACAGTTCTTTAAGTGGCCCACCCCTTGCCAACCAAGCTAAACATCTGTGCTCAGCGAGTCACCTGACTGGTATTTTGCCGCTACTATCATTGCAGCCAGATATATAATACAACAATAATATTACACATACAGCAAGCCGCGACCGTTTGTTTTGCCGATGGTCAGTTTTGCTGAGGTTTGTAAATTCATAAGTTAAATAAGTAAAAACTATGGCTTCGTGGTATATGATATTGAGGATGAGGCTGTGATGCTCAGTACGCTCATTATAAGCCTAATTTCAACGTTCCTCGTAGTACAACTGGTGCGATGCTAAGCGTTCTCAGTTGGAAGTCGGATGGTAATGCAATTGGTGCTATGCTAGGCGCTCTCATTGAGAGTCTGTTTTCAATGTCCTTCACGTAATACAACGGACGCTAGGCTGGATTCTCACAATAAAACCTCTGATTTCAGTGTAAGTTTTAAAAGCCCAGTCTGTGCATGCCCCGCTCGACGGCCGCAGTGGGTTAGTCATGGGCATTTCACTTTGTTTGCAGCTCTTCAAATAGGGATCCAAGAGGGGAGATGTCACCTGTCCTTCCCCTTCAAAGGTTGCATTTTTCGGGTCGACGGAATATCTCGGTACTGAAATGGAACACAGGTGATGCTGGGCAGATCATTTAATCTCCCGCACAAACATAGGCAGGGGTGCTATGCTAGGCGCTGTTATTGAAAGTCCACTTTCAATGTACCTTATTGAAGGCAACTGATGCTATGCTATGCTCTCACAATAAAACTTCTGATTTCAATGAAAGTTTTAAAAAGCCCAGTTTCGGGACAGCCAGCCATAGCAGGCTAAGGACCATTCATGGTAAAATATTGAGTTTGGGCCGCTTCACAAGATATGCAAGGTATAGATTCAGCATTTGCCGATTACACATTCATTACACATTCATTCCACTTTTTGAGCTATTACTTACTCGGGGAGTTGCGCTTAGCGTGATAAGGGAGCTGGTTAATCAGAGTGCGAAGAACTCAATGTTAAACACCATGGTGGTTTTAATGATGAGTGTGTCAGCGGCAGGCCTTTAGTACCAAAGGTTTAGCCGTGGCAATTTGTTGCCACCGGAATGGGCAAACCATTGACGATTTAAGTGCGAAATATGACTTGCCTTACTGTTTGCATCACATCAAGATATTCCAAGCCGTCATGTCACAGCAACACATTCCACGATTTGGAGGTCAGTCTTACGAGGCGCTGGCCTTGGTGATGTCACTCAAGTGCATTATCACATCAGTGCGTCCCATGCCTGGTTGTCACACCTTGAAGAGTACTTAAAGCATCTAGGCACCCATTGCAGGTAAGTGAAAACAGAAGGTATGCAGTTCCTAACGTGAATGCAAGGTGTGACAGAATAACAAGGGGGTACCACGGTGGTAACAGGGAACTGTGGTGAATAGCAGGAGTGGAAGTTACTCCTTGTTTGGAAAAGAAGACCCTCACACACCCAACAAGCGGGTGTCTTGCTTCATCACCGGGTCTTTGCTCCTTATCGGGCCGGCGGGTGCAATGCCCGATCAGGCACCTAATAGGGCCTTCCTAGCGGAGATCTTTTATTCCAACGCCGGTGAGTGATGTGTGTGTGGGGTGGATGCAACACCTCAACACCCCGTGTCGTTAAACGATATTCTGTCTTTACGGCGCCTGTGCTCGCAGGTGCCATCATAGAGGACACTGTACGGTGTTTGGATGCTCCGTAGTAGGGGGAGAAGCTTACACAGAGCCTATCCCAGAACATAGTGGTCAGGTGTAGGTTGTTCACGGAATCCATGAAATGCTTATCGGAGACCTTGGGGCCTGTGGGACACTCCCTGGGTAGCCATCCATGGTGCAGTTACACCAGCAATGAGTATCATTTTCTGGGGCAACATGTATATCGGGTGCATCGTGGTGCTATCAATCGAGGCCATTTAGTGGCTCCAAGAAGACCAGCCCTAGCACTATTATCCTGCTCCTGGGGGGGAATGACTGGGTACGCCTGGGTGGAAGGGGGGCTGGTTGTAAAACTATTCACTGAAGTGGGTGGGTCGACACTTCTATGCCCAGGGTACACCTCGGCACAGAGACTGCAGAGATTCCGGTGGAGGGGAAGTGAGCCTGTGAGGGCATTAAGCCACTCGGTAAAGAATTATTAACAAACTGGGGGGGCTATATAGGGTTTTACACCTGCAGACTATAGCCCATGGGTGCATCTGGGGGGGAGTCGTGCTTCTTAAAATACGGCACCCATTTGTCCAAAATAAGGAATGAAATCTTCAGGGAGTATCTTCTGGCCTAGTTAGTTGTGTATAGGGACAGGTCATGACCTTTCAGTGAGCTTTTGGGGGGGCCTGATAGTCGCGCAACTATACAGACCTGTGGCGGTAAGGTCATGATTGGTGAGTAGTAAATTGAAGGTCCTTAGAGGGCGGCGCCATTCTTGAATGGGGCTGCCCAAGGGGGAGGGACAAGTGGTCTCTCCTAGAACTCCAGGGGCAGTTACAGCCGGTTGGCTGGATGGGTGCGGGGTGGGGGGAGTTATACTTTCCGGCAGGCTGCTTGGCCACCCCACACGTGCACAATGGCACAAATAAACTACGCAAAACTGCAAGGGCCCCATTATGGAGATAATCTACAGGGCGTACGGGGGTCACCTGGGGGGGGAGTACACTCACGGGGAACGGGCCCTCTGCGCATGCGCACTCTGGTTGGAGGGCGGGCATAAGGGCGTACGGGGGTGACCTGCGGGTAAATACCCTCACGGTGAAAGGGCCCCCTGCGCATGTGCACTCCGGTTGGAGTGCGGGCATAATTTGATAAGGATCTGGCGCTAGTTATTGACCTTGCCGTAGGCTCATAATAGGGATACGCAGAAAAATAAAAGGTTGTTATTATGATTATTGTTGATGGTATGTTTAGATTTGGATAGGAATACCTTTGTATTAGAGATATGTTAAGGTGAGCCATCTGACATTTGCACCTATCAATGTAATCAATGTAATGTAATGGTTTTCTGCGTATTGTGTAAATATTGTATATTAATTTTTGTTTTAAAAATGTTATGTAAATAAATACGGCCGGGGGTTTACGACCCCCCAATCCAAAAATCTTCTCATGTTATCTTGATATTGACAGGGGAGGAGGGGGACTAGGTAGTACCTGGCCATAAACATCCTGTGAGTCTGGGCGAATCAGTCAATCTCCCTGTGCCAAAAAACTGACCTTAGTACTGTGTTCTGGTGGTCTCATAAAGAGTTCTAAAGCCCCTGCACCAAGTTCACGGTATATGAAACTGTAACAAAAGAATAACAAAAAAATCTATACATTGAAACAATCTCACTACTACTGTGCATCATTATTTATTGCTTTTGTTGTGGTTGCTATCGTGATACTCCGTGCTGACCAAGAATTGTGATTGACATGTTTGGTCTCTCGCGAAACCACCACGGACTGCCTCATTTTCTTTAGCAAAAGCCAGTGTGTCCTTTTACCCTCTACTTGCCATTTCTTCTGCAGAAGGCCTGATTCTGGCCTGACAAAAAACAAATAAAGCTATAATTTCTTTCTCTTATGTAATATCCGTCGGCTACTTCTGAGGCAGTGTGTCTCTGTTCTTAAAACATGTTCTCTTGACTTCAGTTTGCTTTGTTTGGCATCACAGAATCATGATGCTTCTGCTGTGGTTGTTTTTGGTTCGATTATTCCAGTTAATTACTGTGTAAAGCAAAGTACATTTACACTCACTGGTTTAATTGACTCTAAAATCCCACACTTCTTGTTTAGCAATCATCACCTCCTTTCATTCCAGCACTTTTATACATTTTATTTCAGAGTAAACCTATTAGACAATGTGAATTAACACCTATTATTTGAATATGTCGCTCGTTTCAGTTTTGTGCGTTTTACCTAGTACTTATAAAAAGTAAGGGGCATATTATCAAGACAGGAGATAAAATTATCGCCGCTTTAGTGGCAGAAAACTGCCGCTAAAACAGCGATAATGGGCTTGATAATATACTCTGTGGAATTCCAATTGAAGCCCATGTTAAATGTGAAGGACATCTAACCTGAGCTTCAATTGGAATTCCATAGAGCATATTATCAAGCCCATTATCGCCGTTTTAGCGGCAGTTTTCTGCCACTAAAGCGGCGATAATTTTATCTCCTGTCTTGATAATATGCCCCTGTATACGTTTCGCATTGGATTATTACTTGTTGTGCTATTTACTTGTTGGTGTAAATGCTCGCCTACTGCCCACTTGTCTTTTTCTGCTGGCTGCTCTCATCAGCTGAATGGCAGTAAATGATGACCTGTGCCCTTCAAAGTGACCTTGCAGCTGTTTATTAAGCAGGTGCCATTTTTGGACGAGCTTTTGAGCTCGGTTGTAATGTGATGAAATATTGTGAATTATCATTGCCAAGTGATCTAGTGATGGAATGTGCTTTGTTGATGATAAGGTAACAAGGTCCCCAAGCAGAGGATCTCCATATATTCCAAATGCGCTCTTCTGTGAGGTGCCATCCGCTGTGTCAGATCAGGTGACAGTGCTGAACATGATTCCACCTAAATGGACGTTTTGTTGCATCCGGCATTGCACAAAATATGGACAATGGGGCAGATTTATAAGCCCTGTGCGTCACTTTTGCACCGCCGTTGCGTCACTTTTGTGAAGCAGCGGCGGCGCAAAGCCAGCGCCATGCTGCGGCAGATTTACAACGTGACGCATCTAGGGAGATGCGTCACGTTGTAAAGCTTGCGCCACATGTGGGCGTACCTTCACAGGGGGGGGGCGTTCCGGCGCAGGAACGCCTCCGAAAAGTGGCTGAGTGAAATCTACAAGATTTCACTCAGTCACTTTTCTGGCCATGCTGCGTCAAATCCCTGCGCCTGCTTCAAGCAGGCGTAAGGATTGACGCAGCATTGTACCGATAGGGCACCCCCGAGCCTTGCTGGAGCTGCGTCGCGCTTGCGACGCAACTCCAGCAATGCGTCGCCCTTCCGCCATCAGATGCGTCACGCATCTGTTTATCCTTGCGCCACGATGCGCTGCATTGTAAATGCGGCGCATCTATTGTGGCGCAAGGGTAAACTTGCGTGACGCATCTTCCCTGGCGCATCCATGCTGATTTGCAGGGATGCGCCAGGGAACATAAATCTGCCCCAATGTGCTTAGAGATTGTTACGAGTTTTCTTTGAGATACAGATTTAGTGATAATACCTTTTAACATTCAGAGGATTTTAATGAGCTCAGCTGCCTCAAGCTTTGTGGACAGGCGCAGGAAAATAGAAGAGCTTCTTCCCTAGACACATGCATTAAATGAATGCCGTGCACGTGTTTAGATTGGTTTTTTGGCACTTTTTTTGTTTTACAGCCATCAGGGACATATACACTGTGCTTTGTTTTCATGTTAATACATTTTTTGTAGAGTTGCTTTTGGCCTTTTGTTTTATTTCTATCACAAGCCACAATAAGATATTTTGATCACCATTCACTGCAATGCAATAGGTCTCCCATTAGTGAAAGTTTGAGCTATTGGCATTGTAAATTATATTGCATTTAAGATGCAGTACCTTATGCAGCTAATAGAGGTACCTTTACAACTCCACTAGCAGAAGTCAGGAAAATATCAGAATCGCTTTAGCAATCCCTAGATTCCAGGCCATAGAAACGTGTCCTCCGTGAACACCTGCAGACATTAATATTATTTTGTAATGTTGTATTGTCAGTGATATGACCACCGAAAGCCCTGATTGTATATTAAAAACAGAGTTTTGGACAATACCATTTCCTGCAGATAGGCAGTATTTCTCTCCTTGTGTTCCCATACCTGCCGTGTTCCACAGTTTGGTGCTTATTTTCTCTCCTGCCTGTACCTAATGCTCGTACTCAGCCTCTCTGTACCACCTTCTACCATCTCCACTGTGTTTAAAATTGAGGCGTAATGCAAAATGATGCCCCCTTCGCTGAATGTGATGAGGTGAGTCTCTCATATATCAGAGATATATGTTATGTTATGTTAATGATTTTTATACCGCGCACAGCTGCCCCAGCAAAGGGGCGTCCTGGCGCCAAGAAAGGTAAACACAACATCACCAAATGCAGCAGAGTCAGTTGATTTTATTAAAAAGAAGCGTTTTGATGACACGTCTGAACCTGGTTAAGTCTTCCAAAGCACGGATGTCAATAGGGAGAGCGTTCCAGAGCTTAGCGGCTACTACTCGGAAGGAGCGGCCTCCAATCCTGCTCAGCACAAAGCGAGGAACAACAGCTAAATTCTGGCCCATCGATCTCAAAGAGCGAGATGGGACGTATGGAGTCAGAAGGTTCATGAGAATAGGTGGAGCCAAGCCTTTCAAAATTTTAAAGGCCAGGCAAAGCACCTTAAACTCAATCCGCCGAGCCACAGGCAACCAATGGAGTGTTTGCAATGCTCCGGACACTAAGCAACGTTTGGGCAGCCCAACTATCGCTCTTGCGGCGGCATTCTGCACTCGTTGTAGCCGCAGAAGTTCAGCCTTGTTCGTGCCTGCAAGCAGAGCACTGGCATAATCTATCCTGGATAGTACCGAGGCCTGGACCACAAGCTGTCTAGTGCTGGCATCGAAGAATTTAAGCACCGGCCTGATGCTCCTAATAATGCCAAAACAAGAGGCAGCCACCCTCTTAGTCTGGCAAGTGAAGCTAAATGAAGGGTCCAGCCAGACCCCGAGGTTTTTTTACTCCATAGCAGGAGAGGGGATCATTCCTAACTCGGGGGGCCACCAGCTGTCATTCCAACATCCAGGTTGCTTCCCAAACACCATCACCTCTGTCTTCTTAGTGTTCAATTGGAGACAATTCTGGTTCATCCAATTGGCCACCAAGCGCAGCCCCTCACAGAAATTGAGGGCGTCCATGGCTGAGTCCCCACTTAGTGTGACCGCCAGCTGCGTATCATCCGCATAGGACACCATTGTCATGCCCCAGCCTTTGACTACTGCAGCCAGCGGCCTCACGTAAAGATTGAAGAGAGTGGGGCTCAGAGATGAACCCTGTGGGACCCCCAAGGTGAGCGGGTGAGAGGTGGATTTACCGGGTGGTATCGCAACCTGAAAAGATCTATTAGACAGGAAGGAGCGGAACCAGCCTAATGCCAGCCCCCTAACCCCAGCTTCCTCTAACCGCCGCAACAGGATTTCGTGGGACACCGTATCAAAGGCGGCGCTCAGATCTAACAACAGGAGTGCCGCTGTTTGTCCGGTGTCCAGCACGGAGCGCAGATGTTCAACCATGTATAGCAAGGCAGTCTCCGTGCTGTGGCCTTTACGAAAACCATTTTGCGTGGGATCCAAGATGTTCGCTTTGTCAAGATGCTCGGTCAGGATCCCATTCACGTGGGCTTCGATGACTTTAGCAGCCCACGGCAACAGAGAGATGGGGCGATAGTTCTCAGGTTTTGTGGGGTCCAGGGTAGGCTTTTTTAGGATGGGGGTAACTACCGCTTGCTTCCACTTGGTGGGTACAATCCCTGAACCCAGTGACATATTAATAAGGGCAAGCAAGGGTGCGCGACATGTGGCCTGCATGCTTATAAATAGGGCCGGTTTGAGGGGGTCTGCAGGGGAGCCAGATTTAATTTTTTGGCTCAAAAAATCAAAACCCTCCTCAGATAGGGGGGCCAAAAAATCCAGGATCCTATCATTGCTCTTAGGACAATCAAATGAATCCGAGCGGTGCACAATAGTTGGAAAGGTGTGGTAGATTGCTTGCACCTTTTGAACAAAGAACAAGGCCAGACTCTCGCAGTGAGAGTCAGTGCAGATTTCTGCCGCGGAGGCCCTCTTAGTTATAAGGTCCTTTAGGACCTTAAAGATTAGTTTGGAGGGATTAGGGCTATTCCGGAACTCCTGCGCATAAAATGCGGCACGTGTTCGACACACCGCTCTGTGATATGCCTTGGATAGAGTGAGGTAGCAGGTTTTGAGCGCGGGATCATAGTCTTTCCTCCATCGCCTTTCTGCTTGCCTACACTCTCTCTTGAGAGACGACAAGGTCTCATCATACCACGGGCTATGGGCCTTGGTCCGGCACTTGGAACGTACAAAGGGAACAAGCGAGTCCAAGGCCGTGCCAATCCAAGTACAGAATGAATCATACCCGCAGTCAACATCGGAGAGAAGAGGTGGGGGTGTTTTTCCTAATAAAAGGTAGAAATCTTCAAGTTTTAATTTACTCCACTGGCGGGAAAAAGATGTTTTATTCAGTGCCACAAAAAGGGAGTCAGCCACAGGGATAGCTGCCTTCACCAGCATATGGTCTGTCCATGACAACTGAACAGGTTGGCATAAAGTAATGTCCTCTAAGGAGGTAAAGAACGGATCCAGTAAGTGTCCACCAGAGTGGGAGGGGGACGTCACTCTCTGTATGAGCTGCAAGGCTTCTAGATCTGCTAGGCAGCTCTTAATGGAGGATTGAGAAGGACAGTCAAAGTGCAGGTTGAGGTCACCTATCACATTGAAATTTGCACAGCCAAGAGATTCTATACTAATGACGTCCGGGAGAGCGGCCCTAAAGGCAGCATCGTAGCCCGGAGGCCGATATATTAGAAGACCTGAAAAGCTACAGCAATGGGATAGAGAGATTCTAAAATGAGCACATTCGCAACCTGGAAGATTTAGTTCTTTCCATTCACAAGGAAAGCGGCGTTTCACCGCCATTGCAATTCCACCACCTCTCGAACCGCGGTTGAGAGTTGCCACGGTATAGTCCGGGGGGAAGGCAAGGTTTAAAATCGCAGTGTCAGCATCTTGTAGCCATGTCTCGGTCATGAAAAACACATCAGGGGAGTCATTGGTGACAATATCAAAGATCTCCGCCTGATGTTTGACCAGAGATCTGACATTTAGGCTATAAATACTGACAGTATTCACCCCCGACACGTTAATCTGCCGGGATGAAATTTGCATGGAGCGGACGCGAGACGGGGGAGGCAGGTGCCAACAGCAACAGGTGCACCGATAAGGGCCCCTTAGCGGTGCTACAGGCGGAAGTGGACAGATGGTAAATTGTTCACGTAAGGCCAATAAGTCTGCTCTACTATACCTGAGGATGGAAGCAGCCATGATGAAGATCAAAGGGTCTACCGCACCCCGCACTTCCTTAGCGCTGACGGGCGCAGACGGGCAGACTCTGGCTTGACTCAGGCGAGAGTCAGGCGCGACCGCTGCGCGTCACCGCTGCGCGGCCCGTGTGAGCATTAAATACCGGCTCACCTGGAGTCCTGGCAAGCGCTAGAGCGCTCGAGCAGATGGCACAGTTACTAAAACACCACCCCCAAGATGGCGGCCAAGCGCCACGCGAAGGAGCACAAGGGCTTCCAGCAAGGACAACAGACTCCGCAAAATGCGGTGAGGGCACAATTTATAGTGCAAGAGTGTGGGCAAAATTATCACAATATTAAAAGCAAAAAACGTTTTACAGCATAAAAATGGTAAACGCTATCTAAAATAGAAATTGTAAGCGCTCCACGCTTAACTAACTAGCAGCACAAAGCGCAAGCATGCACCTTTCATCAAGAACGAGCAAACAGAATGCTCGTCTTAAATACCGGCTCACCTGGAGTCCTGGCAAGCGCTAGAGTGCTCGAGCAGATGGCACAGTTACTAAAACACCACCCCCAAGATGGCGGCCAAGCGCCACGTGAAGGAGCACAAGGGCTTCCAGCAAGGACAACAGACTCCGCAAAATGCGGTGAGGGCACAATTTATAGTGCAAGAGTGTGGGCAAAATTATCACAATATTGAAAGCAAAAAAAGTTTTACAGCATAAAAATGGTAAACGCTATCTAAAATAGAAAATGTAAGCGCTCCACGCTTAACTAACTAGCAGCACAAAGCGCAAGCATGCACCTTTCATATATGTTGGCCTTGGATGATTGTGGTCCCTGTAAATGGCTGGGCCCTCCCTGAAGAGTTGGGGAGAGGGTGCAGGGGGCCTGTGTTGTGGCCCTAGTTTAGAGCTCAGCATCTCGCTCTCATGCCCAGCCAAGTCTCTGCCACCTGCTATTGCATTCAACACCCTCACAACAGCTTCACATGGGCTGCCCCAAGGCCACATATGATATAATCTCTCATCCCACCCTCTCATACACCTTTTATCCCTCTTACGGTGAGAGACCTAGGCAATGTCCTAAAATTATAAATCATCAAATAATCTCCTGAAAATGTGTAACCTCAAACCAAGTGACAAGCAAGTTTCACTTACCCTAACACAAGTTGTGCCTGTGTACAACTGTAAATCATGTGACAGGGTGTCCCTACAAGATCCAGACTGCTTAGCATTGCAAGGAGGACTGAATATCAGATATGAACGCTCACCACTGACACATGCGGTGTTCTGGAGATCATGGGTTCAACTCCCACCAAGACTGATTCAGCCTTGAACTCTTCCGAGTCTCAGGTGTGAATGCTGATAAAGCAACTTTAGCCGTCTGAATTTGCTAAAGAAAGAACAGTTGTGTTGGGTTATTGCGCTTCCTCAAGTTAACAGGACTAATAAATGGTAAATCGACAGTAGCAATCACTACTAAAAAACAAGCATTGTCAGTGCCAACAGGCTTCACTTCTCTATGCCTTTTTACAAGTGTGGTTCAAACACAGAAAACTCGACAGCCCACAAAGTGTCATAATCTGGAGGCATCCAAAATGATCGAGTTGCACGCTTCACTTCTATGTTTACTAAAAACAACTGCATCAATATGACCATCGGTGGTGTTATTTCGAAGAGGGGGATCATTCAGGCCCTTTTCGAGAGGCGAATTGCCATAGCGGGTTAAAAAACCACATTTCAGTGCATGGTCCTGCATCACCACACTAAAAGGCAAGCAGAGATCCTCCGTGCCTGTTCTTACTCCTGCTTCTGTGATTAAAAAAATTATATATTAGAATCACCGGAAGTCGTTGGTTCTTCCTCGAGTTGTGGTGATTACCGTGAGCTGGGGATATCATTGTGCTGAAGATACATTGCAGTAATGTGTGATAATGTGTATTCCAATAATGTCCCTATTAGAGTCAAAGCCTCTATGTTAAACAGTAGATGATTCAGCACCCAGGCTAATGTGCAGCATGGTTAAATACTTACAAGGCCCCAAAGACGAGACTGACTGCATTACAAATGCTTGTTTTTTCTGGGTTTCTCCATTTAGGGTATGGTGTTATTAAAGACTGAAGTTCGTTGACTGTGTCAACTCCTTTGACATAGGCCTTCTGTCTTCAATACAATTCAATTCAATTCAAGTTTATTTAGACCAAGGATCCTCAAACATTTTTAAAAAGTATATTAAAAATTCATCTAATGTCACAAATCATTGTTAAAACATCATAAAATGTCATATTATACACTCAGCTTTCCTTTCAACTTTAGCCATAACATTATACATCAAAATGTATAACATTTCAGTTCTAAATTAAGAAATACTTTGACTTTTTGGATGAATTTCCCTATATGGCACAGGCTATATCTAAGTGGCTCATTTCTGTTAAAAGGTTTACTGCCTGAGCCCTGTTTTTAATATCATAATTTTTAAAAATCGTCCGTAAAAACTCTTAGAGTATCTAAAACCTTCTTACAGTCCACTAATATATGTAAAATGTCACAGGAGGTTCACAAAGAACAGGTTCATTTTCCCTTACTGTCTATCATAGAGTCTTTCACCCCACTGTTCGCCTTCTGTCTTAGTTGTAAAGACGGCCATCAGGTGTTCTTTCTGCTGCACGGTCGGACTAGGAGCTAAGGCTACACGGCCAGGGCAGTCTGAGTCTGGTAGGGGAAGGTCGCTTACAGACTGGGCCTGCTGCTGGTTTCACTTCACAAGCCGGCAAGAACAGACACACGCAGGCAGCTTGCACAACGCAGAAGGCTCCCAACAAGGTAAGAGACCAAAGCTGTTAGTTATCACACAACAGTTTTTTTTGTTTCACTTTATTTCTTTTACGATGGCGGTGAGAGTGTAAAGAAGGCGATGCCCTGCCTTTTTAAGGGGCGCCCTTGTCTCAAAAATCTATGCATTTCCACCTCGCGTCAGGGAAGGTTTTGTTTCAGTGGAAATGTATAGATTTTTGAGCGAAGGGCACAGTGCCTGTCTAATGTTAAATGATCTGGTGAAATTGCCGCCTCTCACTCAAAGCAAACAATGGGAAGGCATTGCACGTTTTGCTATGGAATGCAATTGCTTGTGGCTAATTTGCTGCGGATGTGGCACAGAAATGTGCTTAAAGTTAACTAAACGATGTGCACGGGCTCATTGTTCCAATTAGGGCACTTGGATTCAAATTCTACATTACAGTCTTTTGTGAAATAAAAGTTTGCTCGTGAATATGGTGTTCATAATGACTTCACCCTAGTAATAGTTTAGTAATTTCAGGTTAAATTGTTAAAAATGTGGTCTGTTATGGTACATTTCATTTAATATTATTTTGATTTACATGATGGTATGTTGCCTTCGGGCCATTATCATTTTGTTATGTAATATTGTTTCATAAATTTGTTTCATGTTATTTTTTAAGATTTATAATGCACTCACTACTAGCTGTATAATTTCTAGGCATATTATCTAACTTTTCTGTGGGTTTATGGGTGTTTCCAAAGCTTTACACATTAGCTTCTTGGCACTTGTGATTAAGGTACCAAGTAGTAGCATGAAAGAATGCTAGAATTAAAAGGTATGGGTCACTCTGTTGGCCCCTTTGTTTTGATGCAAAAACAACAATTGATGGACAGAATGCAGAACAATGTCATACATTCACCCCAGTACAGAGATCTGGGCCTAAATCCATCGTTTTTTTGCTCACCATGACGTTACAGATTGAACCCAGCCATATGCAAATCAATCTTGACCCTGTGCCTCATGGGAACAGTCCAGCCCGAACTGCCAAGCCAGGTCCTCCCTGGACTGGAAACAAGCATCCTAGGACCGGTTTCGGGTTTTACCCCTCTTCAGCCAGGATAGCTTGCTTCCAGTGGCATGGAGAGCAAGGGACCCACGTCTGAGCATACCCTTCCCACTCGGGGCGACAAATGCAAAAACAACAATTGATGGACAGAATGCAGAACAATGTCATACATTCACCCCAGTACAGAGATCTGGGCCTAAATCCATCGTTTTTTTGCATACCATGCCATTCCAGTTTGAACCCAGCCGTATGCAAATCAGTCTTGACCCTGTGCCTCATGGAAACAGTCCAGCCCGAACTGCCAAGCCAGGTCCTCCCTGGACTGGAAACAAGAATCCTAGGACCGGTTTCGGGGTTTCACCCCTCTTCAGCCAGGATAGCTTGATTCTGCCAATGTGCAACATTCCGTCCATCATCTTGTGTGTTTTGCTGTTCGCCCTATGTGGGAAGGGTATGGCCAGACGTGGGTCACATGCTCACTACGCCACTGGAGTCAAGCTATCCTGGCTGAAGAGGGGTGAAACCCCGAATCCGGTACTAGGATGCTTGACTCCGGTCCAGGGAAGATATGGCTTGGCAGTTCGGGCTGGACGGTTCCCATGAGGCACAGGGTCAAGACTGATTTGCATATGGCCATGTCTGAACTGGGGTGGTGGGGTGAGCAAAATAACGATAGATTAAACCCAGATCTGTGACTGTGGGTGAATGTTTTGCCAATGTGCAACATTTCGTCCATCATCTTGTGTGTTTTGCTATTATGGTATGATGTCATGATTTTTACATTTATATGATGTGCATTCTACCATTGGTTTGGGCTCGCAGTGCCACATAATCATTATACCAGCCGTTCTAGTTGGATGAGAAGATGCTGTAGAAAGCAGGTTGTGCACAGTCTGCGCAGTACACGTAGACTGCAGATGCATGTTTTGCAGAATATATGTTGTAATTGGCTGCTGAATGACATGTTGGTAGGGCCAGACTTGCCATTTTGCCACATTGGCATTAACTCTTTATAACATACTCACTAGGTTTACCCAATTCTTTCCATTTGTTTCTCTTTTTCCCTTTTCCCCTTATTCCTTTCCCTATCTCAGTGTGATGTACACTCTTTTACTATCTTTCCCCAGTCTATTCTTTTGTGTCTCTTTCTCCCCTTCTTTATATTTGCAATGAATTGCGCTCTTTCTTCAATGTGTTTGTCCACCTTCCTATGTCCAGCTCACCTTTCCTTCTGTCTTCCACTTCTGTCCACTAATTGTACATGCATTGCTAACAAGTCTTTCTCTTTGCAGTACACTATGGCTACCCAATCTCCCCCTGTCTCTCCCTGCATCTACAATCTCTCTTAACCCCAGATTGTGGGCAAGATGGGGTTCATCATTTCACTCAACACCCACATGTTAACAGAGACACAAAGTCCTCAGGATACATGAAGCATTGACAAAGCCAATAGGCCTGGCTTGCAGTCAGAGTCCTGGCTAAAATATTTTTTAAAAGCCTGTTGTAGTCACAGTAGAAAACAACTAAACAAAAAATATTGCTTTCTATATATGGTGCTTCGATAAGCTAAAGAATGCAATGTGTGATTATTCACTGTACATTGGAGATGTTAAATGGTCCCTCATCAATCTCTTTATTAATGTTGTAACTACACTTTCACAATTGCTTTATTATCCTACTTGCTTTCTCAAATATGCTTGAAATTGCACCATTTGCCTTTTTTTGGTCGGAGAACCCATGCGAACCCTCTTATGATGGTTGTACTCGCTCGCTAGGCTCGCTCACCACAGGTCACTCAACTCAAACTTTTATGCCACACCACTTTCAAATGTCACCGGCCGTCACTGGTGGGACCTCCAAAAATTGTTGTACTTACTACAGCCAGATTACAGGAAGGACATACGTTTGACTCCAGCAACCTCTAGCAATGACCGCTATTACTGCAGCATGGTTGGGAAATATTTGTTTCTGACTCCAATGTCCTCTACAAATGACCTAAGTTAATTACAGAGTACTACGGAAAAGATTTGTGTTTAACTCCAGAGACAGTGTTTTTTCATTTTGCGTTATATCTTATTTATCTTAATTATGTTTTAGTGTAGGAAATTACAGTTTCATTTAACTTTTAGGAGGTGGCAGTGCCTGTACACGTTTTACCTCAATTCCTTACTACCTGTGCCCTGCTCTTTCACTTTATAACCTATTTGCTTGTTTCTACTTTCAAGTGCCTGCTTTTATGTAAGAATTATAATGTGATAAACAGTCTTAGGCACTGCAACCTGCTTGGGAAAGGGATTTGTTTCATCCTCCAGGAATATCCAGTAATGACCCCCGGTGCTCACGCCTGAATACATCTGACTCTAGGAACCTCTAGTAACAGCCTAAGGTACTGGTACTGCACCCTGCTACAGAAAACGTGTGCCTTACTCCAGTGATCTCTGCTGAGCTGCTACAACACTGACTCGCACTCACCCTGTCTCACCGCACCGATTGGACGCTGCTCACACAGTCCACTAGTATCGGATGCGTTGGAGGCAGGGCTTGCTGACGCTGGGGGCTCGTTCATTCGCTGACCGCACCTGTGGTGTGATGAGTGCCGCCCTCCCCTCTCACTATGTAAAGCACACCATTTCCCGTCCGCGCAGCGGGCGGGCGCAGCGGGCGCGCCTTTGGCGCGCCGAAGGCGCGCCAAAGGCGCGCCAAAGGCAAGCCCGTCTGCGCCCGTCCGCGCCCTGAGGCGCCCAGCTGCCCAGCACCATGCCCAACCCGATCAGCTACGCCTCAGCCCTTTCACTTACACTTCCAAGGAGCTCCGCCACTTAAATACTACCCTTTCCTCTTGCACACAGCTGGATTGCTCGCTGCAATTGTTTCAAAGATGCTCTAACTGCTGCTTTTCCTATTCTGAACACTCCGCTCTAGCCGTGCCTTTAAGTTCTTCCTTCCAGTTCTGGAACATTAATTGCAGATCTCTGCCCAAAAATCGTGACCATATATTTGACGTATTATCTTCCACCAAACCAGACGCCCTGTTCCTTACGGAAACGTGGTTGCACACTGGCTCTGGCCCTGACGTAGCTAGTGCTTTACCACCGGGATATGTAATAGTCAGGCTCGATAGAAGCACGGGAAAAGGTGGCGGGATCGCGATTATTTTCAAAGACATTCACGCCTGTTCTTTGGATGCTGTCCCTTTTCCTAACTGCGAAGCTGCCCTGTTTAAATTAGCAGTTTCCCCCCAATTAACGTTGTCGGGCATCCTAATTTACCGTCCCCCCGATCAGTCTACACAGTGGCTTACCTCTTTTGCTGAACTGGTGGCTCCTTTTGCCATGAAGGCAGCAAACTTTACCATCATAGGAGACCTCAATCTCCACCTAGAAGACACACAGAACGCATCTAGCAAAATGTTTCTTTCCGACTGCGAGGCTATCAATCTTATACTTTGTAACAGCGGCCCCACCCATCAGGCAGGGCATTTACTTGATCCTGTCCTTTCAAACATTCTGTTCGACTGCTCTTCCCCAGCTCTTCCTTTAGACTGGTCCGATCATTTTGCTATACATTTCACTCTGCCTGTTGACACTAAAAGATGCACATCTCTTCCTGGCTTTAGGAACAACTACAGACCCTGGTCCAAGCTGAATATTCCAGCCTTCAATGCCTCTCCCATGGATTCCTGCCCTGACATCAATCTTGGGTGCACCTCTCTGGCTCAGGAAGTGTCCAAGTGGTTAACCTCCAATATTAACCTTCACCTACCGCTGCGCCCAAGTCCACATCCCCTCATCACGCCCCTGCCCCTTGGTTCACAGATGAATTGAAGGTCTCCAAATCTAAATGTAAACATTTAGAGAGATCCTGGAGGAAAACTTATGCCCTGAACGACAGACTGATTTACCGTTCAGCACTTAAGCTTTACCACCAAGCCTGCCGAAAGGCCAGAGCCCGGTTCGTCTCTGAGTCAATTGAAAAAGCCATCAACCGCCCTAAAGCTCTCTTTTCCATGGTCAAAAAGTTAGCAGGCTCTAAGACAGCCACTACTCCACCTGTGTTAGGGGAAGCAGAATGCAATGAAATCGCCGACTTTTTTATATCAAAAGTGGAAACCATCTACACTGCTTTTTCGCGCGCTCCCTCTATACCCCCTCACAAACCCCTTCCTGACCTTCCTACCTCGGACTCATTAAGCTCGCAATCCCAAGCAGTTCTGATTTCAGAATGGCCCCTGCTAAATTCCAACACGCTGTCTGCCTGCTTAATGAGGGTCAATTCAGGTTCTCCCCTTGACCCGATTCCTATGAACACTCTCCGCTTGCTTTCTCCTGATGCTCTCCTTATCATTCAGACACTTCTGAACTCCTCCCTGCGCAAATCCACTGTTCCTGAGGAATGGAAAAGGGCCCTTGTAGTGCCACTGTTAAAAAAATCTGGTGCAGACCCTAAGATACTGGCCAACTTTAGACCTATTTCTCTGCTGCCCTTATTCTCAAAAATCCTGGAAAGGCATGTCAACATTCACCTCACATCTCACGTGGAGACCTCAGGCTTTCTTCATCCATCCCAATCGGGTTTCCGCTCCCATTTCTCCACCGAAACCACTCTTCTGGGGGTCACCGAGAACCTACGCTCCCGCCTTGATCATGGAGAGACCATGGCGCTTATTCTTTTAGATTTAAGCGCCGCATTCGATACGGTCTCTCATTCCATCCTTCTGAAAGCCCTAAGATCGGCGGGAGTGTTGGGCCCCGCTCTTGCCTGGTTGGCCTCCTTCTTAAATCAACGTACTTTCCAGGTGGTTTCCTCCGGCTCCTCCTCCTCCGTCCGCTCATCCGCGTATGGTGTCCCGCAGGGGTCCTCACTGAGCCCAACGCTCTTTAATATCTACGTAAGACCCCTAGCTACCATCGTGGAAGACGCTGGTCTTTCCCTTTACTCATACGCCGATGATACTCAGATCCTTTTCTCCCTCTCCTCGGCTGCTGCAAATTCTCCATCTGCCCTTAAAGTTGGCATCAGCCGAGTAGCAGAGTGGATGCAGGCTAACCTTCTGAAACTTAACGGAGATAAGACGGAGGTGCTTATTCTGGGCAAGCAAAAGCATCTCTGGAGTTCTGATCATTGGCCATCAGAAATGGGCCCTCTACCCTTCCCAGTCTCCCAGGTTCGTAATCTTGGTGTTATCCTGGATGACTCACTTTCCATGCGACATCAAGTGGTTAAAGTGGCAGCCACCTGTTTTTCCATCTTAGGGTGGCTTCGCAAAATCCTATGGATACTTCCACCCTCTACCAGACGCTCAGTGGTCCAGGCCTTAGTCACCTCTCGCCTGGACTACGGCAACGTGTTGTACCTGGGAGCCACTCTGGAGCTTCAGAGGAAACTTCAGCTCGTTCAGAATTCTGCTGCCCGTCTCCTCTTTAAGGTCCCGTGGCGATCTTCCATCTCCCCTTTTCTGAAAGATCTCCATTGGCTCCGTGTTGCCAGCCGCGTTGAATTCAAGGCCCTTTGCCTTTTGCACAAAATCAAGCATGGCTCAGCTCCCGGCTACCTGAGGGCCCTGGTTCAACAATACTCCCCTTCCCGTTCCCTCAGGTCATCCACCCAAGGCAACTTCCAGATCCCACGTTTTAAACTGACGAGAATGGGCGGACGCTCCTTCTCCGTCGCTGCGCCTAAGCTGTGGAATTCTCTTCCGACCATGCTCAAACATGAACCATCTTTGTTAAAATTCCGCAAAGACCTTAAAACCTGGCTCTTCTCCCATTAACAACTCTATGCGTAATCCTTATTCTACTGGCGCCGGGAGACCCCTTGTGGGTAGCTGCGCGCCTTATAAATCTAATTACAAATACAAATACAAATACAAATCTCTAATATTGACCTTAGGTACAGCAGCCTTATAGAGAAAAGTATTTGTTTCCATCTTAAAGTAGTGATATGACAAGAATGCCACTTATCACCAATGTTATTTGTTTTAGCACTAAACCTTTTTATGAGAAGGAATATATAGAATATTTAGGTATTTAAGTCATGGTAATAAAGATGTGTAATTCTCCCCACATGCAAATTATATTCCTTTTTTTCAAAAATATTAAACATACTTTATCCAAATTTTCAAGAAATGAAAAGTCAAAGAGTATCACTTACAAGGTTGAAATATTTTAAATGGTACAGAGGAGAAAGATTTCCTTATGATTTTTATTCATGTCATTCTGTTTATACAATTAGACAATCTTGGTTTTGGTTCTTTATTTGCTATAATGTAGAGTCTTCAATATGACTTCTGATATGAATTTTATTCATCTTTTGCCTTTAATTTATTTTTTTGTTTAGAACTCATAAACATAAACCTTTAGCCACACCCAGTATTGTTAATAATTTTAACAACTTTTACCAGTAGTGACATTTAAGAAGGTCTTGTTAATTTACCAGTGTGATACAACACATACTGATTAATATTGTACTATTATTAAAGAACTAAGAAATTGAGTCTTTTTAGAAAGAAAGTCACAGGGCAAGTATTGGGTTCATCACTTATTAAATGGTGATAATATATTCTCATTTACAGAATTGTTATGTTTTGTGTATTTGTAAAGGCACTATCATCCTCGAAGGTATTGAAAGAGGCTCAGGGTATGGACAGTGGACAAAAAACACACGTACAGCACCTGTACCGCTGATCACCCAAAAATGTAACATACAGAGCAATCTTGTGTGTAGATCACTGAATGCGCCCCCTGTCCAGAGGCGCCTCCCTTCACAGAGGGATAAGTAACAACAGAACAAAATCGGAGCTGCACCACTGACAAACAAACATATATACAAGTTAAGAAACAGGCTACAAGGTATCAAAATTAGATTGAAAAAACATCTGTCAATGCAATGCATATATTTATTTTCTTCCTTTTTAACATAGGACTTCTTCAGGGCACTGCCACATACCCAAGCGCAAACATAGGCAAGCATCAACACGAGCCCACCGTCTCGGACGTGACAGCGCCACATACCCAAGCGCAAACATAGGCAAGCATCAACACAAGCCCACCGACTCGGACGTGACCACGCCACATATATCCAAGCGCAAACATAGGCAAGCATCAACACTAGCCCACCAACTCGGACGCGACCGCGCCACATACCCAAGCGCAAACATAGGCAAGCATCAACATGAACCCACCGGCTCGGACGCGACCGCGCCACATACCCAAGCACAAACAAAGCCAAGCATCAACACTAGCCCACCAACTCGGACGCGACCGCACCACATACCCAAGCGCAAACAAAGGCAAACATCAACACGAGCCCACCGACTCGGACGCGACCGTGCCACATACCCAAGCATAAACATAGGCAAGCATCAACACGAGCCTACCGACTCGGACGCGACCGATGCCACATAACCTACCATGAAATGAACCCAGTGGTCCAAAACAAATTATACAAGAACAAGCATCATCTGCTGACAAAACAACTTACATATCTTATTATAAATATCGTTGAAACAGAAAAAGGACTACACTAAAATGCATTGTCATCCCAATCAAATAATACATTTACATTTTAAGTCACACCCACAAATCTCCCTATATAAAGCAAGCAGAAAATTTCCTGCAGCATTTGCTAATCCAACACACATGCAAGCAGACCACACCACTACACAGACAACTCATACACACACTACAAACACACATAACTCATCCAACACACAACCTACACACAACTAGCACCACTGAAACACACACCTACACACACACACACTCACCCTCAGCTTCACACACACATACATCACCACCACCACCCATCACGATGCCCCTACGGAAGAATCCACAGTTCCTAGCTGCTGAGTTGGAAGTGTTAGTCGATGAAATCATCCGAGTTGAGACACAGTTATTTGGCAGCATGGCCCAACAGACCTCACAGGCCCAGAAAACCAAATTGTGGGACCGTATTGTCAGCAAGGTGAATGCCCATTCACTAATCTTGCACACAATGGAGGATATTCGTAACCGGTATTATGACATCCGCAGGAGGGTGAGGAAACTCATTGCCAGAGAACATGCCCTGAGTAACAAGACTGGTGGTGGACGTCTCAAACCGGTGCGTTTCAAAACCTTGGAGGTGAAGGTGTGGGACCGGCTCCCACAGGAGTCCATTACAGGATTAACTCAAATTCCTGAACCTGGTGAGTACATGTACAAGTAGTCTAAAATTTGCTTGAATACACATCCACAGACATCTCATCAAGATATCTTGGATGTAACTTTGTTACCATTGTCATGTAAGCCTGGAACATGCTGGTCCAATTGTCAGGGGTGGGAGGAGGAGTGGGAGCAATGACTACTGCCACCAGCACACATTAGTCACACACACACACACACACACCCAGTCACACAACAAAACACCTGTCACTATGCTGTCCCTGAGAGTGAATGTCCCTGCACTGTCAAGATGGCAATATGGGCACACATGTACTAAATTTCCAACTTATCCTGCCATTTTTAGGCCTACTCACATGACTACAGACCATACCTCAACTGCACATGACACACACTGACAGGTCAAGATCAGTCACATGGCGCTATAATGTACTGTCAATTGTACTTGAATATGCTATTGAACTGTTGTATCTGTTGTATCTGTGCTTTAATTCTAATACAAAATTAATTTAAAAAAAAAAAGATCAGTCACATGTGCCCACATGAGACTAAGACCCGTGTACAAACCGAAACCTTGACATGTGTGACTTCATTTACCCCATCCTCCAACAACATGAAAAAAGTCATTAAGAAACATTGGGGGATTTTGGCGGCTGGGGATCTAACTCTACCGCAACCAAGGTTTGCCTTTAAGAGAACGCAAAACCTTAAAGACATTCTGATCCACACCAGACCCAAAAAAACAGCGCAGAATACCCAGGCCACCCTTTGGGGACTTCCACCAGTCATAGGACATTTCCCTTGTGGTAATTGCACATCTTGCCATCAGACGAAGACCGTCAAGGAATTGGTTTTGTCCGATAACTTGACCTGGAAATTGGGACGTCACACAAATTGTAATTCAAGGAATTGCATCTATCTGTTACAATGCCCTTGCTTTTTGAATTACATAGGGATGACGACACGATCAATCAAGACACGCATCACAGAGCACAAAAGTAACATCAGATGCTCTAAGGAGACCACAAAATTGTATTGCCATTTTAAAAATCTTCACCACACAGCAGACTCCTTAAGATGGGTTGTCCTTGAATCACATCCAGGCATGACACCACAAACATTGTTCAGATTAGAACAAAGATGGGTCCACAAATTGGCTTCTGATACACGGGGTCTAAATGATGACATACCATGGGTTTCCTTGACTCACTGAGACCTAGAATATGCCTACACTTCACTACAGTCCCTATCCTCAAGTAAAAATCCAAACAAGGGAGGGGCACCATCTCACAATAGTGTTAGTGACTGGGTATATCCAGCAACCCTCACTAGATATCTCTGGCATACACCGACATGTCGAAGTCACCTCACATGTTTTCAATGCGCACTCCCGTGCTTATATACAACTCCTCCCACGACATTATTCACACTAGTCGTGACCTTGCTATGTTGTTTGACAGGGATATCGGATGACGACGTCCTGGAGCCCTTTGTCACATTCCAGGATTTTCCGCTTTTGTCACATAATGCATTATCCCTTCTCAAGATGGCGCCCGTAGTCAACCTTGACGACGAGACTGCCGTTTGAACTATTACGTCAGTGTCTAAATGCACATATCAGTATTCCCTTAGACCAGACGGTATTGGCCTTTAACTGATTAGCGGGAATTAGACCCGCTATACCTCCTGTTACACTTAGTTTTGAGACGCATTCCCTTGCATGTATCTGAGTTCCATTCATACGATCACACATACGAAGCGTGACTATTCTAGGTTCTTGATAGGGTCACATCAGATGACATATCTTGTCAGCTCATTGTTATCTCTCAAGGACCCTCTAACCTCCTTGTGATCAATACACGATCTATTACATGGTGATATACCCCTCTCCAAGATGGCACCCATGGTATCGCTGGAAACTAGGCTGCCTGTCTAATTTCCTCGCCAGTCTCCAATGACCAATCAGTACCCGTCTAGCCTCATAGGATTGGCTTTTAACTGATCAGCGGGAAGCAGACTTCACTTCCCGGTTTCGGCGGAGCGGGGTAGGTTTACAACCACCCTTGGGCGACAAAACTGTAAGTAGTTGCTTTCCGTTCGTAAGACTGCATTGCACGAGCAGAGACCTACTCGTTTCCGGTGATCGGCGGACCGCGGCTGTGGTAGTGGCCCGATCCTTAGACTCCCTCCTGTCTCTCCCGTGAGACGCTTGGGGCCGGGGGTCGCGCCGCTCTACTGTCGGTGGTTCACCTGTCGCGGGCTCCGAGGGGAACTTTGCTACCTTAGCCCTGATTGGACATAGCATCAGGGACCATGCCTCTCCTACATGCATGAGCCTCTCGCCTCTTTACATTGTACCATTACTCACAGTAGGCTATCACGCAATCCCAAGAGGCTCGCCAAGTACCGACTGGAGTGGCACTTTCTAATACGTTAGGTGAGCATAACCGTGTTCAACGTAATAATCTGAGTGTTTTATATTTTAGATTTGATCACCTGACACGTACCTGCACCATGCATCCACCTGTGCATGATCACTCTTATTTAGCGCAAATTGTTTTCTCAGTGAACATGCATATGAGGAGTCCCAGGCTCCTATTTTGAAACGTATAGTTTTGACTAAGTGTGTGTTTTAATGTACTTTGTTGGCCTGTTTTGTTTCTTCTTTCCTTTACTTTAGGCCAGTCCAGCACGTAAGAGTCTAGTTTTTCCGACACTTACCTAGGGTAGTTTTATCCAGATATCACTGTAAATATTAGCAACACACCCTCACAATCTTGTAGATAGTTATAATCACCGGTCCTGATGAATTGCCGCTGGATCCCCCTGACCTTGTAGGCATGAAACATGTTGACCACCTGAGTAGAGTAGAGTAGTCCCTGACCCATTTAGTCAAGACTACCGCCTCTCATTTCATTTTTAACAGGGTGGTTTACTGACCGAATAAAATTATATATTCAGACTAACCAACCCTTTTTAAACCACATTCACAAACATCTACACTTACCTGGCCCTCACTTGCACTCACCCTCGGCAAGGAACAAAAGATCTCCGCCAAAGAGCCCCATCCCTGGGTGCCCGTCGGGAATTGCAGCGCCGACCCGACGAGGAGCAAAACCCAGATGATGAAGCATGACACCTAGCTTGCTGGGTGTGTGAGGGTTTTAGTTCCACCAATGTGGGTTCCCCCACCCTACACAGGCTAGTACCCTTCAGGCTTACTAGACATTACCCCCCACTTTGTCTGAATTCAAAGGAGAGTGTACTCTACACACTCCTATACAAATAGAGGAACTGTATACCCTTTCCGTTTAATCACTTCAGGGCTTGTATACTGGACCTCATTAAATATAGCCCACCCGGTTTTTTATTTTCCTCCATTTGATTATGATGGGCCCACAACGTGTAGGCCATGAATGCCAGAAATGTGTGTGGAGGACAGGACACACTGAGACCAGCTATCACACCACATAACGCAAAACACACACAGATGAACACACATTTGGAACTATTCACGCAGACAGTAGATGTGAGGTGTAATGCTAGACGGCTGACACTTAGGTATTTGCCACATGCACAAGCCATACTTCTGTCCAGCATCGTAATTCAACATCAGTCAGCGGTGTCTGCATCCTTGAAAACTAACACCCACCCTCTCATTTATACTGTGACAAGGATGAGTGAGCTGGTGTGTTCACAAACGTAAAGTGGCCTAGAAGTCAACACAGCCTAACTCAAGCACCAAACACACTGCACCTCACAGCCCAGACCATGAAAATGCAAAAGGACATCCCTGTATCATCAATCAGTCCATGTAGAACAAGTAGACTGTACATGAAGTGATCATGTGCAAAGTATGTCTCAACAAAATGTACCACAGCAAGATATAACCATGTTTGCAAACTGATGAGAAATTACTACAGAGATATGTTTCATCACATTGTATATGTTCACAAACAATGCATAAACAACACATGCATTACAATAACCATGTTGTGACACAGCACAATGCTCAACACCACACAAGTTTGCTGTATGCTCTGCGCAGGAGTACAAACTCATACTATTAACATTCACAAGACCATTGTTGTCAATATCATGGTATGTGAGACCATCCCACTATCACATAATACGACAACTCATGTTTGGGAGTCACCTACTGCATATCAATGTAATGTCCGCTGTCCCAAGGAATGGCATGCAACAATGTATGTGTAAGAAGTAACGCCTTGCCACAGCATCTGATGTGGCACATGTGATGTAATCAATTGTTCTCCACAACACATACATCCAAGCAAACACTACAAATGCTGGAACATATACAGGAGAGTGACTTTGCATGTAATCTCAGCAATGTAAGAGTGACAAAGATTCACCATGCCAAGCACAGATGCACAACTCCTGAAAAACATAAGATTTGTCACAGTCGGTTTGTCGTTGTGAAAACACAGATGTGTGCTCCAACAAATCACCTTGCTCATGCACATTGTGACAATTGACTATGTATAAATACTAATAGACAAGGATAACAATACATGCACATTGATGCACAGCGCTGGACATGCTCAGCAAAGCACAGCTCTCAAAAATCACAATGTCCGATTAGCTAATGTCTCAGTGTCTGTGCAGCTTGATGAGTAGAATCAAGAAGTGAACTCAACTTTAGCAACAACATCGACACATTTGTCTGTGTATGACACAAGAACTCCTGAAAATGTTACCTATAATATTGTGTCTCTCTACTACCCACAGGCACTCTGGAACAGAGGGCAGATTCTGGCGACGAGTCAGAGTCCAGCAGCAGTTCCAGTACAAGCTCGGGCACTGAGACCTCCAGTGGGGATGACTCTCACACCTCCTCTGGTGATGGGGACGAACCTGGCACCTCTGGTGTGGGTCAGCATGTGGCACCAGTACGACCAGCAGCCCCTGCCACCACGCATGCAACCTCCTTAAACACCCAGACACCCAGGATACCCACTGACACACCCAGCCAACAAACCACTGGTAGCACACAAAGACAGCCAATTCTGGATGTGGCAGATGATACCAGCCCTGACAACGATGTAGGACAGGAGCTGCCAGTGCGGGCAACACCAGGCAATGTCCATGCGGGTAGGGCAAGGAGTGATGTGAGGGTGCATGGTGGGAGGCCACGTCACACAGCTGGTGTCGTAGACAAAGCTGACCCACAGTTACAACGCATTTACGATGTGTATCGGGAATGCACCGGACACTTTGGCCAGGTTGTGGGGATCCTCAGGGACATGAACCAGCATCAGGCTGCACATTTCGACTGGATGAAGGACCATGTGGAGCAACACATGGACCGTGTGGAGCAACACATGGACCGTGAGGACCAAAACATGGACCGTGTGGAGCAACACATGGACTGTGTAGAGCAACACATGGACCGTGCGGAGTGACACATGGACCGTGTGTGGCAACACATGGACCGCATGGGAATCAATTGGTCAAAACTTGACGATCTGACTGCGGTGCATAGGGATATACTCACATGCCTACGCCAGTTAACAGCCAACATCACCCCACCTCCCCGTGTCCACTCCACACCTGTTGCCTCAACATCGGCAACTGCCACAGGGAGGAATGAAGAGTCTGATGAGGAGTCACCTGTACCGCAGCAGCCTGATACTGAGGGTCCCCCCCTAAGAAGAGATGGGGGCGTCCAAGGAAGGATGGGAAGTGAGAGACCTATGGACCTGCACCCCCCCCCCCCCGAGACAATGAAAAGCTTGCGACATCCTCCATTGTGTGCAAATCATTCACTTTGTTGACAGTCCCTGGACTCTCCCACATGGGATGGAGCACTTGATTTGGGAGATTTGCCAAATTCACTGTGGACTTTGCTCGGAAGATATTTAATCAGACATCACTTTCAAATCCCCTATGAACTGCAGTATTTAAATTAGGGAATGCTATCACCTTTCACTGTAAGATTATATTCACATGCACCTTGATAAAATAATCTTCACACCCTCCATGTGTCATCTGTGACTTATAAACTGCATCCACTCATGAAATCAAGTTCAGTATCACCTGGCACTGTCTCCCAATGAGGTGCCTGAGGTCTATGGTAGGGAATCCTCTCGTACTTAAGTATGCATGGCAGAATAGGGTGTTGGTGAAGGATGTTTGGACATTAGTTGCACATCAGAACACGCAATCCAAAACAACAACACCTATAGTGTCAGCTCAACATATCATACAGTAGCTACACAATGATTCTACAAAACACTAGGCAGTCCCAACAACATCTCTGAGTCAAGGTAGAAACACACACCTTCACGCTCATTCACCCATGCTTGTCTGCAAAATAATGCTTCAGAGTGTGTGTAAACTACAAACATTGACGTTTTAGAAAGAAGAATCTCTGACTGTTGTCCTACAATGCAGTATACAAGATAGCTACTGCAGCAGAAAACATGAATCTCAAAAATATGATATCCAAACAAAACTAGATGGAACCATAGGTGACATGTGTTTACTTCCTCAGCATGGAAACATCCACCCTCCCTGTGATGCTGACATATTCATCAAGCCAGTGAAGAACCCTGTGGCAATATGGGTCAACTGCTCACATCAGAAAGTAGGATTACTGCTTACAGCATATGCACCGCAAAGCACTGGTGCGTAGATATAAATCTTCCATCTGTGTAGATTTTTGGACTGTGCGTCAGTGTAATGCTAGGATTGCACTCATGTGTTAAAAAGTGCTGCATGTCATGGCTAAACTATCCGTGCTGACTAGATCTTCCATTCCAAGGAGTCTCATTGTAATGCCTTATGGTGCTGTGCTTCTACAGTGCCCAAATGATCTCATGTGGACACAAAGGCATCGTGCACAACAATCAGAGAAAGATTGTGTGCTAAAATGTCACACACAAAGCTATGATGTAAGCTTGTCTCCGGTCACTTCAGAATAATAATGCATAATCCTATGGACCAGCTCAGAATTCATCCACCGTCTCATGAAGAAATGTCACATGACACATACCAGAAATAGACACTCAAGCTCTCCATAACACACATAGCACATGCAAAATTGAAAGATTACACACACTGATGTAAAAATAAACTGTTAAACTGCACAAACAAAGAACAATGTATAATGAGATGAACACAATGGACAGCAAACATGATATGAACAATAGTAGCATTTGTAAATACAGACTATGCAAACATCAATGTGTGTACAGGTTTATTACACAGGCAGTAGCTCGGCTCAACACAAAAGCTGACTGAGTATAGTCCCAAGTGTCAAAATAGACAAAATGAATGAAAAATATGACCAAGATGAATTGTCGGCCAGAGAGTACTAACCCAAAGTGTGAATCCAACATGGATCAGCATTGTGGTAACACACACAATAGCCAAAGGAGCCTGTGAAGGAGAGACATAGGACAGTCTTAAATACAATGTGCCATGAAGATATATACAATGATTGAATCAGTATTGTCCATTGTAAATTATGAGCACAAGCTAGGAGTAGTCTCAAAACTGTAGTGGTGAGCATCATAACTACACATATCATGGACTAATAACTAACCCTGGGCGTAGTTCGCGAAGTAGCACTTCGCGAAGCTACGCAAAGTGAAGTTCGCACTACGCGAGCTACGCGTAGCACTTCGCGAACTGCGTAGTACCTTGTTCGCACTGTGCCAGATGTCGTTTTCAATGATAGCACAGTGCGGACAAGCAACCGGCACTGTGCAATCATTGAAAATGGCATCTTGCACAGTGCGAGCTGTAGTTTTCTGCTGCTCGAGTAGATTTTTACTCGAGCTTCAGCTTTCTCAACGCGAACTGGTAGTTTCTCATCGTGAGCGGTCGTGAGCATACGCGACCACTCGCAATGAGAAACCTGACCTCCTCGCGTTGGGAATCTCGCCGGGAGGTTTATTTTCCATGCTCGCGATCGCCAACTTGAAGTTGCTGATCGCGAACAAGGAAAAAGTCTCACCGGGATGTCATTTTGCTTGCTCGCGGTCGCCAACTTGACGTTGAGGACCGCGAGCAAGCAAAAAATGACCGCAGCACTACGCAACACTACGCTACGCGTGTTCGCACTGTGCTACGTGCAGTTCGCGTAGTGCGAAGTAGCGCGAACTTCGCAAACTACGCAAGCGTAGCGTAGTGCTTCGCCCAGGCTTACTAATAACTATGAGTATCAAGTTAGCATAGCCACGCACGGATCACAACTGATTGTCCTACACACACACCACACTTAGGGAATGCGTCATTAGCCATCTTTGCATACTTACACTCAACTAAAAAAGTTGTTAATGAGCAGTCTCCTGACATCCACCTCCTCTTCCTCATCCTCACTGGCAACGTGCCCCAGGTCGGGATCCTCCCATGATGGTGGTCGTTGGTCCCTGTCATCCTGGATGATTGGTAGCCTATTCTTCACAGCCTTGTTGTGAAGCATGCAACACACAATAATTATTTTGCAAACCTTCTCAGGGGAATATTGCAGTGCACCTCCAGTACGATCCAGGACGTGGAATCTGGTCTTCAGCAGGCCAAATGTGCGTTCAATCACACGCCTGGTCCGACCATGTGCCATGTTGTGACGGTGATCAGCTGGTGTGACCGGGTTCCAGAGTGGTGTCAGCAACCAGGGCTGGTTGGGTTATCCAGAGTCCCCTACATTTAACAAATATAAATGGGCATCAGAGCAAAAACAGGCTACAACATGACATTAAATTAACACTCAACTGACACTGACAACATGACTCACCAACAAGCCAGGCATGCTCATTCCTGAGCTGGGACATCAGCTGGGGGATCCGACTCATCCTCATGATGTAGGCATCGTGTGCGGATCCTGGAAAACGCTAACATACATGTAAGATGGTTTGGTCCACCAGACACATCACAAGCGCATTGATGGAATGATAGTGCTTACGGTTGCCGTATACCTGCTCATGGGGTCGTGGTGCCACCAAGCCCACATGTGTACCATCAATTGAACCAATGACATGTAGCATGTGTCCCAGTGCATAAAAGTCCTCCTTAATGGTCCGGAACTGTGGTGGCGTTGGAAAATATATGTACTGGTTGAGGTACCTCAACATGGCCTCACACACATTCTGGAGCACTCGACTGAACATTGTCTGGGACATCCCACCAGCATCAGCCACAGTAAACTGGAACGTACCAGTTGCAAAAAAATGCGGTGACGCCATCACCTTCACCCTGGGGGTCAGGGCAGAGGGATATATGCGGCCAGGCAGCAGGTGTGGTGTCAACAGGTCTGCCAATTCCACAATCAATGCACTCGTGAAGCGGTACCTCCTCATGCTCTCACGCTCCACAATGGTAGCAAGATCCGGGAAGGGTCTGTGGACATTTGGTGCCCTGCGGAACACATGAGAAATTATGTACACATATCCCTCCCTATTCAAACATCAACTGATAACGAGTCAACTGATTTCGTTTCACTTACAATGATGACACAGTGAAGTCAGATGTCTGTGGGAGATGTAATCCCTGACTTGCGGCAATGTGAGCATGAATAGTTAGACAATTACGCCCTGGATTTCCTAAACATACCGTGTAGTACTATGACTACTAACTGTTGTCTGTCACTCTGCATGTGACCTATTGTAACATACACAACACAAACAAAACGAAGTCTAAAGCAGATATCTCAAGTATAACCATCACATGATATCAATGTGCACTGACATAGACAAGGTACTGATGCCTAGCAGCAACACAACATACAGACAGCGTGTCACAATGCACAACACTATCATGGAGTTGACATTTTCCGGATATGATGTATGACCTACATTTCCTATCACAGTGACAGAACATTGATGATGTGTATCACTAATTCTAGCACCTACCCTGTTTTGCCTATATGTCAATGGCGTGATTTCCCATCTTAATAGCGCCCTTAACAATGACGCCCCAATTCTGGCAGGTAGCAGGGTGCCAGCAATCATGTTTGCGGATGACACCCTGCTACTTTCCAAATCACCAATGGGAATCCAGCGTGTCCTTGACAGTTTCGAGGACTTCTGTAGAGGTCGAGGCCTGGAAATTAATGTGAACAAAACAAAGTATATGGTGTTTAATCCTTCACCTTCCACACGGCCAAACCCTAAACTTGATTCATCAAATCTGGAAAGGGTAAAAACTTTTGATTATCTAGGAGTAACGCTGAGCGAAAATCTTTCATGGGTTCCACAAATTGCCAAGGCGCAGCTGAAATTAGCCCAGTATGCTGGGGGTATCCTTAAGTTTTCCAACACGTCCACATACAAACCAATTAAACCCCCGCTTGAAGTATATAAGAGCCAGGCCAGGGCAGCAATTCTATATGGAGCAGAACTTTGGGGGCACTTACCTGGGCTGGAACTTCTCAAAATTGAAAACAAGTTCATCAGACAGTTACTATCACTTCCACAGAGTACTCCGATGCATCCTCTGAGGATGGATCTGAATCTGAGGTCGATGGATGATGAACTAGCTTTGAAGCCTCTTAGGTACTGGCACAGGTTGTGGACTACACCAGAATTATTGTATTATAGATTAGAGCTGAAGGAAATTCTGGCAAGCAACTGTGTACTAAAAATCTCTTGGTTTGTGTTTATAAAATCCCAGTGCATCAAACTCGGGCTGGGTGACATGTGGTATGAACCGGAACTAAGCTGCAAGATGATCTCACGGAAGATGCTCACTAAGATCTATGTGGCTGAGAAACAAAACAGAGTGCAGACTGCCCTTAATATTGGAGTCTTAACTAAATCTTTTTTAAGTGTTAAGGATTTTTATCAATTTGAGAATTTTATGGATATTATTTATCCTATACCATCAAGAAAACTATATTTGCAATGGAGATATGGCACACTACCTCTGCGAGCTTTCACTAGCAGCTGGGCATCAAATTCTGTTGAGACCTGCCCTGGCTGCAGTTGTGTTAAAGAGGATGAGCTCCATGTATTATTTTTTTGCCCTGCATACACAAAAGCTAGGAAGCACTGGATAGTGCCTATCTGCAAAAATATGGGTTTTCGGCAATGTAGCCATGCTTTTAGAATTTTAAAAACAGACACATCTGAATGTATAGTTTTTGCAGTTTCTAAATTCCTCTTTGCAATGTGGAACAGGAGAAGGGGACTATGCACTACTTAATGTATTGTAATGATATATTCCATTCTGTGCCAAGTTTGTCTGTATATATATTTATTTTTTTATGTACTTTTTAAGGCAAACTGCCGAAATAAAGATATCTTGATGATGGTATCACTAATTTATATGACATACAGACATGCTATTCAATTACACATGGACACTACAGCAACTCACATGCCAAATGCAATATGTGAAAATTGTTCTTAAATGTGACAAGTGTCAGCAGTGAGGCCTTGCATCACACACGTCTCACTCACTGTGAACACAGTAAAAATGAGTTTACACTCTGTAGCGTGATCATGATCACTTGATACTGTGAACACATGTGGATGATTACTGTGTTAACATAATGATCCTCTGGGACAATGGGTAGGCATAGGACGGTGAATTGGGAAGTGGACACTCACACCCGTCATGTTCCACACTAGCACTGCTACAGTTGCCTTGTGAGTTTGGGTCACAATGTGAGTGATCTTCTCTGTGTTCTCTGTACCTTATGACATGTGCTTAACTCCATGAACACAGGGCATGTTGCATGCCATCATCCATACACACGTTGTCTGAGTAGATGAGTGTGCATTGCATCTACGCACATGCAAAATCATGACTGAGCCGGAGGGACAGATAGCATCCTGGATGCAATGCATTTTGAGGCTTGTGATTTAGCAAGAGATGCGACTGACACATCCTGACCAATCCGGATGGACAGATTGCATCGTGGATGCTATGCAGTTCGAGGCAAGTGATTTTTCAAAAGGCGTGACTTTCACATCCCGACCGAGCCGGACCGACAGATTGCATCGTGTATGCTATGCAGTTTGAGGCGTGTGATTTAGCAAGAGACACGACTGACACATCCCGAGCGAGCTGGACGGGCAGATTGCATCGTGAGTGCTATGCAGTTCGAGGCGTGTGATTTTTCAAAGGAGGCGACTGACACATCCCTACCGAGCCGGATGGACAGATTGCATCGTGGATGCTCTGCAGTTCGAGGCGTGTGGTTTTTCAAAAGACGCGACTGACACATCCCGACCGAGCCGTACGGACAGATTGCATCGTGGGTGCTGTGCAGTTCGAGGCGTGTGATTTTTAAAAAGAGGCGATTGACACATCCCGACCGAGCCGGACGGACAGATTGCATCGTGGATGCTATGCAGTTCGAGGCGTGTGGTTTTTCAAAAGACGCGACTGACACATCCCGACCGAGCCGGATGGACAGAGTGCCAGTTGGTCGTCATAGTGACAGACGCGCATTTTGCATCGTGCACGATTCGCGTAGGGTACGATTCAAATCCGTTTGCACACAAATGTATTAAAATCTAAACAGTCATGATACAGAGTTTTTGAACGTGGCGGTAGGCATGTCCGATGCGTACTATTTCATGGATTGGGCAAATTCATAGAATGCAAACGAGTCGGACCTATCCTTTTGGACGCATGGAACCGGTTCTGCCTCAGCAGCACAGATATAAGGCTGTCTCTTGCCCTGAGTGCTCACTTGCCTGCACTGAATGATCAATAAGGACATCTCTGCTACCACTGCTGCTGTCTCTGTATCCTCTGGCTCCAAGAATGGCACGTACTGTGGAGAGGAACCCAGCATTCACAGAGGAGGAAAACCAGGCCCTGCTGGACAGCCTCCTACCACAGTACAGCAAGCTGTATGTGAAACCAGGGGAGCAGGTGAGTGTGCAGTCCACAGCCTCTCTCATTGTGCATCTTGTCTGACTACAAGTAAAGATATTGTGTAACGCTGGGGATACCATGTTCACTCATTAGTTGTCACTCCCAAGATGTGTAGGTATATTCAGTGAACAGGTACTGTGCTCTGAAAGGTTTTTTTCAGACGGTCATACTACCCCGGGAAGGTTTCCATTTTGGTGATGCAGGACAAGTGTCTATTCCCATTGTTTCACTACCTCTGTTCATCATATGTCCTTGTTTAACTAACATGTTTATCCAACTGTGTGATGCACAAACATGTAGCATGTGTGTTCATGACCCTTTAACTTTGTCATCCTCACAGGTTGATGCCCATCAAAAACAGGAGAAATGGCTGACCATTGCCCGGGCGGTTAGATCTGTGGGGGTCCACAGGTGTCGGATCCGCAACTGCTAGAAGAGGTGGCAGACCCTACGTAGCTGGACCAGGTGCATTGCAAGAGTCCAGTTGAAGCTGTCACCTCCTCGCAGGAGGGGCGGATGCCGGACCCTTACCCCCCACATGCACTGGATTTTGGCAGTGGTCTTCCCTGACCTGGATGGGCAGTTAAAGGCCAGACAGCAGCAAATAGGGGGTACGTACATGCCTTTTCTGTGAACTGTGTCTAACCTGATCTTTGCTTTGCTTCAGCCTGGTTATACTACCCCAGTCCATGTGTCGGTTTGAACTAGAATCATGTTCATTCATTCACTTATGGGCCTTCCTCATCTGAGACACAGGTGTGTCCCTTTCAGTCAGTCACATGTCTCATTGTTGGTGGGGGTGGCCTGCTGTTGTGCAAGGTTGGTGCTGTTGCTCTGCTTCTGCTACCGTCAGAGTGTATTTGCCTTCATGAGTATGTGTATTTCGTGACATGTATCTGCACATGGACAGAACCATGACATGCACTCTATGTGGCACATGAATACGTGCCCTAGTTGATGCTCTGCCTCGCCATATGTGTCTGGTGTGTTTCACAGACACACATGCAGCAGATGGGACAATGGTGTGGGCACTGAAGTATGCCCATCATTTCTGTTACACATGCATGGCCTCATGCCGAATGTTCAGGCAACTCCCATGTTTCACATGGACTAGGTCAGGAATGCTTACTCTGGACGTGGTGTACACTCTGTTATCCCAATCATGTGTGCAAACATGATCTTGATGTATGCAATGTGCAATCAGGTGTCTGCCTCTGTATCATTGTGGAGTGTCTTAGCTTTTTAGTCAACTGTGCTCTCTAATATTTAGTGGTGGGCAGCCATCTGACATGTGCCTAGTGGATCTGCACAATGGGGGTCAGACTTAGGTGTCTACTCACTTGACTGTGCCTAATGGTGTATCAAAATGTCTTGTGCAGCCATCTATACTACATTGTCATCAGACTGAAATGTGATCATGTTGACAGACTTGTGCTAGCTGACACTGTACTGTGGCCTTTTTATGACATGGGTTCATCAGTAGCATTGACATGTGGTTGGATTTGGGGCAACATGTGCACTTGACCGATGCAGGGCTTATATTCTCCACAAAATCTTTATTTGAGAAAGGTGCTTACATTTGGTTTTGTGAAGTACTGCCCCGGTGACAGCAGGCAGCAGGCAGCAGGAAAACCTGACCAAGAGTGCACTGTAGCATGTGCTTTCATTTCCAACAGTGTATCCCACAGTGATATAAGTTGTCCTGCATGCACACAATTGTGGAATTGTCCAGCAATGCCTGGGCACATCATGGTGTGTGGTGAAGGAAGCACATCCATATAGTTTAGATTTACTTTGGGCATCCCTTATCCTGACACATGGACAAAGTCAGTGGCAGGAGATGGTATATGTGTGTACTGCTACATTTCTATCACAATTCCTGCAATCAAGACAACTGTCTAAGTCAGTGGTTCCCAAACTTTTGACTCCTGAGGACCCCCATTGAGTCACCACTGGAAGCCGGGGACCCCCAAGCAATTTGTATGATTTAAATTTCAAATATTAAAACAGTAATTTGAAAAACAACACACGTGTGCACACAAAACAAATATTCAAATGACTAAGGATTTTAGGGCCAGATGTACGACTATTTCATTTAGCGCCTCGCAATTTGAGACAAAAAAATTGTGACTCGCGAAATAGGCTATGTACATGGCCCAATAGGTTTTTGCATGTGTGAACGGGTTTGCGAACCCATTTGCGCATGCATATAAAAACGGGTCGTACATCTGGCCCTTAGTATTTTATATTGAAGGAATTTGCAAAAAAGGAAAACATTTATTGGGAAGGTTGGTGCTGCACCTCCATGCCTAACTTTTAAATTATTGGTTTTATTTCGCAGTACGAAGCTCCGGCTCCTGCCAGGGCCAGACTGGAAACCCAAAGCAGCCATGGCAAATGTTTTCAGACCAGTCCCCACACAGTGCACCCAAGTGCGGGGAGTGAGCCTGACCACTACAAAGGGGGCTTTGGGAGGCTCTCCCCCTCAAAAAAGTTAGGAAATAATGGTGCATTCTGCAACACATTTTTCATGATATATTGAATTGTATTAGCTTTTAAAGAATAGTAAATGAAGACCTTACTATGCACCAGGATGCGACAATCTTTGTTGGGGTTCTTCAATGATTCCCTTATTATCACCCTCCAACAGTGCCTCTCATCTCTCCATAGCCCCCCATCTGTCACATGTATTTCATTTGTTTTATAGCATCTCTCATACCATTGTAGGATGTCAGAGCACTTTACATCACACACATATAGAGACAATGAATCATACACGTAAATCAGTGTATAGAAAATGTTACATAAGGTAAAGGGGTAGGCATTTTTAAATAGTGCTTGGTCTGGAAAAGCACAAACTCAGGATTCAGAACATAACACAGTGGCTAGCACTGACTTTAACATCAAAAATATATTTCCACCCAAATACTCCGTTTTAGCAGCATCAGGATAAAGAATGACTGGGGAAAAACAAAAGTTACTATCTTGTACCATGCAGTTTGCAAGCAGCTCTTTGATGACAGTTTATAGGTCACTCTGCTAGATTACGATTGGCACTTATGAAGTGCACAGTAACAAAAGAATCTCTGTGAAAAAAGCAGTAACCCACGGACCTATGCACATAAAATACTGCTTTTTAAAATGCATGTTACACGTTCTTTGAGGTAGGCATATTAACCCTCTGTGCTACATTAGTTAAGTCAAAGCTGCCACTGAACAAAATGCTCATTTCTCTCCAGCGGTACATTAACCACTGGCATTATCTTGACACTTTTATTGTTGCTCAAAAGCTGCTAATTATACAAGAAACTTTGCTGTGCTTTTAAAACTGCTGCCGCGGAACCCCTGGGAATGTGTTACGGACCCCTGGGGGTCCGCGGACCCCAGTTTGGGACACACTGGTCTAAGTGGTGCATGTGTGCACATATGGGTAGTGTCTGGCTACATGCACCAGACTGTGGTCTCCATGGACGTGTGGGATATGAGGGCCTTTGTTTACTGGCAGACTGACATGTGTTTCACAGAAAGTTTTCAGCACTTTTGAGAATGTAAAGCAAATGATTCACAGACGTGCGCAGTAATGTCCTGTACTGACTGGGATGTGTGATGTCAAATGTGTGACTGATGTTTAACTGTTTACCCTGTTTATTTGCAGTTACATCTACGGACACTGGAGTGGACAGCTCCACGGACCATGAGGAGCAGCAGAGCCTGACAGGGTCCGCTTCCGAGGATTTTGAGGGACCCAGTGGCACGGAGGGTGAGGGGAGCCACACTGAGGAGACAGCAGCTACAACCACCTCAGATGAGGAAGACAGCTGCACCGGTGTGGACACTCTTGTGGATGCGGGTGTCAGCAGACCCACGGCAACATCTGTTAAGTCTTGCCCCAGCACCACCACCATCTCCACCCTCCCATCTGCTCCCATCCCAGATGTCCGTGGAGGCTCCTGTGTAAGGGAGCATGTCTCCTTCATGCCAGGAACCGCACCACCTGCCCCGTCTCCCCTGCTGCCCTGAGTGTGGAGTCTGTGGACTTACTTTCACAGATCCATGTAGGGCAGACATCAATGCTGAGTGTCCTCCATTCTCACACCGGTCTGTTGACCCAACTGGTGTCCTACATAGAGGGCATCTCAGCCAACATGTCTTCCCTACATCGGACCATTCAGTCCATGGCCTCCACACAGATGGCAGCAGTGTCCCTCCTCCATCAGGCCTTCACCCCTGCTACCTCTGGCACATCCACAGTCCCCACTCCCCTGCCTGTCCAACAGACACACACAGCCGCACATGCACGCACCACATCAGCCACTAGCAGCACACAGACAAGCAAGCCGTAGACAAGATCCCCAAGCACGCACACTCCGAGGACTGATGACACACACAGGGGATGGGTCACAGACACACATACAGGCATCCACAAGCACTACGCAAACCTCAGATGCCTCTCCCTCCAATGCACCTTCCCTTGCCTCACCTACTACCCCCACTGCCAAGTAGCTCTTCCTATGTGACCTTGGCCTCTTCCCCACAGACCCATCAGAACCAACTTACAAGGGGAAGAGGATGTCAGCACAGATGGAGGGGACTTCCCTTGCTAAGCTCACACCCTCCCCCAGGCGCAAGGACACTGAGGCCACCACCGGCAAGTCTCCCTGGACCAGGAAGGGAAAGACACCACCCAAAAGTCACACTTCCACCTCACACTCTCCAGCCAGCAGCCCCCCAGATACACACACACAGGTCCCACAGCCATACCCTGCACCCGGTTCACCCACACACCCATACCACATTCCCAGGATGCTTAGGCCCTCACCCCCTTCCACATGCACTTCCACCCCACCTCACATGCCCAGCCTGTTCCTGCCACTGGTGTGGAGGATGTGTCTCCTCCCTCTGTCCTGCCCACAGAATCCGAACCCCAGTTAACTCCTCTCGATGTTGGCACTGCAGTAGGAGGCACACACACCCCGTCTTGGGCACTGCAGTTGATAGCCCGTCCACAACATCTGACATGCACACTGCAGTGGTGCAAGAAAACCCCACATCTGAGTTGTGCCCAGCAGTGGTGACGGCGCCCACTGTCTTAGACCCCTCCACTGCAGTTGCTGGTGTCACTCCTGCACCCTCCACAACTCCCATGCCCCATTCTCCTGTCCCCTGATCCTGTCCCTGCGGTGCCTGGCCGGCCACTATGTGTGCCCCTCCAAGGCGTGAGATGTCCCTGGTCCATAGCAGTGCAGGCAATAATTGTGTGACAAGTTGTCACATGCCACCCTGATGGAACATGTTGATGGACTGGACATTGACCTTTTTACTTTGTGGCATGGACACATATTTCTTTGAGAGCTGACTAAAGCCTATTTTTGTTAACCAGTGTTGTTACATCTAATGTACACGATGTTGATGATGTAAATAATGAACTTGCTGTTGGCATGGTGTCTGTGTTTGTGCATCTGCACCACTGCACTGTAATGTTTTTTCCGTGCTATTGGCAGTATGTATTTTGGACGTTTTAACCACTGAGTAAGAGGGGAACCCCTGGAATAATAAAGGTAGTTTTTTTGTATGAGTAACCGAGAGAGACCCCTTGTCTTTTGAAGGGAATGGGGTACTAATCACACTTTAGAAAACACGATCCCTATGCTATGACACAATGGTACCACACTTAAGAATCTAACACTCATTAATATGAAAAGGCATCAAATGTTCATTACATTTATTTTTTAAAAAGTATACATGAAATTCATAAAATCAATAATGCAATTACATAAACTTAAAAACACAGAAAGTAACCTATACAGATTTTCACATTGATATAATTCACAAACTGTTATGAGCCCGCATAAAAGAAAAAAATTTGGAAGACAATACACTTTGTCATAAATTACGCATCCTAACGGGTCTTATATATACGGCTGTGGTTGGTGATATGTATGCACCGTTATATCTACTCGCAGTCAACCACAGTTCTCCCTTGGATTGCGTTATTTTAGATGCGTCGACGCGTTTCGATGGTTATTCTTGTAATTCCGTCTTTATCAAGACAGGTGATAGGCTTCAGGTCCTCTTCTATTTTACAGGGACCTGGTTTATTCACTTCGATATTCCGATTTTTATTCAGTTTTCACTTGTGGGTCCACGTAGTGGAACGCTGCAGGTTTTAAATGTTTTGTGTGAATGTATTTTTTAATTATCCTGACACTGATTCTTATATTGGTAGCCGTGGGTACGTGGCATTTCCCCTTCAATACTCCTCACCTTATGGCCGAATCGTCAGTTTCATACAAGGTGACGGAGGTCCGAGTTACTCCTCCCTTACTGTTCGTCACCTTGTGGCCTCAAACAGTCGGCTTCGTACGCGGAAGTGCTTCTCAAGTCGCTTCCCTAAGCCTATCACCTGTCTTGATAAAGATGGAATTACAAGAATAACCATCGAAACGCGTCGACGCATCTAAAATAACGCAATCCAAGGGAGAACTGTGGTTGACTGCGAGTAGATATAATAAAGGTAGAGCAATAGGGGGAAAAATCAGTAATATAAAGAGGTTGCTCTAACTATCTGAATTGTATAATCGCTAATTAGTCATTATATCAACAAATCACTCAGGCTAGACCATATATTGACCAAATAAGGGTGAACAGATCAGGTATTATGACAACATTTATTTTTGTCTTGTTAATACTCACAAAACAATAGTTCAGTATCAAAATTCGTTATTGTTATATAATAAAATATGTACAACATCAATAATAGCCCCACAAAATGACACTTTAAATGGACAACCTGACATACCTCATTCATACAAATCAAGCATTCAAAAAACCCATTCACAGCATATAGCCATGCTACACATTCATCACCAAAAAATTCTGTCTATATCAAAGATAATAGGTTGACACTAGGCCTGGGCTAAAATTCCGTTCCCCTCGCGGAAATTGCGATAATTTGACATTTTTCGCGTTCCGCGGAGAGCGCGAAAATGTCAAAATTTCCGCAATCCGCATTATACCGGAAATGTTTTGCTTGCTCGCGCTGTAAAATAATACATTCTCACGTGCGCGCGATCGCCTTACCTGAATCAAGTGAAAACAAGATGGCCGCGATCGCGAGCAACCGCATGGGTAAGTTGGCGTGCCGCGACCACGCAGAAAATACCGCGAACGGGCGGGAAAAAAACTGCCGCATCTTCGCGATATTTCTGCGTGTTTGCGGAGATTTTTAACATTTTCGCGATAATTTGCGAAAGTGAATTTCGCAAATTCCGCCCACCCCTAGTTGACACACGTAATTTATATCGATCTGAGGGACAGGAAACAAGGAGACACGGCAATCTAAATTACGTGTGTCAACCTATTGTCGGGACGATTTTTGGGGCTATTATCGATGTTGTACATATTTTATTACATAACAATAACGAATTTTGATACTGAACTATTGTTTTGTGAGTATTAACAAGACAAAAATAAATGTTGTCATAATAACTGATCTGTTCACCCTTTATTTGTTCAATATATGGTCTAGCCTGAGTGATTTATTGATATAACGACTTATTAGCGTTCATACAATTCAGATAGGAAGAGCAACCTCTTTATAGTGCTGATTTTGGAGGTTTTAACCTGTGTCCCTGCGTCTCCTGGCTCATCAGCATGCACATTCATCATTTTTGGTGTCTCCCATTGATGCCATGGTATGGAACTTGGTCACCTAACAGCTACAGTCTCCACAGGATTCCTCAGTATGTGTGTCTGATGTTGGGGATATGTGTGTTGGTCATTTTGCACATTATCAGACTATACACCAGAGTCCTTGTCAGGGATCATGTCCATTGCCTGTCTGCACATGGCAGAGGGTGTTCTTGTGATACACGGCAATATTTGCCTCAACAATGTTATTTTAGTATGTGACACGACAATTACATTGCCACTGCATTGCTTGTGCAATTTGGACTGGGAATCATGCATGCTGTTTTGGAGCTGCTGCTATTTTCATGTACACATTCAGCTTTTTCTCACTGTGGTGATTGGTGTTCTAGAACCCATTACCACATTCATCATGAGATGCTGGATTTTTGAACAACACAATCAACTTTTGCTCACTGTGCTGATGGGTGGGTTACAACCTATTACCATAATGATCATTAGATGCAGGGAAATGTAACACCACAATGACCTTTTGGTCACTGTAGTGAGGGGGGAGTAGACCCCATTACCACAATGGCCATGAAATGCAAGATATTAGTGACACACATAGAAATATTGGGCACACGTATGTTGTGAGTCACATTGTATGATCACTGCCACAATCTGTGTTGTGTGCATTTTTTACATGCAAACATGTAATGTAGATAATATGGTAGGGGTGGTGGTTTGCTGGGTCACCGGAAGTGTGTGTATCCTGCCACCTATGACTGGTGATGGGCATTTAGATGGCATCCACCCCCTATGGGGTGGACACTACTGGGAGTGATAGGCATCCACCCCCCTGTGTGGTGGACAATAGTGGGAGTGATAGGCATCCAACCCCCTGTGGGGTGGACAATAGTGGGTGTGATAGGCATCCACCCCCCTATGAGGTGGGCAATAGTGGGAGTGATAGGCATCCACCCCCCTATGGGGTGGACACTACTGTGGGTTATGGGCAATAGTGTGAGTGACAGGCATCCACTCCCCTATGGGGTGGACATTTCTGTGGGTTATGGGCATCCACCCCCTATGGAGTGGACACTACTGGGAGTGATAGGCATCCACCCCCCTGTGGGGTGGACAATAGTGGGAGTGATAGGCATCCACCCCCCTATGGTGGTGTTTCCTTTCGTGTACTCGTGACATTATGGTGTGTGGTAGGCGGCTAACTTACCTTCTGCTTCGTGCACATTGTGTCGATGGGCATAGAGTGTAGGGAACACATGCGCGATTGGGTACATAGCTGCTCCATCTCGTCCCCGTGGATTGTGTTCTGGCACGATTAGGAGCTTTCATACTCCTCGTCCGGATGCTGTGACGTGCTGGAAGCGGCACCCTGTACGATGCATATTGTGTGCGCATCGTACTTGCGTATCCGGAAATTGGTCAGGATGAGCCCGCTTACGACTCGATTTCATTGTTTCCAGAGCCTGTTTGCTATTGACATAGTGCACGAATCGGAGCGGACGATTCGGTTGGAAATTTGCAGGGTAGGCGCATTTTAGTTGCTGGTTTGGAGGGGGAAGCTCCGGATACGAGTCGGTCGTCAGGTAAGCCTACGAATAGCATTGGAAAGGCATGTTTTGCGACATCGGAACCGTCCCTTAATGTTATTTTATTCCTGAACATCTTGTGTGGGTTTATTGCCAAGTTTTTATTTTAAAAGGAATTAATCAGCGGGCCATGCAGTGAACAATATTTATCAAGCCTTTGTAATAGAGTCCATATCCCTTTGGGATTTTTTTAAACCAATAGTGTATCATCCACATATAGAGGGTGCACGTGTTTTCAGATCAGCTATACTTTGGGAATTATTCTAACAATTGACTAAATTGCTTACACTACCATTTATAAAAAGAAAAAGGGTGGAGTCCAGAACACAACCCTGTCAGACTCCATTATTGACAGCTATCAGTTCGGTCACCTCCCCATTCCCTCTCGAACCTGGGTGTAGTTATAAGACAATAATGTCCAACAGTACAGGAGGGACTCATATCTCCCTGAGAACTTTCCATAACATTTCTCTCTGCACCATATCAAAGGCCGTTCTGAAGTTGACAAAGGCCACAAATAGTTTACTCTGCTTGATGTCAATTTCTTTCCACTTAATCATAAGAATTCCACTAACGGTGTATTTATTGAGCCACCCTGTTGAGTGATTCGACCTGTTTCTATATATGATGCCTTTTTCTCCTAGGTTTGACCCAGACTGGTTGGACGTGGAACTACCTCTTATGGACTACCACCTATATATGCTCACATGGTCTTACTGTTCTGACAATTGTATGATACATATTGGTTTAGTTGTTTTAGATCCTCCTCAGTTATACACAAAATTTGGCTGGCATCAACATATGTGTGTACTGTATTATTGCACCCCAGCCATGTGGGTTCTTTTGTATACATATTGTAAGCCTGTCAATAATATATACATTTTTTTTAAATCATAAGAAATCTAAAGACTTGGTCCCCTGTACTAGTCCTGGGGCGAAATCCTGCTTGAAAGTGGCTAAAAACTTCATTCTCTTCAATCGAGTCGGATAGCTTGTCTAGGACCTGTTTACAAAATATTTTCTGAAAGTTGTCTATGAGGCTAATTGGACAGTAGTAAAAAGGAGAAAAGCGGCAGCCCTTTTTAATTTTTTTAATTATTTCAGCTCGATACCATGATAGAGGAACTGGGGCTCCCGCAGCGTTGGCATCTGAGAAATCCTTTATTATAAGGAGACCAAGCTATGGGCTCACAGCAAAACAGATCCACGTGGGAATCCAAATTGCTCATAACTTCGGCCCAGTGCTCATCTCCTAGCTTTGCTTTCATACCTAAGATGTTCCAACTCACCAAGGATTCACTGTGGGTTGGACTATTATCACCAAAAAATATCTGATTCACGTTGGATGTAATTAAAAGTATATTTGCATCGAGAGTAGGCCTGGGCTAAATTTCCGTTCCGGTCGCGGAAATTGCGATAATTTGACATTTTCGCGCTCCGCGGAGAGCGGGAAAATGACAAAATTTCCGCAATCCGCATTTTACCGGAAATTTTTTGCTTGCTCGCGTTGTAAAATAATACATTCTCACGTGTGCGCGATCGCCTTACCTGAATCCCCGCATTCGCCGACAAGTTTCCCGATCCGGTCTCGTTCTCCATGAGATGTTGGATTGTTGGTAGCCATTTGCGCTGTCTCGCGACAGTTCGCGCCCGCAGTGACGTCATTCGTTGCGCGATCACGTCTTTCTTCTCGCGATCATGCACCACGATACAAGTGAAAACAATGGTAAGTTGGCGAGCTGCGACCATGCAGAAAATACCGCGAACGGGCGGGGGAAAAACTTCCGCATCTTCGCGATATTTCCGCGTGTTTGCAGAGAGTTTTAACATTTTCGTGATAATTTGAGAAAGTGAATTTCGCAAATTCCGCCCACCCCTAATCGAGAGACGGTTCTGGGGTACTAATCTTCCTCTCTGCTAAAACACATGACTCCGGCATTAGACTTTGTAACTTTGTATGGTTCTGATTGGAAATATTTCTTGCATCTTTATTCAAAGTCTCTACCCTCATCTTCAATCAGTCTACTTCTATCAGGTTTGACTCCCATCCAGGGGACTTAGATAAGCCAATGTCTTTTGAATGCTTCATCTTAGAAATCGGGCGATCCTCTGTGTGGAGGGCCAAACTTAAACTGTATTTGTGAACCTGACGATGGCATGTGGCGAGCATCCATATTGACAAGTCCATTAGCAATTGATTATGATTTTACCACTGATGTAATGTGGTCAGATTCATCATGGTCAGCAGAATGTCTTGGTGCCTTCTCAAAGTCAGAATGAATCACATCATAACAATGTCACAGTTCCCTAATCCAAACAAAGCAGCACACATATAGAGACGGAGAAACAAGTAGAAAGATGGATATTTCCCCCATGTTGCGCCTCCCCTGGGCAGGTGTAAGATTTTGACAGATTCCCAGGTTTAGAAGTTCTTGTAAATCTAGGGATGCTTCTAAAACCATGGGAGTTGCCTAGTAACAGACACGCAGCGCCCATGGAATGCCTTCCTAGGGCAGAGTAATGCACCACAGCGATTTGCGCGGCATTTCTCCAGACTTTTTAAGCCACTCAGAGCCACCCAGAGTGGCTCTGCATGGCTTCAAAACTCGGATTCAGGGTTTGCGGCGTTCTTACAGCACGTTGCGTGATGCAAGAACGACACACATGGGGTCATAAATATAGCCCGAAATTTTGACAGAGTAAGATGTTTCATACTGAGGGGCAGATTTATAAAAAGTCACACAGCTGCACATGCCGCACTGCACTGTGTGACAGGGAAAGAGCAGGACAGTGCTATACTTAAGGCAATACAGCGCATTTCTGCCTTTTCCCCAGTGCTAGTGCCCTTTTGGCTGCCTAGCGCCAATGCAGGTACCCTTGTACCATGGTGCAAGGGTGCCTGTGTTGCATGCATGTTTGTTTTTGTGCCATAAGGGGCACCTTTGTGCACAAAATCAATTCTGAGAGACAAATTCCTCTTTCTCTGGGTGCTACAAAATACAGCACACATAGGCAGAGGAAGCAATGAGGCGAAATAAAGATACTTCTTGTTACGCCTCTCTGGGAAGGCATATCTTTTTGGCACAATCCCAGGTTTACCAGTTCTGGTAAATCTGTGAATGTGTCAAAAACCATGGGAGTTGCGTGGGAACACCCATGCAACGCCCACAGAACGACTCCCCGGTGCAGAGCATGGCAACGCAGCGATTTGTGCTGCGTTGCTTCCTTCAGATTTATGGAGCCACTCAGCGCCACACCAAGTGGCTGAGCATGGCTTCACAAATCTCATTTAGGGCTTGCATCGCTCTTTCACTATCTTGCGTGCAGATAGAGCAATGCAACTCTGCCCGTAAATATGCTACTAAGGATCTGTGAAATTATAATGCTGCTGGAAATTCTGCATGACGCGACACATTGCATTGAAGTCCTTGAGGCACGTTTTCACAGCATTTTTTTTTTTTTAAAGAATTCGTGGCTGACTTATCTCTTGCGTACGAAACCTTCTTTTTAGTATTTCTCATCTGCCCTTTTTTCTTTTTAAGTAAGAAATATTGGCAAAGTCTTAAAAGAAGCTTCATAAATTTAATAAAAGCACATTTTCCAAATGTTGCCCTAAAGTCTAAAAATACAAATTAATTGGTAGACCTGTCTAAAGTAAAGGAAAATAAGCAGTGTCGTCAGAAAATTCAAACTCTGCATGTTGTACATTAACACTGAGGGTCGGACTACTTAATCGCTTGGTCAAATATCTCCCCGGTGCACACGATCATCGTGTGCACACACAGCAGACTAAGACGGTTTTCCCAACTGCTTAAAAAGTGCGCTCTCTTCTCTGCATGCAGCTACTCTCTGGGTAAGCATGGGCGCTTAAGGTGGCACAACAGTGAACCCCAGAACGGAGTTTGCTTCAAAGCGCTAGATCAGGTTTCACTGCCAACAACCATTCTAAGGCATAAATACTCTTCGAAAGCCCAGGTGCAAAACCCTGCACCTTGGACTCGATATACAATTTTGCTCATAGGACATTATTTTATTGGTTTAGTGATTTGACTCTGTTCGGGTTGACAGCGAGCCAGTATATCAATAAATATGTCAGAACCTCGTGTGCAGTTTCCTACTTTTCCAGTTGCTGTGATGAAAACAGCGAGCCCGTCGCCGGCAGTGTGACTCGGGCAGCAGCAGCCGCTCCGCTGAGACGGGCACTTACTTGCTCAACATTAATTGCAAATGTGCTTCTTGGAAGGACTTGGGAGGGAGGGGTGGAGGGGGGGAAGCAGGCCACTGACAAGATCGTTGTGTGTAAAAGGCCGCTTTATTGGAAACAGGTGCACATTACAAATTAAAATCCTTGGCCGAAACGCCTTCCAAAACTAGGCCTCACTAAATATAACATGCCTAGCCCCGCCCCCCGCCCCCTCCCCTAAATACCTTCGAGCCCGCCCCCGCCCGTACATTACACATTACAACAATATAAAAGCATTATAAAACATTATAAAACATTACACTCCTGTATAACCCCCCAACAATCTCTAAATCCAAACCTTCTGTTAACCAAAACTCCCCTGCCTGCCCCTTTTCAGCTATCGGCCCCCAAACTGTGTAACCGAACTAAATTTACCAAACTAACCTTTTCCTGTCGATAACCCCAACTCAACCCCAATCACTCCACCAACTTCCGGTAAAACTGACCAGAAATCACCATAACCCCCGCACAGCACCTGCTCCAAGCGACAAAGTACAAACATAGCAGAACCCCTTGCACATCTGTTCCCACAAAACGCCTGAAAAATTTCGCAAAAAAGGGGAAAAAACTGGAAAAACGTATACTGAAAACCCAAAACCCTAAAAGAAAAAAGGGGGGAAAAAACACCCAAAAACGTGTTTTTTGAGGGAGGGAGGGAGGGGACAAAAAACACGACACTATCCTCGCTCCCGGCCACCAGGTCACCAAACCTAAAATGGTGGCCGGGGGCGGGCTCCCAAGGTATTTATACCTGGGCAACATTTCGATACATTTGGGCTCTAATTGGGCTGGCTTTGGGCTATCTTTTCCCTACTAGCCAGCCCAAGTTCAAAAACCGCGCGGGGCCCGCAAACCCCTCCCTCCACACGCCCCCTCCCAAACTGCCCGGGGGTGGGGACTCCCTGCGGTCGCCTTCCCCCCCCAAGCCCCCCTTGGGAGGGAGGGGTGGAGGGGGGGAAGCAGGCCACTGACAAGATCGTTGTGTGTAAAAGGCCGCTTTATTGGAAACAGGTGCACATTACAAATTAAAATCCTTGGCCGAAACGCCTTCCAAAACTAGGCCTCACTAAATATAACATGCCTAGCCCCGCCCCCCGCCCCCTCCCCTAAATACCTTCGAGCCCGCCCCCGCCCGTACATTACACATTACAACAATATAAAAGCATTATAAAACATTATAAAACATTACACTCCTGTATAACCCCCCAACAATCTCTAAATCCAAACCTTCTGTTAACCAAAACTCCCCTGCCTGCCCCTTTTCAGCTATCGGCCCCCAAACTGTGTAACCGAACTAAATTTACCAAACTAACCTTTTCCTGTCGATAACCCCAACTCAACCCCAATCACTCCACCAACTTCCGGTAAAACTGACCAGAAATCACCATAACCCCCGCCACCCAGAAAGAGGGGGGCGGTGCAACTACCCTCCCCTCTTTCTGCCCCCCAACAAAAAAGGCTTTAAACACAACGAGCCTGATTCTGCCCCCTCAAGCACCGAGACAAGACCTCCCTGAGCTCCAACAAATAAAGATCCATGCCCAACCTCGACAAATGGACCCCATCTCCCCGAAAAAACTCTACCGCCTCAAAGCGGATATCTTTATGAGTGACTCTCCCAAAGCCCAAATCTCGGCAAAACCGGGAGATCTCCAAATTCACTTTCCTCCGAGACCTATCAACCGCCCTGGGCTTCAACGCCCCTCTCCACACCCTCCGCGGGACCAATTCTGTCCAGAGAACATGACAACCCGACCACTGCTCTTTCACCAACGCCAAGTCTCTTTTCATGGCTCGCAACAATACCACCCCTTTGACACTACAAAGATCATTCTCCCCCAAGTGAATTAAGAGAATATCCGGGCATTGACCCCTCACCATGGCCTTATTCAGACAGGGGATCAGATCCCTCCAAAGCATCCCCCCCTTACCCTTCCATACCAATCGAAAAAGGCTGCCGTTGAAACCCAAACTTTCCCCAAAATAACTTTTGCACGCCTGCACGTGCGCCCACTTGACGAAGGAATGCCCCACAATCCACACCGTCAACTCCCTCGTGTGTGGCCCGGCCACCGAACCTGAAATGAAAAACAAATATGAGACTCACACCAAAGCAGTAGACGCAGGCGCCGAAGGAGGATCCTCCCGTACATATTTGTGAAAGCAGGAAGATGACCAACGCCCCAAGCGCATTATATCGCCCTGCGACCAACCCCGGTTATGCGCCTCGGTCGCTGCCCCAATCCTGAAAGAATGTGTCCCAAACTGCGCGCCATCCAACCCCAACTGCTGCAACCCCTTACGCAGGACCATGCGCAGCTGATAGTCAGAGACGCGCGCCCCGTCTACGTGTTGAAAAACTAGCTGGCCCCCCTCCCCCCCCGAGAGCGACCTCCACTGCCTGGCCCAGCGCAGCGGACATGTGCAACTAGGGGATCCTGCCTCCAACCAAACCCCTTTCCCAACCCCCTTCTGATCTGTTTTGGAGCTGGCCAACCAAACATGTACGCCAGTGTCCGACATGAAAACATCCTGCCAACAAATACCCCGCTTCAACTTGGTCCCCAGGAGCTCCGAAACCCTGAAAGCCCCGAAAAACATGAAAACCATAAGGGTAGAAAACAATGCAACTTCAAAATCGTCAGTGCAAACTGCAGGCAACACAGCCAGCAAACGAGCCAGCGTCTGCCAGGAAATCGGCAAACGGGACACCCCAGTACCGCCCCGTTCTCTCGCCCACCCTTCAAGCATCCTGCGACCTATTTCCCCAGCAGACGGGGCATAACCCCAAAAAAGCTTCCCCATGAAAGCAACCCCAGCCAACTTCCCTGCTATAGTGACCCGTGACAGACCCTTCTCAATGAGGTCAAGGATAAAATGAACCACATCCTCCGAACTGCGCCCCGGCTCTACCCTCCTACTAGCACCTGACGCCAAAAATTCCTTCCATGCCAAGGTGTACGCCGTACGCGTGGAAACCGACAAGGAACCTACCACCAGTTGAAACACCCTGCGTTGCCGACCGACCAAAGGTGCTCCGGCATCGGGGTCGGTGTCCTGTCCGCCTCTTTGGCCAGCCCATGGAATCTCTCCCACTGTGAACGAGACAAAGCATCCGCGATGTCATTGTCCACGCCCGGTACGTGCAAAGCCCTGAATGAAATGTCATAGCGCAAACAGCCCAGCACAAACACCCTCAGTAATTTCAGAATCTGCTCATCCCTGGCCGATTGTCTATTGACTATTTGCACCACCGCCATGTTGTCCACACGGAAAAGCACCCTCTTGTGTTCCAGCTCTTTGCCCCAAATGGTCAATGCCACCAAAAGTGGGAAGAGTTCCAAAAAGGCAATGCTCCGCCCACCATTCTTCCACTCCTGAGGCCACTGCTCTGCACACCAATGCCCCTGCCAGTAGATGCCAAAACCTTCGCTGCCCGCCGCATCTGAAAACAGCTGCACATCCCACCGTACATCCTCGTCCCTGGCCAAAGGCACCCCGTTAAATGAGTGCAGGAAAAAGGACCACATCCGCAAATCCTCCTTCACCCCAGCCGACAGACGCACATGATGATGAGGCAAGTGCCGGCCTGCTAAGGCCCGGCCCAGGCGCCGACAGAAAGTCCGCCCCGCCCGAACCACCCTACAAGCAAAGTTCAGATGGCCTAGCAACACCTGTATTTCCTTCACCGTCACCTTCGGTCGAGCCAACATCTCTTCCAGCAAAACCAACATTTTAGATTTCTTATCCGCGGGCAGCCGAGCCTGCATGGCAACTGAGTCAAGTTCAATGCCCAGGAATGAAATGACAGTATCCGGCCCCATTGTTTTCTCCGGAGCTAAAGGCACCCCCAACTCCTCCATAAGCTCCTGAAACGACTCCAGTGCACGCCGGCACTCCGAAGAACCCGGAGAGCCCACAAAAAAGAAATCATCCAGATAATGTGTGACCCAGCTGTGACCAGTGCGGTGCGTGAAAAACCACTGCAAAAAAGTGCTGAAGAGCTCGAAAAGAGCACATGACACCGAGCAACCCATGGGTAGCGCCTTATCCACATACCATTCACCCTCAAATTGTATGCCCAACAAAGGCCAGTCATCCGGATGAACCGGGAGCAGCCGGAAAGCCGACTTAATATCGCATTTTGCCATCCCTGCAGCCGCGCCCGCGGCCACAACCAGTGACATAGCAACGTCAACTGAGGAGTATGACACCGAAGCAGCGTCTTCATCGATAAAATCATTGACTGACGACCCTTCAGGCCATGACAAATGCTGAATCAGCCGAAACTGCCCCTCCTCCTTCTTGGGCACCACACCAATAGGGGAAATGATCAAATTAGGAACTGGCCATTCACCAAACGGGCCTGCCATCCTCCCCTCATGCACTTCCTTACGCAATTTTTCTCTCACCACCAGCTTGTGCTCTGCTGCGGATTTCAAATTATCCGCCCACCTTCTCTGCCGGGGCCCGTGGTACCCCAAATGAAAACCCCACCTGAAACCATCCAAAAGAGTTCGCTTTGCCACCAAGTCCCCGTAGCCATCCAAGGCAGCCTGAAGCCGAGCCAATTTAATTGGTGTAGGAGCCCTTCGGCCCAGGACCTTGTGCGCCCCTACCCCCTCGCCCACCCTGTGACTGCTGCGCGCTGCCAGACAACCCTGCACCTGCTTGCTGCCCTCCTGACGGCCTAACTCCCCAGCAGTTGACAAGGGAATGCCGCTTGCCGCACTTAGAACACTCATGTTTGTATTTACAATACTCTCGCGTGCACAGGCCCTTGTTGAAGTCCCAACAGGCCCCGACCCCAGATTGTGATGTTGCTGAGCCTCCCACCCCACCCCGGGTGGGCTTCCCCTGAAAGGGCCGGTAAACTAACGGCAGACCACTAGCCGTAAAAATCGTCTTACCCCCTGGCGCGGCCCCCATGGTATGTTGCCACAGGTCATTATCCAACTCACCCCATTTAGCTTCAGCATCCCAAGCCATACGGGCTCGAAATTCCTCGTCATACTGAGCCCAAGCATAACCCGTACCAGTGATTTGAGCCTTTCTAATAACGTCCATATACTTAAATATGGCTACGCAGCGCTCGGGAAACTTTTCGCAGTAAACGCTAGCATAAATTAAGAACGCCGCCGTCCAATTCTCGATTGTCAGCGGCACTTTAGGGCGCTTGGCCAACTCGTACTCCTCTTCCTTAGAACCCTCCTTAGACCTCACCTCCCTGTGTAACAGTTTCAGAATTTCAACATATTCCCCCTTCCAAATACGCTCTTTCGTCGCCAGCATTAAATGCGCACCCAGGGGCTTAGTCACCCCCATATAAGGGAGCTTCTTGATCTTTAGTTCCTTGCTCTGCGGCTTTTCCTTACCATCGCCTGCCTCCGCTAGAGACCCACTCTCCACCTTGGCCCCCGACAAAGCTCCCTCCGTCCCCGTGCCAACTCCCGTGTCCTTCACATACTTGCCTCTATATAATCTCCCCTCCGACAGACCCCCACCCCCATCCTCCCCAGACCCCACAGACACCATAATAGGTTTGGCCCGTGTTTTTGCGCTCTCACCTGGCTCTAAAGAGGGTGTGCGGACCGACTCCGACCGCCTCATACCCCTCGCCGAAGAATCCCTTGGAGGATGCGCCCTCGCTGACGGGCCGTGCTCTCCTGTAGGTTTCACCACCAAAGATTGTATGACGGGTGCCACACCCGGAACCTGCAACAGACTATGAGAAACATGAGAAATTCCCCCCCCCTCGGAGCCCCGAATCTCCCCTTCCTCGGGGCTGTCCTCATCATAATCCAGGAGTATGGGCTCATCCCCCAACAACTCCTCAGGAGCAAAATCCACTACTCGGGCCTTACCAGACCCTGAATGAGCACTGCCGGCCTCCGCGGCCTTAAAACCATCCTGCGGGGGAGCCGACTGTACACGCCGGTCCTCCCCTCTACTCCGCCCAACACAACTGTCCATCCTTTCCGAAAATTCCGTCCACCTTGACCGGCGTGACGTTGGGGCCAGCGAGGCCGCGCCGGACCTTCGTGAGCTGGCCGCGACGGGATCCCCCGCCGGTACGGAATGTGCCGCGCAAGGCCTCATCCTCCCTTCTCCTCGGCGATATTGGGCCGTACCTCGCCCTACCGAGTCTGCTGCTCTGCCACCTGACCTATCCTGAAAAGAAAAAGTTTGGACTGATGTGCCGGGAGCCACGAAACTAACCACCTCCCGCGACCCGATACCGCTCGACAAACCCGCGCCTAATATAGCCCCTCCACACACACCCGCTCGCCCTACCCCCCCGCGCTGCGACGGCACCATCTCCTCCTCGTCCCCGCTCCACTCCAACCTAGCCTGCCCCAAAACAGACGCCGAGACCTCGCCATACTCCTCCCCCAAAGATAGCGACCTACCCGACCTCCTCCTGGCACGACCGCTCGCCCCGTAAACCCACCTCTCCTTGGCACCCCCCACCCCGCCCTGCCCCCGCACGCCCGACCCACCCACCGCACCTTCCGCACTACAACCCCGGACCCCTTCGGCCCAGGAGGGAAAAATGTCCAAGCCTTCGCCCTCAAACCCTCTCCCAGACGCTTCACTATCCCCCCCAAACCACCCATCCCCTTCCACTCCCCCTTTGCCCGCCCCCCCACCAACTCTGCGCCCGCTGAACGCCCAACCTCCCCTCCCTGGTCACTCAACCGAGCAGAACTCCCCCACTCTGACACCTCCTGCATCCTCACACCCTGCGCCGGACACCACCCCTCCACCTGCGCCCATTCCCCTTCTCCCAAGGAGCTCCCCCCCACACCTGCCAACGAAGACCCCGGCGAAAACAACAACGGGCTGTTAGGCGCTGCCTCACCACACCCCTTGGGTCTCTCCGCGGAGAATCCCGCCTCCGCATACTTCCCACCACCCCTCCTGTCCGCCCCCTGCATCCCGGACCGCACAAAACCCGCCTCCAACCCTCCCGCACTCCCCGCAACAAGAGAAGAATCCCCACCATCAAAACCCGCTGGCCCGCCCCACAACTCTGGCCCCTGCTCGCGCCCCGCCGCCTGCGCCACCACCGCCGACCCGCCCACGCTCGCCACGGCGCTCCCCGCCCTCGCGCTACTTAATTCCACCTCAGGCACCGACGCCGAGCGCCTCTTATTGCCGCGCCCGCCTCCGCGCTGAACACCCCCCACTGGGGGAGACAAGGAACGCTCTGCCGCACCACCGACAACGACCCCGATCCCCGCCGCATCACCCACGCCCGCCGCCCCCAAAACATTTACCCGACCGGCCTGGCCATACCGAGCGGGGGCCGCTCTCCGCACGCGCGGGCGTCCCCGCTCACTCACCGCCAATCGCGACCGCTTCGGAGACGTACACGCTGCCACCGCAGCCGCCACTCCAGCCGAGGCCTGCCGCGGGGGCCGCGACGGCCCCGCCCCCTCTCCGATGACCAAATCCATTCGACCGGCCTCTGACAGAAGCCGAAGAGCCTCTAACACTCTATAATCCTGGGACGCCATCGCAAACCAGACACCACTAGGCTTCACACTGTTGACAGGGGACAAAAAACACGAACAAAAAACACGACACTATCCTCGCTCCCGGCCACCAGGTCACCAAACCTAAAATGGTGGCCGGGGGCGGGCTCCCAAGGTATTTATACCTGGGCAACATTTCGATACATTTGGGCTCTAATTGGGCTGGCTTTGGGCTATCTTTTCCCTACTAGCCAGCCCAAGTTCAAAAACCGCGCGGGGCCCGCAAACCCCTCCCTCCACACGCCCCCTCCCAAACTGCCCGGGGGTGGGGACTCCCTGCGGTCGCCTTCCCCCCCCAAGCCCCCCTTGGCGCGCGCAGGCGGGCGATGATTTGACATCTATAAAGCGAATGATTTATGCGTAGGACTTCGAACAGCATCAGACTGAACGCGTGGGACTCTCGAAGACGTCTTGCCAATAATGGCAAAAAAAACAAAGAGTTTGCACGCCAAACCCGCAGTCAACTATATGGACCTGTACCATTTTCAGAATTATGGGGGCATATTATCAAGACAGGCGATAATGGGCTTGAAAATATGCTCTATGGAATTCCAGTTGAAGCCCATGTTAGATGTGAAGGACGTCTAACATGGGCTTCAATTGGAATTCCATAGAGCATATTATCAAGCCCATTATTGCCGTTTTAGCAGCAATTTTCTGCGGCCAAAGCAGCGATAATTTTATCGCCTGTCTTGATAATATGCCCCTATGTTTTATGAAAACGTCACATCCTTCCGGACTGATGAAGAACCGGTATTTGTTTTAGTGTGCTAAGGAGCGGAGCTTTTACAGGACTTGCTTTTCACTCCGTGCTAACTTTTTTACTTTAGCATTTTCTACTCTTACATTTATATGTGCAGCGCACCCTTGTGATACCTTTTTTTTCCTCCAGATTTATATAGCGCAAACTCAACCCGAAGGTATTGGTGCACTTGACATGAGCAACGGTTACGTTACACAAGGACACATTCATTTTTTTGGTAGGCATACTTTGATGTGAGTTGTGGATAATAACCGTCTCCAAACGCTATGTTGGACTTGGACTTTTTTGGCTAATGTTCCCTAAACCTTTTGCTTTCCCCTAGACCTTTTTTCTGACATGGTGTTGCCAACTTAGATGCTTTGGGCACTTTGCAACTGCTGATCAGAGTCAAAGTGCAAGTGCTCCCTGTGTAAAGTGTAATGGTAATTGGTTGTCCATGATTGGTATGGTTGCCCTACTAGTAAAGTCCCTAGTAACGTGCACTATGTGTACCAGGGCTGGCAATGCAAATGCTACTAGTGGGCCTGCAGCACTAATTGTGCCACCCACACAAGTAGCCTAAAAGAGAGAACTCCGGCCTGCCGCTGCAGTGCCTGCGTGCAGTTTGTTAAACTACCATGTTGTCCTGACAAGTGCGCCCACTTGCCAGGTCTTACCGTTCCCTTTCTATGCACATCAGCCACCCCTGTGGTAGGTCCAAGGTACCCCCTGGGCAGGTTGCAGTGTATGTGAAAGGTAGGACATGTACTGAGGTGTGTACCATGTCCTGACAGTGAAATGCTCTACATTTCGTTTTTCACTGTTGAAGGGCCATCTTGCCCATAGGACAGAATGGGGAGGCTGTGTAATATGTTTCCAGCCCATCTTCCCAAAGGCCTAAGATGGAGGGGTGAAGTTTAGTGTGCCTGAACTCACAATTTAATAATACATCTTTTTGTGAAGGTGTTTTTTGCATTGTGTGTTTAGAAACCACTCTTTTAGAAGTTCCTGGGTTTTTGAGCTCTAAAATTTCTGTGTTTCATTGCCTGGTTGTGGATTGACTGTCTGGATTTGAAAGTGATAGGATCTGGGGAATGTCTTGACCCAGGGGAGGAGGTGAGACAGCAACAAGCTGACCTGCAGCTGGAGTGTAGGGGGAAGGAGTAGCCCTTAGAGGTAAAGAGGCCTGGGTTGCTGCCTTAAAACAATGGTTCCAACTCCTCCTGAGTGATTAAGGATCCAGACCCCCACTATCAAAGGAAGAAGGCGTCACTGGTGGGGAGACACCCAGAACTGGTTTGGACAGGGGTCAGTGCCCCCTGAACACAAAGACTTCAAAGACTTTGAGGGGTATAACTAGGAGAGCTGAAACCCCTGAACGTTGGATTGGATTGGATTGGAATGGAACTGTTCAAGATAGTAAAGGATTGAAACTACTTTGTGGTCAAGAGGAACCTCTGCCAAGGAAGAAACAGCTGAAGAGACTGAAGGAAAGGACTGACCCTAGCTGTGTGTTCTGGGGCTGGCCTGCAGTTTGCTGATTTAACCAATAAAAGGCTAAAGGGACTTTGGTGTGTGCTGTGTCCCCTTGCTTGAAAGGACTTTGCTGTATGCTGTGTCCTGAAGTAGCTTGTCCCCAAGGGCTCGAGGAGAGCTGACTCCCTGTTGTGGAAACTCAGGAACACAACATTTTCCAGGTGTGTCTCAGCAACGCTTTGTGCATGTGCTTTTTGCAGCCTGAGACCCTCGTAAGAATTGCCCTGTGATCGTGGGTACCTGGAGTCCAAGTGAGTCTCAGCGATGCTGTGTGCATGTGCTTTGTGCAGCCTGAGCCCTTTGTGAGGATTGTCCTGTGATCATGTGCACCTGGAGTCCAAATGAGTTTCAGCGACTCTGTGTGCGTGTGCTTTGTGCAGGCTGAGACCTTCGTGAGGATTGCCCTGTTATCGTACACCCCTGGAGTCCAAGTGAGTCTCAGCAATGCTGTGTGTGTGTGCTTCTTGCAGCCTGAGACCTTCGCGAGGATTGCCCTGTGATCATGCACACCTGAAGCACAAGGGAGCTGTGTTCGTGTGCCCTGTTGCAGCCTGAGATCTTCGTTATCGCCACTGCCCGGAATCTACAAGTCGCATCAGAGGCCCAAGTCGCGAGAACAGGAGAAGAGAGGAGGTTGCACCCCACAGGTAACGTGTGTCACCGCCTTGGGCGGGGTGCGGGATTGGAGAGAGACGCTCTCTGCCTCTCCCATTCTTGCAGTGCCAGCCTCTGCTTCAGCTCGTATCGCGGCCCGTACTTGCCGAGGAGTGGCAGTACAGGGGCCGGAGTGCGGAGCTGCACTTTGGTTTACACCATACCCGTTTTGGGGGCATATGTTGTCGGAAGCTGACCGCGAGTCAGTACGAGTGGTGCGGAGACCGTCTAAAGCACGATGAATGGTGCTGGAGTGTATTACGCATTGCATTATTTCTGCATTACGAACTACCTGATTGCTGCATTACGCATTGCATACTTTCTGCATTAGGGACTGCCTGATTAGTCTATTACAGTGCATTATTTCTGCATTACGAACTACCTGATTGTTGCATTAGGCATTGCATTATTTGTGCATTATGAACTGCCTGACTGTTGCATTACGCATTGCATAATTTCTGCATTATGAACTGCCTCACTGTTGCATTACGCATTGCATAATTTCTGCATTACGAACTACCTGGTTGTTGCATTACGCATTGCATTATTTCTGCATTAAGAACTGCTTGATTGTTGCATAACGAACCACATCTGGCCACCTTTCAGTGAACTAACATCCACTCGAGAACAATACAACACCAGCCAACACCGTGTCTATTCATAACGGTCTGGGATCACCCATATTGCCTCTCCATTGTAGGTTGTAAAGTTCATTGTTAGAAATGGGATTTCTGGCTGGATAAGGCGTGCGCCAAAGCCAGGCAGAAACCACCACTCTAGTCAGGGCAAGGAAGTTACACACCAAAGATAACCCCTGCTCACTCCCTTGGTAGCTTGGCACGAGCAGTCAGGCTTATCCCGGAGGCAATGTGTAAAGCATTTGCGCATGCACACAGCAACAACATCCCAGGCCCACCACAAAAGAAACTCCAAACAAGGTTATATATAAAAATATCCTTTGTATTATCATAACACATTAGAATAGTAAGCACATATTATACAGGGTGCCACCTGGCAGTAGGTCATATTTACAAGGGATTATTTACACCTGACAGGGCCCACTGGACCACTGTCAGTACCATCACAAAGTGAACTTAGTAAATGTAGAACTTATCATAAACATAGAACACCACCAGTGACTACTGGTAATCACTGTACTTAGCATCGGCCTGTAACATAAACTACATTATGCACAGCATCACACCAGGCGCGAATTACCTTCTGCGCCAACCTCACCATCATAACACATGACGCAATCATCTCACCAGTCTTAACGCATTGGACCCTAACCTCCTAAGTATAACTACGTTAGGGAATAACTCTGACTAGCATAAACCATAATATGCGAACCAACCTCATAATTATAAAACACATTTAGAGATATCAACACAGGTCTGTAAATCATTCTACAGGAATCACATTTCCTAGCACCCAAAATCACAGTAGGGCCTGGTGCCCTATAAACCTAACAATCCCCCTGGACAACTGGCCATCCCAAAGGGGCTCACATGCCCTCTGTCCAAAAGTCAGGGCTGCTGCCTAGGCAGAGAAGGTCAAGGGTGCACCACTACGCAAAACCTAAACGTTGCAGCTGCCCACTGCTTGCTGGACAGCTGAGAACAATAGTCTGGGGGCCTAAACGGTGCAGCTGGCACTAATTGCTGCGTAGCTGGGCAAGGCCTGGCACCTCTATGCCACTTCTGTCCCTCTCAGGAATTGCGCCTAAACAGTGCAGCTGCCCACTACTTGCTGGGCAGCTGGAAGTAGGGAAAATGCGTCCTGGGCTCTCAGTGGCCCTTTAAACAAATGCGCCAAACATTGGAGCCACGCACCGGCTCTAAAAATACACATGTCCCCATGGAGCGCACTGGCTCCTGAAATAATCCTGCCACAATAAAGAGAAAGAACTTGCCCCCTCGGTGGAGCCACGTAGGTTCTGAAAAGTAATTAGGCCCAACGACATGGGAGCGGCCCGCTCTCTGGCGGGGACGCTCAGGGAAAAGAACAATGGGGGCAGGCACCGATACCGTGCCTCGATATAGGCCCCGCTCCCCACCGGCTCCACTCACCAGACCGGAATCATCTCTACGGCGGTCCGTGGGGTTGCTGCTTGCTCCGGCCGCCTCTTCATCCGGGCCCCCTCCTGGGACCCGTGACTCCTCAGTGGTTGGCGCAGGGCATTTGCGGGGGTCTCAGACTTCGCAGTCTCCTTTTGCTTCGCCCGGTCCCCTTTCTCGGGACCAGGACTTCGACCGGGAGCCCACAAGGCTCTGGACGTGCTCTGGGCGCAGGCCCCGCCCCGTCTCACTTCCGGGTCACTCATAGCAGCGGCAGCACGATCCTGCAAGCAGATTTAGAAATGCGGGGCGGGCTCCCGTAATAGAATACCAACTGCGGCCATGCGGGGTGGGCTCCGGCGAATCCTCCTTTTGGGGGGAAAATAAGTTAAGCGCCCTAGTGCGCAGAAGACTCTGTAAAGTCCTAGGCATCAGCGATGGAGCAAAACAGCTCCCAGCAAAGGAAGGTCCTCCAGGCATCCAGGGGCAGGGCAGGGCCCAGGGAGGCAAGCCTTCCCCTGGGCCCCAGCGGCAGCATGCCCCTGGTGGTTTCAGGTCCAAAAACAAGAACATTTTCATGGGGTTACAGCCCCTTCTTTTATACAGCATTTTCCTTTGTTCTGCAACTGTAGGGCAAGGGTAGAACCAGATACAACTGGTTTAGGAGCACTTTGTTTTGCTCAGCTCCCCTCTCTATTCACAGGACAGGCCAGGGACATCAGACGCACCACAGAAGGAGGAGCCAGCATTGTGAAGGGAAGGCCCAGCCCTATTCAGGTCCCAGGTGCAACTCCTCCCTCCCATCTACATGCAGATCTCTCCATTTACCACCGGGCAGACTCACCCTGGCTCCTTGAATTCCTCAGCCCTCTCAGCTCCTGTCAATAACAAGCCAGACAGGCAATTCACATCACACAGCACACAGAAATGCCAATTTCTAGAAGTGGCACTTCTCCACCAGTCACAATAAATCTGCGCACACCATTGCGCAGCATTTATTCTCACGAGTTCGCACATACCAAACTCGCCCCTGCACTCCTCTCACATCAGGAACTACCATGGACACACATATCCCCATGCATTCCTATGGGAGGGCAGGTCAGTCTCACTAAATGTAACACAGAGCGCACACACTTTACACTGGGACACAGTGCTAAAGTGCCTAGAGGCCTAAAACTACTAACACTACATAGGGAAAACGGCCAGGAAAAATGCAAAAAGTTTAGGGGTGAACCTGCCAAAAGGGCCAGGTCCAACATTCATCATTCCAAATTCTGATGTCCTGCCTCACTCCTTCAATTATCCTCACCCTGTGGTTTGGCTTATGTGCACCCAAAAGGCCAATGAGAAGTACCTGCTGAATGGTGTTCGTGGAGTTACCCCTCTAGTTGCGAAATTCATGTGTCCCAGTACCTGTTGTATTTTTCTCAGCTCACATTGTGATTTGACCAGATGCTTCTGTAACAACTTAGCCAGGATCACTATCTTCTCGGCCGGCTGCCTCGACACCACTGCTACAGAGTCTAGCTCAATTCCCATAAAAATCAGAGCTGTGATTGGTCCTTCCATTTTCTCCCTTGCAATAGGTACATCCAGGTCTCCAGGTACCTGCTGCATTATTGCCATCAACTTGGAAGACTCTCTGATGCCTCCTGCTCTTCCCACAGAAAGGAAGTCATCCACTTGATGAAACACCTGTTATGAGCCTTCCACAATTCTCACCACACAATCAAGGAATGTTCTAAGGCACTCGAAAGCTGCACAAGCCACCAAACCCATGGGCATGGCATTCAGTAGCAGCTCGTCCCCTGCCGAAGTGGGGAGGCGGGCTGGGCTGGAGGTCAGTAGGAGGGAGGAGAAAGGCGGAGAGGGATCAGGGCCCAAAAATTAATAAAATAAAATAAACTTACTTTAACGCTACCGCAGTATCCCAATGCATTGGATCTTCCTGCTTCTCGTCCTGGGCACAGGCTCCCAGCCTGCCCTGCGGCCAATGCTGAAACTGCTCTCCTAGGAGAGCAGCTTCAGGATTGGCCTGAGGGCTGTCAAATTGCCCTCCCAGGAAGACTGTGAGCTTGTGCCTGGTCTCTCCAGCCCCAGCAACGCAGCTAAGGCTGGAGAGAGCTCCACCTCGTGTGAGGGGTTTGGCCAACCTGAGTTGGCCAGCCAAACACCTCATGCACTGTGAAGGGAGTGCCCACCACTCCCCCACCAGCAGTGTCCTCCTCTCGACCCGCCCCGGAGACTCTCTTGAGTCCTGGGGGCAGATCCAGGGGATCCAAATAAAATGATAATCAAACGGGTCTAAAACTCCTTTTATTATCATTTTATTTGATGGTGGTGGCAGGGGGGGTGGCTCTCCTCACTCTAATGGAGCGGCTGCCACTGATGGCCTTATCCACCCAGCAGTCAAACCCAATTTGTATATGCAATAGGGGAACATTTGTAGGGTTGACCTTAGGCAGGCAACTGGATATCTCTCTTTCTCATCCCTGCCCTTGTCTGCAATGACTAACTAGTGCCACTGATGCGTCTTTGTCGGTATAGTTCACTGTACAGTCCTCTTTTGTGATACAGTCATTCACTGACTCTGTGAGAAGTTGGCCTGGTATATGCCGTCCACTAGTATAGTGGGCACCTTGCATCAGTCTAAACAACCCCTTATTGATGATAGGTTAAAGACAACCTTTATTGAAAGCTATCCTAGTGGTAGCTATGGAGAGCAGCCTTCAGGCTAAGTCTTGAAGGATTGTAAAGCAGCTTGTTTTACCAGTCTATGATCTCTTGAATGGCTAAATGAAAGGCAACCACACCAGGTATATATATATAAAATATATGTATTTATTACTAAACACACCCTACTTAATGAGGCTAGAGGTCCAAACACATAAGTTACACTTCAACTATTACAGTAAAATAGCACAAATACACGTTAGGCCCTAGGGGCGAGCCAAACCATATACTAAAATAGTGGCATAAGAACCACAACTTAACTAGAGTCAAGGCCTAGATCCTGTAGAATCGCTGGGACCCCAAGAAACCACCCAAGGTGGTGACACAGGGGACCCACGGGAGCCGTGTGCAGTATGAGAACACAGCCGCGAGCTCCCGTTAGCTTCTATGGGGAAAGTCACAGTTAGATTTTTAAAGATTAGGGACACTTAGAGATGAGCTTGGACTAAACCCTTTTGGACTTAGGAAGTTCTAGGGTCAACACCCATGGGAGCACCGGAGTACTTGTGTTACCTCACACAGGGAAGCCGGGTATATAGGTGTCAAATGGTGTCGGGTCGCGTCTTCGTTTTCAATTGGAGCTGGCGAAGAAGTGCTGCTGCTGGGAAGATGCGAAGTGTCCGAAGAGATCCAAGCCTGGATCAAAGATGAGAAGAACCTGAAAGCAAAGGGGACAGAGTCTGGGTCACTAGCCAGTGACCAGGGGCACGATAGACGAATGCCCACCGATGTCGGGTGATTTCAGGTGAAGGAGGTGAAGCTTGACTCTTCAGCCACGAGGACCAGGAGGTGTCGAGGATGACCAGGAGCTGGACTCGAGCTGTCTCACAAAGAATGTCGAGAGCTGCAGTGTCGGTGCTCGGATTGGACACAACAAGCCTTGGCAACAGCAACCCACATAGAAAGGAAAAAGATGCATCGGCGCAGACCAGCAAGGTCTGAGGGACTCACCACATGGTGAGGAGTCAGGGCACATCTGGAGCAACCAGGGAAGCCCAAGGAAAATCAGAGTTGCCTTCACAGGGACTCACCAGTCGACGGACCAGGGATCGCGAAGGAGTCTCGAGCAGAAATGCAAGAAGCAGGCTCACGGAACACTCGTGAAGTGTAGGCCCACAATCTTTGGGGCAGATGGTGCTCGAGGCTTGGGCTATAAGCAGCCTAAAACACGACTTTGAGAAACGTTAGGAAGTTAAGGCACTTGCAAATGTGCATGGTGACCAGGAGTTCTGGTTCCACATTACTCACAAGGGCTGCAGGTCTCAGCTTTGCTGGGGACTCGGGTCAGCCTCTGAAAAGTCTGGAAATCCTCTTCCTGGGCTGCAGATACTTTGGAGTCCGGCGGGAGCTACGGAGATGCAGAGTGGAAATTGCTTTGTTGGTGCCTGATCTTGAGTAGAGCGTCGAAGTTCCAGGATTCAGTTGCAGAGTTTTGTCCAGGGATATCTAAAGTCCTGTTGCAAGGGGTTCCTTACTTATACCTAAGAAAGGGGTTGGATTAACTCAGGGGACCCACCTATGGAAGGGATTGGAAAGAGGGGTGGCTACACCCATTTCCTTTGTCCAGTTTCGGGCAAGAGGAGGGGCTGGAAGCCCCTGAACCGATTTGAGCTGAACTATGCACGGGGACACCAAATGTGCCCCCAGTGCAGGACTTCAAAGCACTCTCAGAGTGCTCCCACCCAGCCCCAATACACATCAGCCTGTCTGGGAGGCGGTCAGCAGCAGGAGGCCAGACCCGTGTCTGTGGCTGCCGCATCCATTTTGTGATGCCAGGGCTCTTTTAGGTTGGTACCGAGTATACTGGTGCTGTCACGTCTCTCCCTCTAGAAGGGTGGGATCATATTCCCACACCAGTTACTGGTGTGGGGGATGATTCCAAGGTGTTTGACACCAAACACGACATGTTTCTGTGAAGCCAGTCCAAAGTTAGCATTTACCGTTTGGTTATAATGCACTTAAGAGTATATGGTCAGGCTGCACTACTGACAACCCCGGAAGATGGATTCCAAAGGCTGCAGAGTGGCTCAGCTCATTCCTGGGCACCCTCTCACATATAACCAAGCACCCTGCCTTCAGGATTGATAAGGCCTGCCATAGGGGTGACTGATACGTTTCTATGTGCAATGATAGGTGGGATATAGTGAACCTACATCTCTGTAAGAGGTGCATGCACCACCTTACCCAGGCTGCAGTAGCAGACCTGTGGTGTCATTTTGGAGGGTTTCTCAGGGGTGGCATAATACATGCTTCAGCCCCTGGTAGGCCTCTGGGGTACCTATGCCCTGGGTACATAGTATACCATATACTAGGGACTTATAAGGGCACCCCAGAATCCAATCTGTGGTGTACCTAAAGTACATGGAATCAATTTAGAGAGGAAGCACCTAGGTTGGGAACCTGAATAGCAGGGCCCCAGCCATACTAAAGGCGGGGGTAACCATAAGAGGCAGATCCTACTCTCCTACTCTCCTACACAACCCCCCCAAACGCAGGGACAATAAACTAACCTTGACCAGTTGAGTCTTCAAGTTCTAAGTGGAAATATCAGGAGAGTCCATCTGCATTGGCATGGTTACTCCCAGGTCTATGTTCCACTGTATAGTCCATCCCCTGTAGGGAAATGGACCACCTTAAAAGTTTGGGGTTTCACCCTTCACCTGTTTTAGCCATAAGAGGGGCTTATGGTCTGTCTGAACAATGAAGTGAGTACCTAACAAATATAACCTCAACTTCTTCAGAGCCCAAACCACAGCAAAGGCCTCCCTCTCAATGGCTGACCAACGTTTCTCTCTGGGGTAAGACTTCTGCTTATGAAAGCTACTGGCTTATCCTGACCTTCATCATTCAACTGTGACAGTACAGCCCCTACCCCCAACTCAGATGCATCTGTTTGTACAATGAATATTTGGAGTAATCAGGACTTTGCAGAATGGGAGCACTTCACATGGCCTGCTTCAGGTCATCAAATGCCTTTTGACAGCTAACTGTCCACTGAACCTTTTTGGGCATTTTCTTTGAGGTTAAGTCATTAAGGGGTATCAAAATTGATCCTTACCCCTTGACAAATCTTCTGTAATACCCAGTCAGCCCTAAGAAGGCTCTCACCTGAGTCTGGGTAGTGGGAGCAACCCAGTCCGTTATGGTCTGGATTGTGCTCTGCAATGGTTGAACCTGGCCTCCACCTACAAGGTGGCCCAGGTACACAACCTGACTCTGCCCTATCTGGCACAGTAGCCTTGATTGTTAGGCCTGCTTTTTGCAGGGCCTCCAAAACATTCCTCAGGTGGACCAGGTGATCCTCCCAGGTGGAGCTAAAGACAGCAATATCATCTAGATATGCTGCACTATAGTCTTCCAGGCCTGTAAGGACTTGATTCACCAACCTTTGGAGAGTGGCAGGTGCATTCTTCAAGCCACAGATTGAAAGTGCCCACTAGGGGAAGAAAATGTTGTCTTTGGCTTTGCATCATCAGCTAGTCTGATCTGCCAGTAGCCAGCTGGCAAGTCAAATGTGCTTAGAAACTTGGCTGAGGCCAAAGTATCTATTATCTCATCTGCCCTTGGGATGGGATGGGCATCAGTCCTAGTGACTGCATTGAGACCCCTGTAGTCCACACTAAACCTCGTCTCTGTCTTGCCATCTTTAGTGTGTGAGGTTTAGGCACAAGGACTACTGGACGAGCCCAAGGGCTATCTGAGGGTTCAATGACTCCTAAATACAACATCTTTTGGACTTCTGTCCTTATACAGTCCCTGACATGGTCAGGTTGCCTATAGATCTTATTCTTCACAGGCAGACTGTCCCCAGTGTCCACTTCATGAGTGCACCAGGTCGTCTGCAATAGATCAAGATGTAGTTCCCGAGGTGCCGCACTACATCCCTGTGGACGGGATACTTTCCCAGCATGGTTTGATTCCAGCCACGGGGCAGTTGGGATGGGAGACTTGTTCACAGTTTTTAACAGTAAAGGGGGAAAGTTAGAGAGAGACTCAGTCTTAGGGTAGCCTGGTAATAGGCCAGTAAGGAATACAGGGCCAGGAGTCGGGCAGATGAGCAGGACCCTGTTTTTCGTCTCTCTGTTTGAAACTGAACCAATGTTATTGAATAGAAGTGCCCTCCTACAGATGTTAACAGGAATAAAGGATTTGGGATCAATAATAAGTAAAGATATTGAGACGGTCTACTTAGACTGGAGGAGCACTCCCCCAAGTTCTTGAGTTACTTACTTGTCAGGGATAGTGTCAGCACTGGTTATAGCTAATGCAGACTGCTTTAGGAAAAGAGGTATAGATGGGATCCCTAGTGTACCCCCTTGCCGAGTTCCATCAGAAAGCCTAGGAACTATTCATCAGATGCAAGGGTATGGGTTCTCTAATAATAGGGGTGTAAATATCCCCATAAACCTTAAAGATATCGAAATGACAGTAAGGAGATACATAGGAAACAGAGAAATTAACATTTTAGCACCTGAAGCCCGAAGGCCTACTAGTCCCAATGTGGAGGATGAGGTAGCAAAGTAGAGCTGAATTGCAGGTACCCTGAATGGGTCAAAAATATCTACCACAGAGCCCAAAGTGTGGGCGTAGCTAATTGGGAAACATCCTATCCTGGAATGTGGCGGGGGTAGGAAAAACGAGTTGTAAGCTTAAATCACTATTAGAATTTGACTCCAAAATAATTTGCCTCCAGGAAACGTGGATGGGGGAGGAGTTTCAGTTTGAGAATTTTTATGTGTACTGTAGTACAGAAAAAAAATCTGTAAAAGGACACGCAAGTGGAGATTTAGATATTTTACTTAGCTGTGATATAAGATGGGATCCTGTGATCTATAAGCGCCCCTCAAAATGCTGTATAGGAGTAAAGTTGAGGATAGTTGAAGATAACCTGGGGCAAGCAATTTCTCTTTTACTGGTAAATGTGTACATTCCCCCAGGGAGAGCGTCAAACGTATTGGTCAACTCTGTCTGTACTTTTGTGCAAAGGTTAAGTAACAATGAAGAATGCTCACGTATAATGGTGGGTGATTTTAACGCCAAATTATCCAATAGTGCAGTTATGTCTTTTTCTAACCCGGAACTGGAGGAGGTATGGGCTATCCCAGATTCTGTACTGCCGGTCCATCTAGGGTCAGATAAACGAGGCTTCTTACTTTTGCAAAGTTTTAGAAGTTTAGACCTTGTAACGTTAAACGGTAGATTCCAGGAGGACCACCCCACAGCTTATACCTTCCGGGGACACATGGTCACTCCTTAATTGATTATATGTCAGTCTCTCTTCAACTATTTAATGTATGTACACAATTTAAGGTATCTGCCACAAATATGAGCGACCATAATATTTTAGCTGTAAAAATAGACATAGAAATTGAGAAAATGTCAAGATACTTATAGAGCGCACTGTCACCAGACAGCCACCTTGCGGTGTCACCTTTGCGGTTTCCTGGCGCTGATACTCATACCGCTGTGGAACCCCTCCTGGCTTTCCCTGTGAAGTGTCCACTCCTGGGCACCCCCAGGGTGAAGCCAGGCATCCTTAGCGCTGTTGGGGCCGTTGTGGAGGCTAAGCAAGCTATTGCCCAGAGTTGCAGCGTGGGGCCCGTGATTAGAATAGGCACCGAGGCGAGAATAGACAGGTCCAAGGAAATTGAGCCCGAGCCCTGCCGAGGCAGGAATCGAACCCTGGTCCCTGGCCAGAACTCTGCTTCAGAGTCTGCCACTCTAACCATTGAGCCACACTCCTCCACACAAGCCTGAACTTTGGAATCAGAGGGATGAAAAGTTCTCCTTTAATCGTAATAATTTGCGTACTTGCTGGTCAAATAATTTGCTTCCAAATTTTAAAAGGGTTTTTGAAAATACCGCCTTTACTTCCAGTCAAGATACACTGGTTCAGAGGTTTGAGAGAGTCTTGGCTGCAATTAGAACTTTTGGAAGAAAGAAGCAAGTTATTAGATTTACTGCATTAGTAATATTACCACGGGAAATTAAAAAACTGAATCGGAAAATTAATGTTTTAATTAGAGACCAATTTAGGGTGCCCACGATACAAAGGCAGAGAGAAATAAGTAGATTGAAACAGGCATGGAAAAGGAAAATATCATCGGATTGTAGGAGGGCTGAAGACAAAAACTGGGTTAGACTTCGATAGGTGGCTCTTTCTGGGGACACTAGGAAGTATTGGGCACTGATAACAAAATTCTGTGATAAGAGAGAAGTCAAAACCTATTTTAATCCCAGAAGCAGAATGGTCCATGTACATTTCCCAGCTCTATGCTTTAAATCTCGCAGTTGGACAGAACCAAGAGGTTAGCATTACCCATAACTGCGGGGAGCGACTATGGTGCACCATCATGCATGGAGATTGAGGGTTACATTAAAGGGGCAAGATATTCCAGCGCAATGGGCCCAGATGATGTACCAGTAGCCATAATAAAACAGGATTGTGAAGAGTGGGCAAAATTTCTGCATCCGTTGTACGTCCATTGTTATATCCATGGTGATATTCCACAATCCTGGAAGGGAAGTATACTAGTTCCGCTATATAAGAAGGGTCCAAAAATTTCCCCAGCCAGTTTTAGACAGATTTCGCTCCTGGATGCAAATGGGAAACTGTTTTCAAAGAGTATTCTCATTCATCTTCAAGAGTGGGCATTTGGGAATAATTTTATCCCTTTGGAACAAACAGGATTTCGTAAGAATAGTGTCACACTGGATAATATCACCATTTTGCAAACTTTAACTGAAAAATATCCAGTAAGTCGGGGTGTGCCGTTATACTCAGCTTTTATAGATTTCTCCACAGCATTCAGCAGGGTAGATCGGGGGAAGCTGTGGAGAAAATTGGTCACTCTGGGGATACCAGGGAATCTTTTACGATTAATAATTGCTCTCCACTCTTCCACCTGGACTCAGGTATTATTGGGGGGAACACAAGGTCTTTCGAGGAAAATAGTAACCAATAATGGGTTGAAGCAGGGGTGCCTTTTGGCCCCTTTACTTTTTTCCATCTATATTAATGAATTGCCAAGAAGAGTGGGGCTTAGTAAAGGGGATCCCCCTAAATTAGGAAACTTAGAGCTGAGCTGTCTGCTATATGCAGATGATGCCATTACAATGGATTTAACCCCAATTGGACTGCAAAGACAACTTGCTGAGCTAATTAGGTACACAGAAGAGTATTATCTAAAAATAAATATTTTAAAGAGTAAAGTCATGATTTTTAGTTACCAAGGATGTAAGGTCAGAAAAAATTTGAATTGGGAAAAGAGAAATTGGAAGCAGTAAAATTTTATCCATATTTAGGAAAAATATTGATAAATACGTGCTCAGCTAATAGACATATGTACCCTTGCAAAGGCAAAGCAATTTCACAGGCCTTCACAATTAATCGTCTGTACACACACTGTGGGAAAAGACATTTCTCACACATTATTTCGGACTATAAAATAAAGATCCCACCAACCCTGAGCTACGGAAGTGAAACAATAGATGCACAGGAGTGGGCCAAATTCGAAAAAGTGGAAGGGCAAATCTGGCGCCAAATATGTAATTTGAATCGCTTGGCACCAATTGAAGCGCTTAGGCTCGAATTTGGTCTTCTTTCCACTTATGTGCTATCAATGGCCGCGTTCTTAAGATGGTGTAATGCACTGTTAAATAGCTCTGAGAACCTGCTACGGGTAGCACTGTACAGAGAAATATTTGTAAATATGAAGGAAAAAAGTGCTATTTTTAGGAATAATTTAAAAGCATTAACAATATTTGGTTTAGAAAAGGACGGGGTGGTGGTTCTTTGCAAAAGGGCTTTGAAAAATATAATTAAGAAAACATCTACGGGGTTTCTCATGAAAGAGATATTAAAATGTGCTCAGAGAATAGAAACATTGATTGTATTGTGGGTAGCAGTATGGTCAAAAATCCCTAACCTTATGTTTTATGGAATCTTAAACATGCAGTGCTCAGTTGCCACTGAGATTGAATTTACTCCCCCCTAAGAATTGTAACAGGAACTTGGGAGGGTATTCCTAGACATAAAAGGTATTGTCATTTATGTAACTCTTGTATACAAGGCTTGAATCATGTTTTATTTGTTTGTCCCGCACTACAATCAATATGCTGTAGATATCTAAGGAATTGTTTTCTAAAGTATAATATCGCCAGAGCAGAAGAGGCCCGAAATTGTCTGCTGTCCCCTCCATCTGAACTCATGTGTTTTAAATTTATAGATTTTTTTAAACAATTATTAAATATATATTAATGTCATAAGGATCTTCTTAATATGTATGCACTGAGCACTTGCACTTTTTTGACCTTCCGGTCTTTATGGCCGATTTGTTACGTTTACCATTAAGCATGTGCACTTTTACAAACTTTTTCTGCTGCTAGTTACTCATCTCTAGGATCCTACGTACTTTACTACATTTGTTTTTCTGCTAAACTATCGTGTATTTCATGATTTTAGCACTTTCTTGCCTATTTACTAGGTTTGAAATCAAGTATGGGCACTACTATAAACTTTTTCCTCTTCTAGTTACTTATCCTCTAGGATATCAAGCACCTTACTAAATCCTTGTTTTGCTGCTAAATTATTGGGTACTTCATGGTAAAAAAAGGCGAGTCTATAGTATATAACTACTTTGCACTGTTATTATGCTGCTGGTTATACAGTACAGTTTAGTGAATAGATAAATTATCTTTTATTACATGGTTATTTCGTTCATTATCTAGTACTGTATAGCGAATTATAAATCTTTGCACTTAACAATACGTTTTAACTTTGAATGTTTTATGATAGTATTAGATTATAAGTTTGTATAAATCTGTAAGAATTCATATATGACAATCTGATTACTCAAGGTTCACCCCTTCTGGCACTGGAAAACCTCAAGAATGGCTGCTACTGACTTGCTCATCTGTATTTTTAGTAGGGGTGGGCAGAATTTGCGAAAACCACTTTCGCAAATTATCGCGAAAATGTTAAAAATTATCGCAAACATTCGGAAATATCGCGAAGAAGCGGAAGTTTTTTTCCCGCATGTTCGCGAGATTTTCTGCATGGTTGCGGCTCGCCAACTTACCCATGTGGTTGCTCGCGGGCGCGGCAATCTTGTTTTCAGTTGTCTCGCGGTGCATGATCGTGAGAAGAAAGACGTGATCGTGCGTCGCATGATGTCACTGCGGGCACGAACTGTCGCAAGACAGCGCAAATGGCTAAAAACGATACAACATCTCATGGAGAACGTGACCGGATCAAGAAAACTTGTCGGCGAACGCAGGGATTCAGGTAAGGCGATCACGCGCGTGAGAGAATGTATTATTTTACAGCGTGACCAAGAACCAAATTATCGCTCAGCTGTGGAATGCGGAAATTTTGACATTTTCGCGCTTTCCGCGGAACGCGAAAATGTCAAATTATTGCAATTTCCGCGAACGGAACGACATTTTAGCCCAGGCCTAATTTTTAGATGAAATGACATGATGATTTTAGATTGGTAATTTTCTGGAAGGTAATGTGTTTTTAAGATGAATTTTTATGTGAAATTCTTCAGAATTCCAAATCATAACGAATACAAAAAATTTAAATTGACAACAGGTGGTCTGACTTGGAGTCAGAGAAAACATAAGTCTAAATTGGTTGAGAAGTTTTCTGCAGTCAGTTTGTTGCTGGACAGTGAGGCTGCCTGCCAAGGCTACACCATCTACTGATCGATCATCAGGGTTCTGAGAGAGCAGGTCCAGAAGTGGGTCACTCTCTTCCTCCTGTCCCTCATCAGTAGCCATGAGCAAGCCCATGTCTGCCCCGTCAACATATGGTTTTAGTCTGTTGACATGAAGTACCCTATAGGGACTCCAATGGGTTCCAAGGTCTACCAAGTAGGTAACCTCCCCTTTCTGTTCAACAATTGTATGGCGGCCACTCCATTTGTCCTGGAGGGCTGCTGGAGCCACAGGCTCCAACATCCACACTTTCTGCCCTGGCTGATAAACAGTCAGCACAGCCTTCTGGTCATGCCCGGCCTCTTGCAATTCCTGGCTAGCCTCAAGGTTTTTAGTTGCCTTTTTCGTATACTCAGCCATCATGGAGCGGAGACCAAGTACATAGTCCACTATGTCCTGCTTAGGGGGTTTGAGAGGAAACTCCCATCCCTCCTTCATCAGACACAAAGGACCCCTAACAGGATGGCCAAACAAACTTTCAAAAGGGCCGTAACCAACCCCCTTTTGTGGCACCGCCCTGTAGGCAAACAAAAGGCAGGGCAAAAGGATGTCCCATCTGCGCCTAAGCTTTTCTAGGAGACCTTTGATCATGCCCTTTAAGGTTTTGTTGAATCTTTCAACTAAACCATTGCATTGTGGGTGATAGGGTGTGGTGAATTTATAACTCTCTCCACACTCCTTCCACATTGCAGTTAAGTAACTTGACATGAAGTTTGCACCCATGTCAGATACTACCTTCTTAGGAAAACCCACTCTTGAGAATACACCCAAGAGAGCTCTTGCCACCACAGGTGCTGTAGTGGTCCTAAGTGGAATGGCCTCTGGGTACCTAGTGGCATGGTCCACCACCACGAGGATAAATCTGTGCCCAGATGCTGTTTGAAGATCCATGGGACCAACAATGTCAATCCCCACCCTCTCAAAGGGAACCCCCACCACAAGTAGTGGTATCAAGAGGGCCTTTGTGGTCCCACCTGCCTTGCTACTGGCTTTGCAGGTCACACAGGAGCGACAAAACTCCTTAGTGTTTTCAAACATGTGGGGCCAGTGAAAGTGAGGGACAATTCTGTTCCAAGTCTTGTTCTGGTCCAGGTGTTCTGCTAAGGGAATATCATGGGCTAGTGTTAGTAGGAAGCCCCTAAACTTCAGATGTATAACCAACCTCCTGGAAGCACCAGGCTTGGGGTCTCTACACCCTGAATAAAGGAGTCTATCATCCCAATAGATTTTATGGGTGCAACTAGCATTCCCAGCAGCCTCATCAGCAGCTTGCTTTCTGAGGGTTTCAAGAGAGGGGCAGGTTGTCTGCTTCTGGCTCAGATTTGCCCTGGAAGGGCCCCCTGTCCCCAAGAACTCAACCTGGTCAGGTTCAAGCTCCTCTGGGACAGTTCCTTCTCCAGGTTCAAGATCATCTCCCTCAGGAGGCTGATCTGTATTCTGAGTCAGGGGGGAAGGCACTGCCTTAACCCTACTTTTCCTCCTCTTGGGAGGCACCTGGTCCATTCTTCCAGAATCCAGGGCCTGTCCAGTGTTAGACATTTTGGCCTGTGACCTAGTCACAGTAAAGACATGAGCAGGGATCCCTAGCCCATTTCTGCATGTGTCCTGAGCTCTACTTCAGCCCAAGATGAAGTGTCCAGATCATTGTCAAGCAAGCATTCAACAGGTAGGTCTGCACTTACCACAACCTTCTTAAGGCCAGTTACCCCTCCCCAGGAGAAGTTAACAACTGCCAGAGAATGGTCTGTCCTGACATTGCTAGTGATCCAGCGCAAGACCGGGGAATGGGGAACCACCTGTACCAATATCCTCCCAGTGTCGCAGACCCGACGTCACACTAACTCATTCACACATGCAATCATTGGTGAGGCCCATAACACCAACACTCATACGTCTCTTCTGACGAGTCTGCACACTCACAGGAGGGATGAATGATTCAAGCGCTGGACATGGGGGGGAACAAATTATAACATATAGGGAGAGAAAATCTTTTTACAAAATATACATCAATCTTTGTCTCCAATAGATCCCTATTCTTAAACATCAAGGCACTCCTCCCACTTGGTCGACGGACCAATTAGTTGGATTGGTTGATGGTGATCTAGAACCAGCTAAAACACATTTTAAGAATCAGAATCTTTCTCTGAAAGAAAAATCACAAACTCATGATTTCTCGTTAATCAATAATTGTTTATCTAAATTTTCATAATGATTTATATTTGCATTTGTCTCATCAAAGTTTAGAAAATGTTAAAAATGTTAAAAATGTTAAAAATGTTTAGAAAATGTAGTAAATCGCAGAACATCATATTTACCAAACCTGGCTATCTGCGCTTCTCTATTTCATTGGCTCTGCATAACTGAGTTCTGTCATCAATCTCCCAAATATAGTAGGCCAAAGCTCAGAGTCCAAAGTTCTCTACTCGGCACGCTGCAGTCCCAAAGATCGGCAAAGGACCAGAGACGTGCGAGCATCAATCATTGCCCGTGAAGATGGAAATAGTCTGCAGTCATCAGATGATCAGACAACGTCCGGGCCCTCAAAGATTCAGGAGTGATGAAGAAGAACGACAACAACACCCTCTCTCTATTCTACTACTGTTTTATAACAAAATGAAGTAAAGAAGATACATTTTTAAAGCTTTAGAACCGTTGTGATTGGTTGATCGAGATCGTCCGACTTATATTTCAAAATTTTCCATTCAGTTCGAGGGGTGAGGTCATTGGTCAGCGAAGACTCGGCTTGTTCCGGTTTATTGTAAGGTTTATTGTTCTCCTGTCTTGGCAACCGTCCTGTATCATAGCCTTGTTCGGGGACATGCCGTGCAAAGGTCGCTACGAGGTTTAGGAGATCTCTCGCACATGTGCAGCTCACTCCGCGCTTCATGAGACAGTGGCCACTTCTGCACTCGAAGTCGGCGGCCATTTTATATTAGGCACAGATGTCAACTTAAGCAAAACAAACACAAAAGAATAATTAATACATAGAAATAGAAATCTTACTGTTAACCCCTTGCTAATCCCTCTATGTGCTTGTATTTATCTAGCATATAGCGACATTTAAAGCAATTATATTCACCCTTTTTGATCCTCCTCGTGGGTGCAACATCACAAAGCAACATATATTATGCAATATTCTATTACCATATATACTATTCTCAATATGTGTACGTATTTTAGTTGTAAGAGTTATTAAGCCATGCATATAGCAAATCCCATGTGTAGTTCAAGGTTAATAATGTTGATTAATGTACATGCAATACTCAGTTAATAATATTATACTTAATAGGTTATATAATTAGTATTTCCATTCAAGAATAGAGGAGGTATACAAAATGTTGTACTACCTGCTCCATCACTAGCATTAGTCACTTGGTACATTTCACCAAGTATAATCTGCCCAGGTGTCAGGCGCTGAGCTTGAGCGCCTACCCTGTATAACGCTGGGTCAGGGACTACGGCAACCACAACACCCGGATACAGGAAGGCGGGGCTGAGAGCTCAAATATCGGAGACGCGAGCCGAAAGGCGCGTGTAATTCTACACTTCGACCCCGGAAGCGACGGAGGACTCCACGCTGACGGCAGGACTTTGCGGTTCCCGAGTCAAGGGAGACCGCGGTGAAGCGCTGAAGTAAGCGCCGATACGCCAACATCGGAACTCTCCCTCCATTCCTCACGGGAGTCGACCGTGAGACGGGTGGCTGTCTGAAAGCTGAGTTGTGGTTGCCGCGAGGAGGGAGACCACCACGGGGCGCTGTCTTACCGCCGTTGCTCATTTCCAGGAGTTTGGAATCACAGTCTTCCGGAACGGAGGAGCGGAGGAGGGAGACCACCACGGGGCGCTGTGTTAGCGCCGTGCACGTTTCCTGGCTTTTGGGATTTCAGCCTTCTGGAGCAGAGGAGCGAAGTTGGACCTGTACAGTAAGAGACTACAAGCTATATAGCACGGGGAAATAATCTTATTGACTCGCCAGGTGCAAACGGAAGGGGGAGGCTGTCCCCAACGAGACTAGTTGTACAGTTAGAGGCATACAGCCTGGAGGTCTTGGGTTACACGTTAGGTTGTCTCATGTGTTAGGTTTCGTGACTGATAGTCGGTTCCAGGGCTAGCATGGGGATAATGCTGGTGCGGCTACATCATTAATGCAAAGCAACACGGAGATATGAAAGCCCTGAAAACTGCTGGAAGGAACAGCAGAGGTGCATTATAATTTGGAACAGTGACGGGGAGGAATTGTATGGATGTTCGGTAGCTACTTGATGGTTCAGGGCTCTGGATGTCCTTCTTGGGGTGAAAGGTATTGCTACCTGGAGTTGGAGCATGTTAGGTGGTGTGTATGTATAGACACATTTAGTTAGGCATATTTAGTGAGACCTAAAGAGAGTAGCGATGATATTTTGCTGTTGTTCTTTATGTACTCTTTTGTTGCAGGTATCCTCCTCCCCGCTGTTCCCTTCCTAATCCCTTTCCCTCACCTGATAGCCCTAGTACTTTGTGTTGGTTTATTCCAGAGTCGGGGACATGTGGAGGTGGAACCATTTGTGCATCGTTCAAGACCGACGGAGTCACAGTGGAACGTGACAGAATTACGCGCCCACGAAAATACTCCTTGGGGTTTGAGCGAAGCACAAACATGGCATCCCTAGATGACGTGTTGCAAGCTCTCCTGGTGGTGCAACAAGAATTAGCTGCCTCTAAGGCAGAAACGGCCGCCCTTCGGGAAAGGGTGGATCGCCAGGGTTGGAATCCGTTTGACGCCACTCAGGCGTCATCACCGATACATGTGAACGTATCTCCTCCCATTCCCCTGGCTAGTCCTGAGAGGTTTTCAGGGGATCCCCTCAAGATCCAGACCTTCCTCACTCAAATCATGTTACACTTTTCATGTAAACCTGCGTCTTTTCCCACTAATCATTCACGGGTGGCCTTCGCCATTTCTTACATAACCGGGGATGCTGCCAATTGGTCGGTCCCCTTGGTGAAATACGACGATCCTCTGCTCACTGACTGGAACTCCTTTCGCAGGGAATTCGAGAGGGTGTTTGACCGCAGAGCCACCACATTCTCGGCGGACCGAGAACTGTTGGAGCTCAGGCAAGGAAAACATGAATTAGTGACGTATCTCACCCAGTTCAACCGTCTTATAGCTGAAACAGCATGGCCGGAAGAAAAGAGAATGTCTCTGTATTATCAGGGGTTACGAGACGATATGAAGGATGTGCTGGCACAAATCGATCCTCAACCCACAACATACACCGATCTCATGAATCTCACACTACGCCTGGACCATAGGTTGGCCGAAAGGAAGGGAGAGAGGGTGTACGGACAGGTCGAGAAAACAGAGAGGGGCACCAGAGCGACGGGTTCCTCCTCTGAGGCTCCGTCGGAACCCATGGAGGTGGGGGCGATCAGAGCTTCGTTGTCTCGAGCTGAAAGAGAGACCTGCAGAGCCTCGGGTTTATGTATGTATTGCGGGAAGAAGGGTCATTATGTACGGGAGCGTCCTGTAAAACCCAGGAAGCCTAGCGGGTATTTCCTGGGTAAAAAAGTGGCAGTCACAAGAATCGCCACCCCTCTTCCCGTTCAAGTGGTCCCAGGAGAGAGGCCCGAAGCACCCCAACTACAGGTATTGCAGCTGCCCTCCTTGGCGGTAATCGACTCGGTTGCTTCTGAATCCCACATCATGTTGTCCATGCTTCTGGAGGTGGGCACGCTAGCCCATGAGGTGGGGGTCATGGTGGACTCGGGAGCCACCGGGAACTTTATTGATAGCGGGTTGGTACGGCGCCTGGGGTTGCAGCGTCTCCCGAGGATCATTCCGGAAAACGTCTTAGCAGTAGATGGGTAACCGCTGAAATCTGGGCCGATCACGGAAGTCACAGAAACACTCACTCTAACCAAACCTGGTTATGAATGGGATCACGTAGAGGAGGTGTCGTTGAATATCATAGAGGCCCCTCAGTACGAGATTATCCTAGGTATGCCGTGGTTGGGGAAACACAATCCCACAATAGATTGGAAGTTGAAGACAGTAGAATTCGACACCGAGCTGTGTAGAGAGAATTGCTTGAGTGCGCACCCTACCCATCTCGTGGCTCTCACGCAGGGTTACCAGATAGCTACAGCCGCAGAGAAAGAGACAGTCCTTCCCTCCGTGTACGAGGGATACCGGGAGGTGTTTAGTGAAAGTAAGGCCGAACAGCTGCCGCCACATCGAATTTATGACTGCCAGATAGATTTGATACCAAGGGCAATCATGCCTTCATGTAAAGTATATGCCTTGTCAGAGCCAGAAACCACTCACCTACGCAGTTACCTGGAACATTACGTGAACATCGGGTTTATAAGACCCTCTCGTTCCCCTGCAGCGTCGCCTCTTTTTTTTATTAAAAAGGCTAGTGGAGAGTTAAGGGCATGCATTGACTATCGCGTTTTGAACAGAAACACAGTACGCAACCGATACCCTCTTCCTCTCATCCCTGTCTTGTTGGACCAGGTGAAGGAGGCTGCCGTCTACACTAGATTTAATCTAAGGGGGGCCTATCACCTTGTCCGGATAAGAGAGGGAGATGAGTGGAAGACGGCGTTCAAAACGCGTTATGGCTTGTTTGAATATTTGCTTATGCCGTTCGGGCTTTGTAATGCCCCGACGGCTTTCCGATATTTCGTCAATGACGTCCTCAAGGAGTTCATAGATAAGACCACCGTCGTGTACATTGACAACATCTTGATTTATTCCAAGGATCAGGAAGAACACATACAGCAAGTGTCACAGGTTTTACAAAGATTAAGGGAAAACCATCTGATTTGCAAGTTGAGCAAATGCGAATTCCAAGTGGACAGAGTGGAATTTTTGGGGGTGGTATTGAGTCCATCTGGGCTGTGTATGGCGGAGAGAAAGGTGGGGGCAGTGCAGGATTGGCCGATCCCGAAGAATGTGAGAGATGTCCAGTGTTTCTTGGGTTTTTCGAACTACTATAGAAGATTCATTTCGCATTTCTCTCAACTAGTCTCTCCTCTCACACGTCTGCTACGCAAGGGACACCCGTTTTGTTGGACCCCAGAGGCCATGGAGGCCTTTTGCTGCCTAAAGAAGGCGTTCACCACAGCTCCGATCCTAAGACACCCACAATCGGACGTCCCATTCAACGTCGAGGCTGACGCTTCAGACATAGCTGTGGGAGCGGTATTGTCGCAAAGGGAGAAACTCACGGGACAAATGCATCCCGTCGCCTTCCTGTCCAGGAAATTGTCTCCAGCCGAAGTGAACTACACGATCGCGGAGACGGAATTGCTTGCTATAAAACAGGCCTTCCAAGAGTGGAGGCACTATCTGTGGGGGGCTCAACACCAGGTCACGGTGTACACAGATCACCGGAATCTGCAATATCTGAAAACAGCACGGCATCTCACACAACGACAGATGCGATGGATGCTGTTTTTTGCTGACTTTGACTTTGTCATCACCTTCCGTCCAGGGTCGGAAAATAAAAAGGCGGATTCACTATCACGGCAAGACAACGGTCAAGAGTCCAGACAAGTGGTTTCCGAGGCCATCATCCCTCCAGAGAAGGTGGTAGGGGCAGTCACGGTGCAAACGTTTTTGGATACCATAAAAACACATCACCCTCTGGTTCAATGGTTACAATGGGCTGATAATGCACCGCATCGAAGCATCAAAGAGGGATTGCCCTTCTTTCGAGACAAGTTGTTCTTACCATCGCTAGGTCTAAGGGGTAAGGCCTTCTCCTGGTGTCATGATTCACTACTAGCAGGTCATACCGGCTGTACGAAGACTCTGCAACTGTTGCAGCAACAGTTCTGGTGGGATCACATGGACAAGGACGTTCGTCTATGGATAAAAGAGTGTATCATCTGTGCCCGGCCCAAAGGCGACCGCTCAAAAGCCAAGGGCCTGTTGGTCCCTTTGCCCACTCCTGCAGGACCCTGGCAAAACATAAGCATTGACTTTGTGTCGGGACTGCCATTAGACCAGGGATGCAACGCGATTATGGTCGTGGTAGACAGCCTCATTAAAATGGGGCATTTTGTTCCGTGCAAAAATCTGCCCACGGCTAGTGAAACCGCCCAACTGTTACTGTCCCATGTGGTGCGGTTACATGGCTTTCCCGGACTGATTGTATCGGACAGAGGCCCGCAGTTTATTGCCAGGTTCTGGAAAACATGGTGCAAGGCTTTACAAATCAACGGGTCCACGTCCACCAGTTTCCACCCGCAGACGGACGGCCAGACTGAACGTCTGAACCAGAAACTGAAGTCATATCTCCGGTGCTACTCAACAGAAGCCAGCACGTCGTGGGTGTCCCTGCTTTGGTTAGCCGAACTGTCCTATAATAATGCGTGGCACAGTTCCATTAAGGAATCACCCTTCAGGGCCAATCACGGATTCCATGCCAAGGTTCTCCCGGTGTCGTTCCCCGATGAAGTGGGGAATCAACCCGCTCTCGCATCCCGGTTGAAGGTCCTTTGGGCGATCAGAAGGAAATTACGGAGGAACCTGGAGCGTGCAAAGATGCTTTACAAGTCGTGGGCCGACCGGCATCGTCAGGTAGGGCCTTCCTACGGTCCGGGCGACCAAGTGTGGTTGTCCACGAAATACATTCGCTTCAAGACGCGCAGCATCTTTCATCCCAGTACATCGGCCCGTATACCGTGCTGCGCCGCGTGGGCTCGGTGGCGTATCGCCTGAGGTTGCCAATCTCTCTGCGGATCCATCCGGTCTTCCACTGTAGCCTGCTGAAACCGGCGACAGGGGCTCGTCGAGTGGCTGTTCCGCCGGTGTGCCGCGATGGTTATTTGGAGTATGAGGTGCGGAAGGTGTTGGATTCTAAATACCGTAGGGGCCGATTGTGGTATCTCCTGGCTTGGAAGGGGTATTCGGCGGAGGAGGACTCGTGGGTCCCGTCATCGGATGTCCACGCCCCGGCCGCGGTACGCCTGTTTCACGCCCGCTTCCCGGACAAGTCTGGGTCTAGGAGGCGCTTGGGGGGGGGCATACTGTCAGGCGCTGAGCTTGGGCGACTACCCTGTATAACGCTGGGTCCGGGACTACGACAACCACAACACCCGGATACAGGAAGGCGGGGCTGAGAGCTCAAATATCGGAGACGCGAGCCGAAAGGCGTGCGTAATTCTGCACTTTGACCCCGGAAGCGACGGAGGACTCCACGCTGACGGCAGGACTTTGCGGTTCCCGAGTCAAGGGAGACTGCGGTGAAGCGCTGAAGTAAGCGCCGATACGCCAACATCGGAACTCTGCCTCCATTCCTCACGGGAGTCGACCGTGAGACGGGTGGCTGTCTGAAAGCTGAGTTGTGGTTCCCGCGAGGAGGGAGACCACCACGGGGCGCTGTGTTAGCGCCGTTGCTCAGTTCCAGGAGTTTGGAATCACAGTCTTCCGGAACGGAGGAGGGAGACCCCCACGGGGTGCTCTGTTAGCGCCGTGCACGTTTCCTGGCTTTTGGGATTTCAACCTTCCGGAGCAGAGGAGCGAAGTTGGACCTGTACAGTAAGAGACTACAAGCTATATAGCACGGGGAAATAATCTTATTGACTCGCCAGGTGCAAACGGAAGGGTGAGGCTGTCCCCAACAAGACTAGTTGTACAGTTAGAGGCATACAGCCTGGAGGCCTTGGGTTACACGTTAGGTTTTCTCATGTGTTAGGTTTCGTGACTGATAGTCGGTTCCAGGGCTAGCATGGGGATAATGCTGGTGCGGCTACATCATTAGTGCAAAGCAACACGGGGATATGAAAGCCCTGAAAACTGCTGGAAGGAACAGCAGAGGTTCATTATAATTTGGAACAGGGACGGGGAGGAATTGTATGGATGTTCGGTAGCTACTTGATGGTTCAGGGCTCTGGATGTCCTTCTTGGGGTGAAAGGTATTGCTACCTGGAGTTGGAGCATGTTAGGTGGTGTGTATGTATAGACACATTTAGTTAGGCATATTTAATGAGACCTAAAGAGAGTAGCGATGATATTTTGCTGTTGTTCTTTATGTACTCTTTTGTTGCAGGTATCCTCCTCCCCGCTGTTCCCTTCCTAATCCCTTTCCCTCACCTGATAGCCCTAGTATTCTGTGTTGGTTTATTCCAGAGTCGGGGACATCTGGAGGTGGAACCATTTGTGCATCGTTCAAGACCGACGGAGTCACAGTGGAACGTGACACCAGGATCCACAAGATCTGTAGTCACCATTGTGACACTTGCTCCTGTGTCCCTGAATGCCAAAGCCTCTTTTCCATTAATCAAAGGCTGCTGTCTGTATTTGCCCAAGTTACTGGGACTCACAAAGGAGGACATATCCATGCCTCTATCACAGATCAGGACACCCTTGTCAGAGTTCTTAGGATCTTGCTTCTTCTGGTCACCACCTTGGTTCTGAACCTTCTGCCTAACCCTGGTTCTGACCCATTTGTCTGCCTTCTTTCCCAAATCTTGGGGAGAGGTCAGATCAGAGTCCACCAGGTACTGATGCAACAGCTGATTTTAACAATTTTTAAGGATATGCTCCCTCATAATTAAATTGTACAATCCTTGACAGTCATGCACCTTGCTGCCAAGTAACCAACCCGCCAGAGCCTTAGTAGCACAATCTACAAAGTCCACCCAGTCTTGATTTTGTGCCTTTTGGGTATCTCTGAACATTACAATATATTGTTCAGTGGTTAGGCCAAACCCTTCAATCAATGCACTTTTCAGACTGGAATAATCATCAGCATACTCCTCTCTAACAGTGAGGAGCTTAGCTCTACCTTTGTCAGCAAAGGAGAGCCATAAGATTGCTTCCCACTACTGCTGGGGGACCCTTTGAATTTTACAGGCCCTTTCCAGTGCAGTAATCCATTTGTGGATGTCATCCCCACTCTGGTAGGGAGGGACAATCTTATTTAGGTTTCTATGGCCATGAGACCTTTCCCTATCAATAGGGATGTTGCTGCCACCATGGGAGTTTAGTCCCATCTTTTTTATGGCTCTGTAGAGCTCTAGGGACTCCCTTTCTAGGGCTAACTGCTGCTTTTTGATTTTAAGCTGGGCTTCCTCATACTTTCACAGTCTCTCTCTCCTCTCCTGGGAGGTTTCCCTCCTATGAGCAGAGATAGAGGTCCCTATAGATGAACCAGAATGGTTAGACTCCACTGAGGGAGATCTGGACCTTCTAGGCCCACCACCAACTCTTCCAGAAGGTACAAAGAGAGGACCATTGTGGCCCTCCTCCTCATCTTCCAGGGGAGCTAGATTGTCCAGGTCACGATCATTGTCATCTTCCTGGCCAGCATTAGAGTTCTGGTCATGGGGAATTTCACCCCTAGGCCCTTCCTCATCTGCTGACCCACCCACACTGCCTACCCCTTCAGACCCTATAGGTCTTCTGAGATCATCCAGGCTGAATACCTCTATGAGGCGTTGGGTGGTTGCACTTTTGCCTGTCTTCAGTCTCCTAGTACTGCATAATGCTCTCAATTCCAAGAATTGGAGGTTATCATACCTGGAGGGAAGAAGCCCATTGGCTTCTGGTAGCGACCCACTGGTTCCTGGCCTTGAAGACATTACTAGTGAGGTGTGGTATATTGCACTACCTACTCTAGTGTGGAATACTAAAACTCTCTTGAGTTGTAGAAAGGGTGTGCTAAGCCCTTAACACACAACTCTAAGTTCAGTAGAACTTACTGTATTCTAAAGCTTGTATTATATGTACCGTAGGTACCTTTAGTGGTTTTCAGTAAGTCACTCAATTGAGATTATCTGGTAAAACAATAGCAAACTGGAATCCCACACGCTGCACACCAATGTGAGAAGTTGGCCTAGTATATGCTGTCCACATGTTATAGTGGGCATCTTGCACCAGTCCAAACAACCCCTTATTGATGATAGGTTAAAGACGTTTATTGAATTCGTAAGAGCGTGCGAAAACAAGATGGCGGCCCCAATGTGGGCTCCGCGTCTGGGGGCCGATTTTATCGCCGAATTTCAGCTAATTACAGCTGTATCTATTTAAAAACGTTCTTGGCAGCTCTGTGAAGCCTACCTGCGGCTGTGAGGGCGTTTTTCTGTCGCTGAAGACATTGAGAGCAGTGTTCTGTGTCCTCTGGCGGCTGCTTGGAGCTTCTCATAAGGTACTGCCCAGATTTCCTGTCAGGGGGCGGAGCAAGCTCTCAGGAAAGGGCCTGGCTTTGGCCTAACCACTCCCACAGCCCATTTTAGCTGCTGCACCAGCCTATTCTCTGCTGCATTTTCTGCATTTATCCTCTTTTTTGTGCTTTGGAGTTATTTATTTCTTCATTTTATTTAAAATACGAAAATGCAGAATAGAAATGCACAAAATACCAATAATAAAAGGAAACAACAGATTTCTCCTCCTCCTGTTAAGTCTAAAGTGGTGGAATCAAGTGAAGCCTCTTTGTCCTTAATTCTCGACGAACTTCATGCTCTTCGAGCCAACACTGATAATACTGTGTCAGAAATAAAAAGTCTGCATAAAGATATGGCTAGCATGTCAATGAGGGTCTCGGATAACACCATTAAAATACAGGATAACAAAGTTAAAATCGATGCTTTTACACCTCTTGTGGCTAAAATCTCACCTATGTCTGCTCAAATGTTAGATATGGAAAATCGTAACAGGCAATACAATCTACATATTTTTAATTTGCCAGAAGATGGTGAAGGCTCCAATTGCAGATTATATCTGGAGAATTTGATTCCAGGACTTTTAAATGTTACATTTCCAGAAAAATTTGAAATAGATAAAGCGCATGGGATTCCATCCAATCGCAATCCTCAACATACCAAGCCACGACAATTTTTTTTAAAGGCCCTTCGTCATCATCATTTGGTTTTGATAAGGAAAGCGGCACGTGAAATTCCATCCTTATTGGTAAATGGCAATAACATTTTTATCCATCAAAACTTCACCAAAGAGACAGTTAAAATTCGCAAGGAATTCTCTGATTTGCGTCCTTAACTGCATAGTCTTAGATTTAAGTATGGCTTATTTGACCCTTCAACGATGCACATCTGGAGAGATAATTTTTCTAAGTCCTTTCAACGCCCTGAGGTTTTAAAATCATTTCTGGATCAGCAGTCACATCATTCGCAGCATTCGATGGATACGCATGACTACTTGAATATCATTTGAGCTGATATTTCTGATTAATTTTGTCACTCTCTAAATGCTGGGCTCCAACGGTTTGGTCATGCTTGTTAAGTGTGTGTGCGTTTCACATTTGTTATTGATGTTTCTCTGTGTTTGTCATTTTTGTTGTCGTCTTTTAAATGTTTGTCTGTTTTTTCATTTACCTACTCTTTCCTTGTCGCCTGTTCTAGAGCTACTATTCTTCATATCCTTTCCTTACAATTTACTGTTGTCTTCTTGACATTTTTTATCTTTTTCTTTTATCATGGCTAATGTTCATAACATTAAAGTAGTTTCATTAAATGTTAAAGGTTTACGTCATCTTGTTAAACTTATTTTTTTTTTTAAACTATTTAGGTAGTTGCAAAGCGGATATTTGTTTTTTACAGGAAACCCATATTGATGACAACATTTTAGATGATATGAAAAAAACAGTGGGTTGATAATATTGTCTCCTCTACTGCAGTTGGCAAAAAAATGGTGTGGCTATTCTTTTTTCAAAAAAATTACATTGCCAAATTTTGAGTAAATTCTCAGACACTGATGGAAGATATGTCATAGTTAAAATTAAAGTTCATGATTCAGTAATGCTTTTATTAAATGTTTACGGTCCTACTGCGGATGATCCTGCTTTTTGGTCTACCCTCACAACTGAAGTTTTAAAGTTGGGAAAAGTTCCTCTATTAGATCCTTTATTAGACAGATTATCCCTTACTAAATTTCGTACTCCTAAGGTTTTATATGCTTTTAAATCATTTATTCAAACCACACAGTTAGTTGATATTTGGCGACTACACTTCCCTACAGAAAAATGTTTTACATTCTTCTCTTACCCACATCATTTTCATTATAGGCTTGAGTATTTATTAGTCACTAAGCAATTAATTAACTCCATCGCTAATCCTATGATTGGCAACATTGACATTTCAGAACTTGCTTAGATTTCTTTTGTTTTGATTTTAAATTCTTCCTTTACAAAGCAATCTAGATGCCAAATGAATACTGACATTGTTCATAATGAACGTAATAAGCCTAAGCTCTTAAATGCCATTCAGGAATACTTCCTTCTTAACACTGAAGGTTCTACCTCTATGGTTAATAGATGGGACGCTTTTAAAGCGTATATTAGAGGTGAAACTATTTCTCTTATGGGCCACGAAAATAAAACCTTTAATGGAAATATTAAAAATTTGGAAGAGCAAATTGCATAATTTGAGAGACTGTTTATTATGTCTAATGACTCTCAATATAGAATCAAGTTAAAAAAACTTCGATATGAGTTTAACACAATCCTTAGAAAAAGAGCTGGTATTCAGATTTCTAACTCTAAAGTCAGGTATCGTTTCTATGCCAACAGGTCCAGCAGACTTTTAGCCAATTGTTTGCGTATAGAAAAAGATAAAGCTCAAATGAATTCAATTCATGGCTCTAATGGTAAAATTGCTTTCTCCCACAATGATATTGTTACTGAATTTTTTGATTTTTACTCTACCCTCTATAACAAACCCAATTTTAATGATACTTCCTTGATTGATTCCTTTTTAACTAAGTGTAGTTTACCCAAGATTTCACAATCAGATAAAAGTGGGCTTGACTCGCCCATTACTCAAGATGAAATTATATCAGCCATAACATCTCTTTAAAAACATAAGTCTCCAGGTTCCGATGGTGTTCCTGCTGAGTTTTACAAAGAATTTAAATTACAACTTATTCCTTATTTATTTCAACTTTTTTTCCATTTTTGCATCTACAGAAATTACCTCAGGTTCTTTTACTGAGGCTTTAATTATTGTATTACCCAAACCTGATTAGGATCCCACACTTGTATCAAATTATCGCCCTATCTCTTTAAGTAATCCAGATTGTAAACTATGTGCTAAAATACTTGCTTCTAGATTGTCCCCTGTGTTAGATTCTATTATTCATCCAGACCAATCTAGTTTTATGAAGAATAGATATTCTGCTAATAATACAAGAACTCTGCTACATGTCATTGAACAAGCTTCCACTTTATCTTTACCATCGGAAATTCTCGCATTAGATGCTGAGAAAGCTTTTGATAAAATTCACTGGCAATTCTTATTCCAAACAATATTATCATTTAATTTTGGTGACACATTTATCCGCATGATTGCTGCTCTGTATTCTGCCCCTACTGCTCGTTTATTTATCAATGGCCACATTTCAAACCAATTTTCCCTATTTAGAGGTACAAAACAAGGTTGCCCTCTCTTCCCACTATTGTTTCTTATAGGTATTGAACCTTTACTTACTTCTATAAGAAATTGTGTTAATATTAAAGGAATCAATATTAAGGACGTCAATATTAAAACCTTAGCTTATGCTGATGATATACTTTTATTTATTAGTGATCCTTTATACTCATTCCCTTCCTTATTAGAGATTATTTCAAAGTACTCCACAGTGTCTGGCTATAAATTAAATACTAATAAAACAGATTTTTTTTCTTTAAATGTTTAGTGTACTCCTGATATGTTAACTATGAATGAAATTATTTGGAAAAAGGATAAATTGAAGTATCTGGGTATTCTATTGTCTTCAACCATAAAATTTACAATAACATTGAACTGTGACGTTATCTTAAATTATATTAAAGACAAAACATCCAAATGGTCTTCACTTCACCTTTCATGGTGGGGAAGAATGGATTCTATTAAAATGACTATTGCTCCTAAAATCTTTTACACCCTTGCCATGCTGCCTATTCAATTTTCATTAAAATTTTACAAACTTCTCTACAAATTTCTTTGGAATAAAAAATCACCTCGTATTAGTTACATAAAATTAAAAATTCCCAAATGTAATGCTGGTTTTGGTTTGCCTGACTTTTAGCTGTATCACAAAGCTTTTATTTTAAAACATAGTTCCATATGGTTTAACCATTCTTCTTTAAATACTCCACCTAAGTGGCTTCTTATCGAGAAATCAATAGTTGCTCCATTTCCATTACCCATGTTGTTAACCATGTCTAATAAATCACAATTTTTTCATAAATCTGGTATTCTTAAATCCACGAATTTGATTTATAATGATTTTGACTCCATTTTTCAATCTCCACGCTTACTACAGAAGACATGTCAGTATAGCACAGTCATTAAATTAAATAGAAATATACGTTTTTGGTATTCATGGATTAATGCTAGTATTTTTTATCTTAAAAATGTCTATTCCAACAATGCATTTATTTCAGTTGATGCTCTACAAACAAAATTTAGTTTACTTCAGTCTAATATTACCAAATATGATTATTTATGTGTAATTCACTTTTAGATTCATTTCCTCACGTTATTCCTTCTAATCTTAAAGCTGACTTATCAATTTATATTTAAACCGTTTCCACTTCATCTCATGGTGTTTCTATTTTATATTAAAAAAAATCTAATTCTCTAGGAACCAACATTAATATGATTTCAGTATTTTGGAATAATGATCTTTCACTCTCCTTATCTGTTGATATATGGAAAGAAATTTGGCTTAGAAATATTTCTGGTTGGTTACCTGTCTCACTTTATCAGACTAACTCTTATATTTTATTCAACTGTTTATGGACTCCATTACGTTTATTTCAAGCTAAACTTCTTCAATCCTCAACTTGCTCGCACTGTAAATTACATCCTGGCAGGGGCGTAACACAGGCCCCCGCAGCCCCCGAAATGCGGGGGGGGGGGAGCCCAAGCTCCAGGGAGTCCCCTCAGCACAGCCATCCTTTATGTGGGACAAAAGTGCGGCGACCCCCAAACCACCTTACTCCGCACCTAATTGTTATGATATTACAACTTTTACATGAAAGAAACAAACTTACCGATCGTTAGTTTTCATATAAAAGCTATAATATCACCCTACACCAGAGGAGAGCTCACGGGGCTGTAGACACTATTTTCAAGTATCAACAAATGCTTTATATTTTATAATTGATTAGAAATGCACTCATAAAATCATACATATTAAAATATAGTTACCCATAAAGGCGCCTGGAAGCTGACGTCACCTATCTTCTCCAATAGTGGTAACCTTCTATACTCTGACGTGTGGGGGACTTGTAGGTTAGAATTGTAACCCCTCATGTTAGAGAACTGGAAGCAAAGCATCCATCAGTTACTTACCATGAGGGGTCATAAGTACAGTCAATCTTCTTTTGGTAAGAGATCATGCCTGCCACAGAAAGACAACTTTGGAAAAATCCCACCCTACCATGTTAAATGTGGCACGTGGTGTATTACCGAACAATTCCTAAGTGTGCACTCAGTGAAATGATGGCTATGCATAACTGTGGTGTAGAGAAGGCATTGCCACTGACCAAGATGTGTGAGCACTGAGCCTGGAGGTGCATTGTCGAAACCGTGTGGGTGCTTGGGGTAGGGAGATGAAAATGTACTGCCAGAGCAGTGGGTATGCCCCTACGGTGAGGGAGCTGGCGCAGAGCAGTGTGGGTGGCCTGGATGGAGCTGTGTTGCTCCTCTCAATGGAGTGGTGTATGCAGAGTAAACAAGCATTGGCATTGCCAATAGGTCTCGCTTGTGGGACCTTATAAGTATTTAGTTATGCAGCACAATATCCTTGGTGCAACAACATTAACTGTTGCATGGTTAAACACTTAGAAGGCCCCAAAGGCGAGACCTATTGGCTATGCCAATGCTTGTTTTTTTAATAAAAGGACAAGCAGTGTTATCAGCCTCCGGCTGCCAGTTAGAGGTAGAGAGAGAGAGGTGTGTAGAGAGAGAGAGGGGTGTGTAGAGAGAGAGAGAGGTGTGTAGAGAGAGGTGGGTAGAGAGAAGTGGGTAGAGAGAGGGGTATAGAGAGAGGGGTATAGAAAGCGGTGTAGAGAGAGCGGTGTAGAGAGAGGGGTAGCGAGTGGGGTAGAGAGAGGGGTGTGTAGAGAGAGGTGTAGAGATAGATAGAGAGGTAGAGAGAGGTAGAGAGGTAGAGAGAGGTAGAGGGAGAGAGGTAGAGAGAGGTAGAGAGAGAGATAGAGAGAGAGAGAGAGAGAGGTAGAGAGAGGAGAGAGGTAGAGAGGTAGAGAGAGAGGTAGAGAGAGAGGTAGAGCGGTAGAGAGGGAGCGGTAGAGAGGTAGAGGAAGAGAGGTAGAGAGTTAGAGAGAGAGAGGTAGAGAGAGAGAGGTAGAGGTAGAGAGGTAGAGAGAGAGAGGGAGAGAGAGAGGTAGAGAAGGTAGAGAGAGAGAGGTAGTGGTAGAGAGAGAGAGGTAGAGGTAGAGAGAGATAGGTAGAGAGGTAGAGTGAGAGAGAGAGAGAGAGAGAGGTGGAGTGAGAGAGAGAGAGAGGTAGAGAGGTAGAGAGAGAGAGGTAGAGAGGTAGATAGGTAGAGAGAGAGAGAGTGCAAGAGAGGTAGAGAGGTAGAGAAAGAGAGGTAGAGAGAGAGCCCTGCCTGAACCCTGCCTGAACATGAGAGGTAGAACTGGTGACCAGAGATAGTAACCAGAGTGGTGCTCTTAACTTGACTTAGGTCTCTGCACCTAGACATGTAAACGGAGGAAGAGTAGTGAGAGATATGTCTTTTTTGCTGCTGCAGCACTCTGTGGTAGTCTCTGTGGCATTTAGAGACCTACAAAACTCCTCACAAATAAATAAATAAATAAACGTCAACATTTAGAGATACACAACTAGGATGAAGATTCACTTGATATGTTTTTCTTGTTTGAATCATCATTAATCATTTCAGCGCATTTCAACTTGGTGTGTATTTTTGATCCCTAATAGGGTAGAGTATTTTTGTTGCTTTGGATTTTATTGGCCTCTTGTATCTGTTCTGTTGACAGCTATGCTCTACTTAACATAAATAGCAAAACAAAAACCCCCCAAAAATCCACAATGATCACTCATTAGGCGAGAAACCACATGCAGGTGTAATTCAAATGAAAGGTCTGCTAGGGGTCAACAAATCAATGATAATGGCCGATTATAAATGAACTAGACCTACCACGAGCCCGTTGTACTGAGAGTACATGCACATGCAGGCTGATGAACAGATAAAGCATCGAGGCTGTGGCCAGTTAATAAGAATGCTGCATCCCAATCATTGTGTGCGATTCCCTAATAAGAACTTGAGAATGGCAAAAACATCCTCTGCAAATTTAGGAAAATAATGATAGAACCTGCAGAGTGGTTAAAAAAAGTTATGTGTTTGTGCATACGGCGAGGTGAGTTGTAGTGTTGTGTTTCGACGAACCGTTTCAGGATTGTCATTCTGATTGACTGAAAATAGTGTAATCCCCTCCCGCCCCCCCCCACACACACACACCCTCCCACGCCTGCTCTGCCCAAACACGACTACTTCCAGAGACTCCCCACTCACTACTCGTTTGAAATCAAGTCATGCAAGAGCAATTTTCAAACAGGCCACGCGTCAAAAGTCCACATCTCCTCTCATGTTTGCACAGGGCTATGAAATAAATGAGAAGAGCAAACACAGGGACAAAGCCAGTGCTTGAATGAATGCACAGTCTAAGGTCCTCATTGCGAGTTAAGGGTTGAATTCTGATAGCACTTCAAACATGTTTTCACAGGTATCGGAATTACCCTCCTCGTGTTTATTTCATTGATAAATTCTGGCAGGCCGTGCCGGTCCAAATTTATCACTGAAAAAGGCCTGGAACAAGGCAAAACATGCAGAATTTGGCGAGTCAAAAAACGATTCCCGTGTCATGCCTCATTTTCCTGTAGGATTCTCAGAACAAGAGGTATTTTCTAAATGTGCCAAATGCAACCTGGGGTAATGACACTTTAACATGGAAGAGCGTCAATGACATGACAAGTAAAGCAACAGAGCAAATTATGACGGGGCATGTGTGCAATGGTGTACTAAGAGTGCAGGGGCAAGATGACTTTTTGTCTGATGTGGGACCATCCCTAATACACAAGAGAAAAGTGAGGCCAGCGCCTTTATTGCAAGTTGCAAACTAAGAAAAGATGCTGCTCATAGTTTACTATTTGCCAATGTTAAAACAAACATGAGAGGCAAGATAGCGTCCGCTAGCTCGGACGAGTGAGCTGGCTACTCCTAAATTCCCCCACCCGCATGACGATCTAATGTGCTGAGGGAAGGGGAAAAGTGCTTACCGACTGAAAGGCTGGCTGGGCGATTAATCGTAATTTCGGTCCTGCCGGTACGCTGGGCTCCGTCTTTGCTATCTTATCGGTGAAACTTTGGCGGCTCCGCGGTGTTCATTGGAGCCTGGTGAGGGGTCGGCGTGGTTCCTCCCTAACGGAAGACGTGCTTCACGCAAGCCTGAGCGGGGAAGCGGACGGGCTGCAGACGATGCCTCCGAAGGTCGGCAAAGGAAAGTTGCATTCCTCGGGGGACCCCGCTGGTGTTGGAGCTTCGGCTACAAACAGTAAGAATGTAGCAAACAGTAATAATAAAGCGGCGGGGAAAGATTCTGTTGCAACCTCGTCGGTAGCATACAGCGACAGATCCCGGAAGGACAGCTTGGGTAAGCGCACTATTCCCCTGCTCTTTTCCACTGGGAGAGATAAAAAAACAAGCATGGGCCGCACACGCGACTCGCGCTTAAAGTTTATAAAAAAAAAAAGACAAGCCCGGCGGAGCGTGGCGCGCGCACGCTTGCGGGCGGGGGAGCGGACCCTTCGAAGTGCTCCCAAAAGGCGGATTGCATAGCGGCACGATGCGCGTGATTGTGCGCGTGCTAGCAAGGCAATCCGCTTTTTGGGAGCACTTTTCAAACCCGCTCTCTATAGTCTCGCTTCGCGATCGCTCACGCGATAGCAAGGCGAGACCTAAAAAGGTGTGGAAGGTGGTGGTGCATTGGTATTGTAGTGCAGGTCCTGAAAACTGAGGTGCGTTGCTGGAGTTGTGTGAGACTGAGAACTGAGGTGCTTTATTATATATATTAGTGTGAGTGATAAATATGGAGGGTACTGCTACAGCTGTGTGGCTGTTGTGCGTTGTCAGAGCAGTGTGAGTATGGAGGATGGATATGCAGTTTCATAGCAGTGTGGATGCTAGGGTGAGGTGCTTTGCTGGATGTGTGTGAGACTGGAGATTGATGTGCTCTGTCAGACCCGTCTTGGTGATTACAATGGAGGTGCTTTGTCAGACCTGTGCCACTGTTGAGGGTGGAGGTGCAATGTCAGAGGTGTGTGGATCAGGAGCAGCCCATGCAGGTAAGAGCGGTGGGGCTGGGTTCAACAGACGACCATGAGGGAAAATTAAATAAATAATTATTTCCCCTCATTGTCGGTTGAATCAGCCCCCACCTGGCCCCATCGTCCCACTGCTTTTACCTTCACGGGCCGCGGCTGGTGTGGATGCTGAGGTTAGAGAAGCATTGCCTGAAGAGTGAGAACAAAAACTGTGGCGTTATATCCCAGAGCTTCCAAGGCCAGGGAGGTGGGAGATGTATGAAGCTGTCTCCACTCTCAGATACCACAGGTCAGGAAATGTGTGCATCGCAGTGGCGGCCACAGCCACTGACACACTGTGGCTCAGCGGTGGGGCTGAAAAACCAGAGACAGGTAAGAGTGTGGCCTGCGCAATGCCTGCCTGTAGCTGCCATAACGCATAAACTAAAACAATGGGTTTTAGGTATGAAAACAGAAATGGCATTGGCGGGGGAGTGGCAATTACACATTCAGAGGGGCTTAAGATCTCTAAAGTTAATCACATAAACCCAAAAAACTGTTGGAGTGTTTCAGCCATCAAGTGACATTGGTGTATCGCCGCCTGAAGGCTAGACCTTCTTTAATTGAAAAACTTTTGGAGTTATTGATGGTACTGTGATGAGTAGCAGAAGCCAATTGTCTTGGGAGATTTTAGTATATCATGTAGATAAGAACCACACAAAGTTGCCATATCTTTTTTAGAGGACATGCCATGCATGGTGTGGGTGGTGGAGGGCCCAACTCAGCGCTTATTTTAAATTTTGGGCTGGCTCGAAGGGCCATATATTGCAAGACTATCTTGCCGCCTTCAAATCGGGGCTGACCATTCCCTTATATGATTTTTTTGTGAAGGGAGAAGAGGTCAAAAATGAGGCAAGAGGAATCAGGGCTCAAGTGTGAATAGTGACGGCTCCTCTGCTATGGTTTTTTAGCAGTGCAAAGTAAAGGAAACATAGATTGATAATAAGTTATTACCATTTTATGTTTCCAGGTGGGCAGGGCTGCTCTGCTCTCGGAGCCGGGCAGGTGAGGAGTGGTTTGCCCACTCCTAAGTGCACATGACTGTTTGGCCGGCCCTCTCAGGCCACCCAAAACAGTCATGCGCACTTTCCCTGTTCTCCATGCAGGATGCATTTAAGCCTGCGTGGAGAGCAGACCCAGGCCCCCATACAATGGCTGAGCGTAGAACAAAGATGCTCGAGCCAATCAGCGGCAAGGTAAGTGTTTTTTATTCCTCCATCAGGCAATAATTCAGCAATAGATAAATTCTATGAAAAGGTCACGGCTGATCTTTACTTTTTGGAAGACAAGTTTCTAAACAACAAATTATATACCTGTCCCCCCAATCTCTCTAAAAAGGAGAAAGAGACTTTGTCTGATCTCCGTAATGATGACAATATTGTCATACGTGAGGCAGACAAAGGGGGTAATGTTGTAGTTTTAAATAAAGAGGATTATCTGGGCGAACTTTTAAGGCAATTAAACAATGAGGTTTGCTATGAGAAATTGAGGGGCAATCCAATTCCGGAAATTGAGAATGACATAAATATACACTTAAGGGAATGGCATGAGACATGCCTTCTATCGGATAGGGAGTATGAGTATTTAAAAACGAACAACTCAAGGTTTCCATGCATCTACTCACTCCCTAAAATTCATAAGACGCTTATAAACCCTCCTGGGAGGCCAATTATCTCTGGTAATGGGAGCCCAACAGAACATCTATCAGAATACTTGGATGGGTTCTTACAGCCACATGTGAAAAACCTGCCATCCTACTTGAGAGATAGTGGTGATGTTTTGGATAAATTAGAAGACTTTAGCTGGGACAGTGATGATTTGTTATTTGTCACCATGGACGTTGAAAGTCTCTATACTTGTATCCAGCTGAAAAATGGGCTGGAAGCCCTAAGATTTTTTCTGCACAGAAGAAGTGCTAGTCACTTAGATCATACCCAAATGCTAATAAAAATGGCAGAATTGATACTCACAAACAATGTCTTCTTGCATGATGGAACATGGTTTCTGCAGAAACAAGGTACAGCGATGGGTTCGAGGTTTGCTCCATCTTATGCGAACCTTTTTATGGGTTTGTACGAGGTGGAGCAGACCTTTGGTAGAGGGGCCCATGCCTGGTTGGATAAAATCATCTTTTATGGTCGTTACATCGACGACATTTTGATGATTTGGAACGGAAGTGCTGAAAGCCTGAAAGAATACCATGCTTATCTCAATAACAACAGATTTAATGTCAAGCTTACTATTGATTATAGTGAACGGTGCATTGACTTTCTTGACCTCAATTTGTACATTAAACTTGGAAAAATCGAGAGTAAGATTTTTAAGAAACCTACAGCATGCAATAGTGTGCTTCATGCCTCGAGCTTCCATCCACGTAATACCATCACTGCTATACCCTATGGTGAGATGGTTCGAGCCCGTAGAAACTGTAGTGAAGAAACCGAGTTTGAACGTACTGTGTATAATATTAAATCAAACTTCACAGCTCGGGGTTATGATCATGAATGTTTAGAAAAGGCAGAGAGAAAAGTCAAAAAGCTTGACAGAAAACAAACACTAAAGGGTAATGAACACAAAAGGGATGGTAAAAAGAAAGGCATGGAACTAGAGAAGAATGTACTATTTATTACACAGTACAATCAACACAGCAACCATGTTTACAATGTATTGAGGAAGAACTGGTCTTTGCTAAATCTAGATACAAGTCTCTCTAATATTGTGTCAAGTAAACCGAAGGTTGTCTACCGAAAAGGTTTCACTATTAAACGGAAGCTTTGTCCCAGTTATGTAAAAGCAATGGATACAGACAAGACTCTGGTCACGTGGTTACCCAGTAAACCAAATGGCTTTTTTGTGTGCGGCAATTGTTCAGTTTGCAAAATAGGTAAGAATAGAATCAGTGAATTCTCATATAACACAAACAAAACATATAAAATCATGTCATTTATTAATTGTAATACGACCTACGCCATTTACATTCTAGGCTGTGCTTTTGGCAAGATCTATGTGGGAAGTAGTATACGTTGCCTGAAGGTAAGGGTACAAGAACACCTGCGTGCAATAAAGAACATGGATGAAAGATACTCAGTTGCGATGCACATAAAAAATGACCATCCAGAAAATAAAAACATCTGGTTTCATGCAATAGAACATGTGATTGTAGGTGAAAGAGGGGGGAATAGGGAACTTCTCCTCAGACAGAAAGAGGCAAAATGGATCTGTGTCCTGAGGACTATGCATCAGGGACTGAATGTTAATTCAGAAATGCATTATTTTCTGTAGGAATACAACATGACTCTGGTAACATGATGTTTTGCCATAAGAATGTAGATGGCTAAAAGCACCTTTGTATATGTTTTCACAATACCAAGTGAAATGCGGGGATATGTCATAAAATATGTCCTCAGGGTGATGCTAGGGCAATACATAAAATTCAAAACGACATCGAGAAATCTAACCCTGATTGGGTTTGAAAGCATATGGAATCACAAGTGATATGGATTAAAAATGGTTAAATTGCCATGGGATATCATATCAGTATGACCACATTTTTGAAGAAATACTTGTATGATGATCTTTATAGTATACTCTTTGATATAAACTTGGGTCTCGGAATATCAGGGATTGTTTTACTAAATGATTATACTTTCGCAATCTAACCCATAATTTGCCTTCTGAGCATCGATTTATATATGGCACCGTGTGCCGAATATATATTGGAAATTGACCTGTTAGAACGGAAATGATTGTCTAAAGTTGATAGCCCGTCGAAGATGGCAGTCTCATTTATCCACTCGCTATTTACTATGGTGCGTATTGGATAATACGATTTTACATCGTCAAAAAGAATAAATATGTAATTCATGGAAATCATGGTAAACATAGTAATATGTAGATAACAGTAGTATTTAGAGACTGTCGTTTATCTGGCAAAACATCACCAATATGATGGGAAACCGAATTTCCAACGTAAACTATCTTTAAATATAGTGGAAACTTACCAAATGAAACCCTTTCAATATGGCGGATACATTTCACACGAAACGTGATCGTTTGCGCATGCGTCGACCCTGAGCTTCAGCTTTTTAAACCCGTGACTAGTTACACTCGTCTTGCGCGTGCATTATGACGATGGAGTACCAGCTCACACAGGACTAGACGTACGGTAAGGAAAACTAAAAACTGCTTGCATTAGCCTAGTATATATGTCTGTGGCTACCTCCCTCTAGACAACATTAGAGCAAGATACTATCCTTTTGTAATGGTGACAACCACTAGATATCTGGATTTCTAGGCTTTAGTTTTACGAATAAGCCTTTCTAAGATGGCGGATACCGTTGACCTGATATGTGTTGGATAGCGCTTGTGCCAATTCTGAGATTTAGCGTTTCAAACAGGTGTTCCATGGAACGCGTCCTGCCTATAAGGAATAAGGATGGAGTGACAGCTCAGAATATACCTTTTTCACGGTAGATTAGGGTGAAAATCTTCTCTTACCGTGTATTTATGTATTATGTAACTTGGTGGTCTGTTTCTAGCGTATTACGATAATAATAGTTACTTGGCATTTGTAACCAGGTGCCTAGAGATCTTAAAGTATGAATATTCATGTATATGCATGATTGGGGTTGTCGACATGTGACAAAAATGAACGGAGACTGATCAAACGCACAGTAAAATGCGAGTAGAAAGCCGGTCAAATATGGCGGCTCTCATTGACATAACACTAAGCTGGTCAGCGAGGTCTATGACTTGTTGAACGCGCCCATCCTAACAAGCATTGCTAGAGAGTTACAACTCTTTGAGGTCCACCAATTCTGTGCCTCTTTTGAATTGGGCAATAATGGTGTCATGAATAGCCGCGCCTACGGATTATTTGGGACTAATGAGGGCAGTCAGCTAATTCTGCTGCACTTACTTATACTGATCTGGAGCTAGGCAACTTGTTATTGCCCATATACGGTCATACTCAGTTTGTGTTTGTATAACATATATAAAGGAGTTTTGTTCTTACCTTTGCTTTTTAGATCCAGAAAATAGCGATGACCTAAAAGCTATTAAAAGATACATCCCCCTACATATAGAACATTCATCAATTTTAACACGGATTTAATAATACCACCGAACAGGTCTTAAGGTATGGAACTAGTTCAATGATATTAGAATTTGTTATAAAAGACATTACGGCTGACGTGATCTGGTCACTTTTTTTTAAGGACTTGAAATAAGAGATTTGGAAGTTGTGCTGATTTTTGTGTATGCATATCATTACTGATGCATTGATATACAATTGAATGTCTGTAATATGACTGCTGACACTATGTAATTACTGTAATATATACATTTCTCTAGAAAGAAAAGCGAGGTAAAACCAACGTATTGAAAATCATTTAAACACTGATAAGGAAATCATCTGCTGAGGTATTGAAATTATATTTGAATTTGCACATACATATTAAATGAAAAATAGACTTGATGATGGATGAGGCTATCTTGTAGCTAGGGATAAAAGAAATGCAAGATAGGACTTTTCCTTTTTTACATAAGCAAGCTGCATGAGCATTTATTCTTATTGGAAAAATAGGAAGAAATTAAGTGTGTGATGTGTCAACATGGTTCTTTTAATTATCTTTTGACAGTACTCTATGAGTTTCCCATACTGTCTAAATTTCTGTACTGACACACTGATTACTTCTGTTAATATTGTTCTGAAGGACTATGTGCCTGGTGAATTGGATTAATGAAACTTTGGAAATGTAAAAATTGGCATTGAATCAATACATTTGCATTTGTCAATCTGTCTGTCTTTTACAAAAAATATTTAAAAAAAGAGAGAAAAATAAGTTTTTATTATAAAAAGTTTTTTTAACAATAGTTATCATTTATGTTGTAGCCCTGAAGAAGTCCTTAAACAGGACGAAACGCGTTGGCTACTAGAAGAAAGGATATGAAAATAAAGAACAATCTAAAAACAAACAAATTGGATGGACTTGTATTTTGCATATGAGTGCGGATCAAAATCCCTTATATTGCTTTGAGTGAAAGTTTTCTTCCACTTTTTGGGAAGCGGAGGGGTCTTGCTTCTCTGATCCTTGCACCATACATTCACTGACATTCCCGAGACAGGGATAAGTGCTGTACCTATATCCTAGACCTCTTTTGTAAATCCTTTGCTGTTTTTGGATAACTTGCACTATTCGTCTGGGATCTATACAATTGATATCAACTATGAATTTTGAAGACAATCGAGAGGCCATGCTTGGCGATTTATTTAATAAAAATCCAGGTACGATAGTCAATACCAATTTGAGGGTCCCTGGTAATGAGGGCCTCAAAGATAAATTTATCAGACTTGAACGTCTAAGGAAACAGGAACTTAGCAAGTGGTGGGATGGGAACACCATGCGCAAGTACCTGGAGAACAGGAGAATCCCGAGGGGGTTACGTATATTAATTTTCCCCAACTTTGAAGACCTTGATGCTGATTTATTGAAGGATTGGGAGGAGGGACTGTATGATGCATCCTATAAGATGATGGAATTACTAGTCAAAAATGCAGAAAGAAAAGTAGCTAAACTAAGGGAAGAAATTGATAAACTAGAGAGAGAGATTAAAGACTTGAAACTGGATGATGCGACAAAGAAAAACTATGACATTTTGAAAAATGAGCTGGCCAGTTATCAAACCTATTTGAGGGATAAGAAACAGAAAAAAATTATCAGAGATGAAGGTGATTACTCAAAGGGGAGGATATTCACCTTTGCAAGGAAATACGATGAGACTCCGAGCAGACAAGATAATACCAACTTAAACAGATCTAGAGATCACAGTGCTACATCAAGTGATATCTCTCTCTCCTCAATTGAGAGTGATCGTAGTGGAGCCACAGGAGCAGATATTCCAGAACATCAGACTTCCATTTTTTTAAGGGAAGTTCAGAGATATCGATTGGGCAACAAAAAGAAACCCATGGGAAGAGGAGAACCAGGAGGGGTGGACGGAAACATAAAAGCAGGCGTCCAAACCAGACAGCAAACGAAATACAATCAGAACAGGAGATAGCCCATTCGATAGGCAATGATATTCCTCAAACAGCAAATGATAATGACAGCAATAATTTGAAAATTGTTAACTTGTCTAAACGTAACTTGTCTATGATGGAAGAAAATGTGCTAATGAAAGGTCTGAATTTCTGCATGTCTGAAAAATTTGATTTTACGAATGCTCACATTGATTTGTTCAAATTTGTCCGGAAAGTAAAATTAAAACAATTCTTTCAAGACAGACATATGAACCGAAGTGTAATATCTAATGTTTCTGATACAAATGCAGAGTCTTTGCTTTCCATTAAAGAGGTAAATATGATTCACACATTGTTGACTTTGGAAGATGAGAATATGCCTGATGATATCAGAGTGACGGCAGATGACTTGAATATTGAGGAAGATTTCTCATTAGATAGTGGTTTGAGACCTACATCTAAATTTATTCCTCCATCAGGCAATAATTCAGCAATAGATAAATTCTATGAAAAGGTCACGGCTGATCTTTACTTTTTGGAAGACAAGTTTCTAAACAACAAATTATATACCTGTCCCCCCAATCTCTCTAAAAAGGAGAAAGAGACTTTGTCTGATCTCCGTAATGATGACAATATTGTCATACGTGAGGCAGACAAAGGGGGTAATGTTGTAGTTTTAAATAAAGAGGATTATCTGGGCGAACTTTTAAGGCAATTAAACAATGAGGTTTGCTATGAGAAATTGAGGGGCAATCCAATTCCGGAAATTGAGAATGACATAAATATACACTTAAGGGAATGGCATGAGACATGCCTTCTATCGGATAGGGAGTATGAGTATTTAAAAACGAACAACTCAAGGTTTCCATGCATCTACTCACTCCCTAAAATTCATAAGACGCTTATAAACCCTCCTGGGAGGCCAATTATCTCTGGTAATGGGAGCCCAACAGAACATCTATCGGAATACTTGGATGGGTTCTTACAGCCACATGTGAAAAACCTGCCATCCTACTTGAGAGATAGTGGTGATGTTTTGGATAAATTAGAAGACTTTAGCTGGGACAGTGATGATTTGTTATTTGTCACCATGGACGTTGAAAGTCACTATACTTGTATCCAGCTGAAAAATGGGCTGGAAGCCCTAAGATTTTTTCTGCACAGAAGAAGTGCTAGTCACTTAGATCATACCCAAATGCTAATAAAAATGGCAGAATTGATACTCACAAACAATGTCTTCTTGCATGATGGAACATGGTTTCTGCAGAAACAAGGTACAGCGATGGGTTCGAGGTTTGCTCCATCTTATGCGAACCTTTTTATGGGTTTGTACGAGGTGGAGCAGACCTTTGGTAGAGGGGCCCATGCCTGGTTGGATAAAATCATCTTTTATGGTCGTTACATCGACGACATTTTGATGATTTGGAACGGAAGTGCTGAAAGCCTGAAAGAATACCATGCTTATCTCAATAACAACAGATTTAATGTCAAGCTTACTATTGATTATAGTGAACGGTGCATTGACTTTCTTGACCTCAATTTGTACATTAAACTTGGAAAAATCGAGAGTAAGATTTTTAAGAAACCTACAGCATGCAATAGTGTGCTTCATCACTCGAGCTTCCATCCACGTAATACCATCACTGCTATACCCGATGGTGAGATGGTTCGAGCCCGTAGAAACTGTAGTGAAGAAACCGAGTTTGAACGTACTGTGTATAATATTAAATCAAACTTCACAGCTCGGGGTTATGATCATGAATGTTTAGAAAAGGCAGAGCGAAAAGTCAAAAAGCTTGACAGAAAACAAACACTAAAGGGTAATGAACACAAAAGGGATGGTAAAAAGAAAGGCATGGAACTAGAGAAGAATGTACTATTTATTACACAGTACAATCAACACAGCAACCATGTTTACAATGTATTGAGGAAGAACTGGTCTTTGCTAAATCTAGATACAAGTCTCTCTAATATTGTGTCAAGTAAACCGAAGGTTGTCTACCGAAAAGGTTTCACTATTAAACGGAAGCTTTGTCCCAGTTATGTAAAAGCAATGGATACAGACAAGACTCTGGTCACGTGGTTACCCAGTAAACCAAATAACTTTTTTGTGTGCGGCAATTGTTCAGTTTGCAAAATAGGTAAGAATAGAATCAGTGAATTCTCATATAACACAAACAAAACATATAAAATCATGTCATTTATTAATTGTAATACGACCTACGCCATTTACATTCTAGGCTGTGCTTGTGGCAAGATCTATGTGGGAAGTAGTATACGTTGCCTGAAGGTAAGGGTACAAGAACACCTGCGTGCAATAAAGAACATGGATGAAAGATACTCAGTTGCGATGCACATAAAAAATGACCATCCAGAAAATAAAAACATCTGGTTACATGCAATAGAACATGTGATTGTAGGTGAAAGAGGGGGGAATAGGGAACTTCTCCTCAGACAGAAAGAGGCAAAATGGATCTGTGTCCTGAGGACTATGCATCAGGGACTGAATGTTAATTCAGAAATGCATTATTTTCTGTAGGAATACAACATGACTCTGGTAACATGATGTTTTGCCATAAGAATGTAGATGGCTAAAAGCACCTTTGTATATGTTTTCACAATACCAAGTGAAATGCGGGGATATGTCATAAAATATGTCCTCAGGGTGATGCTAGGGCAATACATAAAATTCAAAACGACATCGAGAAATCTAACCCTGATTGGGTTTGAAAGCATATGGAATCACAAGTGATATGGATTAAAAATGGTTAAATTGCCATGGGATTTCAGTATGACCACATTTTTGAAGAAATACTTGTATGATGATCTTTATAGTATACTCTTTGATATAAACTTGGGTCTCGGAATATCAGGGATTGTTTTACTAAATGATTATACTTTCGCAATCTAACCCATAATTTGCCTTCTGAGCATCGATTTATATATGGCACCGTGTGCCGAATATATATTGGAAATTGACCTGTTAGAACGGAAATGATTGTCTAAAGTTGATAGCCCGTCGAAGATGGCAGTCTCATTTATCCACTCGCTATTTACTATGGTGCGTATTGGATAATACGATTTTACATCGTCAAAAAGAATAAATATGTAATTCATGGAAATCATGGTAAACATAGTAATATGTAGATAACAGTAGTATTTAGAGACTGTCGTTTATCTGGCAAAACATCACCAATATGATGGGAAACCGAATTTCCAACGTAAACTATCTTTAAATATAGTGGAAACTTACCAAATGAAACCCTTTCAATATGGCGGATACATTTCACACGAAACGTGATCGTTTGCGCATGCGTCGACCCTGAGCTTCAGCTTTTTAAACCCGTGACTAGTTACACTCGTCTTGCGCGTGCATTATGACGATGGAGTACCAGCTCACACAGGACTAGACGTACGGTAAGGAAAACTAAAAACTGCTTGCATTAGCCTAGTATATATGTCTGTGGCTACCTCCCTCTAGACAACATTAGAGCAAGATACTATCCTTTTGTAATGGTGACAACCACTAGATATCTGGATTTCTAGGCTTTAGTTTTACGAATAAGCCTTTCTAAGATGGCGGATACCGTTGACCTGATATGTGTTGGATAGCGCTTGTGCCAATTCTGAGATTTAGCGTTTCAAACAGGTGTTCCATGGAACGCGTCCTGCCTATAAGGAATAAGGATGGAGTGACAGCTCAGAATATACCTTTTTCACGGTAGATTAGGGTGAAAATCTTCTCTTACCGTGTATTTATGTATTATGTAACTTGGTGGGCTGTTTCTAGCGTATTACGATAATAATAGTTACTTGGCATTTGTAACCAGGTGCCTAGAGATCTTAAAGTATGAATATTCATGTATATGCATGATTGGGGTTGTCGACATGTGACAAAAATGAACGGAGACTGATCAAACGCACAGTAAAATGCGAGTAGAAAGCTGGTCAAATATGGCGGCTCTCATTGACATAACACTAAGCTGGTCAGCGAGGTCTATGACTTGTTGAACGCGCCCATCCTAACAAGCATTGCTAGAGAGTTACAACTCTTTGAGGTCCACCAATTCTGTGCCTCTTTTGAATTGGGCAATAATGGTGTCATGAATAGCCGCGCCTACGGATTATTTGGGACTAATGAGGGCAGTCAGCTAATTCTGCTGCACTTACTTATACTGATCTGGAGCTAGGCAACTTGTTATTGCCCATATACGGTCATACTCAGTTTGTGTTTGTATAACATATATAAAGGAGTTTTGTTCTTACCTTTGCTTTTTAGATCCAGAAAATAGCGATGACCTAAAAGCTATTAAAAGATACATCCCCCTACATATAGAACATTCATCAATTTTAACACGGATTTAATAATACCACCGAACAGGTCTTAAGGTATGGAACTAGTTCAATGATATTAGAATGTGTTATAAAAGACATTACGGCTGACGTGATCTGGTCACTTTTTTTTAAGGACTTGAAATAAGAGATTTGGAAGTTGTGCTGATTTTTGTGTATGCATATCATTACTGATGCATTGATATACAATTGAATGTCTGTAATATGACTGCTGACACTATGTAATTACTGTAATATATACATTTCTCTAGAAAGAAAAGCGAGGTAAAACCAACGTATTGAAAATCATTTAAACACTGATAAGGAAATCATCTGCTGAGGTATTGAAATTATATTTGAATTTGCACATAAATATTAAATGAAAAATAGACTTGATGATGGATGAGGCTATCTTGTAGCTAGGGATAAAAGAAATGCAATATAGGACTTTTCCTTTTTTACATAAGCAAGCTGCATGAGCATTTATTCTTATTGGAAAAATAGGAAGAAATTAAGTGTGTGATGTGTCAACATGGTTCTTTTAATTATCTTTTGACAGTACTCTATGAGTTTCCCATACTGTCTAAATTTCTGTACTGACACACTGATTACTTCTGTTAATATTGTTCTGAAGGACTATGTGCCTGGTGAATTGGATTAATGAAACTTTGGAATTGTAAAAATTGGCATTGAATCAATACATTTGCATTTGTCAATCTGTCTGTCTTTTACAAAAAATATTTAAAAAAAGAGAGAAAAATAAGTTTTTATTATAAAAAGTTTTTTTAACAATAGTTATCATTTATGTTGTAGCCCTGAAGAAGTCCTTAAACAGGACGAAACGCGTTGGCTACTAGAAGAAAGGATATGAAAATAAAGAACAATCTAAAAACAAACAAATTGGATGGACTTGTATTTTGCATATGAGTGCGGATCAAAATCCCTTAAAGTGTTTTTTTTACATTGCCACCCCGGACCACCTTACACCCGCGCCCGCTCCGCCTCCTGCGAGCCATGCTGCCCGCCACTGGATTGGATTGAGGATAGATTTAGCCAATTTGGGTCAGATGGACACCCGTTTTTAGTGGTCGCAAATTGAAAATCGGGCTGTTTGTGACTGGCGAAAAGGGTTGTAGCATGTACAAACCCTATTTTACGAGTCGGTAACCTATTACCGACTCGTAAAATAGGGTTTGCAAGTCGCTATTGCAAATGGGTGTTCCAAAGGCGTCCCTTCCTAATAGCGAGTCGCAGGGAAATGTATGATTGTCTTGCGAACGCAAATGCAGTCGCTAAACAATTGCATTACCACCAATTTCAAATTGGTGGTAAACCAGTCGCAAACAGGAAGGGACCCCCAGGGGACCCCTTCCCTTTTGTGTTTGGCAGCGAAAATACTTTTTTAAAAGCAGGCAGTGGTCCCAAGGAGAAAAGAAAACTTTTCTTTTTTTTCTTTTAAACATATCCCATTTCCTTTAAGGAAAATGGGCTGCATTAAAAAATAATATGTGGCTTTATTTAAAAAGCAAAGACAGACATGGTGGTCTGCTGTCCCCAACAGGCCACCATCCTTGTGATTGTAGCTCATTCCCACTAGGTCACAAATGACGACCCGCCTCATGAATATTGATGAAGCAGGTAATTTGTGATCCCATTGAGAATCGCAAAATGTTTCTGAGACACATTAGTATGTTCATTTTAGTAAGTCGCATAAAATCGCAATTTGTGACCTGCAAAATGGAATGCTCAGCAATGGAAGAATATATAAGTCATGCAATCAGAAACAATGTAATAAACACCCTAATAACATTCCCTTCTTGTGAAGAATATACACATATTTTCCTTATTTACAAATAGTTGTGTGCCACCAGCATATTGCACTTTGATCAATTTGGCACATCCAATGAACTTTAAAGCAGGTTGCATTTAGCAAATTGTTTAGCGGGCCACCACACATAATATTCAAGAAATCTATACAAATTCATTAATTAGAACTGTGTGCACATGATTTATCTTTGGATTAAAATTCCTTTTTTTTATTGTAAAAAAATAGACACTCGGGATAACACATAAAAATTTAACTTGTTTATGGAAAAAATATAGCCAACAATAATTCAAAATAAGCAAAGCAACGGCCAAATCAGAGGACCAGTGTTTATCCCCTGAGCAGGATCAGGTGGGGTAAGTAATGCTCACAGCCATACATTATGGTGCTACATTTATACACTTTTTCTCAATGCAAGTCACTGGCGTAACAAAAATTGAGGGGGCCTCCCTGCAAGGAACAGGAAGGGGCCCCCCTCCGCTCTCAAACAAGAGCTCTCCGGCAAGAGTGCTGTGCTGATGCAAGTGAATGAAAACAGGAAATCGTAACAGACCAAAACCTCCAGATATGGGCAAATGAACAGGTCCTAAGATGCAGGGGTGTAACACAGCCCCCCGCAGCCCCCGCAATGCGAGGGGGCCCCCAATCTCCAGGGGAGCCCCCTCAGCACAGCCCTCCTTTATGTGGGACAAAAGTGTGGCGACCCCCAAAACACCTTAATTGTTATGATATTACAGCTTTTACATGAAAGAAATGATCTTACCAATCGTTAGTTTGCATATAAAAGCTATAATATCACCCTTCACCAGAATAGAGCTCCCGGGGCTGTATTGCACGTGTCAGGCGTGGGCTGTTCCAGCCCGTCCTTTCACAGATGAAATACATAACCCCGTCCAGGCGTCGGATCTCCCCTCCCTGCCTCCCCCCTTTTCCAACCTGTTATGCTCTGCTACCTCAAATCACCACTGACAACTTCTGTTGGGTGCCTGAAAAGGTCGCAGTTTTATTCATATCACAAAAAACTTTATACAATCGTAACGCATTGTTCAAGGTCATGTACATAATGCATGGTTAATCTTGTCCCAGCTCTGTCAATGCCCTGGGAGGGGAGGGAACCCTTTTCTGCTTCCGGGTTTAGGCTTCAGCTTGCTACCGAATGGGCGGGTCTCCGTTTGGACCTGTCCGGGCCGCAAGTGCCGTCCCGCTCGCCCTGTGACCTTACAGGGGCCCTCCCTTCTCCCCGAGGCCCCTGCCGGCTGGCATCCCAAGGGCCTTTCTTGTGCATCTACTGTAACTTCTTGTGACTGGGTCCTTTGTTTTTGTCTCCCTCTGAGCCCCTGCCGTGAGGCATCCCAAGGGTCATGGGGAGAGTATTGTCTCTAATCCTTGTTGGCGGCGTGCCGCCCTTTTGGCTCCCTCAGTGCCCCTGCCGTGCGGCATCCCCAAGGCATTGCGGGAGCCTCTCCTCTATCTTCTACTGGGTTCTCCCCTTTCTTTTGATAGCTTAGTCTACCTAGCTCCGCTACCCTCCACCTTGCAGCTGCGACGCCCGACTTCTAGGTGTGGGTGGGTGGGTTTCTTCTTTACTCGCCCTTGGCCCGGGGGGGGGAATTGTGGAGACCTGCCCTGGTGGCCCCCTTTTATTCCCCCCCCTGGCCCACGAGCGCGCCCCCTGATTGGGGGGGGGCTCGCTCCTGCCTTCGGGGCCAATCCTGGCACCCGTCGGCCTAGCCCTTCATTTACATACCCGTGGGGGTGGCCGGGGGAGGGGCGCCGCCCCCGGACGGCGTTTTGCCCGGGCCCCTATCGGGTCCGGCTTCGCCTACCCGGCCCGGGCTCTAACCCCGTCCAGGCGTCGGATCTCCCCTCCCTGCCTCCCCCCTTTTCCAACCTGTTATGCTCTGCTACCTCAAATCACCACTGACAACTTCTGTTGGGTGCCTGAAAAGGTCGCAGTTTTATTCATATCACAAAAAACTTTATACAATCGTAACGCATTGTTCAAGGTCATGTACATAATGCATGGTTAATCTTGTCCCAGCTCTGTCAATGCCCTGGGAGGGGAGGGAACCCTTTTCTGCTTCCGGGTTTAGGCTTCAGCTTGCTACCGAATGGGCGGGTCTCCGTTTGGACCTGTCCGGGCCGCAAGTGCCGTCCCGCTCGCCCTGTGACCTTACAGGGGCCCTCCCTTCTCCCCGAGGCCCCTGCCGGCTGGCATCCCAAGGGCCTTTCTTGTGCATCTACTGTAACTTCTTGTGACTGGGTCCTTTGTTTTTGTCTCCCTCTGAGCCCCTGCCGTGAGGCATCCCAAGGGTCATGGGGAGAGTATTGTCTCTAATCCTTGTTGGCGGCGTGCCGCCCTTTTGGCTCCCTCAGTGCCCCTGCCGTGCGGCATCCCCAAGGCATTGCGGGAGCCTCTCCTCTATCTTCTACTGGGTTCTCCCCTTTCTTTTGATAGCTTAGTCTACCTAGCTCCGCCACGCTCCCTATGGTTTTCCGATCAGAGGGAGCTCCCCCCCTCGCCGACTCCTACCCCCGACTGTCACAGGAAGCCCCTCTGTTCCAGAACCCCCACGATGTTCAGCAGGAACATATCCATACCCACCCCTGTGAGGTGGACTCCATCCCCGCTGTGGTACCCCGGGGATCTTAAGTTTATGAACCCATGCCGCACGAAGCCCCAGCCATTGGCCTTACATACTTTTGTCATGGTGATATTAAGTTTTTTCCTAGACTTTTCCACGGCCCCCAGGTCAATCGCCCCCCGCCAGGTGCTCCGCACGATGATTTCTGAGAAAATTATGTCCGCGGGGCGTGTCATTCTTGCTAATGCTGTGAGGCCCTTCCGCATGTCCTCCAGGAGTGCCTTGCGCCCCATTGCCGCCAAGTCATTCCCGCCCAAGTGGACCACCACTGCGTCTGGCTTGCTGCCCCGCCGCTGTGCCTCCTGCGCCATGGACAACAGCTCTCCCCATCTCATCCCAGGGCGCCCCCACCATTCTATGTCGGTGTCCCGCAGCCAGATACCGCCAAAGTCCCGTCTAGCCGCTGCCCACCGCTGTGCCCGCGTAACGTACGAATGCCCCATGATCCACACCTTCTTGCGTGTAGCCTCCGAGCCTAGAAGAGATGGGAAAGGGGGGGAGGGGGGGGCTTAGAATGCTGCTGGGCGAATGTACCGCTTGTACGCGCCGGATGCCCACCGCCCTATCCCCTTAATAGCCCCCCCCCCCATGCCCATCCCTGCCGCCGTCGTTGCCGCGCCGATCCTGAAGGAGTGCGACCCATATTCCCGCGCGGGGAGGCCCAACGCCTCCAATGCCTTCCTCATTACTGCTATAAACTGAAAGCGGCTGAGGAAAGATCCATCTTTGTGCTGAAATAGCGGCCCCGTCCTCCCCTGCACGCTCTCTAGGTGCCTTTTTAGCAAACATACTGGGCAATGGTCTTCATTGTCCGTGCAGCGCAGTCTGGTCCATACTCCCTTGCCTGTCTGGTCCGTCTTGGACCTTCTTAGTAGTATGTCCATGTGCTCCTCCTGTATGACCACCCCTTCTCTCTGTAAGCAAGCTGCTCCTGCCTCTACCACCGAGGGGGCTACCACCTCGCTGACCCTATATGCCCCGAAGAAAGCTACTGCAAATGCCGCCCGGAACAGCTTGACTTCACACCTCGAGAAGCATATCCCGTCCAGGGCCCCCAGCATTGCCTGCAGTAATCTGAAATGGATGGGGCGCCTTGCATCCCCCGGTGCCTGCTGCAACCTACCCCACCCTTTCATGGCCATGCGGCATTCAAATCCCCCTGTTTGATCGGCCTGCCCTGCCAATTTTGTGTAGTAAGCTACTGCACTTAAATGTGCTTGTGCCCAAGATCTTGCTTTCCCTTCCTGGAAAGCCCACTCGATGAACTCCAGGATGTCCCTTTTGGAGGCCAACTGCCCCCTCCGCAGGCCAGCTTGAGCCCTGAAAGTTTCCCAGCATTTCCGGTACCGGCTGTTGGTCTTTGGGGCCAGTGCATTCTCCAGCAGCCACCTCAAACTGCTTCCACCCATGCCCATGCTTCCTCCGGCATCGGGGTCATCTGCACGTCTGCGCCCGGGGCTAGCTTCCTGAATCTGTCCCACTGGAAACGAGAAATAGCATCCGCCACTAAGTTTTCCACGCCCGGAATGTGCCTGGCCCTCAATGCAATGTTCCCTCTCAACTGGCAGCCCACTAACTTTCTCAGCAAGGCCGCCACTGCTGGGCAACGCGCTGTTCCTGTATTGATCGCCTGCACCACTGCGTGGTTGTCTGACCACAAAGTAATCTGTCTATTCGCTAATTGGGAGGCCCAGATGTGGAAGGCTACTACAATGGGAAACAGTTCTAGTAGCGATATGTTTGAGGTTAACCCTGCTGTGCGCCATGCCTCCGGCCAAGCCCCTGCTGACCATGCCGTCCCCAGCAGGGCCCCGAAGCCGTAACCCCCTGCTGCGTCAGTGTAGAGTTCCACTTCACAGGCCAGAGCCCAGGGGGCCCGCCAGATCAGGGTGCCATTGAACTCTGTTAGAAAATTCTCCCATTGGACCAAGTCGTCCCTTACTCCCTGCGTGATGCGAACCCTGTGGTGTTTTTGTGCCAGACCCCTCGTGAGCCAGGCTATCCGCCGGGCGAAAGCGCGTCCTGCGGGGATGACCCTTGTGGCAAAGTTCAGTTTCCCCAGTAGCTGCTGTAGCTCTCCCAGTGTCGCCTTCTTCTGCTGCCTCAACCTACGTATATCGTTGCGCATGTCCGCTATCTTGTCAGGTGGCAGCTTGCATGTCCCTGCCACTGAGTCCAGCTCTATCCCCAGGAATGTCAGTTTCGTTGTGGGACCCTCTGTTTTCTCGTGAGCTAGCGGGATCCCGAGCTCCTGCGTCAGCGCCCTGAAACTAGCGAGGAGGTTGGTGCAGTCCTCTGTGCCTGCCCTACCCACGAACAGAAAATCGTCCAGATAGTGGACCCGCCCTCCACTTGGCGTCCGCTGCCCCAGTTCCCATTCTAGGAAACTGCTAAAAGCCTCAAAATGTGAACATGAGATTGCGCAGCCCATGGGGAGGCACTTATCGTAATAGTAACCCCCATCCAGCCTAAAGCCCAACAAGCGATAGCTGTCTGGGTGCACCGGTAGTAGCCTAAACGCTGACTCTATATCGGATTTGGCCATGAGGGCCCCCTCCCCTTCCTGTCTAATCAGGTCCACCGCATCGTCAACCGAGGCGTAGGCCACCGAGCATGCCCCCTGTTCCAACCAGTCGTTGACTGACTCCCCCTCCGGGTACGATAGATGGTGAATCAAGCGGAATTTGCCTGGCTCCTTCTTGGGGACTAAACCCAGCGGGGATATTATCAAGTCCTCTATTGGCGGAGTGGGGAAAGGGCCCGCCACCCGGCCCAGCCCCACCTCCTTTTCTACCTTCTGTTTTGCTACCTCCGGGGCGTCTTTGACTGATTTCAAATTAGTGCTCTCCCGCGCCCCCCTCGGGCCGCAATATGGGATAGGGAAACCGCGCGTAAACCCTTCCGCCAATAGTTTCCTGTCTGTGAGTTTGGGGTACCTGTTTAGTAGGTGCAATAGCCTACCTGCTCTTATGGGTGTTGGGAGCGCCTGTCCCCCGCCCCCTTCGCCCCCGGCCCCCCCCGTTGGGGCCTGCGCCTCACTTCTATTTCTTTGGGTCACCTTTTGGTTTTTCTGCTGCCGGCCCTGTGGGACGCCGGCATCGGACTGCGGGATGGTTCCCCCCGCAAGACCCGCACTCGTGCTTGAATTTGCATGCGGCCCCCCACTTGCACTCGTCCTTGTCAAACTTCCAACATGTTTTGTTGGATTTTGTGGCTGTTTGTCCCCTACCCTTGTGGTCCTTCCCATACCCTTCAAATTTGCCCTTACTCCCGTAGGCACGAAAATTAGACTCCTTCACCCCCACTCCTTCTCTGGCCGCCACCATGTGTTTGGAATAGCCCTCCATGTCCTGGCAGTCCCAGCCTATCGTTGGCCATACCTGCATTTTTTCCCTGAAGCCCTCGTCATATTGTAGCCATGCATTCCCCTGGAACTGCTGCTGCGCCTCGTGCACCTTCTGCTCGTATAGTATCAGTGCAGCTGCGTTTTCCGGAAATTTCTCAATAAATACGCACGCTAATGTCCTAAAGGCTTTTAACCAGTTCTCTATGCTTCTTTCCACCCTGGGTTTCCTGGGGCCCCTCCTGTCCTCATCTTTCCTGTCTTGAGTGGTGAGATCCAGGCCTGCCTGTCTCACCTCTAGCAAGGAAAATATGTCGATAAATTCCTTCCTCCAGATTCTCTCCTTCACCGTGAGTGGGATGAGGTTTGCCAGACCCAGCAACCTTGTTGTCGTGGGGGGGTCGCTTGGGGATGGGCGTATGTACTCGCTTGCCGGTTTGCCCTCGCCTACCCCGGCTGCGGCTGCGCCCTCCCCTGTCCTGGCCTCCGCGTGCCCCTGTCCTGTGTGCACTGCTTCTGCCCCTTCTCCCTGGCCACCCCCTGCGGGCCCCTCATCCGCCCCCCCGGCTGCTTGTGGCCCTTGCTTGGCCGCTTTGTCCGCCGCCAGGTTCCTTGCTGGCCCCCCTGCGTTCCACGGTGTATTCCCTGGGAATGGCACCCCACTACCTGGCCATTGCCACCAGGGCACCCATGGTGGAGGTTGCATCGCTCCCCCGGGCCAGGCTTCCAGGCCTGCGCCTGTATGCCAGGGTGGCGGTGTCTGCCATGGGCCCCCTCCTGTCGCGCTTTTACCTGTCTCCGCTTGTGGCCCCTTTCTGTTTTGTGGCCCTAGCCCCCCTGTCTGCCCCAGAGCGCTGCGTGATAGTCCATGCTTACCCAGGGTGCTCTGCGTGGGTCCTTCTGGCGGGGCCGCCGTGTTGGCCACAAACCCCTCGCCCTCGCTGCTCTCGTCCGAGTCCGAGCTGTCCACCTGCACCGCTGGTAGCTGGGTCTTCCTCCTGGATGCTTGTGACGAGGTTCCCTCTTTGTTCGCCCGTGTTTTGTCTTTGTGGGGGGGCGCCGTGTTGGCTACAGACCCCCCTGTCTTTGCTCTCTTTGGTGGCGGCGTGGGCACCTGGCTCCGTCGCCTCCCTTTCCCAGGGGGGGCTTCTTTGATCTGCTGCTCCATCCAGCTCCGGCCCTTCAGTGCCACCAGTGCCCTTGCCTGTTCCAGCATGTCCAATAAATCCTCGTCCATGTCGTCCTCCTTGCGTTTCCTGGCGTCTGTTGTCCTTGTGGCCGGCTGCTCCTGTGGTTCCCTGAAGCGGGCTGGGGGCTGCCTCTTCCTTCCTGCCGCCCCTTTCCTGCTTGCCATCCTCTTATTAGTTTCTCCTTCACTGCTGCTGCCCCTGCTCTAAGGACGTGTACTGTCCCTTTAAGTGGGCGCGCCCCTCGCCAAATCCCTCCCTTCCGCTGCTGAAACTGATGCAGGCGGAAGCGTGTTGTAGCGAGGCGTGCTGGAGCGAGGCCGCCTGCGTGGAGGTGCAGCCGGGCGGCTCGTTGTAGGATTCCTGGAAATGGCGCGCTGGCGAGAGGCTGCCTTCGTTGCAGCGAGGTTGGTGTGAGCCCTGGTATTCGTCGTCCCCGGGGGTCCTTCGGTGCTGTTTGCCCTTCCCGCTGCCTGCGTTGCTCCGCCCTACCGTTGCTGACGCTTCTCGCTCGGGGACTCAGCAAGGCTCGCTGAAGCGTGGGCTGCTCGTCCTACGCGTCGAGCCCTCGAAATTCCTTTGGCGCCAAAAAACCCGGTCACCGCTGCCGCCGCTGCTTCCAGAGTCGATCCCGCGCCTTCTTCTTTACTCGCCCTTGGCCCGGGGGGGGGAATTGTGGAGACCTGCCCTGGTGGCCCCCTTTTATTCCCCCCCCTGGCCCACGAGCGCGCCCCCTGATTGGGGGGGGGCTCGCTCCTGCCTTCGGGGCCAATCCTGGCACCCGTCGGCCTAGCCCTTCATTTACATACCCGTGGGGGTGGCCGGGGGAGGGGCGCCGCCCCCGGACGGCGTTTTGCCCGGGCCCCTATCGGGTCCGGCTTCGCCTACCCGGCCCGGGCTCTATCTGGTGACATGCTGTACTAGCCTCTGACAGTGCAGCATGTCAGAAAATGGTGAATTGGGGCCAGTCCCTCACGCCCCCTTATAACCCATCAGAAGCCACGATAATGGAATAGGACAGCCTTCTGTCCTATCTGAGCTTCTGATTGGTCATAAGGGTGTGAGCCTCGCTCTGGCGCACCTTACTGAATCTGGGCAGTTGGGAATCGTGATTTGTGAAGTGCATGTCAAGGACTGCCTCGGGTAAGTTTCACCATATGTGTATGTCTGAGAGCATGCCCATATTGTTTCTGTGTGTCTGCGAGCCTGCACCAGTGTATGTGTATTTGAATATGTGTAGGCGTGAGATAGTAAAAAAGTGTATCAGCATAAGTTTAAACAGTGGCCTTTGTGGCAATGCTAACTGCGTCGCTTCCCCTCACCCCTTCACCCTGGCAGTGTACGTCCAAATAATAACTTCTCAGGAAGCTACAAAAACCATTTCAAACGTTCCCCCTCTGCCTCGCCCCCCAAAAAATATTCTGCCAATGCATTCACCACGGAGAACAGAGAGTCAGTACCAGCGATAAGGGTCATACATATCCGGTTTATATGGAATGCAACAGACATAAATAGAAGACTCTGATACCCTTATATTATGTGTAAAATTGCAGTTTCACAATGTTTGTTATTTTCTGATCTATGGCACAGCTCCACATTAACAAGCAGCATTTGGAACAATTAAATCTGGCTGCAGTCCTGAGCGGAATCGGGGGCCTCATTGAAATGTAATGCCAGGTGACGTAGCAGTCCAGCTCAACATTAAAACCCCGTTTGCAGCCTCGACTTTATTTCAAGGTGTCCAACGGCAATGGCCTTTTAGTTTAACAATCGTTGACTTAGGTGCTGCACATGGTTATAAAAATAGAAAAACAGAATTGTTTGTGTCTATAGGTTGGGATAATAAAGGGCTTTACAACCCAGTGAAGGGTGAGCTAGTAGTTGGCCCAGCCAGAAGGGCTGACAAAAACAGCAGATTCACGATGTGAAAATAGATACTGCGAAGGAGTTTAGTTACTTATTCTGTGTCATAAATGTACATTAAAATGTATTGATGTGTGTGGGGGAAGCATCCGTAGGGAATTATGTTCATGGAGCACAACATATGTGTTAAAATAGCTGAAAAACACTTGGAGAGGCTAGTCTTGCGATCAGCTTCTCCCTTCCTTTTGTTTCTCCCTCTCCTCTTACTCCTTTTCTCTACTTTATGTTGTATTGCCATTTTCCATTTTCTCCTCATTCATGTTCCTTGTTGTGCCACTGTCCAACCTTTCTCTTTTTCTTTCTTGCTCTTTTCTCTCTCTTCACTTCCTTGCTTTCAATCTCCTCTTTACTTTTTTCTTTCTTCTTTTCATTTCTTGTCCTCTTACCTCTCACATTCCCATGACTCATCCCATCTGCAGTTCCCTCTTTTACTTTTTCTCTCCTTATCTTTTCTCTTTCTTTTTCCCCCCTCATGTTTTCACACCCTCTCCTTGTTTTTGCGTGTTCCTTTCCCCATCTGCTTTGCTCGTTACTTTCTTACCTTCTGTATTCTCCTTATATTATTTTATTCTCACATTGTTTATTCTCTTCTCTTTCTTGCTGTCTTACCCATTTTCATTACCACTCTTCACAATTTGATAATCTCCACTATTAACTCTCTCCCTTTTTTTCCGCCTCTCCTTTTGTTTGCTCTCCTCTTTCTTCACTTTCTTTACATGATCCTCATCTTTTCATTCCATCCATTTGTCTTCCACCTCTTTCATTCTGCTGTCCACCTTTCTCTACGTCTTTCACCTCTCCCCTTCCCTTTTCATGTTTTCTGTCTATTTTTCCTCTCCTAATTTTCTCTCCCTCATTTTCTTTTTCTTGTTTTCTGGAATTTTGCTCATCTTTCCTCTATTACCTAAATTTACTCCTAATGCACTTCCCATCTCTTTAACACAGAGCCTCACAGCACATCTAGTTCCACGCACCTAAATTCCTCACATACCTGAAAATAATTGGTCCACCAGTCTAATATTCTTGAGAATGTGGATACGTCGGAGCATCACAGAAAGCTCCCGCTCATCATCTGAAACCCTCTTTATTACACCATCCTCATGTCACCCTAGCCATTACTTCACTTTCTCATGCTGGCTCCTCTCATCCCCTCTCACATTTAACTACAAGGGCCCCCTTCCTCTCTTCTCTTTACTCTTTTCAACTTTCCCTCCAGTTGTAAACCTCTTGTCCCCCTGTCTCCCTCCCCCACACTCCCTTGTTCTCCCACCACCAACTACTATATATGACTCCTGGCCATCTTCCACATCAGAAGTCGACATCACAACTTCCCACTCAACAATACACCCAACACTATACCATTTCCTATAATCTCACCTCATATACCATACGATACTTCTGCATTTGGCTAATATACTCCCTAAAGTGGATTCCTCTCTTTCTCGTGCGCTCTCTCCTGCCTCTCCCTTTCCTGCTTCTCTCTCTCCTGCTCACTGTCCACACCTGTTCTAGACCATCACTTAGTCAACAACATGCCACCACTAAAACTCAGTCTCCAAATAAAACTCATGGCTACTTCATCTCTGGTTCCTACTTTGCCTTCTCTTCTTACAGTACCACAATATTCCATGGCATAAAACCCAGGTCACAGACCAATTTTATGACAAATACATAAAAGATCTGTGCAAAAGCAGTTTTACAGAGAGCGAATCTTGCTGTGGGACATAAGTGCGCTTCACCAAAGACACAGGCCATGGTCAATTTTTGGGCACAAGAATATTTTCTGAGATTCAAAATTGCTTCCTAGTGTAGCATGAATAGCAGCTATACCCACTAGGCAACATTGCCTTCAGCATTCACCCTCCCCATCAAACTTCAATGCGATTAGTGAACTTAAAGGAAAGTCTGTTGTAATGCCCATCCTATATATGGCCTAGAAATGTATCTCATTCTCTTTGCTGTCTTGCTTAGTCAAAATCAAAAACGTTGTTTACGTTGCGCCACTTTCTAAATCCGCCAGCCGCCACTGCCTCATTAAGTCCGGAGGGGGCCCCTCGATGTACCTTGCAGGGGGGCCCCTCAAGTTTTGTTACGCCACTGCATCCTGGTACATTAAGACATATGCTTTTTGATTGTCATTTAGTAGTTACATTTTGGACTGACGTTTGGGATATTATTAAAAAGACATTACCTATTTAAGATGATGTTTCATTTAAAATGTTAATATGTAAATCCGCTGTTTTGTCACATAAATTAAATGACTTAGAAGGTAAACTTTTTAATTTTATAAGATCAGCTGCTTTAAAATCCGTTACATTCTGTTGGAAAGGTGTTTCGTTATTATCAGTGCATGCTTGGTGGTCATGGATTATTTTTACAAGAAGTGCTCAGTTATCTCTATCTGGTCATAATTCTAACTCTTATCACTCTTTTGGGATGCCTCCTGTTGATATATATTTTTCTTCTTAATTATATATTTATATCTAGTTTTTTGTTTATTGCAATTATAATAGACAAATATTCTCGTTACAGTAGCTCTATATTTGCTAGTTAATGCAATAGTTTTATCATTGTTTCCTTCCGTCCCCCCTTTTTTTTGCTTGTTATCTAAGGCAATCTATTTGATGCTTTTGTATTTCTATATTATGTTTAGGTATTTTCGCTCAATAATAGTTTTTCTGTAATGTCTTTATCTATTGCTTTATATGAAAACTCAATAAAATCTTTTCAACATAAAAAAAGACAACCTTTATTGAAAGCTATCCTAGTGGTAGCTATGGAGAGCAGCCTTCAGGCTATGTCTTGAAGGAATGTAAAGCAGCTGGATTTACCAGTCTATAATCTCTTGAATGGCTAAATAAAAGGCAACCACACCAGGTATATATATAAAATATATGTATTTATTACTAAACACACCCTACTAGTCTCTTTATGAGACTAGAGGTCCAAACACATAAGTTACACTTCAAATATTACAGTACAATAGCACAAATACACGTTAGGACCTAGGGGCGAGCCAAACCATATACTAAAATAGTGGTATAAGAACCACGATTTAACTAGATACAAGGCCTAGAGCCTGTAGAATCGCTGGGACCCCAAGGAACCACCAAAGGTAGTGACACAGGGGACCCACATGGGCTTTGTGCAGTGTGAGAACACAGCCGCGAGCTCCCGCTAGCTTCTATGGGGAAAGTCACGGTTAGAATTTTTAAAGATTAGGGACACTTAGAGATGAGCTAGGACCAAACCCTTTTGGACTTAGGAAGTTCTAGGGTCAACACCCATGGGAACACCTGAGTACTCGTGTTACCTCACCCAGGGAAGCCGGGTGCATAGGTGTCAAATGGTGTCGGGTCGCGTCGTCGTTTTCAATGGGAGCTGACGAAGAAGTGCTGCTGCTGGGAAGATGTGAAGTGTCCGCAGAGATCCAAGCCTGGATCGAAGATGAGAAGAACCTGAAAGCAGAGGGGACAGAGCCAGTGACCAGGGGCACAATAGACGAATGCCCACCGATGTCGGGTGATTTCAGGTGAAGGAGGTGAAGCTTGCCTCTTCAGCCACGAGGACCAGGAGGTGTTGAGGACAACCAGGAGCTGGATTCGAGCTGTCCCACAAAGGGTGCTGCAGCATCGGTGCTCGGATTGGACACAACAAGCCTTGGCAACAGCAACCCACGCAGAAAAGAGAAAGATGCTTCGGTGCAGACCAGCAAGGTCTGAGGGACTCACCACGTGGTGGGGAGTCAGGGAAGGTCTGGAGCAACCAGGGAAGCCCAAGGAAAATCAGAGTTGCCTTCACAGGAACCCACCAGTCGACGGACCAGGGATCGTGAAGGAGCCTGAAGCAGGCATGCAAGAAGCGGGCTCACGGAACACTTGTGGAGTGTAGGCCCACAATCTTCAGTGCAAATTGTGCTTGGGGCCTGGGCTATAAATAACCCAAAGCACGACTTCAAGAGACGTCGGGAAGTCAATGCACTTGAAAATGTGCACGTGACCAGGAGTTCCAGTTCCACGTTACTCACGAGGGCTGTAGGTCTCAGCTTTGCTGGGGAGTTGGGTCAGCCTCTGAGAAGTCTGGAAATCCTCTTCCTGGGCTGCAGATACTTCGAAGTCCAGCGAGAGCTTCAGAGATGCAGACCGGCAATTGCTTCGTTGAATCACTCCTTGACCCCAAGGGAGATTTCTTCAGTCCTCTAATCTTGAGTAGAACATTGAAGTTCCAGGATTCAGTTGCAGAGTTTCGTACAGAGATATCCAAAGTCCTGTTGCAAGGGGTTCCTTACTTATACCTAAGGAAGGGGTTGGACTAACTCAGGGGACCCACCTATGGGAGGGTTCGGAAAGAGGGTTGGCGACACCCATTTCCTTTGTCCAGTATCGTGCCAGAGCAGGGACTGGCAGCCCCTGAACCAGTCTGAGCTGGACTATGCACAGGGACACCAAATGTGCCCTTAGTGCAGGACTTCAAAGCACTCTTAGAGTGCTCCCACCCAGCCCCAATACACCTCAGACTGTCTGGGAGGTGGTTACACCTCCCTGTGACAGGAAACCTATTTTCCAGGCCTCCCCTGCCGTAGTTTCGGTCAGCAGCAGGAGGCCAGACCCGTGTCTGTGGCTGTAGCATCCATTTTGTGATGCCAGGGCTCTTTTAAGTTGGTACCGGGTATACCGGTGCTGTCATGTCTCTCCCTTTAGAAGGGTGGGTCCAGTTACTGGTGTGGGGGTATGATTCCAAGGTATTTGACACCAAACACGACATGTTTCCGTGCAGCCAGTCGAAAGTTAGCATTTACTGTTTGGTTATAATGCACTTAAGAGTATATGGTCAGGCTGCACTACTGACAACACCGGAAGATGGATTCCGAAGGCTGCAGAGGGGTTCAGCTCATGCCTGGGCACCCTCTCACATATAACCAAGCACCCTGCCTTCAGGATTGATAAGGCCTGCCATAGGGGTGAGTGATAGGTTTCTATGTGCAGTGATAGGTGGGATATAGGGAACCTATATCTCTGTATGGGGTGCATCCACCACCTTACCCAGGCTGCAGTAGCAGACCTGTGGTGTCATTTTGGAGGGCTTCCCAGGGGTGGCATAATACATGCTTCAGCCCCTGGTAGCCCTCTGGGGTACCTATGCCTTGGGTACATAGTATACCATATACTAGGGACTTATAAGGGCACCCCAGAATCCAATCTGTGGTGTACCTAAAGTACATGGAATCAATTTAGAGAGGAAGCAGGTAGGCTGGGGGCCTGAATAGCAGGGCCCCAGCCAGTCTAAAGTCGAAAAACAGTGTTTCAGCAGCAAAAAGTGGGGGCAACCATAAGAGGCAGATCCTACTCTCCTACACACTCTTCTTTGGATCATTATTTATCAAACTGTATTATTCAAATGCTTAATTCAGGACAGTTCCCAGTGAGGAACTCATCAGATGCCCCTTAAAGGAGCCCAACAACCTGGCAGCCTGAAGCACCTTTTGCCATTGAACCTGCACTTCCTCCTCTATCCCCTTGATAGATTTTAGGTTTTCAGCCCAGTGTCTTTTGTAAGCCAATGATATGATGTCATATCTTTTCGGATAGTCCCATCATGTATACCCCATTCTTTACATACATTGTCCCATCCATACATCCAATATATAGGCAAAATTATATACATTTACTAAGAAACTTTACAGCTTACTTTAAATGGCTTTATGCTATTTAATCATTTATATAAATGGAATGCTACTGCTAATCCAACTACACTGGAACTTCTCCTGTTACACAAAGGCACAGATTTGCTATTCTTTCACACAACACAATGTTGCAAAGCAACTTGCTCCACCTCATTGTGTGAAAGGGAGAGAGTAGAAACGTGGCATATCTAATTAGATATGGCACACTTCCTCACCCTCCTTGTGTTTTCATTTATTTATGTGTGATGTGGAATGTCTCACATATAGAAACATGTAGTAATAGTTTAGAAATAAGTTATTTCTCCTTGTTACACCTGAGGCGCACTATCATGACTTATTCTCAGGTTTGCCAGTAGGAATGCCTATACCCACAGAGGGAACGCTTCCCTGGCTCAAGGTATCACAAGGGAGCATTATGTGCTGTGTTGTGTTACTTTTTTTACAAAGCCACACAAGGCTCTGCAAATTACCCCCTGCGCATCTTTGCAAATCTCAGTTAAGGATCTGCTTTGCACTGCGTAGATTTGTGTATACAAGGACAAGACAAGTACTTAGTAAATCTGAACCAATGTTTATAATATTAATATTCAAGCAGCAATCTACAAAATCATGTCAAAGAAATTTGTACCAGATTGGGAGGATCTATTGAATATATTTTTCATCTCTGTATGGCATTTTACAATATTAGACAGCAGACGGTCTCATTTTATTCCAACAATATTAAATGGAATACTGATATTAATGAATTAATATATTAATGAACATTGATGATGGAGCACTGATTGTTGCTGTTTTTAAACTTTTAAATATTTTCAAAATTAATGTACAAATAACAAATTTATGTTTTTAAATTAATGAATTGGTGTCTCAGCTATCCAATTATCTAAAGTGTAAAACTCAAAATCACATAGAAATTTAGGTCATGTATTTTGCCCAAATTAATTTGCCTCTGTCAACAACCTCACCCACTCGCAAGAACTCTGGGACAACCTGTCAAACTGAGATATTAGCAGACACTCTGTTTACCTACTGTCTGTATAAAAATGTAAAATTGCTGTTTACATACTTTAAGTGGTAAGAAGACATAAAGGTCTAGTGTTGGGAATGTGTGGCAATTATATATTGGCTTGGAAAGAAAATACAAATGTGCTGAATCTGGGCCTGCTTCACAAACATTGGTGCAGAAATAGATGTGACTCACGCTTATAGTTCTCGTTACTTATGAGTTTCAGCAGTAAGCCAACCTTGGTTTACTCATGGCATACTCCAGGAACCCCTGGAATTGTTTACAAAGCAGACTGGCTGAAGATGTTATATAAGGCATAGGACTACTTGTCATCATTACACCATGCCTTTGTAAATATCGCTTGAGTTTATTGTATGCATAAACACATAATTAAATGTAATTTTACACTTGTTTCTAAATATTAATATAACGTATTTAAATATATACAATTTTACATTAGCCCGTATTTCCTTGTGTCGGATACATTTTTAATACAACATCACGCAGCAGTATATAGAGCCATATTTACCATTTACCAAAAAAACACGCAACACAGCAAGCCATCTTGCTCCTCTGCGCTGCCTGAAAGGGGAAGGGCAGGAATGCACAATATTTACCAATATACGGTGCAGTTCTGTCCTTTCCTGGGGCATTTTTGCCTAGGGCCAATGCAGGCACCCTCTGTTATGCTGCAAGGGTACCTGCTTTGCAGGTAGGAATTATTTTTGTGCAGGAATAGATACTTTTCTGCACAAAGTAAATCCTCACAGGCATTTTCCTCTTTCTGAGTATGATGCAAAATACAGCAAACTTAGAGAAAAGAGAAAACAACGAGGAGAAATAAAGACATTTCTCCTCATTGCGCCTCTGATGCAAAATGTGGCACCTCTAGTGGGGAGGATCACCCACGTTCCACCCATGGCACACCTCTCTGCCGTGGACTAATGCATGGCAGCAGTTTGCGCTGCCTTGCTTTACGCTAAATTTATCAAGACACTCAGGGCAACTAAATGTGGCCTTGCATGGCTTGATAAATCTCATTTAGTTTTGTGTCGCCCTCGGCTCCCCATACATGGTGCAAGGGTGACATAAAACCTTAATGAATAGGCCCCTTACTTTCTGCCAAGAACTGAAAGAGGTTTCTGTTTTTTCTCTACCTACCCACATTCATACTTTTCTCTCAGGAGTGTTGCTCGGTGCTGTTACTTTGTGACTATTTTGTATCCTTGTTTAGATGTTTTTGTACGTATCCTTCATGCCATGTGGTGCTGGATATTCTCGAGCATTTTGTAAGCGAGTGCATATCATGGTTAGGTTTCCCTCAGAAGTACTCTGTAATTAAGATGCATTGATAACTCACAAGCACTTTCTTGACAAACGTTTTGTATCTTGTAAGTGACTCAATACAACACTCCCAAAATGCTCTGGAAAGTCATGATTCTAACACTCTGCACCTATTACACAGAAGTACGGTATGTTTTGTATTTTTTAGTAGTTCTTGTAAGAAGAAAAAAGGTATAGGATTTCACACAACCTGGGGAAAGCTTAGAACCACTATAGCAACACAAAAAGATGATGGATGGAATGCTAAACATTGTCAAACATTCACCCCCAGATGTGGGTCTCGTGCTCTCTATGCCACTGGATTCAAGCTAGCCTGACTGATTAGGGGTGATACCCCGGAACCGGACACAGGATTCCTGTTTTCTGGTCCAGAGAGGAACTGGCATAGCAGTTCGAGCTGGACTGTTCCCATGGGGCACAGGGTCAAGACTGGTCAAGACAGATGTGCCTATAGCTGGGTCCAAACTGGGGTGGCATGGTGATCATAGAAATGATGGATATAACTCAGATCTGTGACAGGGGATGATTGTTTGACAATGTTCAGCATTCCGTACATCATATTTTTGTGCTGCTATAGACACTTAAAATGCATTTGTATGAGCACATATATCAGTTTAAGAACCTGGAGCTGTCTTGGTCTGAAATCGAATCAGTGAATAACAAGGTTGTGATTCAGATGTCTCTGACATTTGCTATGTTTGTGACCAACAAGCAACAAAAGAAAACATAGAATGCATTTTGTTTTCATGAGTGGTATCTAAGGAGCACTGAAACAGTGGGGATTATTGTTCATCTATAAACATCTGGGCCATGTTCAGCCATTTAGAGACTTTTCCTACTGTTTAGTTCGAAACTGCAATAATTGAGCTATTAGTGCTTATTGAAGAAGAACAATACTTACCTAATGAAGCTGTCAGTGACTTATTATCCCACTACAATTACTGCTGACATATGCCAACTGCTTTAATTATCATCAAGCTTCCTAAAAATAAACACTAGTGTATAGCAAATGCCAGAAAGTCTATAGTTCTTTAATTATAGTAATATGAGTAACTGTGTAGTAAATGTGTAAGTTGTTTGTCTGCATGCATACTGACTGAAGTGATGCACTTATATGTGTACACACATATGCATACACGTGTGTGTTTTGGGTCGATATATATATATATATATATATATATATATATATATTCACTGAAAAAAACCATATGTTTTAGAGAAAGTTATAGTTAGCAGAACATTTCACTCATACAAAACCAGTGAAATTCCCCCGTTATAGTTAGTTTAGCTAACTATAACTCGCGCCCCCGCAATGCACTGCTGATGACGTCACATATTACATCTCTCATGACATGGTCAGTGACATCACTGATGACATCACTGATGACACCTCAAATGTTATCACTGATGACATCACTGATGACATCACCCAGTGACTGTGTGTTTCTGTAAGGTTTAAATATGTTTAATAGATATAGGGAAAGGCATATTGAAGAATGAGTGGGTGTATAAGTGTGTGAATGGATGATTTAGTAGGTGTGTGACTGACTCTATAAGTGAGTGATTAAACGTATCTTACTGAATGCATGGGTTAGTGACTAAACTGTGTGAATGTCTGTATCCGTCTGTCTGTTGGTGTGTAAGCAGCTGCATGGGTTTGCGAATAGCTACATAAGTGTCTATATGAGTTATTGATTGCTTGTCTGAGTATCTGTGTGGGTTCCTGAGTGTTTGTGTGGGTGGGGTGTGTGTGACTCTGTGCATAGATGTGTGAGTAGGTGATTCACTGGGTTTCATGGTTTCAAGAGTGCATCTGTGATGGACTGTATGGGTGGGTGAGTGTGTGTATGGTGTGTTAGTGAGTGAATTTATATCTCAGTGGTGCATGTGTGAGTAACTATATATGTGAAAGGCAGTATATATGTGTGTTGGAGTATATAAATGGCGATAAGTGAGAGTGTGTGATTGTGAGAGTGGCTGTATGGATGAGTGTGTGCTTGTATCAGTGATTGTATAAGAGCATAAGAATGTGCTAGTATTTGTATGAGTAATTGAGCTGGTGTGTGTATAACTGTGTAGGTGAGTAAATGGCAGTGTGATTAATTATTTGCATGACTGACTAGGTGTCTGAGTACCTCTATGGATGAGTGGCGGTGTGTGAGTGTCTATATAGGTGTATGAGTGCATATGATAGTCTGGTACTGAGTGACCATAAGTATGAGTGACTGTACAGGTGAGTGAGTGGATGTGTGTGTAAACCTCAGAATCAATGAGTAAGTATGTAGTATGTGGTGTTGGAGTTTCTATGGTTTTGAGAATGGCAGTCTTTAATTTAGAGTGGCTGTATCAAACGTTATATTAGGGTGTGAGAGGATGCATCAATTTATCACATGGATGATGTCATCAGTGGTGTCATCAGTGATGTCATTTGAGATGTCATCAGTGATGTAATCAGTGATGTCACTGACCATGTCATGCGTGATGTAATATGTTACGACATCAGCAGTGCATTGCGCGGGCGCAAGTTATAATTAGCTGAACTAACTATATCGGGGAAATTTCACTGGTTTTGTACGAGTGAAATGTCCTGCTAACTATAACTTTAACTAAAACCTATGGTTTTTTCAGTAAATTTCCAAGGTTTTTTAAATGCTAATTTCTAACTATAATGTGCCTGAAACCTTTGTTTTTTTTCAGTGAATTTCAAAGGTTTTTTAAATGCTAATTTCTAACTATAACGTCCCTGAAACCTATGGTTTTTTAAGTGAATTTCTAAGGTTTTTTAAATGCTAGTTTCTAACTATGTCTACAGAGGTTGGACATCTGAACAAAGAAGAAAAAGCGCACAGAAAGAAGCAAAAGAAATGCAGAAAGAGGCAACAGAAGTCCACAAAGATGAAGAAAAGTGCAGGAAGAAGCAAAACCGTCTAGATAAAGTAATTGAGCCTATTATGGGATATGTGCTTCTTTTTACCAGGATGCCACAGCAAAGTGAGTTCAAGCACGATTGAGTGCCCATGACCCGTGCCCCCACTCCGTGCGGACTGTAGCTGTGTCTAAAAATTTCCTATGGGAAATAACATGGGAAAAATGTGTTTTGGGACCCCCCTTTTTTCTCGGCCCCCGATTGACGAATCACCCCTAAAATTTCAGGATAGGAGCTGACCAGAACGGGCCATTAGTTTAAAAAATGTTGTGAAGATTCGTCAACCGGGCGCCAAAGTTATTGGGAATAGAGTGTTACGATTTTCCTATGGATAATAGGTCCTAACTATAACTACCTACTGGCGACCGCCAGTAGGTAATATATATATATATATATATCTATATATTTATAGATATATATATATATAGATACACATATATATATATATATTACCTACTGGCGGTCGCCAGTAGGTAGTTATAGTTAGGACCTAGTGATCAGCCCGGTCAGCTCCTGTCTTGAAAGTTTTGGGGTGATTCGCCAAGCGGGGGCCAAGAAAAAAGGCGGTCCCAAAATGCATTTTTCCCATGTTATTTTCCATAGGAAACTTTAGACAAAGCTATAGCCCGAACTGCTGAATAGAAATTTGGCAAAAAGGTAGGTCTTGGATCAGAAAGGGTCCTTTTTAGGTTTCACCTAGGCAGCTGTCTCATCGAGAGATGCTGTACACAGTATAGTTAGACCCTCCTTAGTACGTCCATGTCGTCATTTCATTCCTCCCATGGCTATTGGCCCCTTTACTAGGTTGTTGCACTGGACCTATTCTATTTTCTTTATTGTGTTTCTCCAAACTTAAGCACGACGACATGCTTCGTTCAGCAGCCACGCCCACTTTAAAGGCAGCGGGACAATGGCGCCTTTCCAACATCGCCACCCCTGGTTTTTCTTCTCATTAAAGTACTTTATTATGTTTTTTTACTTCATTATAAGGCACTCGCGCCTTTTTCTTCTGTACTCAGAGGCAGGCCGGGTTCAGGAGCTGTCCCGGCAGAGCTACCAGCCTTGCACAGCGCACGCGAGATGTGAAACTCGGCTGAGTCCAGGGCAGAACCAGAGAACTGTGCCTGCAGTGCCTTGAGCCCCAATCCCGCTGCCCTCGCCGCTGAAGAGCTGGCGCGGCTCAAAGAGCGGGTCTGAAGCTATGGTGCTCTTTGTCACGAGCACAGTGAGCTTCGGGCAGACGGGTTATAATAAAGCTACCCAAAAGGCGGAGAAGGCATCGGCGTCCGCCGGTGAGTGACCACATAGTGGAATGCTGCCGAACGCATAAGCAATTGCAGTCCCTCCCGCTCCCCATTGCTTCCTACAGTTGTGCCGTCCCCTCCCACCCACCACCTCCCTCCCGTCGCTGCCTCATTTCAGTGCTTCGGCACCCGTTGCTAGCTACCGTGCTACAAATATACATAAAGGCTACCTTCTCATTAAATACCCTTCCGGGGCAGCACTGCAACATGCCCAGCGAGAACTAAGCCGTAAAACAATTTGCACAGTGTGCCACAAAACGGAAAACAACTCAAACAAAGATTAAACATGTGCGCTTTAAAACCCTGCGTTTACACCATGCTTGTTAGGGAGGCAGCTGTGTACTGTACTCTGCTGTGCGCTTCTTTGATGTAAATGCAAAGTTTAAAAGCACACGACATGCTTTAATTTTTGTTCAAGATGTTCTCCCTATTTGGTGGCACAGCGTGGAGAATATTTTCATGGCATATTATGTGCAGGACGTCAGACAGAAAAGGGTGAGGCAGAATGGAGTACATGCCTTAGAAGTTAATGTGGGAAGTTTGTTCGGGGATTCCCTTTACCTTTCAGTTCCCAGCTACAGAAACTCTTGGCCCCCATTTTTCTCCGTACTTTCCGTGCGCTGAATCTCTGAGCACTCCTCTGTCTTTCTGTCCCTGCTGGCCTGCACTAAACAACTATCCTACAACCACCACTCTCTCCGATCAATGGCGTCACTGCTAATTGTAAATGAACTGCTGTGGGACTCAGCAAATAATCCACAGTAGGAGGGGTGAGCTTGCAATGTTTTCTGCTTCTGTTTGACTCCTAAACAGCAGAACTGTAAACTGATAACTCTTTTGTTGACTTAAATTAAATAGAAATCCTATCACTTGACACACTCCTAATTGCAGTTTGCATTTCATAGAACACGGAAACCCAAGGAAATCCTTTTCTTTTTTTCATTTGGATTCACCCCTTTATTGGAAACCCTCTTTTACGAAACATTGGTAGGTGTTATAAAGGGACGTGCTGTTCCAGACTCGGCCCCTCCTTCCGTCAACTAATGTCATCGGCCCATCTATTCAGATTTCATGCTTCTAGATTCCTATGTGGATGTCGCCACACTTGTCTGTTGCCAAATCTACTGCCAGACCCATGATTACTGCCACACAGTCCATAGATAGGCTACTTTGCAATAATGTGCGATAATATGCTGCATGGCTAAATATACTTATAAGGTCCCAAAGGCGAGACTGATTGCATTGCAGTAGTTCCTGAGAAATGTGAAAAAGAAAATGTTTCGATATCTAGGGCAGCGGTGGGTTTGCAAACCCTCCTGAGCACGAGCTTCACTCTGATTGGCAGCCAACACTCCAAACCAGGAACTGTTGGTAGCCATCTTGTGTCTCGGTAGAACTGAGTCCCAAGAAAACAGTGAAACACAGTGAAAAATCAAGAAAAGGGGGCAGGGTAGAAACTCCCTGACCGCCTAGGCCTGCTCAGGAGTCCCACAAGGACCCCCAAGGCCATAAAAAGCATGTTTTAAAAAACAAAATCGGCCGAAGTCTCACTGGGGCCGTAAATCCGGCTGAGAAAATAAATTTAAAAAAAAGTCCGGGCTCCCACGCCTTGTTGTATTTAAGCCCCCGGGTGGGCCAGCCCCCCGCAGCTCTCCTGCAGCCAGCCCCGGGGACCACCACATCCTCAGGGCTTTTCAAATTTAATGCAGGGGGCAGTTTAACAAAAATAAACAAATGTGTGGGGAGGGCATGAGCCCCCCACATGCCCCGGGGACCACCACCTCCCCTGGGCACTGTATATTTACATTTGGGGTCCCGTTATGGACCCCCAAGCCCTGGGGACTACCACCTCCCCGGGGCTTCAAGCACGTTGGAAGGGCGGCCACGCGGCCCCCCTCTTGGAGCCCTTGATGGCCCTGGGGACCGCCACCCCCAGGGCTGGCTCCTGCAGTGTCTCGGGGTACCCACCCCCAGGACACTGCTGTTTGCTAAGACAGGGCGGGAGCCGTGAAGCTCCCGCCCTGTCATAGCAAACACTGGTTTGGATTTTGGAAGCAAGAGCAGGTTTCCTGCTCTCGCTTCCAAAACCCAAACCAGATTGCTTTTCCACAAGGGGAGCTGCATGTCAGCAGCTCCCGGTGTTGAAAAGCAATGGCGGCTCCCGCAGGAGGCAGGGAGCCGGTGGGACCATGGGCAAATTGGGGCTCCCCCCACGGTCCCCAACAGAGAGGCCAGGCCCTGGGGGATGGGGTCCCTGGGGCAAGAGAAGTGGCCTAGGAAAGGGGCCCCCCTCCCTAAGGAAAAAAATAAAAAATAAAACATTTTTAAACACGGCAAGCCAGGCCTGGGGGATGGGGTCCTGGGGGCCATACTTGGCCTTCGGAGGGGGGCCACGTGGTCCCCTCCACATAATTAAAAAAAAACAGGCTGCCAGGCCCCAGGGGATGGGGTCCCCGGGCCAAAAGTGGCCCAGGGAAGGGGGGCCACACAGCCCCTTCCCAATTTTTTTTAAAAACAACAAAGAAAAGGAACCGGCAAATCGCCTGAGGCCCCACCCCCTCCCTGCTCCACTGTGTAATCGTGCCCTGTGGCATGTTTTAAGGTGTGGAATTAGTTTCCGTTGAATTCTGAGAGTCCCTGGGGGCTATCTAGCCCACCAGGTACCTCCAGTAAGCGCCACATGGCTGCATTGCAGATAGGCAGTCCGAGGCCATGCCCCTTTTTACACCTCTCTGCAACGCAGCTCTGTGGTGCTTACTGGAGGTACCTGGTGGGCTAGTTGGATCCCAGGGACCCTCAGGATTCAAGGGGACTTAATTCCCCAACTTAAAATGCGCCAGGGGGCATGTTTGCATAGTGGTGCAGGGAGGGGGCGAGGCCTGATGTGATAAGTGTGCAAACACGCCCCCTGGCATGTTTTAAGTTAGGGGATTAATTCCCATTCAGTCCTGAAGGTCCCTGGGGGCCAACTAGCTCACCAGGTACCTCCAGTAAGCGCCACAGAGCTACATTGCAGAGAGGTGTTCCGAGGTCACGCCCCTTTTTACACCACTCTGCAAACATGGCTTCTGGTGTACTCCTTACGGGGGGATGAGGTCCTCTTGAGTCCTGAGGACCTCAGGACACAAGTGGACTTCATCGTCCGAGCAGCAGTGCGCCAGAAGTTGCGTTTGCAGTGTGGTATAAAAAGGGCCGTGGCCTGGGAACACCTCGCTGCAACACAGCTCTGTGGCGCTTACTGGAGATACCTGGTGGTCTACTTGGCCACCAGGGACATTAAGGGGCAGATTTACAAGCCCCTTGCGCCTCATTTACGCTGCCCTTGCGTCACTTTTGTGACGCAGCGGCGGCGCAAATCCTGCGCCATGGTGCGGGGTACTTACAACGTGACTCATCTGCGTGATGCGTCACGTTTTAAAGCCCTGTGCCACATGTAGGCGTTCCTGTGCAGGGGGGGGGGGCGTTCCGGCTCAGGAACGCCTCATAAAAGTGGCTGAGTGAAATCTACAAGATTTCACTCAGTCACTTTTAGGCCCATGCTGCGTCAAAACCCTGCGCCTGCCTGAAGCAGGCGTAACGATTGACGCAGCATTGACAAGATAGGCCCCCCCAGAGCATTGCTGGAGCTGTGTCACGCATCTGTGCCGTTTTTTCCCCATGGTGCGTCGCATTGTAAATGCGGCGCATCCATGGTGGCGGATCTGTGGCGCACAATAACTGGCGCATCCCTGCTGATATGCAGGGATGCACCAGTTATTGTAAATCTGCCCCTAAGGATTCAAGGGGACTTAACAGGGATGTTATAGATAGAAATTAGCATTTATAAAACCTTAGAAATTAACTAAAAAAAACATAGGATTGAGGCACATTATAATTAGAAATTTCCGTTTAAAAAAAACATTGGAATTCACTGAAATATCCATAGTTTCAGGGATGCTATAGTCAGAAATTAGCATTTAAAAAAAACATTGAAATTCACTGAAAAATCCATTGGTTTCAGGGAAGTTATGGTTAGTTGGACATTTCACTCTTACAAAACCATAGAAATTCCGCTTTTATAGTTAGTTCAGCTAACTATAACTCGTGCCCCCGGAATGCACTGCTGATGACGTCACATATTACATCATTCATGACATGGTCAGTGACATCACTGATGACATCTCAAATGACATCACTGATGACATCACTGATGACTTCATCCACGTGAACGTCTGATGCACCTCCTCACACTCTAATATAACCGTTGATACACCCACTGTAAAATACAGACTACCATTTTTGAAACCATCGACACACCAATGCCAGTTACTACATACGCACTCACTGATTCCTAAGTCTACACACACATCCACTCATTCACCCATTCACCCATACGATCACTCATACAAACAATCACTCATCAATAGAACACGATCATATGTACTCATACACCTATACAGACACTCACACACCGCCACTCATCAATGGAGTTACTCACACACCTAGTCAGTCATGCAAAGAATCGATCACACTCCCATTTACGCACCTATACAGTTATACACACACCACCTCACTTATTCATACAGATACTAACGCATACTTACCCTCTTATACAAGTACACACTCATCCATACAGCCACTCTCACAATCACTGAATCTCATGTATAGTCATTTATATACTCCAACTCTCACATATACTGCCTTTTATATATGTAGTTACTTGGACATGTACCTCTGAGACATCCATTCACTCACCAACACACCCATACACACACTCACCCACCGATACAGTTGTTTCCACATGCACTCTTGAACCCATACACTCAGTGAATCAACCACTCACACATCTATCCACAGAGTCACACACCTCTCACCCACCCACACACACACTCAGTCTCCCATACAAATACTCAGGCAACCAAGCAATAACCCATATAGACACTCATGTAGCTATTGACCAAGCCATGCAGCAGCTTACACAACAACAGACAAACTGATACAGACATTCACACAGTTTAGTCTCTAACCCATGCATTCAGTAAGACACATGTAATCACTCACTTAAACAGTCAGTCACGCACCTACTAAATACTCCATCCAGACACTTATCTACCCACTCATTCTTCAATACACCTTGGCATATGTATAATACATTTTTAAACTTTAAAGAAACTCACAGTCACTGGATGATGTCATCAGTGATGTCATTTGAGATGTCATCAGTGATGTCACTGACCATGTCATGAATGATGTCATCAGCAGTGCATTGCAGGGGTGCGAGTTATAGTTAGCTGAACTAACTATAAAAGCGGAATTTCTATGGTTTTGTAAGAGTGAAATGTCCAACTAACTATAACTAACGTCCCCGAAACCTATGTTTTTTCCAGTGGAAAAAAACCTCCCATTATATATATATATATATATATATATAGCCTACCAACTGGAGAGCACTGAAATGCTAGCTCGCTTCAAGAGCAGAGGGTATCCTAATTGGGTAGTACGCAGAGCCAAAGAGAGAGCAGATGCGGTGCCTAGACTTTCCACTATAACTGACAAACCAACAAATTCCTCACACGATAGCGAGGATAATACTCGTATAATTTTGACCTACAATGCTGATTCCAACAACATCCGTAAAATCCTTGCAAAAAACTGGGACATTCTGAAGTGTGACAACATAATTGGGGAAATGATTTCCAACAGACCCAACATCACGTACAGAAGAGGCAGGAATATCAGGGACATGTTGGTTCACAGTGATGTCCCTGTATATCCTGCCAGACATGAACATGGCCTAAAGGGATTCTTTCCCTGCGGCCATTGCAAAGCCTGCAGGAACAGTACCTTCATTAAAAACATCACATACAATGGTATTAGCAAGGACATTAGTCAATTCCTTACTTGCAGTACCACCTTTGGCATCTATGTGATTGAGTGCCCATGTAAACTCTGGTACATAGGCAGTACTATGCTTTTGGCCAAAAAACGTGTACTGGAGCATTACAGAGCGATCACTCACAATGATGAAAAATATCCAGTGGCCCGTCATTTCAAGGATAAACATTTCTCTAACCCGCCACTTCTAAGATTGCTCATCCTCGAACAAATTATGAACAATCCTACGTGTGGAAATAGAGTACTCAAATTGAGACAAAGGGAGTCCAAATACATAGTGGACTTTCAGACCAAGGATCCGGGTGGTCTGAATCAGGACGAGGAACTGGCGATACATGTTAGAGAATCTTAGAGAATGCTAATTTCTTATGTTTCTCCTACTTTCTTTCTTTTATTGGAGTAATTCGTCGTATTTCCATATCTTAGATCTATGCACAGGATATCTTTTAATATTTCCAAATGTAGTAAAACATATGTGGTTCATATTTCTTTTGTTTTTTGATTATATTTGCAGGAGGAAAGGAAGGTGCCCAGACACAGGCACTCACTTTACACGGGCCACCTACCCTTTTCCCCTGACCATCACTGAGCACCTTGACTGTACAAGCATGTATGATATGATATTTGTTGATTTATTTTGTGAGAGATCTTGATAGTGTTACTATGGGCATTTGCCCAACGAGTGTATATATATGGACAATATGACATTTTATTATGGTGATGATTGGGTATTAGTGTATCCTTTCTCTAGGCTGATCTTATGACTTGTACGTTGGGTATGATGCCATTTATTTTGTGATCATGTTACTAGAGATAGTTTATTTATTTTACTATCATATTTTATATTGTGATTTATGTGCAAGACATTCTATAATACCTGTAATCGCACATGCAGTTATAACCTGCTACTTTGCGTGATTTCAATATACTTTTTAGGTTGATATTATATTCCCTATGTTTCATGCCAACAGACAGCAATGTTTACATGCAATGTATTAGTTGGGCAATACCATTGGTTCCTACATACCTGTCATTTTGGTGATGAGCACTGTGGACAATTATCAGGGCATTTGCCCCCCCATTTGACTATAACGCAATGCGCATGATATTAATTTACAACAATTAGATTGTCTTACATTATGTTCTGACTAGGACATTTGTCTGTTTTTTTGTATCGTATATTAACTTATACAGCAGTGGATTGACAGCTAATGGGTTAGTCCTTAGCGGCATATGCATAACATGGTTTTAAATATCTATAACGATCACAGCAGTTTATATATAACTGTCAGGCATTATTCATGCCCAGCGTGTTACATATTTGGATAAAAACACGATAATCAAAACTCCATGTTAACGTGATTAAATTCATTATTTACAAAATAAACAAAGGACTCTAACACATCCTGTGTGGACACACTACTATGGCGGCCATCTTGTAATATATACAATTGAGAACACGTCTAAGCAAATTCAAACTAGATCCTTTAAATGTATACATCCGACAATTAATGCGTCCATAAAAGTCAACTTCTTAAATGCTACAAACCAAGATTGCAATTCTCCTGGTCTAATACATGTATATTACCACACATTTTGATAACACATGTGTTGTACTGAACGGGTCCCCAATCATCTCAATCCCAAGTGGGCTATAAAATTAAATACAACATTAGGACAATTAATATTGTCGATTTAAGATAACGTATATGTCGTAATAAATGGATCCCCGATCCTCACAGTCCATACATATCGATCTAACGTATAAGCCTAATAGGCTATACATTAAATACAACATTAGAGCATTATGTGTTGTATATTAACAACTTCAGTCACCCAAGTGGGTATAACATAAACATTAATATTTAGATCCAAAGTTCTCAGTCTGCCACAATTAGTGAATTTACATATGGCCACCCAGATTTTTCCAAATAGTAGATTGATGAGATGCCACCACCTGGAATAAAAAGATAAAATTACTAACAGCTTATATTTCTCTATGACAGTCAACAAGTCATTATTTATCATGCAGATGAATCGCCAGCTCCTCACTTGAGCTCAGACCATTTGGTACTAGACTTTCTATGTCAATGATATACCCTGACTCCAATTGCCTGAGCGACAATTCTCGGTTACCACCTCTCACTCCCAGATTTATTGAGTCAATGACAACCATGCGAATTCGAGTTTCATCTTGAAAGTGTTCGGCATAAAAATGACGGGCTACTGGATATTGTCGATTGTTGTTTTAAATAGCCCGAATATGTTCCAGGACTCTCTTTTTGGCTGGGTGTTTGGTACTTCCCACATACCATTTATTGCAGGGACAAATCAATACATAAATACAATATGTTGTGTTGCATGTCAAGCTTTTCCTTATTTGAAACTCTCTCTTTGAGTTAGGTAATGTTAGTGTGTCACAATCAAAACTACCCTTGCAAGCCTTACATTTCCTGCAACACTTGAAACCTGATTTGCCCTTAAGAATAGTCTGTCCTGCCTCTGTCACATAATTGTGACTAAGTTCATCTCTCAATGAGCGACTCTTCCTGAATGTAATTTGTGGATTACTGCCCAGATTTCTCTTCAGATGTTCATCTGTTAGCAGTACATGCCAGTGTTTATTAAAAATTCTACGAACCTCGTTCGCCTGCCCTGAGTATGCGGTAATGAATCTTATTCCCTCACCCTCTTCTTCTTTTCTTCTAGGGTGTAACAGTTCAGTTCTGGTGACTCCATCAACCCTTGATCTAGCCTCTCCAATAGTTCTATCACTGTATCCACGTTCTTCAAAACGTTTGCACATAATTGCCTCTTGATTGTTATAGGCATCGGCCGTATTGCAGTTTCTTTTGGCACGTAGTAATTCCCCATAGGGTATACTGTAAATAAGGTTCCGTGGATGTGCACTGTTGGCACTAAGAATACTATTGCCAGCAGTTTACTTTCGGAACAGTCTATTCTCCAATACATTCCCTCTGACTTCTAGAAGTACATCTAGAAATTCTATAGTACTTTTACTGATGTGTTCAGTCAGAGTTAAATTGTACTCATTCACATTCAATTTTTCAATAAAGCTTTCAGCTGAGCTTACATCACCACTCCAAATAAAGAAGATATCGTCAATGTACCGCAGCCACAGGGTTACATTGTTCTCAATTCTGTCATCTGTGAGACCACCTGCTCCTCCCACCAGCCCATGAACAAGTTCGCATAGCTGGGGGCGAAGCAGGTGCCCATCGCAGAAAAAAGGGTGAAAAAAGGAGGAAAGAGGAGGGTAGGAGCACTGTAACCTCTGTGGAGTGTTTAGGGTGTGCTTTACAGGGGTGCGAAGCAAACTCCTCATCCCTACTGGGCTGAAAGTGCTGGGCTATGGAAATTAAGCGAGGTATTGCCTAGAGTCTGATGCTGCTAAGGTGAGCTGCCGCAGGACTCGGGGATTAAAGCGTGAGCCCAAACTGTGTATCTTATGTTGTAAAGTCAGGTGCCCTCTCTGTTGCACCACACCTGTGGAAGTAGTGTCAGCATGTGTTTATACCTACTAGGATGAACTACTGACCCCTACTGGTCTGAAAGTGCTGGGGTTCGGAAAATATGTGAGGTTTTGTCTAGAGTCTCATGCTGCTAAGCTGTGCTGCTGCCGGACTCGGGGATGAAAGCGTGAGTCCAAACTGTGTGTCATATGCTGTGAAGTCATGTGCTCTGGCCGCTGTGCCACATCTGTGCAAGTAGTGTCAGCATGTAGTCGTACCTACTCAGAGGAACTTTTGTTTTGAACATTGTAACTTGTGTAGTGTGCTTAGGAGGTGTTATACAGGGAGTGCGAAGGTAAACTCACAGGTATTAAATCAATTCGGTATTTGCAAAGTGCAAACTACTCACTCGTACGGGTCTGATGGCGATGGGGACGTAAGCTGAGCTGCTGCCAGACTCGGGATAAAGCTGGGATAAAGCCGCTGAACTACTGACCCCTACCGGTCAGAAAGTGCAGGGTACAGAAATTAAGTGAGGTATTGCCTAGATTGTCATGCTGTTAAATTGAGCTGCTGGTGGACTCGGTGGACTCGGGGATGAAACCGTGAGCCCAAACTGTGTGTCCTTTGCTGTGAAGTCATGTGGTCTGGGTGCTGTGCCACACCTGTGCAAGTAGTGTCAGTAATATTTTTTACCTAGTACGAGGAAGTTTTTTTTGGAACACGGTAATTTGTATATGGTGCTTAGGTGGTGTTATACAGGGAAAAAGCGCAAACTACTCACCGCTATGGGTCTGAAGGCCCTGGAGGCCGGTGTGGAAATTATGTGAGTTATTGCGTGAGCCTTTGCCCAGAGTCACATGGTGCTGAGCTGAGCTGCTGCTGGAGCAGGGGATTAAACCGTGAGCCCTGTGCTCTGAACTCAACTTATGTTTTCTGGACGCTGCGGCACACCTGTCCAAGTAGTGTCAGCATGTGTGCATACGTACTAGGAGGAAGTTTTGTTTTCAACAGTGTGACGTCTGTAGGGTGATTGGGTGGTGCTACAGAGGGAGTGTGAAGTTCAATTCTGCCGTTTCTAATCAATTTGGTATTTGTAAAGTGCAAACTACTCACTCGTACGGGTCTGCAGGCGCTGGGGGCTGGCGAGGAAATGAAGCGAGCTATTGCTCAGAGTCACATGGTGCTATCCTGAGCTGTCGCTAGAGTCGGTGATCAAAGCGAGAGCTCTGTGCTCCAAACTCAGATGGTCTGGCCGCTGCGCCACAACTGTGTGGAGAATACATTTTGGCGAGGGTGCGGGAGTTGCGGTTACCTGGCCCTAAAATAGCGGGCCTAAGTTGTCAGTTATAAGACGGCTCTAAAAAGAGCCCTTGTGTTTATTAGTTGGAGCTACATATAAGTGCAGATGCACAGCTTCAGGTTATTCAGAAAAACTTGATTTCCATGATCTGTGAAGTGTACTCCATCACTTCTGTAGATATCAACCAAATCAAAACGTATGTTGTATATCGACCCCATTCTATGGTCTCTGAGGTATGCAGACACAGCTTTGTTGACATTCTTCCTAGATTTTTCAATCTGAGGACAAAATTGGTTTGACCATTTCCACTTCTGTCTTTGGCATATATTGGAATATACAAAGACAGTTTGAGGCAAAAGCAACATCAATTGTCGAAAGGTGTCCTTCATTAGCATTTCTAAACCTACCCCAGTCAATGTGCCTAGGTTGTTTCCACCACAATGCACAATCATGAGGTGAGGGTGTTGGGGATGCAAACAGGTTTTAACCAAAGGCAACAATTGGTGCCACTTCGATACTCTCTGTGCAAACCATTTAATGTCCACATTTTGTAAACCTAGGTCTAAGTCAATACGTCTCTGTTCTGCATACCTCTTGCAGCAGAAAACATAGCTATGTCCTACGATCCACACTAGCATTTTGAAGGTATGACTGGGAGGTATGGAAAGATGTCTGCAGCTCATGCAGTTCCTTCGTAGAGTAAGAGATATGTTTAAAGATGGGGAAAATTATTTTTTATTTTGCACAGAAAACGAGAATTGATTGGAAGATAAGAAGCATTGGGTACTAAAAACTAGGGTGCATATTAGTGGCGTGAAAAAGCATGTTTGTCATTGGTTAATAAAGAGCAGTCTAACCGTGGAGTCCATACGATAGGATGAACTGTGCTCAGCTCAACCAGACGTGCTACTTGCTTTTGGAAGGTACATTTGGAACTTAAAAGAATCGTGATCATTTAACCCGCAGGTGTTGTTAAATGTTCGAGAATATGCTGTAAAAAATAAAGTTACGTTTAAAAAAAACATGAACTTTTAACCTGCAGGTTTCGTAGAATGTTCCAGAAAGTGTGGTGATAAAATATGTTGAACTTCTGACCTGTATGTGGCACGGAATATTAAGTAGCTTTTTATATGGAAAATTCAAAAATAACCAATGGAGATAAGTTTTGGAATGTCGATGAAGGAATGAAGTATTCTGATTTGTTCTTTACATGTATATATGTGTGGAGTGACAGACAAATTGTGCCATTACTGGTTCCATTCTTGATGAAAGCGGTGCATTACATGTACTGTGTGACAAAGAAAGAATTGCATGCGTGTGTGACATTTGAAATCTGCATACCAACTACAAAAGTGAGGTCGAAATGAACAAGGTGTGTTATGTTTTCTGTAGTAGGGATTAAGTATTTGAGGTGATATTTTTAAGTTTGAAAGTATTTTTTATTTCAAAATAATTTACTATTAGTAAAGTGTGGTGTTTTATATTGGTTATCAAATATGCATAAAGTTTGACCTGTTGTTAAATAAGTACTTTATATATGTTTAGGAATTTTTCACAAAGAAGAAGTGTAGTTTGTCATCTTCAAAGGACTGTATGGATTTGAAAATGAGGTACAGCGTTAATTTGGGTATGCTAATGTATTCAGGCGAGATAAACAAAATGTTGCATGTTTGCAAATTAAACTTTTTGTGGAAATAGTGGGGAACGGGGGGTAGGAGATGTATGTGTTATTAAGTTAAAAGCGATAAAACCAAACCCAGAAATGTTGTGTAGACAGGTTGTGGTCTCATTTTTGACACTGAGAGATAGATTTGAATGTAAGTCTAAGTAGGTTGTTGTACTGTGAGGCCGTCTACAGTGTTTGGAGATTACATGGAGAGAAGATGGAGATAGTAAAAGTGATACGTTCCTTTTATATGTATGCATAGTTTGAATCTTTTGATCTTTAGGTTGAGATATAATATGAACATGGTTTTTGGTTTGCATTTGGGTATAGTTAATAGTTTTAGTAGTTTCTGACTAGTGAATAATAAAAAGGTAGATATACTAAAATATGTGGTAGTAAACGTATTAATGATTGTCTGTTCTTATGAAATGGAAGTGGTTGGGGAGTGTTTCTTTAGAAGAGATGTTTTATAAATGTGTGAGAGACAAAAAAGAAATTAACATTTTCGGTATATTTTCTGTATGACTAAGTGATACTAATTGTCAGGCTGTGTCCCTGTGCTGAATATACATAGGTGTTTAAGTGGTCCGGGTTTTACCGGTGCTCAGCTTCACAATCCATTTTGAGACACTCGTCAATTTTTTCATTCCATTTAATGTCCTTAATATACATTCAGTAAAGGGACGGTATATAAAAAGTTTGGGAATTAGAACTTTGTTTACTCTCCCCATCCTCTACTAACACTCTACAGATTGTTTAAACGACTTTAGTAACATACTGATGTCTAGCTAGTTAAGGTGGTGTAGTGCAACTGGGCCCATTTATAAAACGTTCTATGGGATGGTTTATGTTTTACCCCCCCCCCCCCCCCCAATTTGCATGTTTGAATACTTTTGGTGATAAGCGTTCCGGCAGACACCGGTTAAAATTAACCCAGTGTATGGGTATAGTGGCGCTACTAGGAATGTTGGGGGTTTCTGTTTGATTTCGTACGGTTAAGCAAGGGCGGGGGTGGGGTGGGGGAGGTGGGTATGTTGGTGATTAAAACGGGCCGATTCACAGAACAAACTTAAGACTAAATCCTAAACTTAGTACCAATCTGGTATTCACAGAATGCACAGTACTTCTGGTATTCACAGAATGAACTTACTACTTTTGCTATTCACAAAATGAACTTAGGACTTTTGCTATTCACAGAATCCATTTACGACCACTAAACTTACGTCCGCACTCGGGCCGGAATTTCCGCACCCGGAGCGGAATTTCTGGGCCTAGAGCGGAAAGTCCGCACGCGGGCCGGAAAGTCCGCTCCGGACGCAGAATATCCGCTCCTGGGCCGGAAACTCCGGCCTCGGGCCGGAAATCCCGCTCCCGGGCCGGAAAATCAGAATTGGGACCAGACTACATTAACTGTTGCCATTGATCATTTGAACACAGGGGAAACACCTGTTCAAGTCCCTACCATCCCCCACCATGCATCAGCTGACGCACTCCAGCCAATCCCAGCCAACAGCTCCAGTTAGCCATCATGTTGCTAGTGCCTACCATCCCCCACCCTGATCCAGCTAAAGCCAATTAACACAGATTGACCAGAAGCAAAAAACATTTAAAAGCAGCACACAGTGAAGGAACAGGTTTGGCCACACACAGTTTGTATTTGCAAGCAGAGACTGGCTAAGAAAAATGGAGCTCCTGAAGAGAAAGAGGAACTATACAGCAGAGGAGACCACCATGCTTGTGCAGTTCATTGTCAGGTACCACAAACGCCTCTATGGACTCCCACCCTACTGCACCAGTGGGACACAGAAGGCAGCCCTATGGCAGCAATTAGCCACTGCTGTCACAGCATTGGGGGAGGAGAGGCGCACTGTCCAGGACCTTAAAAACAAATGGCAGGATGAGCGGCAGAGGGTAAAGGAGAAATACTCCAGGATGGAATTACAACGGATCCTCCCAGCCGCACACTCTGGACCACGCATCCGCCTCACCACACAGGAGGAGGATATCCTGACAAACATACACCCCCACTTGGTCCATGGGCTGCCTGTCAGTGACGTCCGCTACGTGGTACCAGGTAAGTGGGATGAAAAGATAAAGTGCATGAATAGAATGTCTGTGTTGCACTGTCAGTGTGAATAAGGAAGTAGTCCAAAGTGTATAAATTAATCCGTCAGTCAGAGACTCCTGTGTCACCCTCTGTATGTAGCACTACAAGTCCCACAATCCTTAGCGATGGAAATGGCAAATCCCTCCCCCACTTCAGAAAACATGGCCACTGTCCAGTTGCATTAATACACCAGCCCGCTAAGTAGCAATTGACAAATAACAGCAGAGATGCGCCAGTAACAATGCCACACCCAATCCAACTCTTGTGCAACCGCGGATGCGTCACATTTACAATGCGGTGCACTGTGGCGCTGGGATAGACAGATGGGTGTCGCAACTGATGGCATTAGGGGGGTGCTCTGCTGGAGTAATGTCGCAAGTGTGACGCAACTCCAACTATGTCCATGGACCGCTTACACCTAACGTTCTGGGCCACTCATTACATGTGCCTCAAGCTGGTGTAAGTTTGCATGGCACCACCCTATGAAAAGTGACTACGTGAAATGCCGTTGATTACAATGCATCACTTGTACGAGGCATAACCAAATAAACACACACCCTGCCTACATCACAGCTGAAGCATGTTTAATGTTGCGCAGGACCGCACACCGTGAGGCATCCCCATAGATGCATAACATTGTGAATAAGTCTAAATGTGTCACCTGTATTACCCCACCGCTGTGTCACAGAAGTGACACAACTGCGGTGTAAATGTATTACAAGGGGCGTGGAAACATGCCACTAAATCTCAAAGAAGTAAATCACCCCGTGCAAGCTTAAAGCACAAAGCAGAAGGTGAGAGAACCATCTGGTCCAAAAGTCAGACACCTATTCTGTTGTACATTTCCCACCCTGCCACGCCACTACGACCCCAATGCACCACTGCTCCTACCTGCCCAGTCAGCAGCAGTACTGCATAACACTGTTAGCATGCAGAAGAAATGGGGAAATCACAGAAATGTTCCACAAGCACATATTCCAGATGTTTAGTTTTCTCTCTTCTCACCCATTGACACATTCAGCCAGAGCACAGACAACTGCCGCAGCAGAGGTCCCTGCATCGACTGGGAGGCATCGCCACCGTACACCCTCACCGACTGGTAAGTCAAAGTGGCCAGGAGATGGTCAAAATGCATACATTGCCAGGAGTGACCGAGGGACATGTACTGCCCACATATGAAAGTCAACCAGAGATGTACAAATAGCTGCATTACTATTGGAGTAGTCAATGGACATCCACCTTTAGCTAATTATAATTGTGAACAGCTGAAGACAATATATTACATGTCTTGGCTCATCAAACCTTCGTAATTGCGGAACATGACATGTTTTACAGCAACAGGCCCAGACCTGGGAATCCAATCCTGTTATCGAGTGCCACAACTACTCAAAAGGGTGCCCCCACTATGTTGTAATGGTGTCTGTAGACTTAATCAATCAAAGTAATTGACTGAAATATGGCAATGATGAACAAGTGAGATCCCAGGGTCATTAGTATTGACAATGCATACACTGTCCAACTTTGAATGTTTCCAATATAGATCAAATTCCCAGTCCACACAGCTGGTCATGTACCACTTACATTGTCTGGCTTTTGTGTTGCCCATCAACAAAACACGATAGTGGACCTCACATCAGGATCCGTAGACATGTCATTGTGATATAGGTTGCATCCAGGTAGTGGGCCCATTCGAAGTTATGTGGGAGCAATCATGATATTACGTATAACACACTAATGCAACGTTGGTGCCCACAACTGCTTGTGCTCATCCTTTGTGCCAGAAATCTAGTGCATCACATGTGGCTGAGGGAATGTTAAGTAGCAAAACACACTTATCATTGTAGGTACAACGAGGTCCTCCCAGAATCAAAGACACACACTGACTTCTGCTACAAGGTTGGATGTGACATCTGTTCAGGGCCCACACACTGTTCCCGTGCTGGGCCAAGGGAGGGGAACCCAAGAATATATCAGGCTGACTGCTCATGAAATGTGCCTTTCACGTCCGCCGTATGTTGCATGTGTATTACAACACTGTTGTTCTGCATCACAATATGCTCACATATGGCATTTGAACCCATGCAAGATCAGACCCTGGTGGCTAATGAAAGGATGACACAAAATGTATGCCAAGTGAGTGCAGAATGGACATTCAATATTACCATGAGTCATATGAAGTGACCAAAACACAACCAGCTTGCAATTCAATGATAGGAAACACCATGATGAAAATAGCATAGCTGAGGCCAACACTGATGCCAGTAGTGTACCTTTGAGATGAATGTAGGGGCTGCTAAGGTGAATCTTCATGCAGTTACACCTGCTAAATGACTAGGCAGAAGAGCAACACGCTAATCTAGTGCAGGCAGAAGGCATCAAAGCCTCTCAGCCTATCCGCAATGTGTGAGTATAAACCAAATGTTACATTCCTCTTGCCTCCTCTCCTATTGTATTCACATGTATAGGTGAGTGTTTGACATATGAGGTTTGGATGTCTGCTGTAAAAGACACCAATCGTCGTCAGCTAAGTAGTACCATGATCTGGGAAATAGAGTACGCAAAGAGAGGACACTCAAAGGATGGATATACGACATCTGTGTTCTCTCATACAAATATGTGTGACTTCAAGCGTGGGGAAGCACAAATGAGCAACATCATGTCCCTGACTATTGCAAATCTCACACATGAAACCCTTTCTGACTTGACAACAAACAACATGAGACTCTGGAAATATGTAAGTCTGAATGGCAAAGGTGATAGCAGTTTTATGGGGAGGAATCCGGGTCATTTATCCCTTCCTATCAGTAATCTTCTCATACATGTGTGTCTGTTGATGTGTCATCTTATTGATGTCACTGCTGTGTGGAGGGAAAGGCTGGCAACTGCTGCATGTGAGCAGGTGCCCAAATGTAAAGTTCAGGAGCTAAACATGCTGCACATAGTTCTGGATTACCCACAAATAGTCATTGTGAATGACATGTTGGCTCAGAGCTACCATCTGTGGTTGCAAAATATAGACCTGTATGTCTTATCACAGCTGCTGACCGGATTACACCCCAGCAGCATGCACCATCCCGGGGACTGAATGACATCCAACCCTCGCGCAGCCGTCCTTCAGGTAATTCTAGCATGAGGTGTCTGTTGATGTGTCATCTTATTGATGTCACTGCTGTGTGGAGGGAACGGCTGGCAACTGCTGCATGTGAGCAGGTGCCCAAATGTAATGTTCAGGAGCTAAACATGCTGCATATAGTTCTGGATTACCCACAAATAGTCATTGTGAATGACATGTTGGCTCAGAGCTACCATCTGTGGTTGCAAAATATAGACCTGTATGTCTTATCACAGCTGCTGACCGGATTACACCCCAGCAGCATGCACCACCCCGGGGACTGAATGACATCCAACCCTCGCGCAGCCGTCCTTCAGGTAATTCTAGCATGAGGTGTCTGTTGATGTGTCATCTTATTGATGTCACTGCTGTGTGGAGGAACGGCTGGCAACTGCTGCATGTGAGCAGGTGCCCAAATGTAAAGTTCAGGAGCTAAACATGCTGCACATAGTTCTGGATTACCCACAAATAGTCATTGTGAATGACATGTTGGCTCAGAGCTACCATCTGTGGTTGCAAAATATAGACCTGTATGTCTTATCACAGCTGCTGACCGGATTACACCCCAGCAGCATGCACCATCCCGGGGACTGAATGACATCCAACCCTCGCGCAGCCGTCCTTCAGGTAATTCTAGCATGAGGTGTGTCACTGGCTTCGACTCCAAAGCCATGACAGAGATCATGATTCCCCTCTGCATGTAATCAGCAGTTGTTGTGTACAAAGTGAAATACTAATCAGAAGTGTCATGTGCCTGTCTGACAATTGGTGATGCAGATAATTGAGAATGTTGTCACTTCCCTCTACAGCTGCTGGTTCAGGGACAGCTAGGCCCGTGAGGAGACAGGTCCAGCAGGTGACACTAGGGGGGAACACCAAGGGACAGAGAGTTGTGGCTGGAGCTGGTGAGTTTGCCTGTATCTGTGTAACACCTCAGTGCTATGGTGTGAGCTGTCATTTGTGGTGGTACCCTACACAGGTCACATGATCCTCATCTGTTGATGCAAAGTACAGTTGATACAAACCCTTTTGTTGCACCACATGTCATACCAGGTCAATCCCTAATACGGGTGCAACCTCTGTTCCAGGGGATGCTGATGACGAGGATGACAGGCCTATGCCCAGTGCGGGCCAACGTGGAATCAGAGGGGAGAATCCCCTGATCCTCCAAGCTGTGATGTCGGCTGCAAGCACTGCTCAGGAGGAGGAGGAGGAAGAATTTCCTGAGGACCTCTACTTGGTGGATGATGAGGACTACATGTCTGACGATGAAGATGCCAATGCGCGATATCGTGCGAGATTGGCTAAATCGGTCAGGGCATCAACTCCTCTGCCAAGCAACGTCCCTCCGCCTCCTCCCAGGCATACCATGGCCTGTCCCCAGACTCGAGCAAACCAGCCACAGCACACACGCATCACAACACAGACATCACTCCCTCAAATTCCTCACGTCCAGGAGCACATGGTGGTTCCCCTACCCACTCTTCCCTAGACAGTGTATCCCTGCCATCCTCTCCACCATCTGGGGGTAGTACCAGCCCTGTTGTGCTGCCGGAATCCCCTGGACACCATTCACCTGCCCACAGGCTCCCACCTCCCACCCCACCCCCTGCCGTAGGACCTGCACATCCCATCCATGGCAGACAGCTGCAGAGAGGGCCTGCACCTGGCTGTGATGACCAGTGGGAGCAGGACTTCTTCCAACAGCAGAGCGATGTGAGGCAGGACATTAGTGCCATAGGGGCTACCCTGTCCGACATGTCGGACTCCCTGCAGGACATGGTCCACTTCCCTCAGGCGGTGGAGAGGCTGAGCCAAGTGTTGGATAGGATGGATAGGACTTGGCAGGACATGTCCAGAAATATGCGATACATGCTATCCATCCAGAGGGAAGAGAGTGCAAGACACCATGCCTTGGCCATGAAGATGATGGAGGGCATATTGAGAGTGAGCCAACCTTTCCCTTCACGATCAACGCAGGGAGGGGAGCCATCATATCTGCCCACAGGACAGCACATCCCCACACCTGTACCAACTGCACACCAACACAGCAAAGGGAGACATCCACACCAGCGGCCTGAACTGGCACTCCTAACACCACCCCCTGTACAGGCACTCCCACCACCTGCACAACCACCACCACCACCTGTACAGTCACTCTCACCACCTGCACAAGCACCACCACCTGTACAGTCACTCCCGCCACCTGCACAACCACCACTACCTGTACAGTCACTCCCGCCACCTGCGCAACCACCACCACCTGTACAGTCACTCCTGCCACCTGCACAACCACCACCACCTGTACAGTCACTCCCGCCACCTGCACAACCACCACCACCTGTACAGTCACTCCCGCCACCTGCACAGCCACCACCACCTGTACAGTCACTCCCGCCACCTGCACAACCAGCACCACCACCTGTACAGGCACTCCCACCACGTGCACAACCTGCCCTTGTCCAGGCACAACCATCAAGTGTGCATACACCATCTGCCCCAGCACATGTGGATGACCCTGGACAGTCCCTTGGACAGTACCCACCTCCACGTAGGCCGCGAGCCAGACCTGAGCACTCGGAGCAGTCATCCCCCCCAAATTGCGGCGTCGCACTCACCAGTGACAGGAACCCAGGACAATGTGATCACATGATTGTGTGTGCACCAAATAAACACCTACCAAAAATAAAAATCTGTTGTGTATCATGTCCTGTGTAACGTTGCAGGTGGCCTCGAGATGTGAGAAGGTATGTGTGTGTGTGACACAGTTACAAGTGTAACCCATCATTGCAACCAGCCATTATGTGCATAGCAGATGACTCACCAAATATGTGTCCATATTCAGAACCAGACATTCAGAATGAAGTCAAACAAGTGGAAGTTATTAGTATTCCGAATTGTATTTTAAGAAGGTACAAAAGAACAACCGTCCGTTTGGAAGGGAGAAAGGAAAACAAATGATGATCTTAATGCAGAGGGAGATGGGAACCTGGATTGGGGTGGGGCAAAAAAAATATAACACGTCAGGGAGCGTCAGGGAAAACAGTCTATTTACAAGGGGAAAATTAAATAATTGTTCACGTCCAAAGTCAAGTGTCCTTCTGGTCATCCTCTAGGACCACAATGTCCAGATCCTCAGAGTCCGATGCAGGCACACGTCTGGCGGGTGCAGGAACAGGCACCACTTGGGTTCGTGCCACACGAGGAGTACGGGGGCAAACAGTGTGGGCCAACGGACAGGGGGAGACATTGACAGTGGTATGGGAAGGGATTGGGGAGACAACAGACGAGATGGCTGCGGTCAGTGAATTGATGCTGGTGGTGAGGGTGGCCATTGTTCGGAGCATGTCCTCTCGCATCATGCGTACCTCCATACACACTTGTAGCTGGATGCGAGCGGACATGTCTGGCTGACGCTCACACATCCACATCAAGTCCACTGGCACAGCCACAGGAGGAACAACACCGGGAGGGGCCTGGGGGGAAAAGGAGGGATGTGGTACCTGAGGTCCGGAGCCAATGATGTTGGGGAGCTGGCAGCTACGATGAGGGGGACTGGTTGCAGGGGATGCAGCTGGGTCCCCCGATGGAATGGGGAACTCTAGAGGTAGGGAGGGGCTGATGGCAGGCCCAGATTGTTTGTCAGCCTGCCCCGAGGACACCTTTTCAGGGACCACAGGTGAAGAGTCCTGAGGAGAGTAGCTCTCCAACACCTCATGATCCGAGGTGTCGTGTTCACCCCCCCGATTCAATGTCTGCAGCCTCCACCCGGGATGTGGCACCAGCATCAGGGTGTCCCTTGTCAGTCCGGGTGGGCGCAATCCCCTTGCCTCTTGATGTTGAGAGTCCCTCCTCATCCTCCTCTTCCTCGCTGGTGGAAAGAGGGTGTAGCCGCCGCCGCACTGGTGGCCTCTTGCTCCGGACCTGGTCCTGCTGCCCTTCTGTTTCGCCAGCTGTGCCTGCTGAAATGTAAGCAAAATCCGAATGTTATGTTTGTGTCATGCAGGACGAGACACATTCATAGGAGCCAAGGTCAGACTTATTTTCCTCTGATCACACTCAATAGTTGTCAGTGTCTATGAGCTGACATTACGTGTATGTTCACCGTCATTTACTGGATTGAGTCTGACATGGCCATCTCAAGTGGATGTGTGTGGCTTACACAACTGTATTGGCCAACCCTCAACCTGGCATTCTGGTGATCTGTGTGTCCTGCCACAGCTACATGTGCAGGTTCCAAAAGCAGTCCACCAATGGAGAACATGAAGTCCCGAATCTCAGATTATGGCCATTCATAGGGAGTCGCAGCTATTGAAGGTCTGGACAAGTGTCATCTGCTTTGTAGCATTGTATGGGACACGACAAGTGGCGAATGTGGGTCACACATGCACTGAGGCTCTGGCCTATTTCTGTAGCTAAATTGTGAGTCTAGCCTTTGGCTGTCCCCACACAAGTACTGACAATCCAGTGGCACATATTGGCTTTGGTGACTGATATGGTAATGCAGTACACCGCTGAACACTGGGGGAATTTAGTGACAGCTACCTGTACATGTGAAATGTGAAACAGGCCACTGAGGCTGAGACGTCTGTCAGTGGACACCCCTTGCAAATTTAGAAGCGCTTAAGAGTGATGCAAGGATGTCAAAGTCTGTCTTGACTCCATGGCACATGATGTTTTGTCACAATTGGAACCCAAACTCTAAAAATGCAATGCAAGTCATAGCATCCAATATCCTTTGGCCTGCCATGCGCACACTGGACAGTGTCTGTACCATTGCTCATCCAATGCACACATGATTTCCTAGTGCCAATTGTAGTGGTGCGGGAAGAGCTGATTTCAGTACAAATGCACAATTATGGCTCATTTAGCCAGTTGTCATGACGAGACTCCAACTCCCAAAATGCACTCTGCCCTGTACAGTCCATATGCCACAGTGTGCCTTTTTAAGCTTGGTGACTGCTGCATGGACACGGAATCTGTGAATGGAGGCATCGGACACACAATGGTACAGCACTGTTTCACTCACATCATACTCCCAGACACATTTAGCATATGATGCACTTACCATGTCCCTGCTGCTCATGCTCCTCCAGCTGAGCATGGAGGGTCGGCCAAGCTGATCGCAGGACCCTCCTGTACAGTGGGGATAGACGAGGACGATGCACATGGTGCTGGGAAGACTGGCCCACCAGCTCCTCAGCCTTGTGCCGGGCCCACCGTTTTAGTTCCTCCCAGCGCTTGCGGCATGCCCTCGCACTCCTGGTGTGGAATCCCACTGCACTGCAGCGCTCGGCGATGTTGGCCCACAGCCTGGCCCGGGCTGCATTGCTCAGCTGGTGTTCAGGGTCCCCATATAGCTGAGAAAATTTGGCCAGCACCCCCTCAGCCAAGATGTCCAACTCACTTTTAGTGAAAGGGGGTGCCTTCTCTTCGTAACCCTCAGCCATTATGGGGATAATAAGAAGGATGAGAGCAGCAGGATGTCAGAGGATCTGTCTGTGATAGAGGATGACTCAGAATGAACACAAAATGGCTGCCAACTATTTCCTGTGATGTATTTCCTGCCTCCCACTTCCTGTAAAACATTTCCTGAATGAAATTATGTGTTCCGGGTCATTTTCAGAGTTTACGGCCCGTGAGCGCAGTTTCCGGGTCCGGAGTGGGGTGTCCGCACACGGGCCGTACGCTCCGTAATCGGAGCGTCCGCACACGGGCCGTACGCTCCGTAATCGGAGCTTCCGCTTTTTGGCCGCAAACTCCGAAAATGACCCGGAACATATAATTCCATACAGGAAATGTTTGACAGGGAGTGGGAGGCAGGAAATACATCACAGGAAATAGTTGCCTGCCATTTTGTATTCATCCAGATCCATCCACAATCTGGAATCACATCTACTGCCATCCTGCTGTTCTGTTGTGGATAAAAAATAAAAGACAGTGCATGTGAGAATTATTTAAATGTGACAAGAGGGTGAAGAGACCATTTCAAGACATTTCTGCAGTTTCTGTTTCAGTTTCTCATGCTTTGCATTATGGTACATGTAGTCCATATTAGGTGCTCATTTGCAGAGTTGTGTGATGTGTTACGGAACATTGTGTTTGAGAAGTGTGGATATATCACAGACACATGGGGGCAGATTTACGGCTTCTGGCGCATCTCTGCTAATCAGCAGAGATGCGTCAGAAGAGTTGCGATGCATCTGCCCACCCGTGCGCCAACACAGATGCGCCGCATTGACAATTCGGTACACCATGGTGCTCAGATGTGCAGATGCGTGACGTATCCCCCGTTGGAAAGGCGGCGCATTGCTGGAGTTGCGTCGCATGCACAACGCAGCTCCAGCAAGGCTCGGGGGTGCCCTATCCCTATGATGCTGCGTCAATCCTTACGCCTGCTTCAAGCAGGCGCAGGGTTTTGACGCAGCATGGCCTTAAAAGTGACTGAGTGAAATATTGTAGATTTCAGCCAGCCACTTTTATGAGGCGTTCCTGCGCCGGAAGCCCCCCCCCGCGCCAGAACGCCTACATGTGGCGCAGGCCTTTACAACGTGACGCATCTCCCAGATGCGTCATATAGTACATACCCCGCAGCATGGCGCTGGCTTTGCACCGCCGCTGCGTCACAAAAGTGACGCAACGGCAGCGTGAAAGGGCCGCAAGTCCCACATTAATCTGCCCCATGGTGTCTGATTGACCCATTGCATCACTCACGTCGTGGGCGCATCATTTGTGGGGGAGTCACATCTGTTGATGGCACAGGGCCGACAATGCTATGGTTATGGCCTTTTCTGATTAAGAGACCCATCCTCATGAGGTCCGGCTGTGTCTCTCAGTACATGTATCATCTTGCATCTGCGGCTATAGATTCTTTAGGGACATCCACTACACTGATCGCTGACATGGGCACATGTGCTGATGCAGGCTCAACCTTTTGACTACTGTCAAGAGCTGTGATTAACATGCAGTTAGTGTGGCTTGCAAAGTTGCCTCAGGAAGGAATTTATTGACACAGTCGTGTATATCCAAGTTTCATCATTGGCAACAGACAGCAATCCACATTTAGTCCATTCCACTACAGTTTGCTCATGTGAAAAACGTGGCAACAAGCTGCTCACGGACTTGCATGCCCTGACCTCGGTTATGTGCCATGGCCCGGTTTCCCAGATTCATAGGTAGCCGAGGTTCCAGCTGTATCTGTAAGCCATGCGTTAAGGCAATGTTGTGCAAAACACAACAGGCTAAAATGATCTTGCACACTACTTTTGGGGAGTACTGCAGCACCCCCCCTGTACGGTCGAGACATCTGAATCGCGACTTCAACAGACCAAAAGTGCGCTCTATGATGGCTCGAGTCCGTATGTGTGCCCTATTGTACCTACGCTGTGGTACAGTGTCTGCACGCCTGTAAGGGGTGAGGAGATGTGGGGTGAGTGCATACCCAGCGTCACCTGAGTAGAGGGGAAAGGGCAGTTGGTTAGATTTCCCTCTTTGACTTGCACAGGACATGATCTATACTGTATTACATGCATTGTCAGGTGGGCCCTGTATCTAGCTTTATGATTCTTATAGTACAATGGTTAATTTTGGGGGGCATTCAGACATTTCAAAAACACATATTCCTCCTTTCTAACGCTTGGTACTTACCCAGTAGCCACATGTTGCCAAATTCTTCCGCAGCCATCCGCCGGGCAAGAGGTGACATGCGGAATATGAAGCTGTCATGGGTACTGCCGGGGAACACCGCATGCACATCAATGAACCTCCCTCTGGCATCAAAGACAGCTTGCACGTTGATGGAATGCCATCGGTGTCTGTTGCAGAAGATGTGTGCAATGTGGCGGGGTGGCTGAAGGGCCACATGGGTACAGTCAATTGCAAAAGAGTGACAAGGGAGAAAAGGAGCAAAATAGCACGGGCAAAAACCAAAAAGATTTGTTAAAAGAACCCTCACTCACCAACCTAGTTGGTGACATGCTTCATCATCGGGTTCCCACCAGAGAGGCCGAGTGCCTCTCTGGTGTGCTGCAACGCCTGAATTACTGCGGAGCTGGTTTTTGGATGTGAAAGGGAGTGAAGTTAAAAGGTAAATGGTTTTAACCATCAACTAATTTAATATCGGCAAACCAAAGACCAATAAAAACGTGAGTTGGACAAGATCTGGTTTGTTAGGTTAACCAGAGCTCAACCAATTTGTGATAAGGTCGACATGTTTCTGCTTAATTTGCCCAGTTGGCTAAGCTTTCATCAGGACCACAAGTGTCTCCACGGCGGTATGCGCACGCTAAGGCGCACCCTAACCTGTGGAGAACGTAATGGTAAAACTCACGGTTTTACCGAATAGCCATCCTATTATTCCGGGGCTAAGAATGTCTGAAAAAGAAAGAAGACAAGTAACACATACAAAAACATAGGGAGACATGATTTTGTTGATTACATCAATTCATCTTTACTCGTTTAGGTGAATAGGTAATTTGGTAATCCCGTGCTGTGGAGCGGGAGTGGGTGTCCAAATAGCAATTGTAGCTAAAAACGCCCAAACACGAGTGATTACTCGTCACAAGGAAGGGACTCATAGAAATATCAAGTGTTTCCATGAGGCCCTGTGTACTAATTGTGCCTGCGTTTGATTACATTATGTGGTATCACGATAATAGACAAAGTGCAATCGTGGTGGCTATTTAGCCACTGTGTATGCCGTAAGAATAGCGGACTCGTGAAGTGATAGTCATGCTGAAAACAAGCGTCTGAGGTGTTTGCCAGGCGCCGTTGCTCCAGAGCATGTCTAGCGTTTAAAATCATTAGTGAAAACAGCTGCATGGATAAAAAGGGTTAGTCATCTTACTTATGAACTTGATGTTACTAACATCATGGGTCCGGGAGGGGGGTAGTAAGCTATAGTTTCTGCCAAGAATGAAAGACAAAAAAGTTGAAATGTTGGTCTGTTTAAGAAAGTTAAGTTGAAACGGAACTAATTCTTAGCCAACTAATGGTTCCCCAACTTACTTCCATGCTCGCACACTCCCGCGGTCAGCCTCGATCTGTCCTCCTCGGCCCGGATATTAGTTAGTGAATGGGGAACGCGGAAGTAAATACTCCGTGACTCCCATCACGTGGTTGTATTGACGTATCAGTGCTTATGATGCATTCCTAAAAGGAGGTGTGTTTGGTAGGCGCGTTCGTATTGGTTCTACCTTTGTGAAGGGTAATTTGAACTGGCGTGCTTTATTCTCAGGGCTTGCAATACTCAAAATAGCCGTGATGTTGGTTTACAAGATTATTTATAAAAATTCGCCGATTTGAAGGGAACCTAAAATGTAAGGTGCATCTGTCATTTATGTATAAAGAGTTAATAAGTGCGTTCATTTTGGTTTTCCTCTGTAATGGAGATTTCTTGAGCTGGCGTTCTTTTATTCTACAGGTTAATAATGCTCAAGATAGCCATGATGTTAATTTATGAGATCATTCAAGAGAAAAAAACGTCGATTTATAAAGGGGAAATGAAACGCGAGGAGCATATGCCAAGTTATAACTGTCTATGGACAAGCCATGTCACCATGATGTTATGAAATTTTTGTGACAGGGAAGGAAGGCAAATCGGAAGCTTTAAATGGAAAAAGAGCTACACGGAGGCTATTAAGGTTCTGCCGCCAGGCTGGCTGGGTTGGATCTACAGATCAGTGTTTTAAAATGGAACCCCGGAATAATAGGACGCACTGATACGTCAATACAACCACGTGATGGGAGTCACGGAGTATTTACTTCCGCGTTCCCCATTCACTAACTAATATCCGGGCCGAGGAGGACAGATCGAGGCTGACCGCGGGAGTGTGCGAGCATGGAAGTAAGTTGGGGAACCATTCGTTGGCTAAGAATTAGTTCCGTTTCAACTTAACTTTCTTAAACAGACCAACATTTCAACTTTTTTGTCTTTCATTCTTGGCAGAAACTATAGCTCACTACCCCCCTCCCGGACCCATGATGTTAGTAACATCAAGTACATAAGTAAGATGACTAACCCTTTTTATCCATGCAGCTGTTTCACTAATGATTTTAAACGCTAGACATGCTCTGGAGCAACGGCGCCTGGCAAACACCTCAGACGCTTGTTTTCAGCATGACTATCACTTCACGAGTCCGCTATTCCTACGGCATACACAGTGGCTAAATAGCCACCACGATTGCACTTTGTCTATTATCGTGATACCACATAATGTAATCAAACGCAGGCACAATTAGTACACAGGGCCTCATGGAAACACTTGATATTTCTATTATGAGTCCCTTCCTTGCGACGAGTAATCACTCGTGTTTGGGCGTTTTTAGCTACAATTGCTATTTGGACACCCACTCCCGCTCCACAGCACGGGATTACCAAATTACCTATTCACCTAAACGAGTAAAGATGAATTGATGTAATCAACAAAATCATGTCTCTCTATGTTTTTGTATGTGTTACGTTTGTCCGGAATAATAGGATGGCTATTCGGTAAAACCGTGAGTTTTACCATTACGTTCTCCACAGGTTAGGGTGCGCCTTAGCGTGCGCATACCGCCGTGGAGACCCTTGTGGTCCTGATGAAAGCTTAGCCAACTGGGCAAATTAAGCAGAAACATGTCGACCTTATCACAAATTGGTTGAGCTCTGGTTAACCTAACAAACCAGATCTTGTCCAACTCACGTTTTTATTGGTCTTTGGTTTGCCGATATTAAATTAGTTGATGGTTAAAACCATTTACCTTTTAACTTCACTCCCTTTCACATCCAAAAACCAGCTCCGCTGTAATTCAGGCGTTGCAGCACACCAGAGAGGCACTCGGCCTCTCTGGTGGGAACCCGATGATGAAGCATGTCACCAACTAGGTTGGTGAGTGAGGGTTCTTTTAACAAATCTTTTTGGTTTTTGCCCGTGCTATTTTGCTCCTTTTCTCCCTTGTCACTCTTTTGTTGTTTAATTGATCTAACCATGGGGGAACAAGAGTGATAGTCCCTCACCCTCTTTGTGTTTTTTGAGATACAGTCAATTGCACCCAGCACACGTGGAAATTGTGCAATGCGAAAGAAACCTCGTGCTGCCCTTTGTCTCAGGGCCAGTGGCGGTGGCATATGTATGTGGTGGTGGGATCTTGCAGTGATGCATCGCAGTACCTGATGCAGGCACCGCGACTGGCTCGCCTGGGATATGCCCACATGGTCACTGGAGACCCTTTGGAATGAGCCAGTGGTGAAGAAATGGAGCGCTGATAGGATCTTTAGGTATGCTGGTATTGCATGTGAGCAGCAGATCACGGAGTCAAGTTCCTGCTCCCACTCACATACCATATCCAAGATGATTTCTGGAGGGAAACGGTACCTGGCCCTTATATCTTGACTGGACATTCCAAATAAGTTGATCCTCTGTCTGAAGATCCTCTCTGCTCTGGCTCTCCTCCTCCTCCTCCTCAAGTGGTTTTGCTGCATGGCAAGGGGCAGTGCAACAAACACATTCAGTGACATGTTGAAAGGGTTTGTGTGTGTCTGCTCTGCAGTTATACGTGCTGCCGAGCTAGGATTGGCTGGAGTGTGTCAGCTGATGCATGGTGGGGGATGGTAGGGACTTGGACAGGTTCACCCTTGGCTCACATGATCAATGGCCACCAAACCGGATTTTCCGGCCCGTAATCGGAACTTCCGGCCCGGAGCCGGTCTTTCCGCCCGTAGCCGGACTTTCCGGCCCGTAAGCGGAGTTTCCGGCCCGTAAGCGGACTTTCCGCTCCGGGCCCGGAAATTCTGCTCCGGATGCGGAAATTCCGGCCCGAGTGCGGACGTAAGTTTAGTGGTCGTAAATGGATTCTGTGAATAGCAAAAGTCCTAAGTTCATTTTGTGAATAGCAAAAGTACTAGGTGCATTCTGTGAATACCAGATTGGTACTAAGTTTAGGATTTAGTCTTAAGTTTGTTCTGTGAATCGGGCCCCCAGACTTTAGTAACATGCAGATGTCTAGCTACTAAAGGTGATGCAGTACCACTGGGACCATTTATAAAGCGCCGTATGGAATGGTATATGTTTTACCCGCAGATTTGCATGTTTTAATACGTTTTGCTGATGAGCGTTTCGGGAGACATCTGTTGAAATTAAGCCTCTGTATGGCTATAGGGGCATTTCCAGGTTTGCTGGGGCTCTCTATTTTATTGCGTAAAGTTAAGCAAGGGCGGGTGTGGAGGTGGTGTAGTGGTACTGGGACTATTTATAAACCACCTTATGGTATGGTATATGTTTTATTTGCAAAAATGCAGGTTTCAATACCTTTTGCTGATGAGCGTTCTGGCAGACATCTGTTGAAATTAAGACTATGTATGGCTATAGTGGCGCTAACGGGAGTGCTGGGGCTCATTGGTTGATTTCGTGAGGTTAAGCAAGGGCAGGGGCGGGGTGGGAGAGGTGGGTATGTTGCTGATTACAACACGGACATTTGTAACGTGCACATGTGTAGCTAGTAAAGGTGATGTAGTGCCACTGGGTCCATTTATAAAGCGCTCTATGGCATGATATATGTTTTATCCGGAAATTTGCATGTTTTAATACCTTTTGTTGCTGAGCTTTCGGCGGACACTTGCTGAAATTAAGTCCCTGTATTGCTATAGTGGCTCTACCAGGTTTCCTGGGGCTTTTTCTTTGATTTCGTAAGGTTAAGCATGGATGGGGATGAGGGTTTTGTAGTGGCACAGGGCCCATTTATGAACCGCTTTATGGTATGGTATATGTTTTACTCACAAATTTGCATGCTTTAATACCTTTTGGTGATGAGTGTTCCAGCAGACAACTACACAAATCACACAACATTTCTGTGTGGATAACAAATCTTCGTGCTGATAGACACTCTTGCACTATGGTAGAAGGCTGCTAGCGTTGATGGCAAATTGTGAAACTTGGTGGCATTGTAGATTTAAATGGAAGCTTGGACCATTTCTGTGTTACTATGATGCAGTCAGGGCTTTAAGTGGGAAAATTTTTTGGGGGTGCTCTAAAAGGGGTGGGGCAAACCTCTTAAAAGGGTGTGGGCTATGCAAGTAGGGGTGTGGTCTAAATCAAGATAACTAGCATTGTGTGCTTAAGAAAATCCCCTTCAATTATCTGACGTTCAGAAAACACACTCTTTAAAGGATTTCCCTTCCTCCTACAACGTGGCTCACCTAGCATGATGTCTCCAGTTCTCAGTAGTGAGCAAAATGAGCATGCGCACATAGATGTGCATGCTGTCACTGCAGTCCAATAAAAAAAAAAAAGAAAACTGACAACCTTTGCGAGGGCCGAAAATAAAGCCCGATAAGAGACCCGTTTCGAGGTCTCCTGAAAATAACTGCTGGTGCTCAGACTCGGCCCACTTAAAGCCCTGCATCCATGCATCCTTAGCACTGCTCCATCCAACCATCTTTCAATTCATCCATACATTCCTACCTACATACATACATACATCTGTCCCTACACTTATCCTAAGCATCTATCAGCCCACTCGCCTATGGTAAGCACTGTGCCATCCATCCAGTCATACGCCCATATATCCATATATACATCTGTACCAGAACCAATCATAAGCATCAGCCCACCCGTCTATCCTATGTACTGGTCCATGCATTCATTCAACCTTCCATCCACTCATACATCCATACATCCATCCATCTAGCTATCCATTCATCCATCTGCCCATCCATCCACTCGCACTTTATTCAACTATCCATCCTTATTTCCGGGCACCCTCCGCCCCCGATCCTAAATACCACGTATTATACTCATCCACCCAGCTGCTTAAGGGCCGGAAAGGCTGGCGATAAGCATTGACAGGCAGATGTTTCTGATAAAGAACAAGAAAGCTTTGAGTTGCTGTTTGTGGACCATAGTTCACAACCCTTCTCTGGTGGTGTTTTCAACAAAGGTTGATCCAGCGAAAGAAATGTTAAGCAGCTTTTTAGTGTAAGACGTTAATTTAGAAACATAACGTTTTGACCATTTCTATATAGGAACACTGCTTTAAACTGGCTGTGACTGACAGATAATGAATACATGTAGTTGTTACATTTGAGAGAGTATACCAGACAGCTAATTTGGGGTGGTGAGAACCTGCACTTCTATATTTCCATGTGAAGCACAGTATAGGAATATAAAGGTAATTCTAAAGCTACTATCTTCGTATTTAAGAGGTGGTGTGAGAACAAAGGGGCATATTATCAAGAACGGTGTTAAAATGATCGCCACTTCGGCGGCAGGAAACGGAAGTTAAAGCGGCGATAATGGGCTTGATAATATGCCCTGGTGAATTCCCATAGTAGCCCAGGTTCTGGTGTGAACCTGGGCTTCTATAGGAATTCACAAGGGCATATTATCAGGCTCATTATCGCCGCTTTAGTGGCAGTTTCCTGCCGTTAAAGCAGCAATAATTTTAACGTCGTTCTTGATAAAATGCCTCTAAGTGAGCCAGGCAAAGCATGTGTTTTCATAGCACTAAAACAAGACACTGTGAAAGGTGAGAGCAGGGTCGTGCTGGATTTGACTGCGTGTGGTCGTCTCCAAAGGCGCAACCAGAGCGAAATTTCGGGGGAGGCTAATTGTTTCAGCACTAGTCAGAGTGGGGATGTAGGGGCTCTAAAAAGGGGTGAAAAAGAACAGAGACTCATTTACATGCAAATGGTCTTTTGAAGACCTGTGATGTACTCGGGTGCGGCTCTGTGTGTGCACCTGGGAAGCTGTCTCAGGGAGGCTGGGGCAATGGGCGTTGCGTGCCTGGTGGTCTCTCTGCTAATCACGCCATGATGATGTTGCTCCTGCACTGCAGAAAGAGAAGGGAAATCCTGGGGGCTCGACTCACCTGCATGATATCTCCACATCTCAGTAGTGAGCAATGTGCATGCTCTTACTGTCTCACTGCAGACCAATAAAAAAGAATAAACAACGGAATACGTTTGTGAGGCACGAAAATAGAGCCCCATAGAGATCCGTTTCGAGGTCCCCAAAAATAAACTGCCGGTGCTCAGACCCCCACAGACTGCCCCCACTTAAAGCTTTGGGTACAGTGTTGTTTGCGAAGTTGTAGATAAAATTGTTAGGCTAATAATGATAATTTTTCTGTGTGCCGTTTGGTTGATAAAATCATCCCAAGTACATAGATTACAATTTTTAAAAATACTATCTATAAAGTTGTCTGCGGTGGGTTGCAGAGGGAGTGCTGTGGGGTGGTGGGGTGCGGCGGAGAGGTAAAAAGTAGGAGGTAGTGCAGTTACATATAAATTGTAAAGGTGTATGTAAATAATTAAATAAATACTTGCTGTATGTTCTATGGCAGTACCTGTCATCCTAGTACTTCCCTGCCCTGCTCCATCACGTTGCAGCACTGCCTCTGGAAGCCGTCAGTAGAACCTATGTAATTGTATGTTATTATTTAAATATATTGAACAGATGTAAAAAATAATTGAATCAATTTTTATTTTTCAGAAAATTATTTCATTTGGATTAAAATATGAAAATGCCTTGAAGAACTGAAGAAAAGGAAAGATTTTCAATTAGAAAATAATGAGAGTACTACACAAACAGTTCCTTCTGGTAAAAACACTAGACAAATTCTGAAAAAAATATTGCGAACATTTAATGAAAATAACATCACAAAAAGGAAAAAGAAGAATTTTTCAAGAAAAGAGAAGCAGACTTCAATTTCAAATACCAGGAGAATAAAACATGGTATAGAAACAATCAGCCTCATGCATCAAGCCAAAATCCAGTCGGTAAAATACCGAATCGCTAATAACACCCGTTAGCGATTAAAAAAAACCGAATCCCAATGCATCAACCCAAACGGTGACCAAATAACGAATCGCTAAATAAAATCCGGTAAAATACCGATTCGCAATTAACCAACATGCAAAAATACCGAATCGCTAAATACCGAATTAGCAATCACCGAAATCACTAATAGCTCCCGGCAAGTGCCAATGGCTAATAACGAATCGCTACCCAATGCAACAACAGTCGCAAATACAGAAAATCCCAAAAATCGCTATTTAGCATGAGCTAAATAAGGGGAATCAGAACCTGGAGGTAAAGTAAAAAAAAAAAAATGGGAATAAAAAAAATGATTCTACAGGTGCAACTGATTGTGGTAATCACCAACCCCTTAAATGTGGTCAAGGAGACCCTGTTGGCTACCACAAAATGGCAGCCCTCTACGTGCTTGCAAGGAGGATGCATATCAATGCGGCAGGACAGCGCAGGAGAAGGGTCCAGGAGAGAGTTTTCAGACTGCGCATCACCTTGCTCGGCCAGAATGAGGACGAGGTGTACGAGAAATATCGACTCAATCGTGCCATGATCATGCGCCTCATTGCAGACCTGGAACCATTACTGCAGCACCAGACACACCGGACCAATGCAATCCCTGCGCACGTCCAGGTCCTATGCAGCCTGCACCTACTGGCCTCAGGAAGTTTCCAGGGGGTAATTGCGGTAGCCGGAGGCGTATCGCAAAGCGCACTCTCACGCTTCTTCCAGAAATTCCTAGATGCCATGCTGACAATGCTACACTCCCACATCAGCTTCCCCACAACCCCACAGCAGTTGGACCGCAACAAACAGGCATTCTACCAGGTGGCACAATTCCCCCATGTAATTGGATGCATCGACTGTACGCATATCGCCATATGTCCACCGGCAGCAAATGAGTACATATTCCGTAACCGCAAGTCATACCACTCAATCAACGTGCAGGTTGTGTGCGATGCCAATCACATCATAACGGACCTAGTGGCACAATTCCCAGGGAGCACACACGACTCCTACATATTCCGCAACAGTGGAATCCACAGGCGTCTACTCAACGGAGAATTTGGAGAGGGACTCCTGCTTGGTACGTACAAATCCCGCTTCCCAACATGAACACCACACATGTATGAACTTCACCATTGCTAAGTCTTTGCTTCTATCTTCTAGGTGACAGTGCTTACGCCCTGCGTGATTTTATACTCACCCCATACATCAAACCAGCAACCCCACAGGAGCAACGCTACAACGCAGCACACATTAGCACCAGGAATGTAATAGAGAGGACATTTGGGATTCTAAAGAGTCGCTTTCGAATCCTACACAAGACTGGCGGCGGCATGCTATACAAACCTGAAACCTGCTGCCGGATTATTGCCGTATGTGCAATGCTGCACAACATTGCGACCAGAAGGGGGATACCCATAGAGGTGGACAGGAATGGGGACCACCGGGATGACCAACCACCCGCCCAACACCGACAGGCACACGTCCCTAACACAGCAGAGGGCCATAGGAGGCGGACATACATCATGCAACATCATTTCTGAATCAGGTGAGAATGATACATAACTAATTTGTTGGGGGTGCAACTGTTTAATGCACAGTAGCACTGCGGTATGTGCAACATAACAAGCAATTGAAAGAATGCACCACATGTAAGAAGTAAAAACAAATGTGCGTTAAAGTCATGGCTGTGCAGACTCAGGAAGGGGAGGACCATGGTTGCCCCACCACGGTCAGGTAGGCCTGTAATTCTGTCTAGTGGCGCTTGCCACGTACACCAAGCCTCCACTCAGGTGTCTCCGATGCCTCACCACGCCCTGTCCCCGTGGAGGCCCATGAACTACGGCGCCTGGTGCTGGCCTCTGCCACTGACACACTGCTGACACTCGAGGCAGCCTCACTGCCATCTTCCCCTCCCAATGCACCAGCACTGAATGTGCCGCTCTGTAGGTGTTCGACAGCAGCGGTCATCTGCCCTAGTGCCTTTGCTACATCCCCGCAAAAGTGCCCAAGGTCCACCTGCAAGGACACAGAGCGGCGTGCCAACACTGCGGTGCTGTTGCTGAGCCCTGTGATGGCCTTTGTAGAGGCCGCGGACCGCAACGACTGCTGACGGTGCCTCCTCCTCTCGCACTCTTGGCCCTCCCTCATGGCACGGGTGAGCTCTTGGATGTCCTCCCTGAGGTGCCCATTGCCCTCTGCCACCACAGTGGACATGTCCCTAACCGCCGCACTCATGGCACGCATTTCCCGAGCAAGGCGCACGATATTAGAGCTAATTGTTGCCATGTGTCGTCCCTGCAGGCGCTGTACACGTAGCATCCTCTCCTCGATGGCAGAAGTGTGTGGGAGATCAAGGTCGCCTGAGGAGACAGAACTTGGCCGAGCCCTGCGCCGCTGTTGGAGTCTGGCGCGTCCAGGTGGTGCAGCAGGCGGTGTGATGGGGCGCTGACTTTGTCCCAATTGTGTGGAGGGTGTTTCCATCACCTGCAAGGGTGCTACTTGGGACCTGCGCCTCTGCGCTTTATTGGCTGTTGTTGCTGAAGCTGGTGTGGCTGGTGCTGGTGCTGCTGGTGGTGGTGGGGTGGCAGGTGGAGGTGATGGATGCGCATCCTGCGCTGTCTCCATGTCGGAATCCACCGGTGTCTCAGATATGATCAGCTGGCCGCTGTCGTCCGATTCCCCAGGAGATGCATCTGTGTGTGAAACAGTGCATGGTTAGTGGGATAGTTACACCTCCGTAGTGTTGTACACGTACATGTCCCTCTGTGATCCACTAAATAAACACTCTATTTACATGTTCAACTGATGTGGTGATCTGTAATTGTATTTACGCCTGTACATGCACACTAGGCTGACTAGACTACAACTCCCATGATGCACTAGTGTTAAGAGTCAAGGTGTGTGGCCCAAAGCTGCATACACACTCAGGTCCTGCTGGGGGCATGGGAATGGATTTACGCTATGCTGGGTATGGGCACAGGCATGCATCTTACCTTGGGCACTTGTGGCTGCGCCGGACGTGTCCCTCTGGGTCACTCCCACGACGGCTTCCCGCTCGATCGTCCCTTCCACCAGGTCCTCCAGGGCAGTGTTGGATTGTACTGTTGAAGAGCCGCCTCCGGTCCTGTTCGCCTCCCGGAGCCTCTCGGCAATCCTCTCCTTGGCACGCTTCCGCAGGTCGTACCACCTTTTCTTGAGGTCGTCGATGCTGCGGGGCGTTACACCAACTGCATTCACCCTCTCCCGGATGCGCAGCCATATGTGCCGCTTCTCCTGCTCAGGCACCTTGAGGGACAGCTTACCGAAAAGGCGATCGTGCTTGCTGCTGACTCCCTCTATAAGGTACTCCAGCTCCCTGTCCGAGATCTTGCGCTTGCGCTTGCGTGCTGACTCAGCGCTGGATGGCACTTCCTTCTCCATGATGAATCAGTTTTGCGAATTGCAAGGTCGGTGTGGCTTCACTCTGCACAGGCAGTCTTCACTCACAGCTCCTGTTTGCTCCTCTGTCGAGGCAATGAGGGTGGGGCTGCAGTATTTCCTGGTTGGTGATGTCATCTGCACGTTCCCGGAGCGACGCGGTCAATTGCGATTTCGCTAATACCGAATTCGCTAATAGCTAATTCGGTATTACCGAACTCGCAAATAGCTATTCGGAGTTTGCATGCCCCGCTATTGATTATTCGGTAAATATAGCGATTTTTAAGGAATCGCTAATATTTACCGAATCTGTTGATGCATGCTCAAAAGCGATTCCTTAATAACGATTCCTTATTTATCGCTATTAAGGAATCGCTTTTGGTTTGGTTGATGCATGTGCACCGTATCTGTTACCCGGAGATATAAACAATTTCAAGAAATTCGTCAGAGCCTTTTTCGAACTAGAGTGATTCAGAATTTAATGAAAACATGCTGCAAATATAAAAAGAAAGTGCTGTAATTCAAACAGAAGCAGCGTATTGAAAGTATACTGGATACTGCTTTCACTTTAAAACAGAAGTTATTCATTGTGATTTTGAAGAGGATCAAAGTGTTGGATAAAATAATCAAAGTGTTGAAAGAGAAAAGTAGCAGAAAAAGACTTGTAAATAGAACCAACTTTTGCAAAATCTTTAGTGGACATTGGAAACATACTTCTACTAGTGAGCCTTTTTTTTTAATAAGGAAAGTTACTTCCAGGAAAATAACCATTTGCAGTTGATACTGGAGGTCGTTGCTACGAAGTTCAGGATAGTTGTCCCCTTCCAAAAGAGGAATTGGTTGGTAAAAGTGCAGAAGAGTTAATAGCTGAAGAAGTGCAAGGAAAACGTACACAAGCTCCTGTGTATAAGTGGGGTTGTAGCAGTATTTGTAGGATTCAACAGGAATCTATTGATATAATGCAAAATTTGCTACGAAAATATAAACAGAAAAGTATTAAACAGAAGACTAAGTTGTTACAAGGACAAGATCCATGTCATGTAAGAAAATATACTGAGAAGAATATGCATTCTCTGGCTTGTCTTTCAAAAAAAGTGTGTAAAAGTGTTTTTCATCACTTGAGGATGTTAGCAGTACACCATTTGGAAATGCGAAGTTTGTAAGGAAACTGTACTATGTAAAAAGTCCTGCATTATGTTTAAGTGAACTGAATACATGTCTTTTACATGGTTCTTTATCAGATGTTCCAAAAAATTGTGATGATATTGCAGTCCATAGAAAGTGAAAGTTTGACAATTACAGATGTTGAAGGAGATGAGAAAGTGATTAGCACTGATCAGTTTGAAGAAGAAATTGGAAAGTTTAATGAATTGTGCTCTGAAATACCAAACTATGTTTGTGTTTGACGTACTCATTATAAAAGTCAAACTAGGAATTTTGATTTGTATTTGAAAAGTGAAAAGGAGAACAGTAGTAAGTGGGAAGAATTTGCAACTTATTTGTTGGTGGAAGGTCGATTTGAGTTAGGTAGTGATTAACGTATTTGTAAATATTGTTACAACAAAATAGAAGAGAACAAAATGCCTGCTAGAGCAGTACATAATAACTTAGAATTAGTAGCTATTCCGGAGGAACTGGCAGAATTGAATACATATGAGTCAGTTCTAATTCAATCTGTTCATCCTTTTCAAACTATAATTCGGATGGAGCCTAAAACAGGCAAACTGCCACCAACAGACTTGCAAAGAGGGCTGAAAGTAAGAGTTGTGTACTTATCTTTGATTTTCTTTTTTTTTTTTAAACTTTATTGTGCAGAAAACCAGCAGTCCAAACATGGGCCTACAACCACCAGGGCCGGCCGCTAGTATATGCATTCCAATTACGTGACGTCACAAAGCAGTGACTGATCCCCAGAGGCGCAGCAGGATTACAAAAGTTATTCTCGGCAACTCAGAAGTTAGGCAGGATACAGATATTTTAAATTTTAAAAGAAAAGAACGAACAAAGAAACAAAAAAACAAAACTCAAGGCGAGAAACAATCTAGACGGTGTCAAGCGCCGACAGGGGGACCCCACCATACCAGGTAAAGAATCAGGAGGTCAATAAAGATGACCCGGGGGGGGGGGGAGGCAGCGGGGAAGTTAGAACAATCAGCATAAAGAGTACAGTATTCCTGGAACCTCAGGATCAGGGGGACAGAGAAATGTCAGAAGTATCTTCAAAAGGGGGCGTACAAATGTTACCTCGGTAGGCGTTCCACTGACCCCAAATTCTACCCCATGCCCCGGGCTTGCCCCGAACCAGATATACCGTCTTCTCTCTGAACATGCACCAGTCCATGTTCTCCTTCCACACTGACACGGTGGGAAGCCGTCGGGAACCCCAAAGCTGCGCGATATCCCTCTTTGCAATCATGATCCCAAGTGCCGCCCACCGGGCCTGGGCAACGCTGTAATCATTCGGCTCCCATACATTCAGCAAACATCGACGAGCCTCAGGCAACAGAGCGACCCCAGTGACACACTCCATTACCGCATGCACACGGCGCCAATAAGCCGCAACCTCGCGACACTCCCAAAGGATATGAAGGAAGGTGGCGCTCATTGCACAGCCGTGCTTACACAGCCCATCCGAAGAAAAACCCATCACAACCAAACGAGGACCCGTCACATAAACACGGTAAATAATTTTAAGCTGGACAAGACGGAGACGGGCAGGAATGGCAATCTCTTTCGGGGAGGACAGTGCAGACTGCCAGTCCTCGTCGTCCAACTCCAACCCGTCTCCGGTCCAGGCCTCCCGAAGATGCACAAGGAGGTCCGCCCGATTGTTGATTAATTTCTTATAAATCAAAGAAATCGTACTATCGGGCAGATGACCATCAAGTATACGGTCCTCGAGTGGTGAAGCTGCGGGGACCGTGGTACCGGCCTTGAAGACCGACAGCAAAGCGTGGCGAACCTGTGCGTACCTGAAGAACTCCCTCTCACTCAACTCATACTCACTCTGAAGCACCGCAAAGGATTTGACCGCACCTTTCACCCAAAGATCACCCACTCTGCTAATGCCAATCATATCCCAGTTCTCAAAACCGTTGTCCAGAGGCATCCCAATCCGTCCGACGCAAACAAAGGGGTCACTCGTGTCAGGCGATCATTCCAACGCATGGCCACAGTGGCATCCTTCCACACACGTACTGCAATCTTAGTGGGTCCCGTTAGGTTCCTCCCCGCCGTCCGAGAATAGAGCGCTCTGTTGAAGTTGCCACCAGGCAACTGATATTTATCCATCTCGAAAGCCGGATTTGGACCGGGTACATACGTAGCATGGTTGATAGCAGACAGCTGGGAGGCCCAATAGTACCTCCTGATGTCCGGGAGCGCAATGCCCCCGTCATACCAGGGGAGAGTCAGTTTTGCAAGAGCGATACGAGCGCGACCGTCCCAAATAAGTCTCCTCTGTAAACCCTCTACCTCCCGGAAGTAGGCTGCCGGAATAATATCAAAAGAGTTCTGGAGTGCGTAGAGAAATCGGGGCAGGGACATCATTTTAAAAAGTGCCGCTCGACCGAGTGGCGACAGCGGCAACCTACGCCAGCGAGCCACATCCAACTTCAATCGCCGGAGAGGAGGAAGGAGATTATGCTCATGGCGGACCGCCTGGTCCAACGATACGTAGACCCCCAAGTACTTGAAACCGGATTGCGAAATTTGAATGGGAAACATATTCGGCAAGGGGGGGAAGGCCACCGGAAATAACATACACACAAGATTTAGACCAATTAATGATCAGCCCGGAGTTTTTCCCTAAAGAAGTGAGGACGTCAAAAAGGACATTAAGGGATTCACGCGGGGAGGTGAGGTACAAAAGAATATCGTCGGCGTACAACGAGACTCGGTCCTCAAAGCCAGGGGCCCACTGAATGCCCTTTATCGACGGTTCCCATTGGAGCCAGGCTGCGAGCGGTTCTAGAGCAAGAGCAAAGAGCAGGGGGGACAACGGACACCCCTGCCTAGTACCCCTCCCGAGAGCGAAGGGCTGGGACACCCTCCCATTGACAACAACCTGAGCTAGCGGATCCGTATATAAAAGTCTCACCCAACTAATAAATCCCGCCCCGAAACCGCCAGTGTGGCCCAGAGGTATGGCCATTCTATCGTATCAAAGGCCATCGTGGCGTCCAAGGAAGCCAAGATGGCCGGCTCGGAAAGAAACTCCGCCCTGGAGAGAACGCCATGCAAACGCCGCAGGTTGAGAGCAGTGTTCCGGTGCGGAATGAAACCAGATTGATCCGGATTAATCAGGTCACAGATAACAGCGAGCAAGCGATTAGCGAGGACCTTGGCGAGAATCTTCGGTTCAGCATTCAATAGGGAAATGGGCCTGTATGAGGCACAACGATCACAAGGCTTGCCCTCCTTGGGAATCACAACTATGGTGGCCAGACGCTGGTCACTAGGGAGGGAACCAAGCTCACCCGACTCCAAAAACATCACGGAGAAACGGTGCGACTTTATCCGGGCACAATTTGTACAATTCAATGGGCAATCCATTGGGGCCCATAGCCTTACCGGTACGAAGGGAACGAATCGCGGTAGCAATCTCGTCGGCTGACAACGATGCCTCCATGCACTCTCGATCCTCTTCAGACAGGCAAGGCAGCGCAATGTCCCTCAATAAGGAACAAGAGTCATCCTCATCTCTATCGGACACCGGGGAGTAGACCACACGAAAATAGTCAGCAAAACACTCCACAATCTTGCCAGGGTCAGTCACACGCACACCGTCGGAATTCTGAAGCACAGGGACCACGCGGTTCACTCTCTCCTTCTTATCAAGCCACGCAATCAGTTTACCCGCCTTATCCCCAACATCATACAGTCTACCTTGCTGTTCCCTGTACAGTGTCTTGGCGGCATCAGTAACAAGGGATTTGTATTCAAACTGTTTCAAGCTAAGGGCGTGGAGCCTCTCCTGGGTGACACCTGAGTCTAGTTCAGCCTCCAACTCCAGTATTTCGGCCTCCAGCCTCACGACCTCCCCATTCCTAGCTTTCTTGGTCTCAGCTATTAAAGAGAGGGCCTGTCCATGAATAACAGTTTTGAAGGCTTCCCACAGGGACACTGAGGACAAGACAGACCCCTCGTTCTCCAGGAATTAGTGGTCGAGCGACTTAATGAGGCTGTCACGAGTCATGGGGTTGCGCAGATGCCAAGGGTTAATAGGGGCGATCCGCCCCGCGGCTTGCGTCCCTGTATCGAAAAGCAGCCACACAGGGGAGTGATCTGAAATGCCCCGGGGCCAAGTGTCGAACCTCCCCAACGTGGGTGGACTGGGCCGCGGGCATGAGGAAGTAATAAAGCCTCCCATGAGCCCCGGAGTGGAAGGTGTATTGGCATTGTGTCGGGTGCATTAACCTCCAGCAATCCACCAGACCAAAGGTGTCCAAAAACCCACCGAGCCATGATTGGGAAACGGGAAGGGCCCTGGGGGGGTGATGATCCAGATCGCCGGACAGCACAGAGTTAAAGTCCCCACCCATGAGGAGAAGACTATCGGGGAGTTCCAGCAACATCCGACCAACATCAGAGAAAGTGGAGGTCTGGAGGCCTGGGGGAACATATATCGTGACTAAGGAAAGGGTCTTACCCTCCCACCTACCAGTTAGGGCGGCATAACGCCCTCTGTCGTCAAGGATGACATTATCAATCTCTAGTGGGAGGGAAGACCGGACAAAAATACCAACCCCTCTGGAACCAGTGGTGAACCCGGAGTGTGCAACCAATCGGTATCCCCACCTATTCATAGCATGACACACATTGCCGACCAAATGCGTCTCCTGCCGGAGTACAACATCAGGAGTCAAACGACGCACATATTGCAGTACAACACCCCGTTTGATACGATCCCCCAATCCATTGACGTTCCAAGATATCAACCTCAACCCACTAACCCCATCCCCACAAAAGTAGCAGGAGTCCCCCCACAGAGAGCAGGACACCTGAAGCAAAGAAAGAACCAATATGCCGCCTTGAGAAAAGAAAACACAAACACCCCAACCAAAACCCGTTACAACTCCCCCCTCCCTGCACACCTGCAGACTATAAAACCACCCCAAAATGCAGTGTGCCTGTCGCCCTAACAATCCCATTCTACAAAAAGACCCCGGAGGAGGAGTGAGGCCCGTCTCCACCCGCCACCCAGACGCGAACTACTATAAGACAAAATATACAAAAGAGGTACAACCCAACTGAGCAATGTCCGATTATTAAGGTTAGGGACCGAAAGGTCACTTCTGTGGAGGCTCACCACCCTCGGCACCGCCAGGGTGCCCCGTTCGATCGCCCCGACCAGGCAGGGAATCCAACCAGTCACTCACATTTTCCGGTCGTTCGAAATGAAGGTCCGTTCCTCATGTTCCACTCGAAGCCTGGTAGGGAAAAGCATAGCATACTTCAAGCCCAGGTCCCGGAGACGTCGCTCAACCCCCTGAAAGCCCAACCTCTGTCTCTGAACAAGTTGAGTGAAGTCTGGGAAAAAATTGACAGAGGAGTTTTCAAATTTCACCGGGCCGTGCACCCTCGAAGCCTGCAAAATCGCATCACGGTCCCTGAAATGAAAAAGTTTAGCGATGATAGGCCTCGGGGGAGCGCCAGGCTTGGGCTTACCGCCCGGGACACGATGTGCACGCTCCACAGCGAAAAACTTGCTGAGTCCAGAAGGGGCAAGATGGGTAAGGATTAGATCTTCGACCAGGAGGTCAACAGACCGAGTCTCGGGATTCTCCGGAACACCTATGACGCGGATGTTGTTGCGTCTTGCCCTGTTCTCAAAATCCTCCAGCCGATGGGACATCAAGTCGTTGGCTGATTTCAGAGCGCCAAGGTCTGTTCGAAGTTCCGACACATCGGCCGTGAGGCTGGAGGTCTTCAAATCCAATGACTTCACCTTCTTGTTAGTTTTAGACAGGTCAGCCCTGATTAGAGTGACATCGATGGCGACCATGTCAATTTTACGAGCCAGGGCCTCATACTGCTGGCCGATGGTCTCCTTCATGCCGGTGATGGCGCCCATAATGTCCTGCAGGGACAAGTCAACAGGGGCAGATGGGTCTTCTCTGGCGTCCTCCGGGGTACTGCTGGAGAGCCCGGGGGATCCTTTGGCTTGAGTATAGCGGTCCATAACATTTGTCTGGAACTGTCCCCCATGAAGAGACGTCTTGGTCTTCCGCTTCTCGGGTTCACCCCTGCCCGTCATGGTGGAAGGTGCACCCCGAAGGGACCCACAAGATTGAGTGAAAATGGCCACCGGCAGGTCGGGCACCGACCGGCCAAGAAGCTGGCTCGTGGGGTCCGGAGAGAGTCGCGACTTGACCCAGTACGCTGTAATGAGGAGGCAGCGATGACACCAGAAGGAGACTGGATTGGTCCCCGGCCGAGCGAAACAGAGCCTCAATCAGACCATGCCAGAAACCGAAACCGAAAGTGGGGATACGGCCACTGATGAGGTCCCAATGCCGTTGTTGTTCAACTACGTCCCGGCTCCACAGATCACCAAGTCCCCGGCATGGCCTCAAGGTGGGCCTCAAAAGTTCAAAGAGCTGTAATTTCGGTCGCCCAAGTCCGATTCAAATTCTGGAAAGAGTTATGGACTCAGTCTAGGTTCACCTTCGAAAGCCCGTCCAAGAAATCAGGATATCATCAGGATAAATTGCGAGGAGTGGCGAGGGTCCGGGGAGCCCTGTGCTCACGCGACAATCTTGGATGCGCGCTAAGCTCCTCCCCTATCTTTGAATTTTAAGAACAATATTGAAACTATTGCTGGAGAGAAAAAGGAAAATGAGGCAGTAGTCATTCTAGTAAATGGTGTACCAACAAAGAGTCGGAAAATATGGCAAGAATTTGTGGATATTAATACAGTTGAAAAGGCTACATTATATCTTATAGAGAACAATATTTATTATAAAACTGTAAATGTGGATGAACAGGTGATAAGTTTAGAAGATGAATTTGAAATTTCAAGTGGTCAAATAGAGAAAGAGAACAAGTCAAGGACTGAAGAGATTTATGAACATTACACAATATGTCCTTTGCATTCAAAAGAAGTAATAGGAAGCAGCATTGAGTTATTTCAAATGCAAAAAGCACAGGGAACTCCAATGAGTGTATGGGAGAAAAGCTTGGAAGCTCGTTGTTTTCCACTGCTGTTTCCTACTGGAGAAGGTGGACGATATGATGACCGACCTGTATGGATTCCGGCTTCAGAATATCGGTCAACAAGATTATATTCTGAAGATCCAAGATTTCGACAGTGCATTCCATACATATTTCACCTTTTGTTTGAAAGTGATCTATCTTCTCTGTCGTATGCAGTGAACCACATACTTAAAACTGGACTTCATCAATCACTTCTTTCTGCGAAACTTTTTGGGGAGAAAGTTCAAGAAACAGATGAAAATTTATAAGCAAGGTTAATCAATTTGATGGCATGTCAACGTGGAACAAATGAGTATTGGTATCGTCGTCATGGAGAACTCAAGTGTATGTTATGGAACTTAGGTACACCAACACGGTTTGTCACACTTAGCTGTGCAGAGTATGCAGAAGATTTGCTTGAGTTTCTAAGAGAAGTGAATTCCAATATAAAAAATGTTGAAATAAAGACTCCTGGTGAACTGTGTTTATTGGATCCTGTTAATGTGTGCAGATATTTTAATCATAGGTTTCAAGCTATGATGTCTTTTATCTGCAATAAAAAGAATCCACCTATTGGCGAAGTTACCGATTTATTTTGGAGAAAGGAGTACCAAGCAAGAGGTGCACCTCATATACATATGCTACTATGGATCAAGGATGCACCTAAATTTGGAACTCATTCTGATGAAATAGTATTGTCTTTCATCGAGCAGTATGTGACGTGTGAGATTCCAAGAGAAGAAGGAGATAGAAGGTTGAGACAGCAAGTTTTACATTTCCAAAGTCACCGTTGTGGAAAGTACTGCAGAAGAAAATACAAGTCTAAAGGAAAAGTTTACACCAAATGTCAGTTTGGTTTTCCAACGTCCTGTCATTTATAAAGGAAGAGCAAATTATTTTTTTTCTTCTGTAAGGCACACAATACTCAGAAATCTCCAAAGAATACCTACAACTTAAAAAGAACAGAAGTTTCAAAGTATATCAATGACTACAATCCAGTCATTTTAAAAATGTGGCATGCGAACATAACATGGACATCCAGTATGTTGCAAATAACTCAATTGCTGTTGCACGTTATAGCATTGCATGTACAATTTTCCCTACATATTTAAAAATTTTGAATGATGAAGTTGAACAGGAAAAGACTATTACAGCTGAAATAGCTCATGAAAGTTCTCAAGATAGTCAAAGTAGTGGTCAATGTAGTCAAGATTCTCTTGGACAACCAATACTGGAAAATGAAGCAGCGATTGCTATGTATGAAGTCGAAATTGCAATGCAACAAACACACAAGGAGAATATTACATCGGAAAAGTTAGAAGAACAACTAAATGTTGAACAGAAAGAAATATATGTACAAGTGAGAGAACAGATAGAACATGGTTTGTTGCATGAAAAAAAAGAATGTGTGGGTCCATTTTTTAAACCTCTTCTGATGTACATCAGTGGTCAAGCTGGGACAGGTAAATGTTTTTTGATTAAAGTTTTGACCAGTTATCTTCAAAAAACTACTTGTTCACTGCACACAATGTTAAAGGAGTTCCTTTGCATAGATTACTGATGTTACCAGTTGAGCATGATAATAAATTACAATATCAGAAGTTGTCTGGAGAATCTTCTCATGAAGTGTCAAGAGTGCTGAAGAAAATTAAACTATTAATTATTGATGAGGTGAGCATGGTCTCAAACTTAATGCTTGCTTTTGTACACTTAATATTGCAACAGGTATTAAAAACAGATTACGACGTTCTCTTTGGTGTAAATTATTTAATTGTATTTGGAGATCTGCTACAACTAACCCCTGTAAAAGGAGAACCAGTGTTTAAAACTCTTCTACATGAAGACACAAAGAAATCTTTGGGAAGTATTGGAAATGTGAATCTGTGGTTAAATTTTGAATATAAAGAACTCACTCAGAATATGCGACAAGTAAGAGATGAAGATTATGCAGATATTCTAAAAGATGTAAGAATTGGTGTTCTAAGCAAACATGGTAAACGAGCTTTTCAAAGTAGTCTACTAAAGAACTTGTTTACAAATGAAAACACACCAGCAGAAGTAATGTTACATGAAAATGAAAGAAAAAAAGTCTATAGTTGGCTTAATGCCTATAGTGGAAGAGTGTTATACATTTAATAGAGAGTTTATGAAATTAGAAAATCAAGAAATAGTTCACATTGAAGCTATTGATAAAATCGAGCATCAAGGAATAACAATTCTTCTTTCAGAAAAACTACAGGCTAAATTGGATTCTCTGGAAAAGTCTGTATCAAAAACTGCTGGCTTAAAAAATAATTTAGATGTACGTTTAAACTGTCGGGTAATTTTGAGGCGTAATCTGAATGTAGAAGAAGGTTTAGTGAATGGAGCAATGGGGAAAGTTGTTGATTTTGTGAAATATCAAAATAGAAATGAAATTAAATTCTTGAAAGTTAAATTTGATCAGATTACAGAGGTAAGACAGATTGCGCGATGTGCTGTATTTTTTTGCTTGTAAAAGACTTGTATGTTCGGATGAAGCAGTTTCCCTTCTGTTTAGCATATGCAATGACTATTCATAAATCTCAAGGTTTAAGTGTAGATAATGCTTTGGTAAATGTAGGAAGAACTGTGTTTAAAGAGTGAATGGTATATGTTGCATTATCTCGACTTAGAATGTTGTCTGGTTTGTATTTAATTTATTTTGATGAGAACAAGGTTAGTGCTGATGTTTATTGTGTAAGAGAACATCATCGTTTGAGAAGGCTTTATGCTCCAAGTTTAGGTGAATATCCTATTTATGAGAAACGTGTTGTGTGTTCAAAACGCAAACATGTTGAAGAATCAACTATGGTTGGAAAGCAGAAACAAAATCAAGAGTAAAAAAAAGATGTAAAGAAACAAAAAAAGCAAACAAGTGATGATACCAATTACCAATTAGAAAGTCCTTCTGGTGTCAACTGCTATGGTAATGTTATTCTAAACATTATATTTCATCTTGAAGATGTTTATGGTGAAATTATGGAAAGTCAGGAAAAAAGATTATGTTCAGTACTTTATAATTTATTTCAAGAATTGAGAACTGATAGAAGTAAGGTCCATTCTGCTTCTTGTATCCACCAACTGTTGGATACATGTACTGGATCTTTAACGTTCAGTGCTAATATACAACAAGATGCACAAGCATTTCTGATGGTTATGCTTGGAGTACTAGAAGATGAAAGAATTTAGATTGAGAGTTTATTTGGACTCAGTTACAAATGGGAACATAAATGTGAACAGTGTTCATTAACTTCAAGCACTATAGTTGACAAAGAACGATTTCTATATTTGACAATACCTAACTGCAAATCTGTACCATTTTCCAAATTAGTAAAAGACGCTGATCACAAGATGATCTGTTCTCATTGTAAATCAACAATACTATCTACATTATGCCTACAAAGATATGGAAAATATTTGATTATAATGCTGCAACGCTGTATACCAAATGGAAGAAAAGTGGAAACCAAAATAAAAAATGTTGTTGCTAGTCAAGTATCTATTTCTGGAAGACCTTTCGCAACAGTTGCTATTGTTTTCCATGCTGGAAGTGTAATAATGGTTGGAGTCACTGCAACAATACACACTTGGAAATGAAACCGAGATTGCCTTATGAATTACCCAACTCATACTTGATATTTCTGAAACAAAGATTTTAGATATATCATTTGGCCTAGTGGGAAGGTGTAAAGATACTTTAAGGAATTCATACTGGATGATTTCAAAGCGAAATCTTTGATACAAATATTTGGCGTATTGGAAAATGTGAACAGAAACTACAAAGTAAAGGTGAGATTTGAAGATTAGAAATAGTATTGGATGTGTTATTTGTGTTGATTTTGTATAATATTTGTGAGAATTAGGGATTTTTTTTTTTTTAATAATCTAGTTGATTGTTTGTTTCCCGGCAGTTTATGATGAAACTACACTATTATCACTGTGAATAGTGAAGTTAAGTAGAAGCTGATGACAGCAAAAAAAGGGAGAATTTTTTTTGTGAAGGTTAAATTATTTTGTATTAATTAAAAACTCACTGTAATTTGTGAAATATATTACATTATATAGCAGTTTTGCAGTTTGTTTTATGTAGTTGAAAAGTTAGAAAGTACTAATGACAAATAGCACAATAGTAGTTCGATATTTAAAAAACCTTTGAAATTCACTGAAAAAACCATGGGTTTTACAGACGTTATAGTTAGGAATTGGCATTTAAAAAACCTTTGAAATTCACTGAAAAACCATAGTTTTCAGGGACATTATAGTTACGAATTAGCATTTGAGATGTCATCAGTGATGTCATCAGTGATGTCACTGACCATGTCATGAGTGATGTAATATGTGACGTCATCACCAGTGCATTGCGGGAGTGCAAGTTATAGTTAGCTCAACTAACTATAACGGGCGAATTTCTCTGGTTTAATATGAGTCAAATGTCCAACTAACTATAACGTCTCTGAAGCCTATGGTTTTTTCAGTGAATTTCTAAGGTTTTTTAAATGCTAATTCCTAACTATAACGTCCCTGAAACCTATGGTTTTTTCAGTGAATTTCAAAAGTTTTTTAAATGCTAATTCTCAACTATAACGTCTGTAAAACTATGGTTTTTTAAAGTAAATATATATATACATCAGTCAATATACCTTTATTCAGCACCATAAAGACAGGCCAAAAGATGGAACATACCATGCGGATAAAAGTAAATTGGTGCTAAAGCAATAGAAAATTTCACAATAAAAACTCCTTAATAATATTCAAATATTCAAAAAAAAGTGCAAGTGTTTGTTTACTAATGCCATCACAGGGACAGGGTGGTAAACTGTAAAACCATGAGTCTTTTTGGGGGTAAGCTACCAAGAAGTGAACAATCCCAAATCTAAATCAGGTTAAGTAAACCCTATGTTCTGGGTTGGTTACCCAAAGAAGGGAACGTTCGACTCCCACTCCCAGATCTAGGTAGTGGGTTACTGTAACTGAAGAATGTTGTTTATAAATTCTTGTTTGAGTTCTGTATCAAAAGAATGCTGTCTTTACCTCATTTGTTGTACTGCCAGAAATTTCATTTGGAGAGAAAGAGAAATGGAGCAGGCCATGATCAATAAAGGACTTTTTAACATAAGTCAACCAAGGGATAGAGGCAGGCTAACTTTACACAGTCCTCCAATATCTCTTTAGAAAACAAGTTAACAGGAGGGATCTCAAAATCTTAAGCCACGGAGCAAGAGGGTAAATAAAGCCATGTCTTCGAGAAAAGGGAGGCCTGATTCCAGCAGGGTGATTAGGCTGGCTGTGCTCCTTGGAATAGCAAGTAGCCTGCAAAAAACGTGCTTTCTATTATTTGCAATTCACCGGGCAATGTGTATCCTCAGACTCCTGCCCAATTTGTGCCCTGGGGTAGATCTGTACAATAGCTCTTTGATTGGTTTATGGCCTAGTTTCTTAGAGAAACTGAAAATTGCCTCTATTGCCCCCTCCATCTTGCTGACTCTTTGGGTCAGGAGTTTATTTCATCTTAGGTCACATGACAGTTATACCCCAAGGAAGTTCAAGTTCTGGGTTTTTGTAAAGGGGATCCCTGCAATGTTATAGGGAAGTCACCCCTTCATTAAATATATTTTTGAGTATAAGTACTGGGGCTCAGACCCCATGTTTTTAGACACTGAGTGGGACTTGTAACCAGACGCTGTTGGCTCTACACTCTGCACTTTGCCAGAAGGACTGCTGTGCTGCCAGGAGGAAATGCCATTAGAACTGCCTCCTTTGTTGGGATGGCCTGCTGACTGCTGGGCTGCTGGCCTGCTGGCCTGCTGGAGTGACTGCCACTTTACAACTTGACTTTATGTCTTGTCCTGCCTGCCTGCCTGCTGCTCCCTTTATGCCAAAGTGTACGCCAAGGGCTTGTTGGTTTGCCCCTTGTTCTTGCAATCTCAGGGTCATAAAAGTTTGCCTTGCAGCACCTCTGCTGTGGGACTCTTGTGAGACCAACACCTGTTTGCTGACTGCAGAGCTGTGTTTGAGTGCTTCCTTCTTTTCCCTTTGTCACTAGAATGTGTGGGGGACCTCAGGGTTGGTGCCAGCACATGTTGAGTGCTTCACTTCTCTCCATGAAGGCAGAGTGTGTTTCCTGCACTTTGTGCGACCACCCCTTTCCACGGAAGACGTTGTCCCGATCAAAGTGTGGCTGATACACCATTCTGCACAAAGGCAGGTGTGGCTCTTCTGGTAATATCAGGGCGAGTGCCCAGATAAAGAGTAAACAGTCTCCTCTTTTCTGAACTTACACTGCACAGGCCATGCACAGTGAGCCACATTCCCCTAATGACACATTGCCAAGGCAACAAGGAGACTCCTCATAATATAAAGGGAAAGCCTGGGTTTGGACATTGTGGGCCTCCCTTCCGAAGCCCGCTGATGCTCACAGCACTATGTAGAGGAGCTCCCCAGCAGAGGGGTTCCCTGACCAAGGAGCCCCCTTTCAGGGCTGACGTACAGGTGAGTAGCGACCCTGTAAGCACTCACTCCGAAAGGGGCTGTACTGTGTTTTGGCAGCTGCAGCACACTCTTGTGGGTGGCTGTTTGTGGTATTCTGAATACGGGGAACCAAGTGAGTTCTCCCCACGTGATTCAGCAGCTTGTACCTTTACCCTGTGGGACATAACTTGGGGTCAATTGTTCTGCTGTTGTGGGGTAAAACCTCGACAGCGGCATGCAACTGCTGCTAGGAGCTTGCCAGACATAGGGAGACATCAAATTACCATATTAAAGATTGTAGCCATGCAGGTGGTTCTGTGCCCTATGTTAAGTGCCTGATTACCACATAAAGTTTAATAGGAGTGTAGATGCACTGTGCCCTACATTTTTATGTGCATATATTGTGATTCATGTACTTTTCCATAATCTAACTTGCATTACATGCACCAATGCTGGGATGTCAATGTTTTTGTCTTGCCTTGATCAGGATGACGCATACTTTCTGAATTGCACAGGGTGCAAAGTAGTTTTTGATTCATGTTGTTTTGGCCTTGTGCTATGTACATTATAGAACACTATTTGTATTATTCTGTGCGGAGTCCATTTTATGGTGTACTCATTGTGTTGTTGTGTGAGTGTGTTTCACAAACGCTTTACACATTGCCTCTGATGATAAGCTACCTAAGGGTGAGCACAGATTATCTTTGGTGTGTAACTGGCTTGCCCAGAGTAGAGTGGTGGATTCTGCCTGACTTATGCGCATACCCTAGCCAACCAGAAAGCCCTTTTCTAACACCCATCATGTGAGAGGTCTCAATGGAGAGGCCAGGCCCTCCACACACCCTTCTCCCAACACCCTACTATGCACTCCTGTTATCTGAGAGAGAGAGGTCTCAGTGGAGAGGTCAGTCCCTCCTCACACTCTCCTATGCATACCAGTCATTGGAGACAGAGAGGTCTTAGTGAAGGGTTCAGTCCATCAACAAACTCTACTAGGCACACATGTAATCCAAGAGACGGGTCTCAATGGAGAGGCAGTCCATCCACCCCACTATGTACACCTGCAATCCAACAGAGAGGTGTTAGTGGAGAGAGCACTCCTCCCCAAACTCTACTAGGCACACCCGTCATCCAATAGAGGGATTTCAGTGGAGAGGCCAGTCCCTCCAAACACACTACTGTGCACACCCATCATCCAAGATAGAGTTATCAACAGAGCGGCTAGTACCTTCCCACACCCTACTATGCACACCCGTTATCCGAGAGAGGTCTCAGCAGAGAGGCCAGTCGCTCCTCATACCATACTATGCACACCCATAATCCAAGAGAGGGGTCTCAGCATAGAGACTAGTCCCTCCACACACCCCAGAAGGCACACCCATCATCCAAATAGCGGTATCGGTGGAGAGGTTAGTAATTCCCCACACTCTTCTATGAAACCCGTTATCTGAGAGAGAGGTGTCCGCAGAGAGGTCTGTCCCTCCTTATGCCCCAATATGCACACCCATCATCCAAAAGAGAGGTTTCAGCATAGAGGCCAGTTTTCCCCACATCCTACTATGCACATATGTCATCCAAGAGAGGGGTATCAGTGGAGAGGCCAGTGCCTCCACATGCCGTACTACACACGCCTGTAATCTATCACAGAGGTGTCAGTGAATAAGGCACACCCTCTCCAATCCCTACTATGCACACCCGTTATCTAAGAGAGTGGTCTCAGCAGAGAAGATAGTCACTCCGCACAGCTCGCTATGCACACCGTCATGCAAGAGAGAGTTCTCAGCAGAGAAGTCAGTCCCTCCACATCCTATTATGCACATCCATCATCCAAGAGAGAGGTGTCAGCACTGGCTAGTCCCTCCCCACACCCTACAATGCACACCATCATTCATGAGCTGTAGATTAGATGTATGAGCTTGTGAGACTCCAGTTGGACAAATATTCAGGTGGGACAGCTGTTTTGGTGCTCCTGCTCTCATGAGAGTCCAGCAGGTGTCAATATCTCATTGAAAAAGGTAGTTATAACATGAAAAATTCACATAATGTAGAAGTAGGGTGGCTCCGAAAAAGGCTTTTGTGTTAATAGTGTGTAGTGTTTAGTTGCACTTTGAATTATATGCATTCCCTGATGTTATAAAGGAAGACCCCCTTTCCTACTTTAGTGAATTGCACTACATCTCGTCTGAAGACACATGACATATCAAAACAGATATTGTTATGAGAAACAGAGCACATGCCATAGTCACGAAGAAAAGCAGAAATTGTTTAATAAACATGCAATCGGGATGTGTCAATCTTAGGGCAAAACTCTTTTGATCATTGATGTTTTTGACTTTGACAAATAGAACATACACAGGCTGTGTGAGAAAGAGAGATATCAGTTGTTAAAAGGTATCCATTATTTGGATTTCAAGCCAACCCCTGTTATTGTGCCTAGGTCATTGCCAAAACAGTGCACTATCATCAGGTCTGGATGCTCACAATCTAAAAAGATTTCAACCATTGGTAACAATTGCTACCACGCCATTCCGTTGTGGCCAATCCAAATGACGTTCAAGTTTGGAAATCCAAGATTATTGTCAATACCATAATTAATGGCATAATTTATAGCCCAGTAGATGAAACTGTGCCCCAGAATCCATACAGTGTGGAGATGTGTGTCACAAGAGGAGGGTTCAGCAGAATGAGTAGGCTTCAGGGGGAATATGGAGTTATATGAGAGGATACATGTAATTGTCAAATATTTGACAGCTAGAAAATTAGGTTAGGTTGAGAGCAACTGCTGTTTCCATGCTGCACAGTTACTGGTTGTTAGCTCTGGGGGTCTCTAGTTGGCAGAGGTAGGTACCACTGTCCAAATAGGGACCCTTACTTCTAGTCAGGGTAAGGGGGATACACTCTTTAGATAACCCCTGCTCACCCCCTTGGTAGCTTGGCACGAGCAGACAGGCTTATCAAAGGCAATGTGTAAAGTATTTGTACCAACACTCACAGTAACACAGTGAAAACACCACAAATGGACTCCACACCAGTGTAGATAAATAAAGTACTTTTATATAAACTACACAAGACCAAAACGACAAAAATCCAACATACACAGTTCAAGAATATGGTTTCAAAAAGAGTTCTTAGCTTAGCGACAAAAACATTCACCTTAGCGTCAATTTTAGCCAACAGTAACTGGTGATGCGATAAAAGTTCTTAGCGGCGCTCAGGCGTCAAAAAACAAGCAACAGCATCAGTCCTGAGACCCTGGGGAGGCGAGGCGACAACCCTGCTGCACACAGCGGGCGTGGGCGACGAATCCGGTCTGTATGGGGAGTGACAAATCGAATTGGCCGCACACTGCTCGTCACACCAGCAAGTAGCCCCAAGGAACTCTGGTAGATGTAGTGGCGACGGCGAGTACGCCTATGCCACAGTGTTAGAAAAGAAGTATGTGTCGCATTAGCCATCCCTGGACACGTGTTTCGAGGTAGTTGCCTCTCGTCAGCAGGGAGCAGGTCAGTGTAAAGGAGTGCCGCGTGGACTGCCAAAATGTAATTAAAACAGGTAGAGTACCTCTCATGGCGCGCAGGTGCAGGTCCAGAGCTCGTCAGCCCGAATGGCTCAAGGGAGCCTTCATGTAACAAATCGAATTGGCCGCACACTGCTCGTCACACCAGCAAGAAGCCCCAAGGAACTCTGGTAGATGTAGTGGCGACGGCGAGTACGCCTATGCCACAGTGTTAGAAAAGAAGTATGTGTCGCATTAGCCATCCCTGGACACGTGTTTCGAGGTAGTTGCCTCTCGTCAGCAGGGAGCAGGTCAGTGTAAAGGGGTGCCGCGTGGACTGCCAAAATGTAATTAAAACAGGTAGAGTACCTCTCATGGCGTGCAGGTGCAGGTCCAGAGCTCGTCAGCCCGAATGGCTCAAGGGAGCCTTTATGTAACAAATCGAATTGGCCGCACACTGCTCGTCACACCAGCAAGTAGCCCCAAGGAACTCTGGTAGATGTAGTGGCGACGGCGAGTACGCCTATGCCACAGTGTTAGAAAAGAAGTATGTGTCGCATTAGCCATCCCTGGACACGTGTTTCGAGGTAGTTGCCTCTCGTCAGCAGGGAGCAGGTCAGTGTAAAGGGGTGCCGCGTGGACTGCCAAAATGTAATTAAAACAGGTAGAGTACCTCTCATGGCGCGCAGGTGCAGGTCCAGAGCTCGTCAGCCCGAATGGCTCAAGGGAGCCTTTATGTAACAAATCGAATTGGCCGCACACTGCTCGTCACACCAGCAAGTAGCCCCAAGGAACTCTGGTAGATGTAGTGGCGACGGCGAGTACGCCTATGCCACAGTGTTAGAAAAGAAGTATGTGTCGCATTAGCCATCCCTGGACACGTGTTTCGAGGTAGTTGCCTCTCGTCAGCAGGGAGCAGGTCAGTGTAAAGGGGTGCCGCGTGGACTGCCAAAATGTAATTAAAACAGGTAGAGTACCTCTCATGGCGCGCAGGTGCAGGTCCAGAGCTCGTCAGCCCGAATGGCAAAAGGGAGCCTTTATTTAACAAATCGAATTGGCCGCACACTGCTCGTCACACCAGCAAGTAGCCCCAAGGAACTCTGGTAGATGTAGTGGCGACGGCGAGTACGCCTATGCAACAGTGTTAGAAAAGAAGTATGTGTCGCATTAGCCATCCCTGGACACGTGTTTCGAGGTAGTTGCCTCTCGTCAGCAGGGAGCAGGTGAGTGTAAAGGGGTGCCGCGTGGACTGCCAAAATGTAATTAAAACAGGTAGAGTACCTCTCATGGCGCGCAGGTGCAGGTTCAGAGCTCGTCAGCCCGAATGGCTCAAGGGAGCCTTTATGTAACAAATCGAATTGGCCGCACACTGCTCGTCACACCAGCAAGTAGCCCCAAGGAACTCTGGTAGATGTAGTGGCGACGGCGAGTACGCCTATGCCACAGTGTTAGAAAAGAAGTATGTGTCGCATTAGCCATCCCTGGACACGTGTTTCGAGGTAGTTGCCTCTCGTCAGCAGGGAGCAGGTCAGTGTAAAGGGGTGCCGCGTGGACTGCCAAAATGTAATTAAAACAGGTAGAGTACCTCTCATGGCACGCAGGTGCAGGTCCACAGCTCGTCAGCCCTAATGGCTCAAGGGAGCCTTTATGTAACAAATCGAATTGGCCGCACACTGCTCGTCACACCAGCAAGTAGCCCCAAGGAACTCTGGTAGATGTAGTGGCGACGGCGAGTACGCCTATGCCACAGTGTTAGAAAAAGAAGTATGTGTCGCATTAGCCATCCCTGGACACGTGTTTCGAGGTAGTTGCCTCTCGTCAGCAGGGAGCAGGTCAGTGTAAAGGGGTGCCGCGTGGACTGCCAAAATGTAATTAAAACAGGTAGAGTACCTCTCATGGCGCGCAGGCGCAGGTCCAGAGCTCGTCAGCCTGAATGGCTCAAGGGAGCCTTTATGTAACAAATCGAATTGGCCGCACACTGCTCGTCACACCAGCAAGTAGCCCCAAGGAACTCTGGTAGATGTAGTGGCGACGGCGAGTACGCCTATGCCACAGTGTTAGAAAATAAGTATGTGTCGCATTAGCCATCCCTGGACACGTGTTTCGAGGTAGTTGCCTCTCGTCTGCAGGGAGCTGGTCAGTGTAAAGGGGTGCCACGTGGACTGCCAAAATGTAATTTAAACAGGTAGAGTACCTCTCATGGCGCGCAGGTGCAGGTCCAGAGCTCGGCAGCCCGAATGGCTCAAGGGAGCCTTTATGTAACAAATCGAATTGGCCGCACACTTCTCGTCACACCAGCAAGTAGCCCCAAGGAACTCTGGTAGATGTAGTGGCGACGGCGAGTACGCCTATGCCACAGTGTTAGAAAAGAAGTATGTGTTGCATTAGCCATCCCTGGACACGTGTTTCGAGGTAGTTGCCTCTCGTCAGCAGGGAGCAGGTCAGTGTAAAGGGGTGCCGCGTGGACTGCCAAAATGTAATTAAAACAGGTAGAGTACCTCTCATGGCGCGCAGGTCCAGAGCTCGTCAGCCCGAATGGCTCAAGGGAGCCTTTATGTAACAAATCGAATTGGCCGCACACTGCTCGTCACACCAGCAAGTAGCCCCAAGGAACTCTGGTAGATGTAGTGGCGATGGCGAGTACGCCTATGCCACAGTGTTAGAAAAGAAGTATGTGTCGCATTAGCCATCCCTGGACACGTGTTCGAGGTAGTTGCCTCTCGTCAGCAGGGAGCAGGTCAGTGTAAAGGGGTGCCGCGTGGACTGCCAAAATGTAATTAAAACAGGTAGAGTACCTCTCATGGCGCGCAGGTGCAGGTCCAGAGCTCGTCAGCCCGAATGGCTCAAGGGAGCCTTTATGTAACAAATCGAATTGGCCGCACACTGCTCGTCACACCAGCAAGTAGCCCCAAGGAACTCTGGTAGATGTAGTGGCGACGGCGAGTACGCCTATGCCACAGTGTTAGAAAAGAAGTATGTGTCGCATTAGCCATCCCTGGACACGTGTTTCGAGGTAGTTGCCTCTCGTCAGCAGGGAGCAGGTCAGTGTAAAGGGGTGCCGCGTGGACTGCCAAAATGTAATTAAAACAGGTAGAGTACCTGTCATGGCGCGCAGGTGCAGGTCCAGAGCTCGTCAGCCCGAATGGCTCAAGGGAGCCTTTATGTAACAAATCGAATTGGCCGCACACTGCTCGTCACACCAGCAAGTAGCCCCAAGGAACTCTGGTAGATGTAGTGGCGACGGCGAGTACGCCTATGCCACAGTGTTAGAAAAGAAGTATGCGACCAACTTTTGCACAATGTATGGGGAGTGAGGCGATACTTGTATGGATTCCAAGGCGTAGCTTTTCCAGTAGAAATTTACTCGCTAAGGCACGATGCGACAAAGTTCGGCCCGCTAACAAGTGGTGCGATGATTTTGGCTGGCTCTGCGACGATGTTCGCAGCGATAAAATTCTGCACGCTAACGAGCGGTGCAATGTTCTTGGCTGGCTCTGCGACGATCTCACCCAGTGACGGCAGGCTCTGCGACGAAGTTCGCAGCGATGAAATTCTTCCTGCTAATGAGCAGAGCGGGTATCTGGGCTGGCTCTGCGACAATGTTCGCAGCGACAAAATTCGTCCCACTAACGAGCGGGGCGACAATTTCACCAGCGATGATCTGGCTCAGCCGCAGCAGGCTCTGCGACGATGTTCGCAGCGATAAAATTTTGCCCGCTAACAAGCGAAGCGACGGAAATTTTCTCGCTAAGCCGGTTGTGCGTGAAAAAGTGTAGATCCTTTGCTTCTTTCTTCTTATATGTAAATCATTTTTATTGCTTTTCACAGCATCAACATCAGTGCACAGTTATAACCATACAAGAACTAGTATCTGTAGGGTTTTCCCGGCCGTAAGTGTCCATATGATGCTCCATAGGTGGTACAGATGCTACATGTCCAGCCACTGGGAATCACCCCCCCTCCGAGATCCCACCCCACCCCCCAGGCCCCCAGCCACCCCACCCACCCCCCCGTGGCATCTGCAAAGCGTCCGAATAGGTTAATGTCAGCCTGGGGTAGCGCAGGGCCCCCCCAAAACTCCATCATGGTCGCTGCGGGGCCCTACCCCTTCCCATGCCCGCCCCCTGTCAGGTCTGGAAGAGACGCAAAGCTCTCAAAGTGGGCGGATAGACTGCCGCAAGTAAGCCCCTTGACAGGTATGACAGCAGGGCACCCAAGACTCGTCAAAGGCTGAGGGATCATCCCGGAAACATGAGGCCAGGCGCTCCAACGAAAGCAGGCGCCAGAGGCGTGCATGCCACAGCGATAAAGCCGGAGCACCCTGTTTTTTCCACGCCGCCGCCACTGTAAGCTTAGCCGCCCCCACACATAGCCACCATATAGCCTTGTCATCCCTGGACACTCCGTCCCAATCCTCCCCCCGAAGTCCTAGTATCATGTGGTCGATCCCCCCGGGGGTGGGAAGCCTAAGATATCTTTAATCTGCGCTAGGATTTCGTCCCAGAAAGGTCGTATGCTGGGGCAGTCCCACCATATATGCTTGAAATCTCCCAAAAGGCCGCATCCCCGCCAGCAGAGTGCAGAGGTCCCCGGGAAGATCCTGGCCAATTTTGTTGGGTATAGATACCAATCAAATATGGTTTTGTAATGTGCCTCCCTCAAGCCCACCGACAGGTTATGTCTGGGAATGTCCCGCCACAATCCCCTCCACTCTGCATCTGCGATCCCTCTCCCCAGGAGGTGCTCCCAAAACCCCATATACCTGGCCCTGGGCGCATGTAACGTATTCAACAGCATCCGGTAGAGAGTCGAAATTGCCCCCTTCATAGACCCCGCCTTAGTCAGTACCAGTTTCTCCATGTCAGTGAGGGCCCGACAGCCCGCCTCCCTCATCAGTGTCGGCGTGGCCCAGTGTTGGAGTTGTAAGTAGTGGTAGTGCTCACTATCTGGGACCCCAAATTCTCCCTTACAATTCTGAAACGAGCGGAACGCCCCATTGGCAAAGAGGTCCGCCAACTTTAGACAACCCCCTTCACGCCACTTGTCAAAAGGACCCTCGTCTCTGGCTGGCGGGAAGGCCGGATTAAAGTGTATCGGGGTATATGGAGAAGGGAAGGTCGTCCACCCCTCTCTCCGCGTGACCCTATCCCATACCTCCAAAGTAGTGCGTGTCGGAGTGCTGAGGTAGGCCTTTGGCGGTCTGTCCCTCCTTGGTTTCCACAGCAGATCCCATATGGTCCTGCCGGCGATCGCGCGATCCATATGAAGCCAATGCTTCTCCGATTCGCGCGCCGTCCATTCTAGTGCGACCCGCAATTGGGCCGCTTGGTAGTAAAGCTCGAAGTCCGGCAGGCCCATTCCTCCTTCTACCCTCTGTTTCCGAAGCACTGTAAAGGGGAGCCGTGCCCTCCCCCCCTGCCACACAAACCGCGTAATCAGGGACTTCAGCTGCAGAAGAAACGCTTTCTCCAGCGGGATCGGTAACGCCTGAAACAAGTACAGGACCTGGGGCAGCACCATCATCTTCACCGCATTGATTCGCCCCATCCAGGATATATATAGAGGCTTCCACCGCCGCAGCTCCTGCCGCAAATACCTTGGCGTAGTTGGCCCCATACAGTGCCGAAAGCTTCGGCGTAAGCTGTACCCCTGCACCGCCGTGAGTTGTCGCAATAAATCGCGAGAGGGCGCAGCTTTGTGTCTATCCTCCAACCCTTTGAGCTCTTCCTCTAATGCTTCCCGTTCCAACGCCTGTTGTCTCCGAAGCGACGCCTGCAGTTGAATGCACTTGCCTCTGACTACCGCTTTGAACGCGTCCCACGTATTCTGATATGAGGTGTCCTCAGGGAGGTTGCCCTGAAAGTATGCTTCTATGGCCTCCGCCAGCTCCGCCCTCCGCACCTGATCTCTCAAGATGGCCCCCGGGAAGTACCATCTGCCGTGTCCGTGTCCCCTCCCTCCCCATTGCAGCTCCAAAAGGACCATCCCGTGGTCCGAGACCGATATGGGGAGAATCTGCGCTCCTGTCACCTTCCCCACTAACGCCTGACTTAGAAAAATATAGTCTATCCTGGTGTAAGTCCGGTGGACGTGAGAATAGAAAGTATAGTCCTTCGCCGTCCCGTGATGGGCCCGCCACCCATCCCGAAGACCAAGGGAGTCGAAGCTCTCTTTAACCCGCGTAGGAAACACAGACGTCCTCACCCCCGCTGTGTGGGAGCCATCGAGGTGACCATCCCACAGGAAGTTAAAGTCCCCCATCAAGATGATGGGACCCTCCGCAAAACTGCCGAGTGAATCCAACATGCGCGATGTGAACGCCGCCTGGCCAGTGTTTGGGGCGTATACTACCGCAATTGTGCAAAGTTGACCCTGCAGCCTCCCCTTGAGCATGAGCCATCTCCCGTCCTTATTCCTATGTGTGTCTGCTATTTGAAAGGGCGTGGAATTGTGGAACAGTACCGCTACCCCATTATGTTTTGTGTTGGCAGCGGAGTGAAAAATCTGGGGGTATGCCCTATGTTTGAGCCGCCCTGTGTCTTCCTTTGTGAGGTGCGTTTCCTGCAGGGCGACTACCTTAATCTGCCTATCTATGATATACTTTAATACCTTCTGTCGCTTCTGGGGAGCATTCAACCCTTTCACATTCCATGTAGCCCACGTCACCATCGTAAATGGTCTACCCCCTCCCCGCTCTGTTTAGGTAAAGTCGGAGCCCGCCCCCTCGCCGTGTGTTGTGGATGCCCACCGTACCAGCCCGCGGGGCCCCTCCTCCTCTGCCTCAACCTGCCCCCCCTTGATGCCTCGTCGCCCCCCACTTGGCCCCTTCCGTATCGTTGTTGCAACCTGCCACATACGCCCCCAACCCCATCCCCCCCACCTCCCCCCCTCCCCCACCTACCAACCCCACCAACCAAAGAAACCCGTCCATGGAACACCTCAAACCTTGGGTAGTTCCAGGGAAGGTAACCAAGACCCAGCCCCATCGGACTCCAAGCCCAACCAACTTGCCCCGCAACCGGCGAGAACATCAGCAACAACATGCATGCTAGAGGTATGGCACCCAATAAAACAAAAACCTCAGTGTCCATGGGATGACAGCCGCTCCTCTCGCTGGACCCATCGCTGCCCCATCGCCGTCTGCCTGGAACTGCCGCGAGGGGATCAGAGCCCCTCCACTGGGGGACCCCCCGTGGGCGCGTCCATCCTCCATCCCGGTGAATCCCGCGTCACCTCATCGAGGCCCTCACTCACGGCTGGGCCCTCCTCGCTGGCGATGCGCCCGGCGCCACTGCTCCCTCCGTGGTCCGGCGACCGTGGCGCTGGATGACTCCGGGGCCCCGTCGTCGTCCGGTTCTGCGGGGAGGCCCAGGATGCCCAGCCCCTCCTTCAGCTCCGTTATATGATGTCTTTTATTACGCCATTCAAAGCTGAGCCCGAAGGGATAGGTCCATCTGTAGCGCACGTTTTCCTCTCGAAGCTTGCCAGTCACCGGGCGGAGCTGCTGCCTTCGCACTAGAGTGGCTTGCGACAAGTCCTGGTACAAAGTACAATTGTGGCCCTGGAATGAGACCTCCTTCTTCTTCCTGGCTGCTTCCAAGATGGCCTCCTTGACCGGAAAGGCATGCAACTTCGCCTGCGCTCTCCGTTAACCGGTGGTCCGACCCTGTGCACCCGTTCCAGTTTTATTTTCAAGTCCGGCCGGTTCACCACTTCCCCGAAGAGGCCGATAATGAACGCCTCCAAGTCCAGGCCTTCCGCGCCTTATTCCAGGTCTCTCACCCGTATATTCTCTCTCCGAGTACGGTTCTCCAAATCTTCCAGCTTCAGGACGGACTGCACCAGCTGCGTGCGAAGCTCTGCACACTCCGCCCGGGAGGCCAGGGAGGCGCCATCCAAGGCCTGCACCTTCTCCTCCACCTCCAGGACCCAGGACCCCACCGCGTCAACATCACGGCGCAGATCGCCGAGCTTCTCCGTCAGGTCCCCCCGCAATTGGTCCAAGCTAGAGTGCAGGTCCCGTTTGAGCTCTTCGCAGAGATCCGTTTTAAAGTCCCGGAGCGTGGCCACCGGGTCATCCTTCGTCAAGGCCATGCCGTCGCCTCCGCTCGGTCCCCCAACGTCGGTGGTGCTGGATAGTGTCTGGAAGTACTTCGCCACGTGATTTTCCTGTGGCTTAGGAGTCTTCTTAGTCGGGAGCGTGCGGGACGTCCTCCCCATCAGAGCATCCACGACGTGCCGCAGTAGGTCGACCCCCACCAGCCTTATGCTCCCGCAGCTACAATCCTCCTCAGCTCGACCACCTGACCCACGGACTTGGGATCGGGAGCCGTCTTGCCTTTGCCGGTAGCACTTGTCTGTAGTCGCTCCGCTGTCCACACGGGGGCCGCTGGATATCGGGCCGCCCCACTGCCAGCCGTCCCCTCCACCTCCACGTGTCCGCCAAACCAAGCGCGCTAGGGGGCCAGCATCATGGAGACTCCCTCGGTGCCCAGAGACGTCTCACTTGGCCGCCATCTTGAGGTCAGGCACCGCCCGGTGCAAGCTCGATCGGAGAGCGCCCCTCGGGTCAGCGACCCCTCCAACCTGCAGGCGCTGCCATCATGGAAGTTATCTCGCATCCCGGCAGCCAGCCTCCTCACCTCGCAGTCTCTGTAGTGGCGGCGGATGCGTCCTCCCCTCGAGGGTCCCACTGAGGTGGTGCTCGGTGCGCGATCCCCGCTCGCATCACCGTCCAGGCTCGAACCTCTTCAGCCTGCCGGGTCGCCACTGCCCGGAGCACCATTCGACCTGCCGCCGGTCACTCCACTGAGCTCGTGAGAAGCCTCGCTCGGCGATCCGCCACGGCCGCCATCTTGACCGCTCCCGAGGCAGAGCTCACCGTCCCGCAGTTCAGGGGTCGCCGCAGCCTCACCGCCGCGCCATCTGTCCCCACACGCGTTCCGCCAGTGCTGCGCCGGGTCTACGCCGGGCCAGAGTCCCCGTTTAGCCGCCGTTGGGAGTCCGTGGGGCCGGAGCTGAGTCGGTACACTACCAGTCAGACATCTTACTTGGCCACGCCCCCCGCTTCTTTCTTCTTGGTCAGCTTCCCAACTGCAGGCACAACTTCCAGAGGCACCACAATTGGCTCAAGCACTCTAGGAAGAGCAGAACTCAGGGGGAAGCTGGGGGTGAAGTCCTTTTGTTCCTGGGACTTCTTAACAGGAGGCCAGCTCTTCTCAGGTCCTTGGAGATCTCTTCAAGCAAGGGGACACAGCAACAGCAAAGTCCTTCCCCTCTCCTTGGCAGCAAAGCAACTGCAGGTCAGCCCACAAACACAGAGCAGGATAGTCCTTCCTCTTTAGTCTTCCAGCTTTCTCCTTGGCTGAGGTTCCTTCTTGATTGCAGGATGATCTAATTTCTTGGGATCAGGGTCCCAATATTTATACTCCCAAATCCTTTGTCCTCTGAGGGTAGAGGGGCCTTTGCCCAGTCCAAACCAGTTCTGGAGCACTCTGTTTACATGACTCCTTCTTTCCTTTCACAGTGCAGGGCAGAAACATCAGACGCCCCAAAGGAGGTGGAGCCAGCATTGTGGAGGGAAAGCACAGCCCTGGAGCACTTTGTTGACATGATTCCTTCTCTCCTTTCACAGTGCAGGGCAGAGACATCAGACGCACCACAGGGGGTGGAGCCAGCACTGTGGGGGGCAGGCACTGTCCTATTCAGGTCCCAGGTGCCTCTCCTCCCACCCATCTACATGGAGATCTCTCTATTCAGCCCTGTGCTGACTCACCCTCTCTCTGGGAATTCCCCAGCCCCCTGGAATTCCCCAGCCCCTGTCACTCAAGCTCCAGACATGAAATACACAACCTAGCAGAGGCAGGTTTGAATGGTTAGACAAGAAAATACCTACTTTCTAAAAGTGGTATTTTCAAACACAGAATGTTAAAACCAACTTCACTAAAAGATTTATTTTATCATTCTGAGTTCAGGCATACTAAACTTTAATTTTCGATCTTGCTTCTATGGGAAGATATGCAGGTAAACATTATACTCAGCATTCCCCATTATAGCCTATGGGCAAGATAGCCTTTCAATAGTGAAAAACGAAAATGGCTGTAATTCACTACCACAGCATGCTCTACCTTTCACATACGCTGCACCCTGCCCAGAGGGGTACCTAGGGCCTTCCATAGGGTGTCCAATGTGTACAGAAAGGGAAGGGTTAGGCCTGGCCAGTGTGGACACTGGTCAGGTCAGCACGGCAGTTAGCAACTGCACACAGGCACTGCAGTGGCAGGCCTGTGACACCATTTTAGGGCTACTCATGTGGGTGGCACAATCAGTGCTGCAGGTCCACTAGTAGCATTTGAATCACCAGCCCTGACACACTCAGTGCACTTTACTAGGGGCTAACAGGTGAAACAAATATACCAATCATGGATAACCAATCAATATAACAATTTATACAGAGAGCATATGCACTTTAGCACTGATCAGCAGTGGTAAAGTGCCCAGAGTCCTATTGCCAACAACCACGGGTCCGAAAAATAATAAAGGAGGAAGAAGCAAAAAGTTTGGGGATAACCCTGCAAAAAGGGCCATTTCCAACACTGGTTAAACAGTATGGGACTGATTCACAAAGGTAAACTGAGACAAAAGTCTAGATTTATGACTTTTGGTATCCTAAAGACTTTTGGTCTGAGTTAAACTTAAAACCAAAACTTAAGTTTAACTGAGCCAAAAGTCTAACTTTACAACTTGTAAATGCACTTTGAGAATACAGAAAATCATAAAGTTAGACTTTCATTTCAGTTTACCTTTGTGAATCGGGCCCTATGTTTACTGTTGAGTAAGTTTGAAAATTGGTATACAATCCCTCAAGAGTCATTCACAAGCTTCTGCAGGTAAATCTTGTTGTTGGGGGTTGTACGATCCAGTCTCTTCTTGCAAGAGAAGTATGGAAATTTACAGAGTGACCCTGCCATGTAAATGTTTTACAATCATGTGAGAGTCTTGCATTCTCTATTATATAGGGAGAGAAAAATGTGTGTATTAATACTGTACAAGTGTCACTAACTGGCTGACATAACGGTAAACCAATAAAAATAAGCCACAGGTTGTTTATACTAATAATTAAGTTAAAATGCAAGCTTACAAAGGCCATTAAAGGGGATTGTGGTACATCTAGTGCATGTACTGTGGAAGAGATAGATTTGTTGTGTGGAGAATGGAAGAGTGTGGCTATATGAGGATCAAAAGGTGAAAAAGGAGCTAATGTTCCTGTGGAAAGAGAGGCAGGGTCTCTCAAGTGGTAGAGAGTGCTTGGACCAGATTTATGGATGGGTACACTCAGCTGGATTGTTTGTGTTGCCCTTACACATCCCCTTGAGGATGCCATGCTTCATCATAGGGCAGTGCTTCTCATCGGGCCGGCGCTGCGATGCCCTATTGGTCCCCGGAAGTGTCACTTTGGAGGAGATCTTTTTAGAGGCTGCTGTATGATGAGTGCGGGTAATGTGATTCGTGATGTGAAGTGGTGGGGTGTGAATAAAGGTTAAAACTGGTAAGGAAGATCCTGCACTATACTTTAATGAGGGAACCCTTCCAGGGACAAAAACATATAGTAGGTGAGTGCTACCTCAGGGTTTGAAAGGAACCCTGGTAGTCTGAGAGATGAGACTGAGTAGGGTAAGTCTCCTATCATCTCGAAGGAGGAACCTGACTCCGGTCACCCCTCCACAAGTGTGTCGACATGTTTCAAACCTATTCTGGTCATAGGGATCTGTGGCACTTAAGCAGGTCAAAAAACATATAGTGGATAAACTACCCCTAGGTGCTACCTACTGTGTGTGTGTGTTTTTCCGGGTCCAACCGGTAGGGAGGTAAGAGAATAATGAAAACAAAAAGAGTTAAAAATCATGGTGGAGCAGTCAGTGATCCACCAGCGGTGTCCCTAAGTCATGGAGCCATAGAGTGGTCCCCAACCGTAGCAAATAATGAAAAAAGGTGTAACTTCACTGTGGATCCATGAATCCATGCGGTAAACCGGAATCCTTTTTACATACTTTTCCCAAACACTACCACTTACACACCACTGCCTACACATCCCTAAATTTAAACCCAAACAATATTTAAATGTTATGTCTTTATCAACAATGTCTCCTCTCATTAAAATTCTAGGCTTTTTTTGTTCCCTTCCCCCATACTCCTGTAGCTTTGTTTCCAGGGTAACCAAAATTGTAACATTCTCTGCTACCAGAAGGTCACAAGTTCACAACAGCCTCTAAAGCAGCATTCTAACTCCTAAACCACAGACAGCAGGTGTGGTTGACTGTATGCAATTTCAAACCTATCCCACATAGCCAATCAGACATATACTCACTTCAAATGTTTTAAACACTGCCATAATTACAGCATCCAATCAACTGTGTTCTTTTAACTTTTACTTGCTAGGTTCTCTTCTAGCTGACTTAATTTTGAAAACTGCCTAATTCAGCTGCAGCCTTCTTCAGCCTTCTCTACTGCTCCATCCTTCAAAATGGTTAAAGGTAATAGCTCTGTGTTCTGGGTGAGAGAGTTCACTAGAAAGAGTGGAATTGATTAGAGACCTTTTACCTTTTATTAATATACAGAAGGGATGGTGTTCACTTGGTGGACGAAGGCAACAGAGTATTTTTGAGCAACTTGAAACCCTGCATTCGCTCGTATATGTAGTCATCATATACACACAATGAACACAGCAGCTCTTCTGAACAATTGTTATTTCTAATTGTAAATCATGTTTTATTTTAACTTTATCTAACCCGCGGAGCCATCACTGATCCACAAACCAAAAGCACACATTCAATGCAGAACAGCACATTAAATATTTCCTGTAGACAGGTGTAAATGGATCTCATAGTAGGTATAACAAAGTCCACATGGATATAATTTTAGGTGGATAAGTGTCTCAATGCATATCTTACTTGTAACAGTGTCCATATAAGTATAAAACTAGGCGTGGAACTCTCTACATCACTATTTGAGTGGCTATAAAAGTGTCTACATAGGTGTGAAAGTAACAGTGTCTATAAAATATGGCAATGGGTGTGACAGTATATGTATGAGTATAAGACTGGGTCTAAAAGTATATATATAGGTGTAAGATTGGGTGTGAGAGTCGCTGTATGGGTTTGTGAATGGGTTGCATTTAGAGTAGGAGGAGGAGATTTCCTTTCACCTGAATGGGCCTGGTCTGCCTTCACAATGCTGTCTCCACCTCCTGCCAGGAAGCTGCACCAAAGAGGACATAACTGGTTTTGACTGAGCACAGGGCTTCTCTGCCACCAGAGAAAAAAGGATTTTGCTGTATACATATTGGGGCCCAAACCTCAAAACTTTAGATCGCTTTTGGACTTCAAGAGGAACCTCTGCCAAGGTGAAGAGCTAGAGGAACTAGAGGTGTAGTACAGCTCCTTTGCTGTGTGCTATCTGGGGTTGGCCTGCAGTGGCTGTTTCTGACAAGGAGAGGAACTGTGTGTGCATCCTGCTTGAGAAAGTATCTCCAAGGGCTTGAAGTCGAGTTTGCTCCCGTTTAAGAGGTATCAGGAACAGCAAAGACCTCACCATCCTTCTGGGTACCGTATCTGGTTACACTGGTTCCAGTCGCCACAGAAGAAAATAGCAGCCAACTCTGTCACCAAGTCCATCGCAGACTCTGTGTCCTGAAGGCACTGCAGAGAGCACCGCCTCGCTAATCAATGCAACCGTGGTCTCACCGACTGCGTCAATGAGCCACTGCTTACACCACGTTCTGTGGGCACCGCACTCCACACCGCTTTGCTACATGCTGCACAGAAATCACCGACTCCGTCTCTACCTGGCTCAAACATCAACCCTATCTGTCGTAACACCGTGACCTGCCAGCACCGCATCAAGCACTGTTTCACCCTGCAAAGCAAGCCTTGATCTCACTGACTCCATCAACTAACCGCTGCCTGCACAGAGCCGTGAGGACACCGCGCACTGCTACGCTTCCATCTCACATTGCAGCCGAGACGGTTGACCCGGCCTACTCACATTGGTGTGTTGGCCACAACAAGAAAGGTACTGTCTTCGAGTCTGTCGAATCTTTAGCTAACCCGCACCAACGAAGTTGGCTGGAATTGCTAGAATCTGCCATGTTCAGTATCACGGTAGCCCCGAACAGAGCTACTGAGTCGGATGAACTGTGTTGTCACGTTATTCCTGCAATTTAAAGGTTATTTTGCACAGTAGCTATTTTTACAGTATTGTAGGTTGGGTTTTTGTCATTTTTGGTCTTGTTGGTTTAGATAAAGTTTTGCTTATTTTTCTAAACTGGTGTGTTGCCCATTTGTAGTCTTTTCACTGTGTTACTATATGCATGCACAATTGCTTTACGCACTGTTTCTGAAATAGGCCTGTCTCATTGTGCCAAGCTACCCAGGGGGTAAGCAGGGGTTACGTTAGAAGTGTATCCCCCTTACACTGACTAGGAAGAAGGGTCCCCACTTGGACAAAGGTACTTACCTCTTCCAACTACAGACCCCCATTTCTAACACCTATGGACTCCCAATTCACTTGGGGAGCTGAAAACATTTTGGGGCCCAATTCTGAAGATGGGAATATTCCGTAAACCAACCATACAGTCCTGTTTCACACCAGTCATGATTTGAGATAGGGTTTTTTATTTTGCAATGTATGCTGCATTTCAGTGAAAATTCGGCTGCATTGACCTGGACCAACCAGCCTTGCTCTTTAGGTAAAAATATGGTGGTGTTCTAGGTGTCCCTAGGCCTCGACTAAGGTAGGGCTAAAATCTACAGCTACCTACATTGGAAAAAAAGGTTTTCAGCGGGAAAATGTGATGTGACCATGTTGCATTTTGGCCCATTTTCTGTTGCGTACAGTAGCCCTATCCACAAAAGTGAGAATCAGAATCACATGCTAATATGGATACCCACAAATTCAGAGATGTACAAATAACCACTGCTCCTCAACTTTCTGGTGCTGGTTTCAGAAATACTTAGGTCTGCTTGATACCCATTTTTCACTCTACATATTTCGCCATATGAACTGGACTCTACTCGGTACACAATGAAAAACAATTGAGTTGCAGTTCAGTTGTTCGCTCTAGGTACCTCAGGTACTTGGATATCCTATAAACCCCTTACATCCCCTAAACCAGAAGGGTCTACCTGATGTAATGGTTGTCACAAAGGGCCATATTTATAAAATTATTTTCAATATTTGTTTATTTTAACCATTAGTTTCTTTGGGAAAAACTTGATGAGTCTACACAGATGACACTTGGCTGTTTTTAGAATGCTTTTTACTCTTCAGAAATGTATAGCTTTCCTCGATCACCCATGTGTTTCACACCACTTCCGTTCACAAACTGGAAGTAGGCTGAAAGCAGAAATAAGAGGAAAAATGTGCAACCTTGTTGAAAAATTCCAAAACTGTGGAACAAATATGTTTTTGATTCAGCTCTAAATGTTGCTGAAAGCAGGGAAGATGGTGACTTTAGCACGGCAAACCTCTTGTTGATGCATTTTTTTTTTTTAAAAGTACATTTTTTGCTGAGCACTTTTTTCTATGTTTCCCAAAAACTCAAAATGTTGCTATATTTTGCCTATTATCTCGGTACCCTTGAGGGGAATCCACATACCTTTAGAATCCCCATGATCTTGGAAAAAAGGACACAAATTTGGCATGGATACCTAATGATGAAGAAATAATATGGAGGCCTATGCGCATACAATTCAAAGTAGCCAAAATATTGCTCGCCACTGCGGGTGGAAAAGCCTCAGCAGCTAAGGGGTTAAACACAGTCAAAACAAGCATCTGCTGACCTTACAAAGAGTCATATGCCAATATGGGGCTCTGAATCACACAGCTGTTGTATATTAAATATTGTAATGACTACCAGCAAACAGGGTTGCACTGGGTCAGAAAATAGGCCCAGGCATCAAAATAAAACTGACCCCTTAATTGAATCAGATAGCTAAAAAACTGACCCATGTTTTAAAAAATCAGAGCAATTTCGAATAGGTAAATACACTCTGTATGTGTGGTTTGCAAGGTATGAAACTCTTTGTGAATTTGTGCTTGCTGCAGACATTGTCTGTGGTAATATCAGCGAAATCTGTAGTAAACACCATCCCAGCAGACAATAAAACAGACTGACAAACAGGCAAAAAACAGCCCACACACTGACCTGTCAAACCAGCCCCTCAGGCATTACTTGATCAACATATGGGCCAGTCCGACCCTGCCTGCAAAAAACAGGCACTCTTGTTGCCATTCCACTCAACACACAGAATACAATTAGGTATTTGACTCACACAGGATACAGAAACCATGGACCAGCTGTACAAAGCAGGTTTGCAGTTGCAAACAGCGCGGTTTGCAGAATTGGGCCATTTAGAACTGCAAAAATGCATTTTTAAATGTACAAAAGCCAAATTTTATTTGGTAACTTTTTACCAAACCAGAATTTGCATTTGCAATTCGGTATTCAGTATATGGAAAAAGTATTTCTAGGGCATCCCTTCCAAATACTGAATCAGTATGGCATGTATTACTGTTTTGTGACCAAATTCTGTTGGTATTCGCAGAAGGGACCCCTTCCATTTAAGAATGTAAAAATGAACTTTTTAAAAGTAGGCAGTGGTCTTAAAAAATGAAACTTAAATGTTTCATTTTCTTTTCTTTAAGGAAAACGGGTTGCATTTAAAACAAACTGAAAGTTTGCTTTATTAAAATCAATCACAGATATGGTGGTCTGCTTGCCCCGGCAGGCAACCATCCCTGTGATGGTGACGATTCCTAATGGGTCCCACATTGCAACCTACCTGATAAATATTTAGGAGGTGGGTCAATTTGTGACCTACCTGCAACTCGGAGATAATTGTACTTAGGAAATCAGTATTCCTAATGTTTGCATATTTGGCCCAACATTCTGCAAATATATATCTCAAAACGATGACATCACAGCAGTACCAGGCAGCAGTTAGGTTCATATCTTCACATCAGCAGTCATTGAGCTCGAGGCATGATGTTAAGGGTTAATGTCAGTGTTTGGTTCTGTATCATTCACACCTGTTAGATTCTCAGGCACCCTGCCATGCTGTGGGAATCCACTTGTTGCATTCTGTGGTTCAGAGCGCTTAAGTGTGTGATCAGCAGTGGCCAGTTTCACAGTCAGCTTGCTTGTGGTGGCGTTTCTACCGTCTGCTGCATCTCTTTGGGCTCTTGAAAGGTGCTGCAACAATTTGATTCTTATTTCTTTCTAATGTGTTTCTTTCCATGGCCCATATTCCCACCCCCACTTTGCTGCAGCTGAGTCATTGAAGAAATGAGTCTGTCACCCAGTGCATACAGGTTTGCTGGGAGCAGCAACATATATTTGAAAGACAAAGACCTAAAGAAGTTTCTTACTTACAAGACCAGGCTGCATTATTCCTGCAGTGACATCCTGTAACAGGTAAACTTTGTTCTACCATACACAGACTATTATGAGGTGCGAGCTGTAGTGCCCATCTCTGTCCCTGTAGTTGAGACTCACACACACTCCCACCAGGCATTGAGGAGCACTCGGTCCAGGAAGCATTGCTGGGGTTCTATGAGCCCTTATCAAAGAAAAGAACTGATAGAAGTCAATCTTTATACAGATGTTATGTCTCAGTAGCACGTCTGAACATGGAGCATATGCTCCTATGCTGAGGTGGCTAAATAGAGTTATTGCTTATTTGTTTTTTATGCCAGCAATATTGTGTTACTTATATACCTTGCTAAGCCATGTCTCCTTCTGTGCCAGGTGGGACCTGCTGCAGAAAACACAGTGCCAAACAGATTGAAATCTCTCACCCTCGTACACCAAAACCCATACAGTCAACGACTGTTGATGCACAGGTGCACACCTGTCAAGATATAGCACATTCCCACTCTGTCTTTGAACTGGCGTACTCAGCGCAGCCAAGCGCAAACACATTCTCCCTCGCGTTATAGTTCAAGGGTGCCTGCGTTGGAGGCGGGATTGTTTTTTGTGCAGGACAGAAGACCTTCCTGCACAAAAACAATCCTTAGAGGTTTTTTCTTCTTGCTGTTTGATGTTCTGCAAGACACAAAGAGGAGAAATAAAGATATTGCTCCTTGTTGCACCTCTAATGGCAAGGCATAGCATTTTGACTCATTCACAGGCTTTGCAGTCTTCATAAATCTGGGAATGTGCCTAAATCTATTGGTGGATGTGTGGGAACCCACGGGGCGCCTTTGCAGGGCAGAGTTACGCAAGGCAGTGACTTGAGTAGCCTTGCGTCACTCCAAATTTGCTAAGCAACGCAGGGCCATGCAAGGTGGCCTTGAGTTTCTTGCTAAATCTAACTTAAGGAGTGCGTTGTCCATGCAACACTATGCATAAACCAATGGCAACGCAACCCAATGATAAATCTGTCCCCCACTCTTTCAAATAATGAGATGCAAAGTCATTTGAAAGGTCAAGTTAGGAGCTTTTTCAGGGAATGAATTTAGTGTGAGGAATTAGAGACTGTAAGAGAGGGGTGTGTAATGTAAGGAAGTGAGGCATGTTCTGCTTGTGTCCTGCATAGGAAGGTAGATATGAAGGAATGAATCAGGACAAACTGCTGGAAGAAGCGCCTGAGCATGAGCAAGGGTGAGGGACGCATAGGGATTGCAGCAGGGGAGTGAAGGCAGGGAGAAAGAAGGGTTTGCAAAGGATACATTTATTTGATCTTTCAAGGAAATAAAAGAGGCTGTAGTTTTGAATTAAGGGTGGTGATGCCCAGCAGGATGTTTTGAGGAGGAAATACATAAGGAAATGACAGAGATCCACAATAAAGGGCAATGACATATAACAGGAGTTTGATTTAAGGTGACTTATAAGGGCACAGATGGATGTGGGAAGTAGAAAGTAAAAAGGGGTGAAACCAAATCAGTCCACATTTGTCCTTTAAAAGGTTAAATAAATATACATTCATGTTTCTTTATAGAATCTTGCACAGGCCAATGTCTTACATATCTGGGTCTGAATAGGGAAAATCCCTCAGTTAAACTCTGTGCTGCATTTAGAAAAGAAGGACACTGTATAATTCAGAATAACTCAGACATTTCTCCCACAAGAAATAATTGCATGAAAAGGCACCCTTCCCGACATAAGTTCAGCAGAGTTTTGGGAAAAGTTATTGGGAAAACTCAATAATTGAATTGTAAATTAAGGAAAATGTAAAAGGTTTTATTACAAAAATTTCAAAATTAGCAATACAGAATAAATACTATAAAGGGTTCAATGCAGAGTTGTACAGAGCAGGCAAAATTAGAACAACATTATAAGCCCCAAATGAGCAGCATCATTAGGAAACAGTCGGACAGCCCCCCTAAAAAACAGCAAAGTCTTCTTCAGGCTTCTGACTCACTCTGAAAGTCAAGGTCTCTTAAACACTATTTTTGCACAACAAATTAACAAAAGAGCAAAATAACCATTATCAATATCAGCTCATTTTCATCACCTTAACACATATGCAGTATCCTATTTTAAGAAGCTGTTCAGCATTTTGCCAGCTACTGCCAACAGGACATGTTCGAAAAAACTAGGAAAAACTTCCCAATATCCCTTATGAACAAACCATCGCAGCAGCCAGCAGCTGACTTTGCTCTGCAGGGCGACAGGATGAGAGCGGATAGATACAAAAGTGAATGACAAAAACAGCATCAACCCTGTCCAATATCGCGTTTCATATAAATGTGGCCTAAATAAATTATATTTATAAACATACTCTATACATCATATTAAACTCAATTGCAAATATATTAATTCATTATATGTGTATTATATCCACCATAGAATTCATTAATATTTATTATTTTTATCACATAAAAATGTAAATAAGGAAAGATCTCTACCACCCCGGTGCCCGAAGCTCTGTTTCAGGATGCTGTTAGAGGTCAGTGTGCTGCACACCAAGGTCACCGCAGGCCTTTTTATTCCCCTTCTAGACACTGCTACCTCTCCAGCTCACTCTTGCCAGTCCTTGCTTTCTCCCTTTGTGCCTGACTCCGTCTTTCTCTTTCTTCTTCTTTCCTGTGTGGGTGTTTTTCTCTCTCTTCCTTGTGGTCTCTATCTGATGGAGAAAAATAAGTGCTGGTCCCCAAAAATGAGAGCCAGTGAGGCAAATCAAGCACTGCCCGCGCCATTGTTCTGAAAATCACAAGTAGCAGTGCAAAAGTGTAGGAAATCATGTATGAGCACAAGTGCGGTTGGAGACATTGAATTAAGTGTGGTTGTACCAAGACAGAGCCTTCCTGTCCAGAAAATAAGGTTAGACAAATGGGTGAAGGAAAGGCAAGCTAGCTTGAAAGGTGCACGTAAAATACACAATTCTGACTTGCTTGAAGAGTGATACAAGGTTAGCCAGGTAAACATTGAGGACCAGTTCCCCATGGCGTGCACGCGTCAGCACCCTGCGTCCTTCATGTGCCAGTAGTGTTTCCAGGAGCAATCATGATGCCTAAAACACCAGGAAAGAGATTCCCTCTCCAAGCCGTCCATCTTTCAAAAGAGAAGAGGTGCAAATGGTACTCTGGATCTTGGGCCCCTGCACTGTGCAGAGGATCAGGGGACCCAGCTCAGAATGGGGGCTGAGTAGCTTGTCCTCTTGTGGGTTAGCACTGCCTGCTTCACAATTAACCTTGGGGTGGGGCTCCTGAGGGAGGGCTTTTTTGTGATGTCTGCAAATTATACTCAAAGGACAGGTTTTACCTTTTGAAATCCAAAATCCAAATTTACAGAAAAATATATGATGAGTTGTCTTACTGGTCCCTCGTGCCATCAATTAGTTGCTGTCACTATAGAAGCAACAAAACAACACTTATTCCTTTATTAAGTCACCAGAACACCCATGACACTTTAAACACTACTCCCATTTGGTAAGTGAGACAGGCAGTATAAAATATGCATATTGGAAGAAGATCAATACAAGCGAAGGCCTCCAGGTTCATCTTTGCAGAGAACCTGAGCGGTTTCAGTACTTGTAAAAAACTGGACTGACTCTGGAGGGCCAATATTTGTACCTGGTGTCAGCCTTTGTGTGGGGAGACTCTCTATCCTACCACCACCACTGGTTCTGGAAAATTCTTTCCGTTGCTCTAGTCATGGCTTCAGACTGTGTTCAGACTGTCTGAGGTGGGCAAAAGGCTGGGCGGGCCTGGTGTCAGATTCCTTTGAATGTGCTTTAGGGAAAGCCTTTTGAAGTGTAAGGGGGCTTCGTATTGCCCCACCCAGCCATCCTGTCAGGATGGCCTATCTTGCCTTCACCTAAGCCCCCTTTGTCTCACTGTCTGGAAGCAATACACAGATCCCAGCAGTGGAGCCATCCAAAGATATGTGACCAAGGACCATTGGCAGAAAGGCACAATTTATGGGACAAGAAAATGGCAACTTTCTAAAAGTGTCATTTTCAGAATGGTATCTTAAAATCTGACTTCACAATTAAAGAACTCCATTTGAATGTAAACAGTATATTTCTATCAGCTCCCAATCTGAAACTAGCCCTTAATAAGTGTAGTAATAGTCAAGAAAAGAGATACGCCTTACAACATTGAAACATGACTTTGGGACTTTTTCACTACCAAGACGTTAAATTTAAGTACACATGTCCTACTTTTTAAATACAGTACATCCTGCCATATGGCCTTTTAGGGCCTATCTTAGGGGTGTCTACACTGCACCAGAACTGTTTGCATGGATTTCCAACTGTATGAGTTATGTTAAGTAACTTGTCATTGCAATAGTAAACGTCTGTAATTGTCAATTGATATACCTTTGGAATATCTCTGTATGACTGTGAGAAAGTGCCATTTTTTGCATGGGCACACGCATATTTTTTTATGATGCTGCTGGTTTATGAAAACTGCAAACTGGCCACTACTGTGCAGTCCACAGTGTATGTGATATGACCCCTGAAATATGATAGCAATGGCTAATATCTATTATTAAGTTTCTGATAAGGCCTTAGTATACAGTGCAGAAAATGCACTATTGCCAAGGAAGTTGTAAGTCTCCTATCTTATGACATCCACTAGACTGACAAGTAAAGCATGGCTTCAGGGATACATGTGTAGCCTTACTGCTGCAGTTTTTAAGCCTGCAGATAGACCTGTCACAATAGATCTCTTTGACCGAAGGGTACCTTTGTTTAAATAATAAATAAGTTACTCCTAGGTAGGACTTGCAGCTCACAAGGAAGGATACTTGATATTTAATATTGGAACGTGCAAGATTTTACGGTTGACATTTTCCTAAAGTGACTAGCCCATAACAGCTATTTTTAATGTATTTGTACTGTTGCTTATTTTATGAGAAAGTGCAAATAAAGTTTTATATCTGTAAATTTGGTTTAGAAAAAGCTACAAACTCATTAAGAAAAAATATACAGGAAAAGTTATTTTTACAAAGGTATGTCTTTCCTGTATGGTGCTCCATTAAAATAATTAACATTAGCCAGCCTGCATTTGCCCCAGCCCGAACTGCCAAGCCAGGTCCTCCCTGGACTACAAGCAAGCTTCCTAGGACCGGTTTCGGGGTTTCACCCCTCTTCAGCCAGGATAGCTTGGGAACAGTCCAGCCCGAACTGCCAAGCCAGGTCCTCCCTGGACTGGAAACAACCATCCTCGGACCGGTTTCGGGGTTTCACCCCTTTTCAGCCAGGATAGAGTGATTCCAGTGGCATGGAGAGCACGGGACCCACATCTGGGCATACCCGTCCTACTCGGGTGACAAATGCAAAAACAACAGTTGATGGACAGAATGCAGAACAATGTCATACAGTCACCCCAGGCAGAGATCTGGGCCTAAATCCATAGTTTTTTTGCTCACCATGCCATTCCAGTTTGAACCCAGCCATATGCAAATCAGTCTTGACCCTGTGCCGCATGGGAACAGTCCAGCCTGAACTGCCACTAGATTCAAGCTAGCCTGGCTGATGACGGCTGATTAACCAGAAACCGGTCCCAGGATGCTTGTTTCCGGTCCAGGGAAGACATGGCTTGGCAGTTCGGGCTGGACTGTTCCCATGAGGCACAGGGTCAGACTGATTTGCATATGGCCATGTCTGAACTGGGGTTGCGGAGTGAGCTAAAGAATGATGATGGATTAAACCCAGATCAGTTGACTTGGGGTGAGTGCTTGCAATGTTTAACACTCCGTCCATTTTCCCCTTTGGTTTTACTTTGTTCATCCTAAGTTGGCAGGGTATGCCCAGACGTGAGTCCCTTGCTCACTTGGCCACTGGATTCAAGCTAGCCTGGCTGAAGATGGCTGATTAGCCAGAAACCGGTCCCAGGATGCTTGTTTCCGGTCCAGGGAAGACATGGCTTGGCAGTTTGGGCTGGACTATTCCCATGAGGCACAATGCCAGACTGATTTGCATATGGCCATGTCTGAACTGGGGTGGCGGAGTAAGCTAAAGAATAATAATGGATTAAACCCAGATCAGTTGACTGGGGGTGAGTGCTTGCAATGTTCAACACTCCGTCCATCATCCCCTTTGGTTTTGCTTTGTTCGCCCTAAGTTGGCAGGGTATGCCCAGACATGGGTCCCTTGCTCACTTTGCCACTGGATTCAAGCTAGCCTGGCTGATGATGGCTGATTAGCCAGAAACCGGTCCCAGGATGCTTGTTTCCGGTCCAGGGAACAAATGGCTTGGCAGTTCGGGCTGGACTGTTACCATGAGGCACAGGGTCATACTGATTTCCATATGGCCATGTCTGAACTGGGGTGGCGGAGTGAGCTAAAGAATGATGATTTATTAAACCCAGATCAGTTGGCTGGGGGTGAGTGCTTGTAATGTTCAATACTCCTTCCATCATCCCGTTTGGTTTTGCTTTACCAAGTCAGGCTTCACCTCAGTGTCGTGTATGTTGGTGAGAGTGAGAATCTCGATGGGCTCATAAGGGTTGGCTAATCTGTGAAGATAAGATATAAGCAGGCCCCATATATCTGGAGGTCTGCTTGCAGCCGGCATTAAGTTCCAGAATGTCTGGCAGCATGCTGCATCAGATAGCCAGTGTTTAATCTGTGGCATGGGCCTCTGGCCCCAGTGGACTGCCACCCGTCTCTTAGCAAGAACCAGCAGCATCGCGACAAGCTTGCGATTGGCATCTGAAACGTTTCTGACATGCCCTAGGAGACACAATAGGGGGTCAGCATTGATGCGTTCCTGAGTGATGTCACTGATTACAGAGCATACTTCCGTCCAAAAGTCCGAAACCTTGGACACACCCGGGCGAAATGCACGAAATCCACGCCAGGAGCAGAACAGTGCATGCAATTGTCATTAGTCACGAGGCCCATCCTACGCAGATTAACGTGGGTGCGGTATAGCTGATGCATGTATTTAAAGTGGATGAGCCTGAGGCGGTAGTTGGGAGACAGATGGTTTTGTTGGTTGCAGCAGTACTGCCACTGCGCAGGGTAGATCTCTCTGGCCAGATCTCCACTCCATGCAGCGTGGGCACGTTTAGTGTCAGTGAGGGATGCAGCCATTGTGAGCATGTAGAGCCTGGTTACAGTCTTATGCGGGATGCATAGGAGAGTAGGTATTCGAGTACAGCATTGGGCTGAGGGGCGGGCGGAAAGGCCGGGTTGTCATTTTTACAAGTGGTCCTTATCTGGTAATAGAACAGGGCGGCATCTACTGGCAGTGTAAGAAAGGTGTTGTTAGGGTAGATATTGGCACACATTCGTATACCAAGGCGGGCTGTACAGTGAGCCATGCCCGCAGTCTGTAGCGGGGGGAATGTAGGGTTACGTGCAAGCTGCATGGAGAGCGCTACAGTGTCTGCAGGCCGGCGTGTTTACGTAGCCCATCCCAGGCCCAATGCATGCACTCCACTGTATCAATCTCGTCCTGGGGTTTCTTGTACGGCAGGAACAGCGCTGTTTGCAGTAGCCAAGGGGACAGCAGGTCTGTCTCAACCGCAACATAGGAACTTGGGAAGCACAGCCATTTTTACAGTGGCAATGCGCCCAGCCAATGAAAGGGGAGTATTTGCCATGTTTGTATACTGGTCTCCAGCCACTCCATAGCCCTCCTGAAGTTGGGTCTCCATAACACATCAAGATTCCTAGTCATCTAGATGGCCAGATATTTACTGGAACCAGTGGCCCATATAAATGGATATTCAGTGGGGGGGAATGGATGTGTGGCATCTGTAAGTGGGAATAAAACTGACTTGCCCCATATGATCTGTACTTCGGATAGGAAACCAAATCGGATAACCTCCCATGGGGGCCAGGTTCTTTTGCGGCTCTCGGATGTAAATCGTGACGTTTTCAGCACACATGGACGTGACCAGAGTATGGGACATGAAGCCAATGCCCGATGGGTACGGTGCTGCCATAGGCACGTGGCCAGGGGCTCCATTGCAACAGCAAATAACATGGGGGATAGCGTAGAGACCTGTCTGGTGCCCCTCGTAATTGCTATGGGTCCAGTCACCTGCCCATTGACCCTAATACATGCCATTGGGGATGTATAGAGCAGCTGTGTTTTCCGGACGAAGCCAGGACTAAATCCCAGGCGCGGTAAGAGGTAGAAGAGAAAAGGCCATTCCAGAGTGTCGAAGGCCTTGGTCGCATCCAGGAGGGCGGCCACAGCAGGCAGAGAAGGGTTGATCTGGTGAAGAGAATATAGTGCGTAGGTTATGGGAGGTGGCGCGGCCCGGGAGGAATCCCGATTAGTCGGTGCGAGCAATTAGGGGCATCAAAGGGAGGAGGCAATTGGCCAGGAGTTTAACTATATTTATTTGTCAGTGTTAATTAAAGATAATGGGCGATAAGTATCGCAGTTCTCGGGGGATTTATCTGGCTTTAACAAAAGAGTTATCATAGCTTCACGGAGAGATGGAGGGAGCCTGCCCAGTTCAGGGCTCTAATTATACATCTCAGCAAAATGCGGGATGAGGAGGGGTGCGTACTCTTTATAGAACGCGGGAGTGAGCCCATCGCTCCGATGGCTCCAGGGCCTTATCACCTGAGAGACCTGATATGACCTTTGAGATGTCTTCATGTGTAAATGGTTTGTCCAGATATTCTCAGTGCCTGTTGCTGAGCCATAACAGCTCTAGAGAATCAGAGTATTAATCAAAGGCATCCCTGGGGGCGGGACCCACTGCAGTATACAGGTGTGAGTAGAAGGAAGAGCTCCTCTCGATAATTTCTGAGGGGGAGGTAGTTTGCCCAGTGATCTCATCGCTAAGCACCTTGATGTAGTGAGATGCATGCGGTTGCCTAATAAGATTCTCCAGAGTCATGCCGGGCCGGTCACCTTCCCCATAACGCCGAGCCCGGGCCTCCCTGCCAAGGAATGCCACCTCCCTATCCACTTTCTGGTGAAATTCTGTGGGTCCTGGAAATGCTGGAGATCCAGAGTCTTAATGTCCCATTCCAGGCGCTCTAGAGTGCCTCTAATAGATTTCAACACCCCCGATTGCTTTGTGATGCATTCCTCCCTGACTACTACCTTGAAGGCATCCCAGAGCATGGAGGGGGACTCAACGGAGCCGATGTTGTGCTAAAAATATTCAGTAATGACGCCCCGGATATCTTCCTGGAACGCAGCATCACGGAGCGAATTGGGGGAAGGCGCCATGAGAACATGCATGGTAGGGTATGCGGGAGGCGCACACACAGACACACTGGGGCGTGATCAGAAAGTGTGCGAGCCAGGTGATCCACTGAAGTGGCCCAGGAAGTGACATCCCGGGACATGAGCCACAGGTCGATACGACACCATGTGCCACCCGAGCCAGAGACACAGGTGCCTCGTGCGCATCCAGGTGTGTGTCTCGCTAGGCGTCTAGCAGTGAGTTGTCCTCTATTATAGTTTTAAGGGTGGCAGTGGCTTGTGGGTGTAGAATGCGGTCATCAGAGCGGTCCAGTGTTGGCAAGGGAGCAATGTTGAAATCCCCCCCCCAGATCAGGGAATGGGGCCCCAGGGAGGATATGATTTTCCAGACCTGATTAAGGAAGCCTGGGCCGTCAGAATTAGGGCCATAAAGCACAGCAAGTATCAGTGGCCTGTTGTATAGGGAGCCGGCAAGGATAACATATAGACCTGCAGTGTCTATGAAGGAGTGAGTACCACGCCAAGGGAGGTCCCTTCAAAAGAGGATGGTGACACATCTCGCGTAATTAGAGTAAAAACGAGAGCGCAGTCTGGAGGAGGCAGCAGTAAGAAGATGCATCTCCTGAAGAAAACAGATGTCTACCTTGTGCCTATTGAGATGTGCATGCATGAGGCGGGCCTTACAATAGTCGTTAAGGCCCCTGATATTCCAAGTAACGAAGATGGTGTCAGTCATGGAGTGATAGCAAGTGAAATGATGAAGTTGTGCCAGCTGCGTGCCGCCGCATCATGAGGATCCGGCATTTTGCCATCTGAACAGTCATGTGATGTGTGTGCAGTAAAACACGCCATGAACAATGCAAAAACTCCAAAGCAGCCGGTTCCGCAAGTAAGGTACTCTGCTGTCAATGATAACAGACCCGTACCCATTCTCCCCCTCTTTAGTCTCCTAATTAGATGGAGTATCAAGTCCTCCCCCCCAAAACCCCAATAGCAACCTTCATGATTCCCAGAGCATCGGAAACAAGTGGATCAAAAGTGCACTGTGCCTGGCATAGGGTTCTAATCTCCCCACCCGTCCCTCCCACCCATGGGTGAGAAAGACCTCCCACCCATGAACCAACAAGTGACATCAAACAAAAAAGGGAGTTATCCCGTGGTGGCCTGGCTCTACCTGGCATACTACCCTATCTAGGGACAGGGTGGCCAAGCTGTGTTTAGGAGTAGGAAAGTGTGGGAACAAGCATTATGAGCTTGTGGGCAAACCCCAACCATGGTACCACCAACGTTACATATAGCAAAGTCAAGGAGCAGTTCAGGCCTCTTTGAGCAGGTTGGTGAGTGGTAAAAGCAGTGCGGGGTACAGCAGGTAGTCATTGTCACTCGCTGCTCCACCATTGGCGCGCTCCGAGTTATTCAGTGTGTGGCACTGCTTTTTCTCCAGTTTCTTGCCGAATGCTAAGGCGGCTTTAGGGTCATTGAAGAACTGTGTCTACGCTCCCATCTTTATTTTCAATTTGCCAGGGTATACCAGGACATATGAGACATCCTGCTTTTGGAGTAGTCTCTTGGTTGGGAGAAACTCCAGACGGGCAGCCTGAACTGCCAGCGTAAAGTCCGGGTAAAACACCAGCACGTTTCCCTGGTGTCGCAACTCGCCTCTTTCACGTGCAGCGCGTGGTACAGCGTCACAATCGCAATAGTTCAGGAGCTTGGCTATTATCGGGTGGCACTAAGGATCTGTGTGCCCTTTCCACAATGAAAACCGGTGAGAGAACATGTCTAAAGAGGTCACGCAAAACCACCTGTACAAATTCTTCCATCTTCGTGATGTTGGAGGATTCAGGCACACCTGTGATGTGGAAGTTGCTGATATGGGAGCGCGCCTCCAAATCTTCATTCTTAGCTTTAATCAGCTTGAGTACCCTGTCCATTTGGAGCATATTTTGTTTATCACCAGTCATTGTGTCTTCTATATCAGATACCCGCGCCTCCAGCTGTGCGATTTGCGTGTCATAAGAATCAACCCTGGTCTTCACATTATCTAGGCAGGCGGATAGTTGGTCAAGCTTTGTAATGATGCCGCCAATGCTGGTCTTAACTTCCAGCAGCAGTGCCTTTAGGTCATCGTCTCCTGTTGCACCGAGTTCAGTCTGGGGATCCAACTCACCAGTCTCTGGGGCAGGTTCCTCCTGATAAGTCTACCTGCGATTTTCAAAGGTTAATTTTGTTTGTTTAGCGTCCACCTTGCCCATGTTGTCCACAGGATCGAAAGATGAGGATCCAACACTGACCTCTCCAATTCCCTGGAGGCTAGCATGATCGGGCAATAGGCGCAGGAGAACAGAGGGCAGCGTCCAGCTGGCCTTTCAGTAGTGTGAATTGTGGGCCCAACAGCAAGTCAGCTTCAGCAGCGGGGACAGCCATGAACCAGGAAGAGAGGCAGGAGAGCACCTCCAGCGGGTGCAGTCGGGTCCCAGCATCACATCTCCCCAAAGCAGTGTTGCGTCAAGCACCCCACGCAGGTAGCGTACAGGCAGCTGTAATGTTGCTACCTTCAGTATGGAGCAGGTACTACCCAAGGATGTGCAGGAGGCAGATCATAACGGTGTAAATAGCCTTTATTCAACTTGTAATAACCTCACCGAGAGAGCGCCGGGCTACAAGCTCCGTTCGCTTCTCTCGCGCCGTGCTGACTAACGCGCATGCGCAGTAGCGTCCAATATGGCCGCTACGCGCATTCCTACCCTGATGTAGAGCGCGTCAACTAGACCGCGACACTACATATCTCCCCCTTTTATACCATACAACACAATGTACCTAACCAGGTGGTCAGTCCATATCATAGTCTCTGAACTTGGCTGGTCTCACCACTGCTCGCCCAACCCGGGTGTGTCTTACCGGGGTGGTATGTCCTTCTTGACCTCCTTCTGCGACCGGGCTCCCTCTTCTACTTTCCGGAGTGCCCTGGTCCTCTCTCACTCCATCCTCATCGTCTTCCCGCGCTCTGTCCTCGGGGGCTCATCCATCCTGTATGTCTCTCTCCCCGTCTTGTTCTTCTCTCCTGTTCTCTCTGCATTCTCCCTTAGGCGCTCCTGCTTCCCTTGTCGTCCCTTCTGGTGGTCTCGCCCCTTCCGCGTCCTCCCGGGGCCATTGTAAGATTTTGTTGCACTTGGCCATGCGGTCATGGGACCACACGTTTCCATCACTGAGCAACGCTGCTCGGTCGTACACTTCTTCCACTCTTAGGGGTGGGGAGTACTTGCTTTCTCCCTTTCGCTTTAGAATTGCCAGCTTCACTCTGACCCACTCCCCTTTTTCTAACCTTGCCTCCTTCACCTTTCTGTTGCGGTTGTAGTGTTCCGTGTAAATGCGTTGTGCCTGCTCCAAATTGTGTTGTACGACCGCTGGAGACCACTTGCTGGTGATTGTCTTTTCTTGCCAAGCAACATTGTCTCTGGTGAATGGTTGCCTTCCTCGTAGGATTTGGAAGGGGCTGTACCCCGTACCGGTGGGGGTGATGCGGTATGCCCAGATGGTGCTTTGTACTTCCTTTTCCCAGTCTTTGCACCTCGTGATGGCGGCCTGTGTGGAGCCCATGAGCACCCTATTAAACCTTTCTACTTGTCCGTTACTGGCCGGATGATAAATTGACGTGTGCCTGAGTAGAATGCCGTTCCTTTCTGCGAACTTGGACCATTTGTCCGAGGTGAATTGGGGACCATTGTCACTGATTATCGTTCTGGGGATGCCTTCCCTGAGGAATACCTCCTTGAGGAAGCGCAATATTGCGTCTGTGTCCATGACCTCTTGGATGTGTACCTCTGGCCACTTTGAGTACTTGTCCACTAATACGCATAGGTATTTGGGTATCCCCTGATCGTCCAGTATGGGTCCTAAGATGTCCACTGCCACCTCTTCCCATGGGTTGCTGGGAATCGCGAATTTCCCTAGTGCCGGCCTCATTGGCTTTAGTATTTTGTCCGCTCCTTGGCACGGCGCGCAGTCTCTCACGTGCCTTTCTACTTGCATGTCCATCCCCGGCCACCAATACATTTGTTTGGTCCTGGCCTTCGTCTTTACGATTCCCAGGTGTCCTTCGTGTAATATGGATAGCAGGTCCGGTATTATGTTCTCCGGTGGTACCACTCTGTTTCCTCTGTATACGAACACTCCGTCGTTCCCCACCGACAGCTCCTCTCGAACCTCATAGAACTGCCGGACCTTGGGCTTCTGTCGTCTCCTCTCCGGCCACCCTTGTATGATGTACTCCTTGATGTCGCCCAGATCTCCATCTGCTGCGTACGCGTCTTTCCACTCCTGTTTACTGATGGTCTTTTCCGGATCGTCCGTCAGGGCTACCATCTCATCTTCTTCCTCTGTGCCGCTGGTGGCGCTTTCCATTGCTGACGCCCTGCTGAGGTAATCCGCTATCTTGTTCCTCGAGCCCGGAATGTACTCCACGTCGTACCTGTACTCCAGGAGTTTCAGCGTCATTTTAGCAATTCGGGGTGTGGCGCTAGCATGGCCGCAGGACGTCAAAACCTTCACTAGGGGTTTGTGGTCCGTCTTCACTTGAAAACGTGTGCCCCACAGGAACTGGCAGTAGTTTCCCATGGCCCAGACCACGGCTAGCATCTCTTTTTCGATTACGCTGAACTTTTGTTCAGGAGACGTCAATGTTCTGGACGCGAAGCTGATCGTCTCCGTCCCGCCTTCTGGTCTTTCTTGCATGAGCACTGCTCCTAGCCCTTTTTCGCTTGCGTCCGTCATCAATATGGATCTTCCCCGGGGGTCGTACCCATGCAGTGGGATCGCCTGGCTGATTTCGCGTTTCACCGTGTCAAATTCTTCTTGCGCCTCTTCCATCCATGCAAACACCGTCTTATCCCTCGTGAGTTGTCTCATGTTGTGTGTTTTCGTGGCGAAATGGTGGACAAACTTGCTGTAGTATTACGCCATTCCCAGAAAGGACCTTACTTCTTCCTTGGATGTGGGCGGGGGCGCGTCACAGATGGCCTTCACGTTCCCCTTCTTCGGTGTTATCCCGTGTTCTCCTATCTCGTGCCCCAGGTATGTGACAGATGTCATTCCGAAATGACACTTCTCCCACTCCGCCGTCAGACCGTGTTCCTCCAAGATCTTTAACACCGCTTCCAACTTCTCGTCGTGGTCTTCTAGCTCCTTCCCCATTACTAGGATATCATCCTGGAAGTATTGCACTCCCTCTATACCCTTGAATAGGCGGGCCATCAGCTTTTGGAACACTGCTGCTGCGGACGCTAGTCCGAAGGGCATGCAACAGAATTGATAGCATCCAAACGGCGTTATAAATGACGTCAGTTTCTTGCTCGTGGGATGCAGCACCACCTGGTGGTATGCCGATTGCAGGTCGATGGTGGAGAACCATTTCACGCCTTTCGTGCGGGCCAACATTTCCTCTATGCGCGGTAAGGGGAATTTCTCTACCACGATGCACTTGTTTAATTCTCGGAGATCAACACATAAGCGCACCTTGCCTGACGGTTTCATGGCCACCACCAGTGGTGCCAACCACTCCGTGCTGTCGATCGGTTCGATGATTCCCCCGTCCTCCAGTCGGTGTAGTTCCTGTTGTACTGCCTCTCTCACTGCGATCGGTATGTTCCTTACCCTATGCGCCACCGGGCTGGCGTTCTCCTTGAGGACGATCTTGTGGGTAAACTTCTCAAGTTTACCTATCTTGCCGCCGAACACTTTCGGGTGTCCGCCCCGCCATTTCGCTGCTGTCAACTCTTCTCCGTCCAACGTCACCAGCACTTGGATGTCCCCTCCTGGATTCAGCTGTACGCCCAACTCTCCTTGGTCCATCCACCCAAGGACTGATGGTCCCTTCTCCGCGACATATAGTTTACAGTGGGCGCTGCGTTCCTTGAACTGGAACAGCAGTCTCCTGAATCCTACCATCGGAATGGGTTCCCCTGTGTAGGTGACCGGTCGTATGTCGGGTGGATCCAGGCGTGGGCCCAGTGTGGGTTCGAACCTCTCGTTCCATACCGATCTTTGTACGATCGTGTAAGGGGACCCCGAATCCGACACTATGGTGATTCCTACTCCTCCGATGAGCATGTCGCACTGGGGCTTGCGCGCTCTTCTCCCCTGATGCCCAGTACCTGGTCTTCCACGCACAGGACTTCGTCGTCTTCCTCCTGGCCGTCTTCTTCTTCACCTATGTCCTGTGCCACGAATTTCACCGCGCGTTGTTTCCCTTTCCTTCTGCACACCTTCTCATAGTGGCCGACCAGGCCGCAAAATGCACATTTTGCTCTGAAGGCGGGGCACCGTTTGTCATGTGCCGCGTGGCTCGGGCTTCCACATCTGTAGCACCTCGCCGTTTCTCCCTTGTCTTGCTTCCACGGCTGTCCCGGTTTTCCTTTCGCCTTGTATGATCCTCTGTAGTCTCCAGGCGCCGTTTTTCCTCTTCCATACTGGTCCGCGTCGTCTACCTTGTTTATCGTGAGTCTCGAGGCTTGATCTCTCTTTGCTGCTTCTGCGCAGCGCTTGGTCAGCTCTGCCCTCTTCACTATGGTGATCACGTCTTTCAGCGTCGCATCTCCACTCGCCCACAATTTATCTTGCACTGATTTGCTTGTCGTATGCATCACGATTTGGTCTTTGATGAATTCATCTTGTAAAACCCTGTATTTGCATGTTATCGCAAGTTTCCTCAGTGCCGCCACGTAATCGTCTATCGTTTCCCCCGCTTCTTGCTTCCTCTGCTGGAAGTTGTAGCGGTCGATGGAGGTGCATACTGCGGGACGAACATGTCGGTGTCCGCTGCCTGCCTGGCGACCGGTGTTAGGTTTTGGAATACCCGTATGCCTTCTGGTCCCAGGTTGTGCAAGAGTATCCTCTTCCTTCTGGCACTGGAGAACGCCTCCTCGTTCTCATCTTCCAGCGCTTCTAGGTAATTTTTGAAGTACTCCCTCCAGTCTTCCCATTTCATTTGGGGTTCTCCTGGTCGTGGGAGGAACGGAACCGGCGTCGTTAATGCTGATGCCTGCGCACTCATCTTGACGTCCGCCTGTTTCCTCGGGCTACCCGGCGCTTCTGTCCTCTCCCCTCTTCTACGGGTCACTGGGATCTCGTCGGAGCTGCCTGTGCCGTCTCCACCCGATTCCGCCAGGGTCTCTGCTGCCGCACTACGGTTCGCCCCTGACTTCCTTCTACCACGTGGACGGCACACTTACTGCTCTCGTGCCTACCTCTGGCGTCCGTCCGCCGCTGCCGCGCTCTCTCGGTGCGCTAGAGTCTTTCCTCGACCTCCTGGATCTGCTCTCCGCGTGTCGTGTCGTCCCCCTGCGTAGGTCTACCTCCGATGTGCAGGTTGGGGGGCACCTCCTTCACTGTGGATCACTGGGTCCGCTCTGTCCGAGCCACGTCGCCACTGTAATGTTGCTACCTTCAGTATGGAGCAGGTACTACCCAAGGATGTGCAGGAGACAGATCATAACGGTGTAAATAGCCTTTATTCAACTTGTAATAACCTCACCGAGAGAGCGCCGGACTACAAGCTCCGTTCGCTTCTCTCGCGCCGCGCTGACTAACGCGCATGCGCAGTAGCGTCCAATATGGCCGCTACGCGCATTCCTACCCTGACGTAGTGCGCGTCAACTAGACCGCGACACTACAGCAGCAGTTGATGGCAATGGGCTGCGCGGTGTTTCAATGCGGCAAAAACAGGGTTTTTATCAGCCCATCATCACTAGCTTCAGCTGCCATTATACTCCGCACACAGGCGCAAACACTTCACCGGTGTAGCCCAGGCTGCCCCACAACTGGGGATCCAGTTTGGGGGTCGCCCAGCAGGTCCGCCTGTCAGTTGAGGAGGGAGTGGGGAGGGAAGGCACGGAGCTCTCGGATCACCGTGGGGCCGCTTCTCGAGATTGACGTCCAACCTGGGCCACACAGTCCGTATCTAGCGGCGAGGAGGTCCACCCCTGCAGCCACGCCGACTAGCTCCGCCCCCCCCCACTGGCACTTGGACGCTTTCAAGCAGGCCGTAGGCTCCGGGCCGCGGGAGCAGGCGCTCAGCGAGGGCGAGTCGGAGCATAGAGGCGAGGAGGGCGCAGCGCCCTGTCGCAAGGCCTAGTGTGCTCGGGGAGAGGCCGCAGTCAGCCACAAGGAGGCAGGAGCCCTCGCCACAGTGGCGCACTACCCCGGGCCCCACGGTGCGTCACTCACACCCCCACTCCACCTCCGGCTACCTTCTGCTGCATCCGCTCCACTCACTTGATATTCCTGTCAGGGATATGAACCCAGCATGCCAGCATTCAGCATCTCAGGTGCAGTCAAGGCAGGGTTTGCCCCACAGGCGCGATCCGCGGTGGCGCCACTTCACCACAGAGCCCACCACTCGACCAAATCAGGCCCCAGCCACGCACTGGGAGCCCGTGCTCACTGCCAGGCTGCGGTGGGTCGGAGATGAGGTAATCAGCACATTCCCCAGGGTGCAGGTGTCCCAAATTGTTGTGTGTGAGCCTTCGAAGCCCTACAGGTCCGGAGGATGATGTCGGATGAGTAGAGCAGAGCCCACTCAGAGTGCGGCCATCTTGCATCCAGCTAAGCCATGCCCCCAACCAATGTATTTCATTAAGATGTGTATTTGATCACAATTTTTGTGATAATGAATTCTGGAATGTATTTCCGGGAATATGAATGTACTGCTTATTTTTATTTCATTGTATTTTGAGAGAAAAAAGCATACTATTTTTGTGGGACAGAGTACATTTCTATCATACTGGAGAGCACTGGTTGTGATGGTATGTGTGGTAATATTGTGTGTGGTAAAGGTACTTGCAATTTATCCCTATGAATATGTGTGGTAGTATAATGCGTGGTGAAGATGTGCATTGCATCGGTAGGGTCATTGTAACGCCTGAGTTGTAAAAGCATCCATGGTTAAGGCATTTGTTGTTTAACCCCTCCCCTGCTCATGACGGAGCCATTCCGTCATGAGCCACGGTTGCCGTGTGCTCATGACGGAGTGGTTCCGTCATGCCGCGGCCGTTGGCGGCCGCTCCGCCCACGCGGCGCTAATTCCCCGCCTGTGCGGGCGATTAGCGCCGTGGGCGGAGTCATGATGGAACCACTCCGTCATGAGCACAGCTCAACTGTGGCTCATGACGGAGTGGCTCCGTCATGAGGACAGCGCCACCACGCTGCCCCCCCAACCCCCCCAGCGCTGCGGCGGAATTCCCGCCGCAGCGAAGGGGTTAATATTACAACCAGGAATCTTATTTCTTTCCTATTCTATTACATGCAGCCTGAAACCAGTCTGTGCCGGCATACTGACCACCTGTCTTTTCTTCGCTAAAAGCTACTTGCACAGCTGCCTTCCAGGTACTGCTTCCCTGCACTCTCACCAGACTTAAGGGGAAGCAGAAACTTCAACCTGACAGTGTCCTTCCCAAAAGCCAGTCTTGGTGGTGGGGCTCCTGGTTTGTCATAAAAGCTGTGTATAAAGGTCAATTGTGTAATGATTGGAAGCTATTTCACATTTTTGCTTTTCAGGACCAAAACCATTCCATTCAATCAAATATTACAATTTTCCAAATTTCGAGCCCACAAAATGGGTTTAGCAACCCATAGCGAATTGCAATTAAGAATGGGCTTGATAGGTGAGTTCTTTCCTAAAAATGATTTAGTATGCTATGTATCAATGGGTCATAACTGCTATTATAGTCGAAAACATTGATCAGTTATGAACACCTCTATTGATGTGGTGACTGATTCACAAAGGGGGAAGGGTTCTGTTGGAGCCCATTACCCGCTGGGAATTATGCCATGAGTTTCGGGTGAGGGTTGGCAGTGCTGAAGGGGATCTCTAGCTGCTCTCCACAATGCTTCCCAAATGGGAAACTTTTATTTCTTTTGAAGCAGAACTGGTTTCTTTAAGGAACATGGGCACTTGGGGAGAGGAGCTGGCCTAACGGCTAGTAGGGGTGGGCGGAATTTGCGGAATTAACCTTCGCAAATTATCGCGAGAATGTTTAAAATTATCGCAAACAAGCAGAAATATCGCGAAGATGCGGAAGTTTTTTTCCGGCATGTTCGCGAGATTTTCTGCATGGTTGCGGGTCGCCAACTTACCCATGTGGTTGCTTGCGGGCGCGGCCATCTTGTTTTGAGTTGTTCTCGCGGTGCATGATCGCGAGAAGAAAGACGTGATCGCGCGACGCATGACGTCACTGCGGGCGCGAACTGTCGCGAGACAGCGCAAATGGCTAAAAACAATACAACATCTCATGGAGAACGCGACCGGATCAAGAAAACTTGTCGGCGAACGCAGGGATTCAGGTAAGGCGATCGCGCGCGCGCGAGAATGTATCATTTTACAGCGCGAGCAAGAAACAAATTATCGCCAAGCTGCGGAAACCGGAATTTTTGACATTTTCGCGCTCTCCGCGGAACGCAAAAATGTCAAATTATCGCAATTTCCGCGAACGGAACGAAATTTTTGCCCAGGCTGGCAAAAATTTCGTTCCGTTCGCGGAAATTGCGATAATTTGACATTTTTGCGTTCCGCGGAGAGCGCGAAAATGTCAAAAATTCCGGTTTCCGCAGCTTGGCGATAATTTGTTTCTTGCTCGCGCTGTAAAATGATACATTCTCGCGCGCGCGCGATCGCCTTACCTGAATCCCTGCGTTCGCCGACAAGTTTTCTTGATCCGGTCGCGTTCTCCATGAGATGTTGTATTGTTTTTAGCCATTTGCGCTGTCTCGCGACAGTTCGCGCCCGCAGTGACGTCATGCGTCGCGCGATCACGTCTTTCTTCTCGCGATCATGCACCGCGAGAACAACTCAAAACAAGATGGCCGCGCCCGCAAGCAACCACATGGGTAAGTTGGCGACCCGCAACCATGCAGAAAATCTCGCGAACATGCCGGAAAAAAACTTCCGCATCTTCGCGATATTTCTGCTTGTTTGCGATAATTTTAAACATTCTCGCGATAATTTGCGAAGGTTAATTCCGCAAATTCCGCCCACCCCTAGTCCGACCTCAAATTTGGGGAACTGGGTTCGAGTCTCGGCAATGACGCTAAGCATCCTGTGATTCTGGGCAAATCACTTCGGGGCATATCTACAAGACGGCGATAGAAAATTATCGCCCCTTTTGCGGCTGTTTTCGGCCGAAAAGCGGCGATAATTTTATCACCTAATCAGCAAGGTCACGCTATCGCGTGAAACCTTGCATTAGCGCACAAATTTTTAACGCCCAGCTTTGCATCTCTAGTGAGATGCAAAGGGGGCGTTCCTGACCTGACATGACTGGCGAAATGTCGCTAAGCAACATTTCTCCTATCATCAAGCCCCACGCTATGAAGCATAGCGGCAGGAAAGTATCGATAGCCCCTGTTATCGCTACTTTCCGTACTCCTGCTTCACGACTGACTTAGCCATGATATCCTATGGAAGGTGGATATCTTGGCTAAGTATGTGAGGCCCTATCATCAAGCTAAAGCCAAACTTCGTGAGATTATCGCTGGGTTTCCAGCGATAATCTCATGTTTGGCTGTTAGCGCTAGGATTTTTATCGCTTTTGAGATAAGCGTTGCTAATAGTACACTATCTCAGCTATAAAAATCCACGCTAGCCGGTGATAATTATCCTACCGCTAAGTGCTCTTAGTGATAGTTATCGCCGGTTGTTGCTGATATGCCCCTTCATCTCCACGTGCCTAACATAAATGAATGTGTCCTCATGTAATGCAACTGGTGCTATGTAAAGCGTTCTGATACCCGATTCGGGTCAAGTTCGTGCTATATAAAACTCTGTAAAGCTTTAAAAAAACATTTTCCCTTTTGGAAATGCAAACACAGGGATGGTGATGGTGTCCTGCTATACCTTGTGGGCGGACATCCCCGTGTTTTTGGAACTAATCATAAGGGGTTGCAAATAGCAACCTGCCTAATTAATAGCCATGGAGATTTTGCAATGCAGCATATTGTTGCATAGATCAAATCGCAAAATGAAAGACTTTTTGAGACAGGTCACATTATACATCTGGAACAAAATTCTGTAAACCATTGAAATTCCATTATTAAATTACTGGGTTGTTTTTTACTATGGTGAGCTACCAAGAGCTATGACCATTTTGTTATAATATATTAGAATATTGCCTATGGATTTTGTAGCAAATGCAAGTGCTATATTTCTTTGTAGCTCACTGAACTGTGGGGTTCGTTGGACTTGGCCCTCTCTGCAGGGTCACACTCAAACATTTTGCTTTCACCCCTCCTGTTTTGCTGGATTCATTTTTGTTGGCCATAGGACTTTGTGCATTTTACCACAGCTTACCAGTGCTAAAGTGCACGTGTTCACTCCTTATAACATGGTAAAATTGGCATTCACCTGATTGGCATATTTTATTTACTTATAAGTCACTAATAAAGTGATATACCTTATACCCCAGGGTGGTCAATTAAATGCTACTAGTGTGCCTGCAAAAGGAACAAATGATGGACGGAATGTGGAACATTATCTGGGTTTAATCCATCATTCTTTTGCTCACCACTCCACCCGAGTTTGTACCCAGTCATATTCAAATATGATTGCTCTTCAGGACCAAAACCATTCCTTTTCATCAAATATTACAATTTTCCAAATTTCAAACCCACACAATGGGTTTAGCAACCCATACCGAATTGTAATTAAGAATGGGCTTGATAGGTGTGTTCTTTCCTAAATATGAATAGTTTGCTATGTATCAATGGGTCATAACTGCAATTATAGTCGAAAACATTCAACAATTATAACATTTATACCGCCTTCCCTGAGAGTGCCAGGACCTTTCAAATGATAACCTCTGCCTGCTCACCCTCAGATGATTCAGGCTTGCTCCTCGACCTGAAACCTATTTCGGAGGATGAAACCAGCAGTTTAATGCTTAAAGTTAAGTTCGGATCTCCTCTAGACCCTGCGCCTCCATCAATTTTAGAACAGGAAAGATTAGCCATTGCACCAGTACTGACTGAGCTGTTAAATGTATCGTTTCGCTCGGGCATAGTTACCAAAGAGTGGAAACATGCCATGGTGGTCCCATCATTGAAGAAACCCAATATAAATCCTTCATTGCCCGAAAATCTCTGACCCATTTCACTGCTGCCTTTCTTTGCTAAAATTGCTGAGAAATGTGTTAATCAGCAACTCATGCAGTTTGTGGAGGAGAAGGATCTTCTCACACAATCTGGGTTTAGACCTTCCTTCAGTACAGAATCGGCTTTGCTACTCGTATCTGAATTGTTCCATAAAATTGCAGACAGTCATATGGCGGCTCTAGTCATGCTTGACTTGAGCGCCGGATTTGACAGGGTCTCCCAAGGTCTGCTATTAGACAGGTTAAACCGTGCAGGAGTGGGCGGCACCGCACTGGGTTGGATGACATATTGTTTGGAGGACCGCACAATTTCTAAATCACCCTTCAATCTTTTGTCTCAACCACTTAACAACCGAAACAGGGCGTGCCACAGGGCTCAGAACTGTGCCTGACCCTTTTCAACCTGTATATGTGCCTACTGGCTGATTTTCTGGACAGATATTGGTGGTGCAGACGGTGTCATATGCGGACGATACGCAACTGATCTTTACCCTGATCCTGGACAACAGCCAAGTGGCAGAGGATTTTAAGCATGTCTAGCTGATCTGGCAAACTGGATGAAAAACAGCTGCCTTAGACTAAATGCCAGCAAAACTGACATCCAAATGGTAGTGAAACAACCCTCTCTCTGGGTGCAAAAAGCAGCAGCTTCTATTCTGCTGAATATGCCCAAATTTGCTCCCACAGGACGTGCCCTGGAAATACTCCACTGTGTTATGTTCACAGAATACTACAGGGCAGAGGCCCAAAATACCTTTTTCAGATGATTCAACAATATCACCCCATGTGCAGCCAATTAGACATGGCAAATTAAACCGCTGTGGTTGTGGCGCTCCTTCATAGACACCATCTTGATAATATGGAAGGGACAGAGGGCCCATTCACAAGCATTTTTTGATTGGATTAACACTACTAATCTTTATTTGGGATTTACCCTAACAATCTAGGATTCAGAAATATCCTTCCAAGATTTGATGAATACAAGCCCCAGCTAGGCCCGCAAGAGACAAGGGTTCGCTCTTCTGTAACGAAATCTATAAGGAAGTTGGCACGGAAACTGCAAAGTACAAAAACAACGTTTATTAACCCTTAAGGGTGGTCCTACAATCCACACAACACTCTTCAGTATTGCAAGGAGTAGCACAAAGAACTTGCATACACAGTCCCCTTTTATACACAGCAAAGGGGCTCATGAGTGGGTGGATACCACAGAGTTGAAGAACATTACCATTTAGGGTCATTCTCGATACCGAATCAATACGTGGGCGGAGCTAACACACTCCTTGGGCCCGCGAAAACACATGGTCAAGCAAAGCTAATTATAACAGATGTGGTCAAGTCTGGGCATGCGCCAGACGGACAAGAGAGAGCTATTTATAAACTGTTGCTAGGCAGATTACAAGAGCAACTAACACAGAGGTCGGACTCTCCTCGTGGTGAACACATGGCAGCATGCCAATACAAATGGAGTCCGGACTTCGGCCAACATAATGAGGAAAACATGAACAAAGGGAAACACTAATGTTTTCAGTAAATGCTTAATCACATTCTGCCTTAATTTACAACAGACGACCCTTTCAGCATTTACTGAAGACATCTGGTCTCCAAGAATAATCATCGTATATGTCAATTATCATCATTCCTTTAACCTCTTTAGCTAGACCCTTCTGGCGGGCAACATCGGCAATAGCTTTCTTATCTGGAATGCAGAATGAAATGCATACGGAACAGCACAATGGTCCACATTGAATACACATACAGAGAAAGAACAGAATTGCTATAATAATGCAGAGACCAGTTAAGACCTTCCATCCCCAGGCAGTAACCAACGCCCAAAACCATCCAGAAAAGGACCAAGTGCCGTTTTCTGTGTGGATTTCAGCTGCTATTTTATGCAGCTTATTAATGGCGTTATAAACGGATGGCGTATGATCAGGAATGAACACACAGCAGCTACTTCCAATAATTTTACAGGCTCCTCCTCGATCAGCTAGCATTACATCCAATACCATACGGTTCTGCAATGCAACAATTCTGGTAATCTGTAATTCTTCCGTAAGATTCCCAAGAGCAGCAGCAGTCTGATTAGTCACAGCTTCTACCACTCTTGTTAATCTTCGGATCTTCCTACTATTCAAAGCAGCTCCAACAAAAAAGAACAATCCTAAGTTAAAATCAATATACTGTTGCAAGCTGGTATCTGTTTGATCCACCTCATCAATTGATAGAGTACGTTTATATCTATTTACAGTCACATTATTCAACAGTTTTAAATCCTTATGATATGACGCAGGTGCTAAGAATACAGGAGGTAATAGGAATGATACATAGCATACCCCAGACCACCCAGCCGGCAAACGGTAATAACCTTTATTTCCACATACAAAGTAGGTATTATGGGACGCTAAGAAGGTGCTGTTGTTTAACCCATCGATGTTTAGTACGGTTATACAATCACTGACACCCACAGGAATAAAACCCACACTCTGGACACACAGGTCCGCTTGGGCTTGTGCTACTTGGATTACGAATTTGTCCTTCCCCACAGTGTCTCTGGTGTTTGTGAAGATATAGGGGATGGATTCATTGTCCGGTCGGTACTCTTCCCATTCCCAAATTGTCCCATTCGCTTGTGGATATCCATTCTTGTCCTGATGGCATTCTTTATTAAGTCTGAAAAGCAATCGTCCCACTGTCGGTTTCCGAGTGGCAAACAACAAAGTGTACCATGCTCTACAAGAGCCATTGTGAGAGAAAGGAAGTGGTATGAATGGCGTACCTCCTTTCTTCTGATGGGCTGGCATCATCCCACATATCCAACAGTTCGTAGCGTTTGTAGCAACGTGGGTGTGATGCAGCATCTGAATGAAAGTGTTATTCAAATAGGATTGTCGATGCTTCAACTCTTGATATGGCAATGTATAAAAGTAGTGCTCCGCAGGCACTGGAGTCGTCAACACAAGCGTCTTTCGAGCAGGAGTTGCCTCCTCCACAAACCATGCGGTTATACCAACGATGGCTACTGTTAGCATGAACCCCAATGCACAAAGAATTTTCTTCTTCTCCATGTCAAAGGAAACAATACCCTGATATCTTCCTGAAACTAAAAAGGTCTGTCAGAACTCTTCCCCTTGGGCAGCGGTTGATTTCTTCACCAGCGGGCCAAGACGGGTGTCGCTACACTAATGCAGGGCTGATCCCCCCCCCTTGCCTCATCGGCTCTCCGTTTCACTAACCCAAGGGCCGTTCTGACAGTATGTCCCGGTACTGGAAATCTCACTTCCTTGGTCGCAGATGATATCGCCTTCCTCCAGAAGTCGTGTGGTCCGAAAAGAGCTCCTCAGTGTCGTTTGGCTCTGCAGCACGGCCTGTCTCTGCTGCTAGGATGTCTCGTTGATCGGTCAGCACGGCAGACTCCACCAATCCGGGCGGTACCTTTCGACAGTGCAAGGAATGGATCCAATTCTTCCTGTTCGAGACTCGCACAGCCGTCCTCGTTGCAAGAAGGACTTGCTCAGGTCCGACCCATCTCGGCTCCAAACTGTTCGATCTGTCGAAAACCTTTATCATCACATGATCTCCAGGCCGGAGACCATGTCCTTCGCCAGTAGACCGATCAGGGAGCGCCTCTCGGACCTGTTGATGAATAGAAACCAAGTTATCCGTTAACTGTGCCAGATAATCACTCATCATCACACAAGGTACATCATACACAGCCTTAGGCCTTGGTGGACCCCAAATATTCATTGGGCGTCCAAATACTATCTCATAGGGTGTAAGGCCGGTTCGAGAGTGTGGCACCGACCTAATTGACAATAACGCCAGTGGCAAGGCGTCTGGCCAAGTCAAAGATGTTGAAGCTTGAATTTTGGCGATCTTAAGCTTCAGTGTACCATTATACTTCTCGACTAGTCCTGCAGACTGGGGGTGGAACACGGCGTGGAACTTCTGGGTGATGCCTAGGCCCTTCAAGACATACTTTATAACATCCGCTACAAAGTGAGGGCCATTATCACTCCACAGAAGTCTACAGACGCCGTATCGGGGGAAAAACTCTTTCAGCAATAGCTTCGCTGTAGTCATTGCAGTATTGTCTTTCGCAGGGTACGCCTCAACCCATTTACTGAAGGCGCAAACCACTACTAGAACATACTTCAAATTGTTACAGCGCTCAAGCTGGATGTAATCCATCTGCAGAACCTCAAAGGGTGCAGTGGGCGTCGCAAATCCTCCTGCTGGAGTTCGCGTGCCTTTCCCTGGGTTATACTTCAGACAGATCATACAGGTCTGCACCACCCTCTTTGCTGTGCTAGCAATCTCTGGATGCTCCCAGACTTGGGTAAGCAATTTCACAATTGCGGAAGCTCCAACATGTGCTAGCCCATGTGCCATCTGGACCATAGGTTGTACAAAAGCCGTGGGTAATTTCCATCTATCCATCTGCTTATTTCTCCAGCAACCCTCGTCATCCAGTTCTCCTTCGCTAGCCCATTGTTCCCGCTCTTTGTCAGAAGCGGTCTTTTGTATTTCTCGCACTTCCTCCTTCGCATCATGCCATCTCTCCACCTGTGACTTCACTACATACATGGCAGTAGTACCGGGCTGCATCGCAGTCTCCCGTGCTACTCGATCCGCTAACGCATTCCCTTCTCCAACCTTATCAACCACTTTCCTATGGGCGCTACACTTAACAATGGCGATTTTCTTTGGGTATGTCAATGCAGTTAAAAGGTTGTGGACTAACTCCCCATGCATTATCTGCACCCCATGTGACGTTAGAAACCCTCTCTCCTTCCAGAGTAGGCCGAAATCGTGCGCTACTCCGAAGGCATAGCGGCTGTCTGTGTAAACATTCACACACAATCCTGTACTGAGCTCACACGCTCGTGTTAACGCTATCAGTTCCGCTGCTTGAGCTGATTTCTGTGGTATGCGTGCTGTCTCCACTATCGTCTGTAACGTGGTAATTGCATACGCTGCTGAAGCCGTACCATCTGGTAGCTTCAGGCAAGATCCATCCACCCACAACTCTCCATCTACGTCTGAAAAGGGCGTATCCTGGAGATCAATACGACCCTTTATTTGTTCCTCAGTCACAAGAATACAATCATGCGCTTTCTGTGCCTCAGGCTGGGTCTCGGGATATGGCAACAATGTGGCCGGGTTTAATGTCACGCACCTTTTTAACGTAATATGAGGAGCTAAAAGCGTCAACTCATATCCCGTTAAACGGGCACTGGTCAAATGCTGCGTCTTTGTTTGATTAAGCAGGGCATCAACAGCGTGGGGTACTAACACCAACAGTTTATGGGATAACACAATTCCTTCACTCTGCCGTATTGACACAGCTGTCGCCGCAACCGAGCGAAAACACCCTGGCAATGCTCGGGCGACAGGATCAAGTACGGCCGAAAAGTATGCACAAGGGCGCTGCTTATCACCATGCATCTGCACTAAGACTGATAATGCACATCCATCCTTCTCATGCACATACAACGAAAAGGGTTTTGCATAATCAGGGGTCCCTAACACTGGTGCTGAACAAAGGGCCTGTCTCAATTGCTGAAAAGCAGCGTCACACTCATCTGACCAGGGGATCGGGATGGGCGTGTCTTTTGTCAAGAGAGCTAGTAATGGCTTAGCTATGTGTGAAAACCCCAATATCCACTGTCTACAAAAAGAAACAAGACCCAAAAATGCACGCACATCCTTCTGCGTGGATGGCCTTGGTGTGTCCAAAATTACTTGGATACGATCTGGTGTGAGTGCACGCCCCTCCTTAGACAAAAGGTGACCCAAATAAGTCACCTTTGGTCTACAGAATTGCAATTTCTTCCTAGAGACCTTGTGATTGTGGGATGCTAAAAAGGAAAGTAAGGCTATCGTACTTTTCTCGCACAACTCCAGGGTGTCAGCCGCCAATAGGATGTCATCGACATATTGAATGAGGGCGACCCCCTCGAGTAAGGCAAAGGAATCCAACTGTCGCTTCAAAGCCTGACTATAAATACTAGGGCTTTCTGTATAGCCCTGGGGAATTCTACAAAAACGATAAGATCTATTGTTTAATGTGAACCCAAAAAGAAATCGGCTATCAGGGTGAATGGGAATAGAAAAGAAGGCATTTTTCAAATCAATCACTGAGAACACGGTCGCCGTAGGCGGGACCAAGGTAAGCAACGTCGTGATATCAGAAACCACCGGGTACTGAGGTATCACGATCTTGTTTACCTCCCTCAAATCAATTATGAACCGATAGACCTTTGCATCCGTGTCCTTTTTCAGAATAGGGAGAATCGGACTGTTACAGATATTATAGGGAACTTCTTCCACTACTCCTACTGCGATCAGGTCTTGCACAATCTGTATGAGAGCCTCCTCGCCCTCCTGGGAAATACGATACTGTGGGAGGCGTGGTAGTACCGCCCCCTCCTGGACACTAATGTGGACCGGAGGAATCACCATTTGTCCGACATCTGTGTCCGACGTCGCCCATAAAGTTCGGGGGAGGGTAGCCAATAACGCATCCTCTGAGATCGTACACATCCGCCCAGATCGGGGGTAGTTGTCATTTAAAATCACCCTCACACCCTCAGGGGAACAACGAATTGTAGCCCTAAAGTACTTTAACATATCAAGGCCCATAATGTTATCCGGTGTGTACGGAGCAAGCAGAAACGGGCAAGGCGCAGAAAAGCAATCAACTTTAAATGCAAGGGGCTGTGAAAAAGGGCTTCGGGAGAGTGTACCGTCAAACCCTACCGATGTAACTATTGAGCCGGATGGGGGAGCCCCCGGAACCAAGTACCTAGACAATGCACTACGTGTCGCTCCTGTATCCACTAGGAACTGATCAGTAGAACCTAAAACCTCAGCCGATACATAAGGACCCGTCTGATCGACCGGCACCTCAACTGATTCGGACCCCCATCCTACGCATTCCTATGCATGCTGAGAATCATGATATCCCGATCGATCGATGTCCGATACATGATACTGGTGCTGGCGATCGAAAACGTTTGAGCTATCTCGGTGCTGTCCGGCAGTATCGAAACGGGCATTATCGTTGGAATTCCCTCTAAAGTTCGAGAAGCCCCCTCTACCTCTCGGGCCACCCGGAGTGTGCCCCTGACGCGAAGCACGCAACGCTGGGCAATCCCTGGCCCAATGGCCCAACTGCTTGCAATACGCACACTGGTTCCTATTCAAATCAGATCGGCCCGAAGGGGGACCATAAGATCCGCCCCTTCCTCTATTATTATTACCCCGGCGGGGCGGGCCATATACTTGTGCTAACATCACTTTAGTTTTGAGATCTTTCGATTTCTTCTCCTCCTGGCCCTTCGCCTCGTGCTCCTGACGCTCATAATACTGGGCGATGGTCAGAAGGGCCGTCGGTGTCGCGGAGGACCAAGAACTCTCACTCGCTTTTAACCGGGCCGCAACTGCCGGCAGCAGATTAGCCACATATTTGTCCGCGAAAAGGTGGCGGCCCGTGTCGTCAGTAAGCGACTGGCCACTAAAATCATGAAACGTCTCCTCAAAGCGCGTAAAGAAGTCCGCAACTGACTCGTCAACTTTCTGTTTACACGCAGCTAACATATTCCAATCAATCTTTTTAGGGGGGATAATCGTCTTCAACTTAGCCACAATAGCCGCAGGGAGATCTAAAATATTCTGGGGTGGTTTCTGTGCGGGCTTCCGTTCCCTATCCTCATCCTCAAGGTCAGACCACCGGGCCTTGAAGGCAACCGCATCATCTACCTTTCGGACAGAGCGCCACGTATCCGGCGGTAGGATAAGGCCAAAGAACAAGTCTATATCCGCTAAGGTCATAATGCAAGAATTCAAGGCCCCCTCGACTTCTTCATAGAAGGCCGCTGGATTCTTGCGGGGGTCAGGCAGCGCATTCTTTAATGCCATAACATCGGCCCTATGCCATGGAGTATAAACCCAATTATACACAAAATATCCCCTAGCATCGACAGAATTAATATCCGAGCTAGTCCCTGCTCCCTTGGGAGGAACATACAAAGGCGCCGCCTCTCGCATTGGTTTAACATGCACTATGTCATCCTTATCTGACTGGGAGGCGGATGGGTGGCCCCCTGCTGCAGACGAATCCGACTGCTTCTCCTCCTCCGTTTGTTGACGTGCTTTCTCTCTAAGGGCCAGCACCTCGTCCCGCAAAGCGAACAGCCGCCGAGCCGCCTCAGAAGCCTTAGGGGGAGAAAAAACACCATTACGTAATGCTCCGGCATCCGAAGACACTTCGTCAGGCTCAAGGACACTAGAATATTTTCGGAAAGCAGCAATTACTTCTTCTGAAAAATGAGACAGAAAATACACCCTCTCTCTATCTTGCCACGACCCCCAAGTATGGAACAACTCATCCTTAGACATCTTTCCCTTAAGTGCACGGAGGGAAAGTTTCCGAAGATCAGCCATATGCTCGGCCGATAACATGGACCGTGTGTCGACCTTACCCGGAGCCGGACCAGAATCTTGCGGCCGCGGAGCAGATGCGCCAACATAAGGGGGCGGAGAGCGATCTAGTAAATAAAAATCGTCATCAGGATTATTAAGGACAGGATAAAGCGGCTGACGAACAACATATTGACCCGAAACTTGTAGCCTACGCTCTTTCTCTTGTCTGTCCGTTTGCTCTTTGTCCTCCCGACGCTTCGCTTCCTGCGCTCGCATATGATCATTCTTTCGCTGCTCCTTATCAAACAGCGCTTTCTCACGTTTCTCTCGCTCACGCACTTCCTTCACCCATAATCGCACACACTCAAACATATCCTGACGAGCACGTCGCTTACACATACACTGTTCCACATACTCAATCTTACGTATATCAAACGATCCATACAAAGGCCATCGCAACTCAGGATCCTTCCTCGTATATTTCCTCCATAACGTGCTGTACATTATGGAAGAAAGACCATGCTTCACGTACATATCCCTATTAGGAGTCCCCTCTGGGGGAGCTGGAGCAGATTCCTCGAGGTTCAACCGGTTTCCAAGACAGCAGCACCACTTACGAAGTGCGCTAAAAGCAGGCATGCTAGGAATAATGCAAAATATGCAGTATTATCAAGAAAAAAATGGCACTTAATCGTTGCGCCGTTCAAAGTTTACACAGCTCCGGAGAAATTTCTCCACATTACCTGCCTATATGTGTTGCAACGCATATATTTTCACAAAGACAAATTCAAAATATGACTAGTCACCATCAATCAAACTCAAATAGCCAGACCAGGCTTCAAAACTCGGAGCAAGTACCGTACAACGGTTCTTACCAATCAAGAGTCCAGGTTCCAACTGCCAAGCTCCACAATCGCCCAAACGGCTCTCACGGCAGGACCGACAGAAGAGGTCTCAGTCGATGACCGGCGCCACCCAGATGGTCAGCTCGGAAGGGAAGGAAGAAAAACCTCGGGATGCCAGGGCTAAGACGCCGCTGGCAGTGATCACGTCCCCGGCCAAACTCCTCACCTTCGTCGCGACCAGTCCTTCGAGCATCCGAGTCGCCGATGAGCCCCACGTGACGGGCGCCAATTGATGAATACAAGCCCCAGCTAGGCCCGCAAGAGACAAGGGTTCGCTCTTCTGTAACGAAATCTATAAGGAAGTTGGCACGGAAACTGCAAAGTACAAAAACAACGTTTATTAACCCTTAAGGGTGGTCCTACAATCCACACAACACTCTTCAGTATTGCAAGGAGTAGCACAAAGAACTTGCATACACAGTCCCCTTTTATACACAGCAAAGGGGCTCATGAGTGGGTGGATACCACAGAGTTGAAGAACATTACCATTTAGGGTCATTCTCGATACCGAATCAATACATGGGCGGAGCTAACACACTCCTTGGGCCCGCGAAAACACATGGTCAAGCAAAGCTAATTATAACAGATGTGGTCAAGTCTGGGCATGCGCCAGACGGACAAGAGAGAGCTATTTATAAACTGTTGCTAGGCAGATTACAAGAGCAACTAACACAGAGGTCGGACTCTCCTCGTGGTGAACACATGGCAGCATGCCAATACAAATGGAGTCCGGACTTCGGCCAACATAATGAGGAAAACATGAACAAAGGGAAACACTAATGTTTTCAGTAAATGCTTAATCACATTCTGCCTTAATTTACAACAGATTTATCTATCAAAATAAATAATGGTTTCCTGAAAGCACAAGCATACAATAAGGAGACTGACAGGAACAGCTTACTTCTATTTGGAAGTCATCCTCCACGAGCACTAAGGTCAAACCTTCCATTGGGCCATTTCTTAAAGATTTTCAGGAATTGCAGCCAGTTACAGGACTATGACAGACAAGCAAAATAACTATCAAACAAAGTAGGGAGGCCATCGTGATGTTGAGAGTACTGCCACCGACAGGCCATTGGTGGTTGTCCATCTGACATCCTGAAATCTGTCCAACTTACAATGCTGGTGGTCAGAGCACAGAGATTGGGGATAGGACCGCCGCCTCCGACAGGATCATAGATCATGTCATGACTGCGGTTTGATTCCTAACAGTACAATGGGGCCGGTGCCTGTGCAGCGGGACCGACATGACAGATATCCTAATCGAATATGCCTCCTTATCCCGCAGTCTTTTTGTCCGCGGGGAATCACAACGCGGTCGTTACAACGACCGCGTTGTAATTCCGCATACCATTACTCCGAAAGTCGGAACAACGACTTGCGGATGGGGGGCGCTGGATGTTGGAATAATATAATTTACTATTCCAACACCAGTCTGTGCGGACAGTAGGGAAGGTGTTGAATTTTAAATCCAACACCTCCCCCCCCTCTCCGCAAGTCGTTGTTCAAACTTGCGGAGTAATGGTATGCAGAATCACAACGCGGTCATTGTAACGGCCGCTTTGTGATTCCCTGCGTACAAAAAGTTTCGCTATAAATGTTGTTTACCATCCTAATCCTTTTCCCACTGCCTTTTCATGGCGGTTCCATTGCCAAGAAAAGGCAGGTGAAAAGGGACTTTGGGGACACCAAGCAGGGCCCCAACCCTGTAGACCACTGCTCAGTGACCTGTGAGGCACATGTAGTGCCTCCCCCACACATCCATGCACGGGTGTGCACAAACTGCCGTTTTCCACTGCAGCCCTTTTCTTGGGGCGCAGCACAAGCTGCAGTAGAAAAAGGCAGTTTCCAAATACCTACACAGCGGTCTAATCGTTATATGGTGGGTGAGACCGCTGACTCCTTCTCGGTCAGTGTCATTCCTGCTGTGATGGCGGTCAGTCCATCATCCGACCAACCAGCATCGTAATTAGGCCCTAAGTTTCTGTGATTACCCTGAGAACATCATCCAAGAAGCTCACAAAAGAGGCAGCAATACCAACAGGGAGGTGATGCGAGAAGCTAAAGCAAAAAAGGACCAACCTTTATTAACATGTGTGACCACTTTTACACCATTATCAAATGAAATCAGGAAAAATATAAATAAAAGATGGAACATCGTCAACATTTGGGAACTACGGGCCCGATTCACAGAACTAACTTAAGACAAAATCCTAAACTTACTACCATTTTGGTATTCACAGAAGGCACTTACTCATTTCGATATTCACAGAAGGCACTTACTCATTTCGGCATTCAAAGAAGTTAGGAGTTCTAACTTTAGGACTCCTAAATGCCTTCTGTGAACACTGAAAGTCTTAAAGTTAGGATTTTTCTCAGTTTAGGAGCATTAAAGTTACTTTCTGACAGCCTTTTCATGACGGAAAGCCAGAAATGAAAAGTCTGTCGGAAACTGACATCATAATCCCCACGGCGGAAACGCCGTCCATAGAGTATTATGTGCGGCCTCAGACTGGCCGATGGGCTCCTTGAGCCCGTCGGGAATCAGTCGGTCCAACCGGCTGGTTTAAACTCCAATCGCCTACCTTGTAAATAGGCAGTTGGACTTTAAACCTACGATGTCGGTCGATGAGCCTCCGACGAGCGGTCGAAGGCTCACCGACCGACATCGCAACAGGGCCCACAATCTTTGTTTACTAATTTACTTTCCAGCAGAAAACACTTAAAAGTAACTCAAAGCAGTTCATCGCGCTGCTTTGCACTACTTGGTGACCAAGGTGTTGTATAATGGGTGATCTCCTGCAACCACCCAAGGTTTTTGATGCAAACCCTATTTACTTAAAAAAAATAGACAGGGTTTTGTGGCAAAAAACTGTGCATATTTCAGATAGGCGCTATCATGGAGAAATACTTTTCTTTCTCCTTTCTTCTCCGACTTTGCATGTGTGCTGCACAGTACAGCACACCTACAAAGTGAGAAAAGTTTTAAAGTTGGTCTAAGCATAGTATTTTGTACTGGAAATACATCCTTCCCAGTGCAAATCCTATGCTAGACTCACGCTGACACCCTTGCACTTTGGTGCAAGGGTGTGTGCATGGTGCACAGCAGCACATTTCAGGGCCGGTGCAAGGGAGAGTGGAGGAGGGTGTCATATTTCTGTAATTATAGCTGTCTCCTGCTCTCTCCTCATCACGCAACGCAGCACAGTCTTTTTGGCTGATGTGCTGCATTGCATGAAAACTTGTGTCTGTGTCTCAAAATGTAATCTGAAAAGATCGGTGTAAAATATATGTATATTGATGCACAATCTATGTAATCCGACTTCTGCTTTACTGACTTCAGGGAAGATGACCTTCATAACTTTATGTAAATCTACTTTTTTATGAGTGTGAATGAAAATGTCCTAGGTTATGTGTCACGTGCATACCATACTACAGCATCTGATGCCAGTCGATTCTGAGTTTTAGCTGCTTCATTTCACAACGTGCTGAAGCGTTATCAAGACAAAGAACAAAACTCATTTCATCTTTCAATGAGAGTGGGGTCACACTGCTATCTCAATATTCTGCTATCTTCAGGGAAATGAGGACATTTCTTCCGCGTTAGATTTATAATATAGTCAATGAGACATGAGCTGAATGCTGAGTAGGGCCCCGAAGGAATCAGACATCTTGAAGTGTGCTGTGAAAATGTGTGAAAGTGAGATCTGGGCTGCAGATGAAGCTAGTTTTCTTTCAGATCTGCTGGTTTATTGAAACTGCAATATGTTAGATTTGGGGGCTCTAGTTGGCAGACCAAATAGGGACCCTTGCGTCTAGTCAAGGTAAGGAGGTACACTCCCAAAATAACCCCTGCTCACCCCCTTGGTAGCTTGGCACGAGCAGACAGGCTTATCTCAGAGGCAGTGTGTAAAGCATTTGTGAACACATACAGAAGTATAGTGACAACACTGCAAAGGCACGCCACACAGGTTGTATTATTAAAATAGGTATCTTTTATATAGATTTAACACAAGACCATAAACGACAAAAATCCACAATACTGTACTTTAAAAATGGTAGAAATAGCTTAGTTCTCTTAAGATGGTAAATGCGACACTTTATGTTCAATGTACCTTTGGATGTGTAACGCTATACAACAAAAGAGTTGCAGGGAAGGTGATACGTCGGTTCCTTACACGCAAGAACGGGGATGCGTTGGTTCTTTACTCCGTGGGAGGTGATGCGCCGGTTCCCTACTGCTTCGTAGGGGACGGTGATGCGTTGGTTCCTTACCAGAGGGGAGGTGATGCTTCGGTTCTTCTCTGCTCAGGGAGGTGATGCATCAGTTTCCTACTGCGCTTCTGTGGCGATGCGGCTAGCAACACCGTGATGCGATGAAGATCCAGTGCAATGAAACAAAGATGGCGTCTTCTTGATGATGCAACAATGCAGGGGTGATGCGTGCATGCCCGATGGCCATGTGACTCAGTGAATCTTGTTGAGCCGCGACAGCCGCCACAGGCCCTGCTACATGCTTCTCTGGCGATGCGACGGCATCTGCTGCGACAGTGACACTCTTCTCCAGGGATGCGGGACGCCTCGGTGATGCGATGCGACAGTGGCAGCGGCGGCACGCTTCCTCAGCGGTGCCACAACAGCGGCTGCAGCAGCGACACGCTTCTCCTGTGATGCGACGGCATCTGCTGCTATGGCGACACTCTTCTCCGGCAATGCTAGGCGCTTCGGGTGATGCAATGGCGCCAGCGCCAGCGGTGGCACGCTCCTCCGGTGATGCGACGGCGTCTGCTGCAACGGCGACACTCTTCTCCGGTGATGCGATGACAACTGCTGTGGCGGCGACACGCTTCTTCGTCTTGAGTCGCGCTTCCAGCTCCCAGCGACACGCAGTCTCCCAGAAGGCCCGGCTCCACAGCAGGCACTTCAATTCCCAGCAAGGGAAGGCAGGGGAAAGCTGGTGGGTGAAGTCTGTTGTCCTTGAGACTTCAGAAGGCAAGCTCTAGTTCAAGCCCTTGGAGATCTTCTTACAAGTTGATGAAAGTAGAACAAAGTTCTTTCTACTTTCTTTGGCAATCAGGTAACCACTGCAGGACGATCCTCAAACAGCACACAGCATAGGGATAGTCTCCTCCTGCAGTCTCTCTGGTTCCTTTCCTCAGCAAAGGTTATTTTTGTTTTCCCAGAGGTGATCTAAAGTCTTGGGGTCTGGGCCCCAGTATTTGTACTCATATTTTCTTTGTTCTCTGAAAGCAGAGAGGACTTTGCCTAGTCCAAACCAGTTCTGGTCAGTCCTGGAGCACTTTCTTGACAAGACTCCTTCTTTCCTTTGACAGTGTGGGCCAGGGACATCAGACGCACCACAGGGGGTAGAGCCAGCATTGTGGAAGGCAGGCACAGACCTATTCAGGTCCCAGGTGCAACTCCTCCCACCCATCTACATGCTCTATTCAACCCTGTGCTGACTCACCCTGTCTCCTGGAACTTACCCAGCCCCTGTCACTCAAACTCCAGACAAGGAATACACAACCTAGCAGAGGCAGGCTTGGATAGTTAGGCAAGAAAACACCTACTTTCTAAAAGTGGTATTTTCAAACACAGAATGTTAAAACCAACTTCACTAAAAGATGTATTTTATCATGCTGAGTTCAGGCTAAGGGTGGGCGACAGATTCCGTTCCGCTCGTGGAAATTGCGAAAATTCGACATTTTCGTGTTCCGCGCGAAACACGAAAATGTCGAAACTTCCGCGATCCGCGAGGGAACGGAAATTGTCGCCTAGGCAGGTCTCCCCATATCTACCGTCAACAATTTGCTGTCATCCTTGATGGAGCTCTGTGCATCCATGAGTTTCTCGAGCGCAATCCCCGTTTAGTTCCTGACAACAGGAGGTTCTGTCTCCTCATCTGCTGCTCTGATCCATCTCTTGCCCTTTATAAACAAGAGGCATGTGAACTGCATGGAAGCCCTGCCCGTTTGGCCCCACCCCACACACCAGCGGTGTGCATCGTCTTCCTGCCCTTTCCCCCACTATGATGGACAGCTCACTCGAGGGACCCCGGCGCCCGTCGGCGCGGTGGCAACGTTACAGACACACATGGTCGCTGTAGACAACTCAGCTGTAGTGTAGGAAAAAGCACTATACATTTACCCAGCGATGTAGCACTTACTGATTAGCCAGTAGAAAGTACTCCAGTTGAGTAGAGGTATTGCACAAAACGGTGGCTTCTTCTTGGGTAAATATGCAGGGCAGTATTAATTTTGGCACAATGCTCCTGTCACAAAAATTAAACCCCAACAGGAATCACTTGTATTTGACCTTCAACTTGGGCACCTGCTTTATTTATATCTGTAACAGATCTAAATAAAGCAGGTGCCCGAGTTGAAGGTCAAATTCAGTAACGCATTAATCAGCACACAAAAATCTCTGCGATCACGCGAAACTTCGCGTGATCGCGGAGATTTTTTGCCATTTCGCGATATTTTGCGAAAGGCGCTTTCGCAAAATCCACCCACCCTTAGTTCAGGCATACTAAATTCGAATTTCTACCATGTTCCCTGGGTCAGTTAGGATTATAAGATGTTATAATCAAACGGCCCATTCTGGCCTCTGGGGAACAGATAGCCTTGCAATAGTGAAAAACGAAAATGGCTGTAATTCACTATTAGGACATGCCACACACATCAGGGCATGTCCTACCTTTTACTTACAATGCACCCTGCCCTTGGGTATACCTTAGGGGTGTCTTATATGAAGAAAATGGACGGTTTAGGGACTGGCAAGTGCGTGGACTTGCCCAGTCAGCATGGCAGTCCCAGACAGGCCCTACAATGGCAGGCCTGAGACACATTTTACAGGCTGCTTTGGTGGGTGGCACAACCAGTGGGCATTTGATTTACAAGCCCTGGGCACCCATGGTGCACTGTACTAGGGTCTTACAAGTAAATCAAATAACCCAAACATGGTACTAATTAATACATGAATTTACAATAGAGAGCATATGCACTTTAACGCTGATCAGCAGAGGTAAAGTGCCCAGAGTCAAACCAGCCAACAACAGGTCAGAACAAATACAGGAGGAAGGCAAAAAGGTCAGGGATGACCCTGCAAAAAGGGCCAAGTCCAACACAATACAATATTTTTTTTTTAAGTGCTACACCTTCTTAGATAGTTTTTGTGCTCCGTTTGGATATTGTCCTAAAATTAAGGGAAGCTGGCTGCTGAGAAAACAAAATTCAAGGTTTCTAGAGAGGGAATCAATGAGCTTAGTGTGCACGAGGGGTAGAATTGGAGCTATTTAAGAAAGTGTTTTGTGGTCCACGTATATGTATTTCTCTCTATCTGACTGTTCAGGGAGGATACATGGGAAAAGAGTAAAGGAACTAGGCTTGAGAGTGTCTAAATCAGCGCTTAATTTGAGCAGGTGGTTTCCGGTGCTTGGGACCGGCACTTAATTGTCAGCATGGGCGCTTGTAGTAGTCTCCCACAAGGTGGCGCTGTCTGGCTAATTTCTGACCACAACAACAGTTAACTATTGAGTACACATTAAAAATTACTATTACATGCTGTTCAAGTCATTCTTATTGCTTTGGGGGCCTGAAATAGTATGAATTGTCACACTTGTAGGAGTGTGATGGTTAGTAATTGTGTTGTTACTATCATTGGCAGCATGGCAGAGGCAATGTGTGGTGCAAGTTGCAGTGGCCTCCTGACGAGAGCCAAGGCACTTACTTATTTTTACAAATTCGGCACTCTCATGGATGCCTTTAAAAGATGTGACCCTCAGACACAGCTGCTTATTAGCCACATTTTGATGGTTAGTACTGCCAAACTGTTGAATTCGTTTTCTCACTGATCCGTACACAGTTGAAATAACATGGGATAGTGGAGACAGACTTGTGTGAAACTGATGGACAATACACCCTTTGTGGCCAGGATAAAGAATTGTGGGTTCTTAAAAGAATGGGGATACAGTCAATTAACTGGTTCCAGTATCATAGGCTGAGAGCAGTTTTCCCACATGTTCATCTTTGTCAAACAAGCAAAGCTCAAACAACATGCCAAAATGACCATGCACTGCATAAAGAAATATTCAGCTGGCTCACTTGTATAGGCTGTGCCATGCACATCCTGCATTCCAGGAACTGAAGTCCGTGGGAGCGATAGACATATTTTAACTAAAAACATTATGGCACCATGGAATAAAAAACAGAAGACAAGCATAATCTCCAGGTGTCATGTGTATGGCATCACCAATTTTCAAATGTTTTCTATGCACTTCTAGACGCCTGACTGGTAAGCACCAAGCTGTCTATTCTACCTTACTACTGAAGAAAATTGTGGAAATAAGGAACATTGGGGCATATTAACAAGCCAGGCGATAAAATTATCGCCGCTTTAGCGGCAGAAAACTGCCGCTAAAACGGCGATAATGGGCTTGATAATATGCTCTATGGAATTCCAATTGAAGTCCATGTTAGATGTCCTTCACTCCACTCCTTCTGAAACACTGGGCTGCACCACATTCACAACAATATGGTGCAGCCCTGCGTTTCCCCCTGCGCAGGCGCTAGATTTAGCAGCCCAGCACCAATTCAGGCACCCTTGCACCATAGTGCAAAGGTGTCTGCGTTGAGACGAAGATTATTTATGTGCTGGAAGGTGTCCCTTACTGCACATAAACAATCTTTAAATGGTGTTTTAAAACTTATATGTGTGCTGCTTAAAGCAGCACACATAGAAGTTGCAAAACGCCATTTTTTTATTGATTGTTTATGCTCAAGAAGGGACACCTTCCTGCATAGAAACAATCAAAGGTCTTTTGTTGTTTCTATGTGTGCTGCAGAACGCTGCACACATGGAAACAGCAGAAATGAGGAGAAATTAAACATTTCTGCTCATTGCGCCTGTTTAAGACCAGGTTTTCTCTGGTCTTAATTTTGTTGCTGCTCCATATTTACGCCACCCCTGTAAATATGGGGCAGCATCAAAATCAATGAACTTTGTGGTGGAACGCCCACCCTAACACCCATTGCCCACCCCTTTTACGCTAAGTATAGCGTGAAAGGGAGCCTTATTTACAATGCAATGTTAAATGGCACATTAAATGGCTTAATGCTGCCTTGCAATTAAGGAAAAGCACATATCTCCACAGGAACATCACTAAAAGTGATGTTGCCTATAAATATGCCCCGTTGTATCTATAAAATGAATCTGCCCAGGGTGTGTCGTAGTTTTTCCTACTTTTTGCAGACTTCGAGCTTCAGTTACATCTCTTCGATTAGATTGCCATAGATCTGGGATGGTGAAGGCACCACTGGCCAGCTGTGACTCCTTGGTCCCCTCAGGTGTCCACTTCAGTGCAAAATAAACCTGGAACAACGTGTCTGTCAGAAAAATGGGTCTGTTGCCAGTAAATACAAAAGGGATACCTTGACGCATTGGTAGTTTTCTCCAAGTGTTTTGGGAACATCGGCGCATTTTTGTGTCTGGGACAGCTCTGACATGAATGATGGGCTCAGGAGGAAAAAGCAGGCGTCCTTGCATCGGGAAGACGCCCTAAATATAGTGACTCTTCCAATGCCACCTCTGATGGTGATTGCAGAACTCTAAAACAGTCAAGGGAGGAGAGGTTTGAGAGGATGTAACAGCTGCAGATTTATAGTAGTTGTCTGGGTATTGCAAACCTCATAGGAAGGCTGCTAGCTTTTACATCTTTACTGGTGCCTGAGGCCTGCTAACCAAATCCCAGTTACTAGAGGGGTTATTTATGAGAGGCTTATGCTGCCAGAGCGGCACTTTTTTAATGCGCCAGTGGCACAATCCTCTCAATCATGTCTATGAGGAGATGCAAGCCACTCTGCATGGCTTTGTATGACCTCATAGGTATGGAGTAAGACAAATCAGTGCAAGTCGGTGCCTTGCCTTACTCTGCATTGAGGAGGCTTTCTATGGGCGTTGCAGTGGGTTTTGCCAAGCAGCGCCCATGGATTTTGCCGATGCCCCAGATTTACTAAATCATGTAAACCTGGGGCAGTATCAAAACTTCACGCTTCCACAGAGCAGTTATAAAGATGAGAAATATTTGTATTTCTCCTCCTTTTTCCTCTTTCCACTTGTGCTGCATTTTGCATCAGACATAGAAAGAGGAAAACTCTTCTCTGGATTGCTTTTGTATGGGAGGTTTCCCCTTTCCGCACAAAAACAATCCTGCCTGCTACTGAGGCATCCTTGCACCAGAGTTCAGAGATGCCTATATTGGTGCTAGACAGTGAATTGTGGGCTAGCACATGGGGAGAGGACATGAATGCACCATATTTCATTAATACAGTGCTGCCATTCACATTGGCTTAGGGCAGCGAAGCAAGAAGATATAAATGAGGCCCTAAATGTTTTCTGAAAAATTGACTTTACTGAATGAAGCTCCTGTTAAAATAGGACAGACCGGACCATGCCTGGCATACAAGCAAATACCAAAGGGTGGCAGGTAAGTCAGTGTAAGCTAACTGAAGCAGTGAAAAATGACCTTTTCAGTTACAAATATAATTAGTTATGCATTTATGGAGTATGATAGGTTTTTCACCACAAAGGGTTTGGCACTTTCTGAATGTACTGATAAAATTGAAAAGTTGATAGCTTTGCTGCAGGTGAATTTATCATGAATAGATACATATGATTTGCCAATAAAATAGATCCAACTGTCTAAACATTCTAGATTTATTTATGGAGTGACTATGCATATTTACTTGAAACACTTAGGGGCTCATTAGGGTGGTGTAAGGCCAGCTGCCGCAAGCCGTGCGGTGGCGGGCCCTCCGCCATCTGACTGGCAATGTCCCCCCGCCACATTACGATGATGGGGGAATCTTTCTGCAAGTGTGGTGGGCGCAAAGACCGCCCGCCATGCTTCCGCCACAGGCTATCTTTACGATGGCTGGTGGAGCGGACAGATGAAGGTGAATGATGGTGGTGCCTAGCAGGCATCATCCACCAGATCACAATGCTGGCCTCAGCCATCCTTTCCTTGGCCAGGAAACCACCATGGAAAGGCTTGCGGTGATTGGGTATGGGGACCCGTTGCGGGCCCCCATTGTCTTGGGGGGAGGTGTTGCTCCACTGGGGGGGGGTACTGCATTTCTCTGCACTGCGTGGCAGACACCATGTGGTGCCTGCCACGTAGTGCAGAGAAATGCACTGCATGACATTTTAACATTGCGAACAGTGCTGCAGCCAGCAGCACCGCCCGCATTGTTAAATCCACGAGATGCGCCCACCAGTGTACGACTGCCGCATGACTGGCGGGCGTTCCCAACCACCGCAACAATGGTGGCCAGACTCTGGTTCTCCCGCCATTGTAATGAGCCCCTTAGTTCTAGGTTTTTCTTTGATGGGAAATTCAGAGGGTTTGCTCATGCTGTACAATGGGGTTCAATACAGTTCAATATACATCTCATTTAATGTGGCTGTCTGGCATGAAGATATTAGAAGAAGGTAGTTCACCCTGGTTTGATGCAATAATGCACTCTTTTAAGATTTGTTCAGTGACTTAGGGCCTGGTTACGAGTTTGGCTGTCTCCCAGCTGGCTGCTACGCCATCATCCCAGCTGCAGCACTGCCAAACACATCTGCTGTATTCCAACTTGAAAACAGGTTGGGCAGTCCTGCGGTGGCAATCCCACAGCTGTGTCTTTCTAAGGCTCAAACTAGAGCCTTTAGAAAGGCAGCGCTATGGGAGCGCAAATACAGGTTCCTGCACGGAACCAAATACACCATGACGTGTATTTTATCCTGTGGTGGAACAGGGGGTACAGAAATACAGGGGGGCACACAATGTGCACTCCTCCATGCACCTCCATTCAGAGAGGCAATAAGGGGCCCTGTGAAGGTCCCCTGAGTTGCCTCACCGCCATCCTTTCCATGGAGGGGCTCACTGCCATAAAAATGGTCACAGTGAGGCAACTTAGTCAGCTGTGCTGCAGCAGCAACACTAGCATATTACAGCCTCAGACCGCTGTGCCTCGGCTGCGTGATTTAGGTTCCCCGGCAGTTGCAGCTGTCCTCTGGTGGTCCCACCGCTACACTCAAAATAAGGCAGTTGGACCACCAGTGTGGCAGTGTGCGGACCACCACCATGGGTTCATTGATCTCAAGGACCACCAAATTTGTAATCGGCCCAAAATGTCATTGCAAAGACAATAATAAACAAAATATCAACTTTAATAAAACCCTATAAAATTTACCATAAAAACGACTACACAAGTATCATAATTAACCATATATACAATTCACAAATAAAGGCAACCAAAACATAGAATACGAAAACTTTAATTATAATGTAAAGCAACAAAAATATCAAACACCTAGATATTGAGTGCTCAAATATTGTTATAACTAATGAATATAACATGAACACTTAGGTGAAAATATTACAACAATATTATTAAATACATATCCAAATAACATTTTAAAAGTTAGCTTTCTCCATACATGGTAGTTCTTATTAAAAGAGATTACAAAAAAATAAACCAACAACATTCAAAGAAAAATGGTTGATTGATAGTAAGATAGGATTAATTAAAAATAATATAGATAATATCTGAAACAAAATAATGGCTTTGTTAGCTAGCCCATAGCATACAAGAGTGATGCACTCCCCAAGTGGAAACTCATCAGAATGTTGGAACCTAAACTGAATGAAGTGCCTGACAAAATGTTTTAATTTAAATAACCTTAATAATTGCAACACATATACCATAAATGATGATACTACTTTTGAACAATTCAACAAAAAAATATATATGAAGTACTTATTCCCTTATATCTGTACCTCCAATACAGACTCAAAGTGGAAACAGTGACCGACCAACAAAAGAGACAAAAGAAAAACCATGAAAAGCTCCTAAAATCAAAGTCGCTTATAAAACAAGGCAAAAGATGGTTAATATTAAATATAAAAACTATTAACATATTTAATCTAACTACAACTTCTCTATAATTACACTCAACAAAGTTATATTTATTTTATTTATATCGTTCACAGATTCCACAATGTCCAATATAGCTAGTTACATGGAAAGGGAAACCTCTACTATCATACACGGGCACCACCAATGAGAGAATCCACTGGAAGTGCACACAATAATACTCAACCAGCAGCTGGTATCATGCAACCACATTAATGACTCTGTGGAGAATGTAAAGTAAAATAAACATCCTCCAAATATAGCAGAAGTTCAAATTCGTAACCTAGTGCAAGACATTAAAGAAACATGCACTAGTTCTTTGGCACCAACAGCAACAATTTTAAAATAGTAATTCCCCAATGTTCCTGACGAATTCATGGTACGGTTACCATAAATCCCATATCTAAAGAGAATAAGTACAAGAACCTGAAGAGCAGAAAGAAGGTGGTAAAAATAGTGTTTTAAGTTTTGTTTTTAATATCATTGTAAAACTATTGATTTAGAAAATATTGTTGCATATAATATCGTTAGCAAGTGTTATTTTGTATGTAATTTATTGTAGTGGCTTTGGTTCTGTATGTTTATTAATTTTTTACTTGTGCCTTTAGTAAGATCATTTACTAATTATGAAATTGTTGACATTTGTCTTTTTAGTTATATTAATGTGTAAAAAAAATGGATCCATATATTTTTTTTAGTCACAGAATATTGGAGTTTTCGTGTATATTTGTGGGGAGATTTTTAAAAAGTGGATATTTTAATGTGAATTTACGGTAATTATTTTAATGATATTTCCATGTAAAATTGCAAAACTTTTAATGTGCTTTCTTCCATTAATATTTTTTATAAACTGTATTTTATAACGAATTACATATATCAACTATAGTGAATTTAGAAATTAATTATTTTATTTTGATTATTAAAAAATATGTACAAATTATCTAAATTAAAATATTTTAAATTTCATTTAGTGGTGAAATTCATAATGTCATTGTAGACATTTTTTGTTTGATTTTTATTTGAAAATTGCTTTACTGTTTGTTTTTATATTATGAGTATTCATTTTGTATAATGCTTGTATCTTTTATTTAATGGTTCAAAGTTTAGGAATAATAGCAAATATTTTAAAATAATATACTGATTATTAATAGTGTAAAAATATTCCTTTATATTTTAAGGTTTAAATATGAATATAACGTTTTGTCATTGAGCTTTTTAATTAGATTGTAGTTTATTTTACATATCAACAATTATATGTGAGTATGGAGTATTGATTGTTTATATGTAGCACAGTGCATAAAATGTTTTAGGTTTCAGTCTGAATAGTAAATTTCACCCCTTTGTTGTCTGAAACGGTCAACAATAGATTGGATTGCGAATAGTGTTACTTTCCAACACCTTGCACTAATCACTTTAAATTGGAGTGGGAATAGTAAATGCCCCCCTTTAGTGTCCAGCACCTTCCCCAAATTGATTTGCTCTGGAGTAAGAATAGTACAGTTCACCCATTTAGTGTCCAACACATTCTTTGAATTGGTATAGATTGGAGTGGGAAAAGTAAAGGCCACCAATTTACTGTCCAACACATTCCATAATTTACTTTAGATTACAGTGGGACTAGAAAATGTCACCATTTTGGTGCACATCACCTTACACAAATTGGTTTAGATTGGAGTGGGAATCGAAAATGTCACCTCTTTAGTTTACAACACTTTCTTCAAAATATTTTAGTTTGGTGTGGGAATAATAAATGACACTCCTTTAAAGTCCAACTCCTTCTATAAAGTGGTTTAGGTTGGAGAGTAATTAGGAGATGTCACCCCTTTTGTTTCCAACACCTTCTCCAAATTGATATAGGTTGAAGTGTGAATAGTAAATGGCACCCCTTTACTGTCAAACACCTTCCACAAATTGGTTTAAATTAGAGTCGGAGTAGTAATTGTCATTTTTTTAGTGTGCCACACCTTGTCCAAATTAGTTAAATTGGAGTGTGATTAGTAAATGTCACCTCTTTAGTAAGCCTGGGCGTTGAACTACGCTCCGTTCGCAGAGCTTGCGAAGTTTAGGCAACTTCGCGATTCGCGTAGAACGCGAAGTTGCAGATTGCTACGCAATCTAGCGCATAGCGTAGTAGTTTTGCTTCCTCACGTGCTCAATATTCATTCTCGTGCGCGCGGTAACGTTTTACCGTGATTCTGCGATCGCCAACTTGCTTTTCTGTCCGTTCGCGAGCGCCACAAGATTTATAATATGGCTGCCCAAGCCCGCGAGAGTGTGCGAACGCGAACACGTCATTCGGGCGCGCAAGCTGACTTCCGGCGGCTGTCTTGGTAAGATTGCGATCTCGAACATGCAAAAACTACAATCTGGCAAAGAATATCTCTCGAGCTTCATAAAACCTTCTCTAAAATGATCATTTTGCTCAGAAAAACTCCTCAGATTGTGATTTTGCTGTAGTCTTTTGTGTAAGGAGGAGTCCTTTAATTTTTTTAACTCTTTTTTTCAAGAGGAAGGAAGTGCCCCTGAGTCTACAACTTCCTGTTCCTGTCCAGCAGGCTCCTCCCAGTGCTTTGTGCATGTGCTGTTCACTTTCATTTGGATTTGGAGCTGGAAGGATCACTTTTTGTATCTTTCTGCTGCATCTTACCATTGATTGGATTTATTTGAGGACTTTTTGATTTGAGATTTAATTTACTACAAGTAAGTTGGAGAATTGGTGTGTTTGTTTCATTGGGGCTTGTTTGTACCTACATTTTTCTGGGATTTTCATTGTTTTTAAACATTATTGTTGTGGCGGGTGGCCTGTACTTTCAATAGGGGCCTAGTTGTTTTTCTCTGCAATTTCAGCCAGTAGGGTACCCATGGGTCCATGTTTCGTGGTGTCTGTAGAATTTCAACATCATGTAGGGCATGGATGGCATAGGATTGAAATGCTAAATGTGGCTGTGGTGTATTTCACTGTTGGTGTGTGTGTGTGTGTGTGAAATACCTTTGTTGGATGTGTGTGCTTGATGTGTAACTTCTTTCCAATCCTTTCGTAGCCCTATTGATTTTCATTTTTGTATTAAAGCTGTGTTGTTTAGCAGGCCTCCTTTTCCGGTCATATATTATAGGCCTGCTTCAGTTCATTGTTTTCCATGGCCTGTTGTGACTGTGAGTGCCCATGTGGCTTGTGGCAATTTTGTGGTGCTAGTTTAGTAGTGTGTGCTTCTTTTTCCATAAAGGCCTGCATTTCTTTTCTTTGTTCCCCTTGGCTTATGCTTGTTGTTGTTGTGTCCTCCTGGCCATGTGTGTGGCGGCCATTTTGTGAAGGCAGGCATTGTGCTTTTGCCATAGGCTTACATTGACTGTTCCAAGCTTGTGGCCTAGTCTGCCAGTAGGCCCAGAGGTAGTCAGCCTCAAATCTTTGGTACGTTATTTAAATTTACAATTTGTGTTGTCTGTTGATTTTTTTTTACACCATGGATGGCTTTGGATTTTATTGCAAAAGGTGTTTTTTGGGGTGGAATAGCAGTTTTTGCGTGTGTGTTAAATAAATAGGGCTTTTTAGCCAGTAGGTAACCCTAGGGATTCAGCTCGCGTACTTTCCCTAACTCTGAACAGCGCGACAATACGGACTTACAGTTTTCGGCATTTTCGCGCTCTCAATATGCGTGTTCGCGCACGCGATAAAGCCTTTTTGTACAGTTCGCGATCCCGAACACGCAGCATTTGCAATCTGGCAAACAATATCTCGCGAGCAACATAAATCCTTCTCGAAAATGCTGATTTTGTGCATTTTGCTAAAAAAACTCCTCAGGTTGTCATTCAGCTGTAGGATTGGATCACGGAGAAGCTTTTATTTTTTTTAAAATATTTTTATGAGAGGAAGTAAGTTCCACAAACACTACAACTTCCTGTTCCTGTCCTTTGTAATCACTTTTTGGTTATTATTGTGGTGGGTGGCCTGAGCATGTGTGTGGCGGCCATTTTAGGAAGGCAGGCATTGTGCTTTTGCCATAGGCGTACATTGACTGTCTTCCATTTCTTGTTGTTGTGGGTGTGTGGCGGCCATTTTGTGGAGCCATCCAAGCAGTGTGCTTGCTTTTGCCATTCTATTCCAAGCTTGTGGCCTAGTCTGCCAGTAGACCCAGAGGTAGTCATCCTCAAATCTTTGGTGCATTATTTAAATTTACAGTATGTGTTGTCTGTTGATTTTTTTTTTACACCATGGATGGCTTTGGATTTCATTGCAAAAGGTGTTTTTTGGGGTGGGATAGCAGTTTTTGGGTGTGTGTTAAATTAATAGGGCTTTTCAGCCAGTAGGTAACCCTAGGGATTCAGCTTGCGTACTTTCGGTAACTCTGCACAGCGCGAGAACGAGGACTTACAGTTTTTGTCATTTTCGCGCTCTCAATATGCGTGTTCGCGCACGCGATAAAGCCTTTTTGTACAGTTCGCGATCCCGAACACGCAGCATTTGCAATCTGGCAAACAATATCTCGCGAGCAACATAAATCCTTCTCGAAAATGCTGATTTTGTGCATTTTGCTAAAAAAAACTCCTCAGGTTGTCATTCAGCTGTAGTTTTGGAGCACGGAGAAGCTTTTATTTTTTTAAAAATATTTTTATGAGAGGAAGTAAGTTCCACAGTCACTACAACTTCCTTTTCCTGTCCTTTGTAATCACTTTATGGTTATTATTGTGGTGGGTGGCCTGAGCATGTGTGTGGCGGCCATTTTAGGAAGGCAGGCATTGTGCTTTTGCCATAGGCGTACATTGACTGTCTTCCATTTCTTGTTGTTGTGTGTGTGTGATGGCCATTTTGTGGAGCCATACAAGCAGTGTGCTTGCTTTTGCCATTCTGTTCCAAGCTTGTGGCCTAGTCTGCCAGTACGCCCAGAGGTAGTCATCCTCAAATCTTTGGTGCATTATTTAAATTTACATTTTGTGTTGTCTGTTGAATTATTTTTTTACACCGTGGATGGCTTTGGATTTCATTGCAAAAGGTGTTTTTTGGGGTGGAATAAAACCTTCTCTAAAATGATCATTTTGCTCAGAAAAACTCCTCAGATTGTGATTTTGCTGTAGTCTTTTGTGTAAGGAGGAGTCCTTTAATTTTTTTAACTCTTTTTTTCAAGAGGAAGGAAGTGCCCCTGAGTCTACAACTTCCTGTTCCTGTCCAGCAGGCTCCTCCCAGTGCTTTGTGCATGTGCTGTTCACTTTCATTTGGATTTGGAGCTGGAAGGATCACTTTTTGTATCTTTCTGCTGCATCTTACCATTGATTGGATTTATTTGAGGACTTTTTGATTTGAGATTTAATTTACTACATGTAAGTTGGAGAATTGGTGTGTTTGTTTCATTGGGGCTTGTTTGTACCTACATTTTTCTGGGATTTTCATTGTTTTTAAACATTATTGTTGTGGCGGGTGGCCTGTACTTTCAATAGGGGCCTAGTTGTTTTTCTCTGCAATTTCAGCCAGTAGGGTACCCATGGGTCCATGTTTCGTGGTGTCTGTAGAATTTCAACATCATGTAGGGCATGGATGGCATAGGATTGAAATGCTAAATGTGGCTGTGGTGTATTTCACTGTTGGTGTGTGTGTGTGTGTGTGTGTGTGTGTGTGTGTGTGTGTGTGTGTGTGTGTGTGTGTGTGAAATACCTTTGTTGGATGTGTGTGCTTGATGTGTAACTTCTTTCCAATCCTTTCGTAGCCCTATTGATTTTCATTTTTGTATTAAAGCTGTGTTGTTTAGCAGGCCTCCTTTTCCGGTCATATATTATAGGCCTGCTTCAGTTCATTGTTTTCCATGGCCTGTTGTGACTGTGAGTGCCCATGTGGCTTGTGGCAATTTTGTGGTGCTAGTTTAGTAGTGTGTGCTTCTTTTTCCATAAAGGCCTGCATTTCTTTTCTTTGTTCCCCTTGGCTTATGCTTGTTGTTGTTGTGTCCTCCTGGCCATGTGTGTGGCGGCCATTTTGTGAAGGCAGGCATTGTGCTTTTGCCATAGGCTTACATTGACTGTTCCAAGCTTGTGGCCTAGTCTGCCAGTAGGCCCAGAGGTAGTCAGCCTCAAATCTTTGGTACGTTATTTAAATTTACAGTTTGTGTTGTCTGTTGATTTTTTTTTACACCATGGATGGCTTTGGGTTTTATTGCAAAAGGTGTTTTTTGGGGTGGAATAGCAGTTTTTGCGTGTGTGTTAAATAAATAGGGCTTTTTAGCCAGTAGGTAACCCTAGGGATTCAGCTCGCGTACTTTCCCTAACTCTGAACAGCGCGACAATACGGACTTACAGTTTTCGTCATTTTCGCGCTCTCAATATGCGTGTTCGCGCACGCGATAAAGCCTTTTTGTACAGTTCGCGATCCCGAACACGCAGCATTTGCAATCTGGCAAACAATATCTCGCGAGCAACATAAATCCTTCTCGAAAATGCTGATTTTGTGCATTTTGCTAAAAAAACTCCTCAGGTTGTCATTCAGCTGTAGTTTTGGAGCACGGAGAAGCTTTTATTTTTAAAAAAATATTTTTATGGGAGGAAGTAAGTTCCACAGTCACTACAACTTCCTGTTCCTGTCCTTTGTAATCACTTTATGGTTATTATTGTGGTGGGTGGCCTGAGCATGTGTGTGGGGGCCATTTTAGGAAGGCAGGCATTGTGCTTTTGCCATAGGCGTACATTGACTGTCTTCCATTTCTTGTTGTTGTGGGTGTGTGGTGGCCATTTTGTGGAGCCATACAAGCAGTGTGCTTGCTTTTGCCATTCTGTTCCAAGCTTGTGGCCTAGTCTGCCAGTACGCCCAGAGGTAGTCATCCTCAAATCTTTGGTGCATTATTTAAATTTACATTTTGTGTTGTCTGTTGAATTATTTTTTTACACCGTGGATGGCTTTGGATTTAATTGCAAAAGGTGTTTTTTGGGGTGGAATAGCAGTTTTTGGGTGTGTGTTAAATAAATAGGGCTTTTCAGCCAGCAGGTAACCCTAGGGATTCAGCTCGCGTACTTTCGGTAACTCTGCACAGCGCGACAATGCGGACTTACAGTTTTCGTCATTTTCGCGCTCTCAATATGCGTGTTCGCGCACGCGATAAAGCCTTTTTGTACAGTTCGTGATCCCGAACACGCAGCATTTGCAATCTGGCAAACAATATCTTGCGAGCAACATAAATCCTTCTCGAAAACGCTGATTTTGTGCATTTTGCAAAAAAAACTCCTCAGGTTGTAATTCTGCTGTAGTTTTGGAGCACGGAGAAGCTTTGATTTAAAAAAAAATATTTTTAGGAGAGGAAGTAAGTCCCACAGAGACTACAACTTCCTGTTCCTGTCCTTTGTAATCACTTTTTGGTTATTATTGTGGTCGGTGGCCTGAGCATGTGAGGCGGCCATTTTGTGGAGGCAGGCATTGTGCTTTTGCAATAGGCCTGCTTTGTCTGTCTTGTATTCCTGACCTTTTCTTGTTTTTGTGAGTGGCCTCGCCATGTGGTGGCGGCCATTTTGTGGTACCAGCCAATGTGCTTTTTCCATAGGCCTCCAAGCTTGTGTCCTAGTCGTACAGTAGGCCCAGGGGCACTACTCATCAATCATAATGGGTGCATGGAATTTAAACAACTGGTTTTGTGTTGTGCGTTAAATTTCAACATCATGTATGGCTTTGGATTGAATTGTAAAATGTGGCCTTTACTTTTTTTCGGGGGTACATTTCACTTTTTGGGTGTTGTAATTATATGCCTTTAGTTTTTATGTGTATATGTTTGTTGTTGTTGCTCCCTGATGCTGCATCCATCCCATAAGATGCACACATTTTTATTTAGGGCAAACAGGCTAGACTACATTTATGTTTTTGTTCTTTGCTATTCTTCTTCCTGAGTGTACACAGTACAAGTACACCAGGATCCCTGGCCTTGTCAGTCTCTTTAATGGCTATACTGTTGTTGTTCACTGACTTCATAAAATGTAATAACTGTGACCACCCACCAGACACTAAGAAGTTATATATTATATTATTGATCTTGTGACTGATGTTCTTATGGCTTTTTAGCTTTTAGGTGCACAAAAGACAGAGGAGGTGTGTCATCATCATCGACCGTTGTGGTGCCAGACCGACGTCCTGCTGCTGTACACGACGTGACGTGTGAGTGACCTGACCAGGCATCTCTGCAACATGTGCAACTGAGTGCTGTGTTGACATCTGAAGAAGATACCCCCAAAGAAAACAGGTAGCAGGTCCTCCGGTACCAAGAAAGTTGCCATGGAGAAGAAGGAACAGAAGATGAAGGAAGTGTTACTTAAGTCTGGTGTGCCTCCCAAAACCTTTTTTGGGACACCAAAAAGGACGCCTGCAGCAGCGGTGTCGGGGGACCAAGCTGGGGGCAGCACCTCCACATCAGTGGGCCCAACCCACCAACCCAGGCCCAAGCAGATGAGTGTGGAAGAGGTAGTCAGCCTTATGGTGGAAAGCAGTGATGCTGAGCCTGAACTAAACTTATCGCTATCTCAAAGTAGTACACAATCAACGCAGGAGGGAACACAGCAGATAAGTGGTTAACAGCCGCAACCACCGCCTGCAATAGTAGCTGTAGTTCCGCCCGAAGTAGGGGCAGTTCAGGAAATTGAGCCTCATGCAGAGGAAGAAGAGGAAGCCCCTCCTTTAGAAGTTCCATTGGCTTCCAAATCCCCAGCAAGGAAAAGGAGGGTTAGTACATCAAGTTCTTCACCAAGCCCCCCTTCTGATCTAGATGCCACTTGGAAGCCACAAACTGAGTCTGAGAGGGAAACTCGTCACAAGAGCAGGCATGGGAACAGGAAGGTTCCAGAAAGCCTTACACTTATGGAGGTTGATGTAGAAGAGCAGGATGATTATGATGATGATGAGCCAGTCATCACGAACATCACTCCCGGGCCTGAGGAGATGGAGACCAACATTTTTACACTATCAAAAAAGGCTGCGAGGGATGTAGCACGCATACCTCCAACACAGGTAACACCAACACGACCTCCAGCTTCCATATTTACATTAGCAAAGGGCCGGCAGCGTCCTACATCCAGCAAAAGCACCACCTCAGCAGAAGTAGGTAGAGGTACTGCACAGAGTCAAATTCAACACACTCCCTCCAGTTCATCCGGCATTGGAAGTGGGAGTGGCACCTCCAGCAGGAGACAAAAGTTAAGCTCCCCAGTGTGGGACTTCTTTACGGTTAGCGGAAAGGAGGAGAACATTGCTATATGCTCCGTTTGTCATACCTCTGTTAGTCATGGTAAGCTTGGTACAAACTATGGTAGCGGAGGCCAAATGACCCATCTGAAAAAACACCAAGCAATCCAGTGGGAGGAGCACCTTAGTCGCATGAAAACTGGAACCATTGCTGTTGGGCATAAACGAGTAGAAAGTCCGCTCACGGTGGAACAGGAACAAGAGGGAGACATTCTCTGTGGTAGTGGTACACAAAGTAGCCCTGTCCCCAGCACTGCAGTGGTAATGCCCACATCCTCAGCCACATCTCATTGGCACAAGAGTAAGAGTCAGCCTGAGACACCAAGGAGTACTGCTGGCATTGACCACAGGAAGGAATACCATGCAGCCTACCATTCTTAGCATGTTTAGTAGGCCGGAGGAGCAGTACGAACGCAACCACCCAATAGCACGTTTGTACAATGCGAAGCTGGCTAAAATGTTAGCACTGGACCTTCTCCCTTTTTCTTTTGTTGAAGGGGTGGGTTTTCTTGAATTTGTGACCACCATCTGCCCAAAATGGAAAGTTCCCAGCCCCTACTATTTCGCAAGAGTTGCTGTTCCAGCACTACATCACGACGTGCTGGAATTGCTTGGAAAAGCCTTAAAACAGAGTGCTGTTCAGAGTATACACCTGACAACAGACATGTGGACCAGTTGCCAAGCCACTGATTACATGTGCATCACTGCACACTGGGTCTCTTTTTCGGGTGTTAAAGATAAGATATCTGACGGTGTTGTTGACACCGCTGAGATTTTTAAAGACACTCGCAAACATGCAACTGTAGCCATGTTTGCTATGGAGAAATCTCATACTGCTGCAAACATTTTGGATTAGTTTAACAGCAAGGTGTTTGCGTGGCTGCGACCAAGAGGGCTTACCATTGGTTTTGTTGCCATGGACAATGGCAGTAATGTAGTTAGGGCCATGAAAGATGGTGGCTATTTCAGGGTCCCATGTTTGGCACACTGCATTAACATTGTTGTTCAAGACTTTCTGAAAAATGAAAGCAAAGTCAGCAGCTTACTGACCACCTGCAGAAGAATATGCACACATTTCAACCATTCTTTAAAGCCCGGAAGCAGCTGAGGGTCATTCAACGTGAGCATAAAATGCCAGTCAAAGCACTCATCCAGGAGGTGCCTACACGTTGGAACTCAACGTATTACATGCTTGAGCGTCTGTTTGAGCAGTACATACCACTTAATGCTTATGTCATGAAAAGGTCAGGGGATCCTACTGTGAAAGGCATGACAGTTGAGATGGCCCAAAGGGACCTCGTCAAATGCCTGACAGAGATGCTACTTCCTTTTGAGGTCTTCACACGTGAAGTGAGCAGGGAGGACTGTACTATGGGCCAAGCTATCCTATTGTTGTACATGCTAGAGCAAGAGCTGAAGGAGGTGTCAGAAATGTACGCAGGTGTGGATGACAAAGTAGACACACATTATTTGGCAGACACCTTAGTCGCTCGCTTATCTGACAATACAAGGATTCAAAATAACATTGTGTCACATCCACATTACATTACTGCCTCAATTTTGGATCCACGTTACAAATTATTGCTGCGCAGTAATGAAGTAATTTCTTTTTCAGAAGTGGATGTTGCCCAGTACAAAACTTTGATAGCTGAAGAAGCCACTGACTTTGAAAACGAACGGATCTTAATTAGAGACCCGCCCCCATGGCAGAAAAAGTACTGCAGGGCACCCAGAGTCAAGTTCTACTTCAGAGGCCGAGAGCAGTGTGTTTGCCTCCTAGCAGTCAACAACACTGCCAGCAATAACATCAACAGCACCAACAGGATCATCAGGCACATTTAAAAAAAGCGGCAGGTGATTGGTTTCTACGGAAAGGGTTTTGTACATCCATGACTGATGCAAAGGCAAAAGAGGCCACCCCAGAACATTGAGCGGATGGTTCATGCCTATCTAGATGACACAACAGAGGTCTTCATGGAGCAAAGCCCATTGGTGTATTGGTATGGGAAAAGAAGCCAATGGCCAGTGCTCAGCAGGCTGGTGATAAAGTATGAGGCTTGCCCTGTTGCAAGTGTCTCTTCAGAGTGTGTTTTCAGTGCTACTGGTGCCATTGTTACTGTCAAAAGGACCAGTCTCTCACCCAAAAGCATTGAGAGGTTACCCATGATCAAAATGAATCAACACTTTATATCAACAGTCTCCTCTTTTTATTTTGCACGTCTGTGCATAACTGTCCACTCCACTCCTCAGGGTCCTGCTCCATCTTCCGTACTCTCCCTAAATACATTTCAAGCAAGCCAGACATTGGATGGAGAATGATGGAGAATAGTACATACATGTTGCCTCTAACAGTCCCTCATAAGAAGTGAAACGTGACCCCAGCTATATTCCGCTTTGTTTCCAAGCCGAAAGAAACTCATCACTGACTGTCCACTGTTATTTACTACTACTGTCTGCAGTTGGGGAAGCTCATATTTTTGTATGACGCCTTACAGCCGGTGGCACTGGCCATACTCTGTCTGTTACATGAGGGCAAATGCACAATTTCACTTACTACAAAAAGGCTGATTATTTATCTTATCCAATGATCGTTGCTTATATTCATATTATAGATGGTAATACGACATCAGGTCAGTAGCGGTCGGTGGTGGGAGTGCTGCCGGGCGGTGACGTGGGAAGGTGCAGGGTGGGGATAGTAAACTATGGATTAAGGACAATCACAGGTAATTAAACAATACATTAAAAAAAAAATGTTGCACACACTGCATCGCATTCGGCGGTGCAGTGCGCACAATGAAAATAATTTTATTTATTTTTATGTTGATTACCTGTATTTGGCCGTAATACACAGTTTACTCGCCAGTGCCACCCACCCTGCCCCTCCCCATGTCACCGCCCGCCAGCACTCCCGCCACCAATCGCTACTGCAGAGGGTACTTTGCTTTCATTGATTGTGTAACCAATAACCATAAACAACAGATAGGCTGGCTGACCCAATGGAAAATACATTAATAATAATAGGTAGGGAGTGGTCCCCATAGTGGGAGGAAGGGGCTTCCGCTTGATAATATATATATATATATATATATATATATCACCTTAATAACTCCTTTTCCACATTTCCTTCCGTCTGGATACTGGAAACAAAGAGCACGGACCACAGAATCCTTTTTGTAATACCGCTCAGTTTATTTGAGAAGTTCACACAACAGGAGCGGCAGCCATTACGCGTTTCGTCCCTCCCTGGGGACTTGATCACATGACGCGCCTGTGCAAATGGAAATGCTTTTTATAGGATACACACTTTTTTTCTTTTTGCTTAGTTTTTTTTAGTGTTTTTTATCCACATTAACTTTATGTGTTACATTTGTGCTAGTATCTTGCACTCTTTGATAACAATAGTTAAAGGCTTGTAAATGGCACCAATGTACATTGCTTGTGGATGATTGTCACAATTTAAAATCGTTTAAATTGAGGTTACAGTCTCTTTTGATGATAAACATAAGGTGCAAGGCAATGTGTACAAATTTGCAATTATATAAATAAATAAATAAATAAATAGTTAAATATTAAAAAACTGCAATTAAAACACAATTTTATGTTTAAAATACATCCTATTAATAAAAGTCCGTCAAGGTTATGCATGATAAATAAAATGCGTCACTTTACATGATAAAATGATTTATGCATAAAAAAGTTAACATTTCAGGATAAATCCTTATTTATTCATTCCGCCTAAAATACTCGTTTTATCCATTATATTGGAATTTGTACTGAGTGTCGGTTGGACTGGATAAATGATTTGCCTTTTATCATTTGCATATGACGGTTTGCTTTTGCCAATGTTCTTAAAGGATATTTTTTTGTGCCGGAACGTTGGTAATTCATGCACCTTAGTTGGAGGCTGTATTCTAAGCAATGCCAGGTGTCTTTACTTGCTAATCAAATTGACTTTTGCTGTGTTTATTAAATAAAAACACCCATAAGTGTCTAAAACCTAAGTGTTGGTACTAAAAAGTGCTGAGTGCCTAAAATTTAATCTAAAAAAAGTGGTTAAAAACAATTCACATAGAGAGGGAAATGTTAGTAGCTAAAATGGTTGGGGTAGTGACGGTAATTTAAATAATGGTTCTCATGTCCAATATTTTGGTCACTGGGGTCTAATTCGCTTGATATGTTACATGTTGTCTATGTGTGGAGCATCTTCAATTATTTGTTTGGTGTCAATGCTGGCGGACCGTATTAGTTAATCTTATAAACTAGCATGCAGTTCATCAGAGCTGTTGAGTCCATTCGGTTGTTTGGTATCTAAATTTAGAATGTAATTCATTTCCAGGATACGTAGGGTTCTTTCCCTGTTACCTCCTCGTTTGTTTTTGGGGACTGAGTCTATTAGAAAATATTTAAGATCCTTTGGATCTCCGTCATGTTGTTCTTGAAAATGACGGGCCACTGGATATGCCTGGTCATGATTTTTGATGGCTCTTATGTGTTGGAGTATACGCTTGTGTCCTTGCAAGATGGTACTGCCAATGTATTTTAACTTGCAAGGACATTCCAACACATAAATGACAAATTCGGTTTTGCAATTGAGGGCCTTGGTAATTTGTTTGTTTGGTCCACCGAAAGGAGTTGCATATTCGGTGGTTGTTACCCCAAATTGACAAGCCCTACATGTTTTACATTTGTAAAATCCTGTCCTTTGGGCTAGCCACGATCCCTTGGCTGTAAGGCCACAAGGATCGTTGTCCACCAAGGTGTCTTTCATTGAGGTATTCCTTCTGTAAGTTATAGAAGGTTTTTTGGGGATTGTATCCCCTATAATTGGATCCTGTTTGATTAGATACCAATTCTTATTGATGATTTTACGTACTTTTGACTCTTGTTGGTTGTATTCCAAGATAAATCTGAATTTACTGTCTGAAATATCTGTTTTACTGTCTTTGTCTTTTGGCTTAAGCAAATTATCCCTTGTTTTCAAGTTGCTTTTATTTAGAGCTTTAGTCAGACAAGTTTTACTGTAACCTCTCTCTCTGAATCTAGTCAAACATTGCATTTGTGCTGTTTCAAGATCGTTGGTGTTACTGCAGATACGTTTGATTCTCAGTAACTCCCCATAGGGAATGCTTTGCACTAAGTGTTTTGGATGTGCGCTTTTTGCATGGAGAATAGCATTCCCTGCCGTGGGTTTTCTGTGGAGTCTGGTATCTAATTTATCTTGGTTAACAACAAGTTCAACATCAAGAAACACTACATTGGTTTTGCTGATGTTGGCGGTAAAATTAAGGTTTAGATCATTGATGTTGATAGATTCAATAAATTTTAATGCTGACTCTTCTGTGCCCTGCCATACCAGAAAGAGGTCATCTATGAATCTCCACCAACATTTCACGTGGGTTTCTAGAGTCTCCATATAGTTCATTCTGAGAACCAGCTCCTCCCACCAGCCCATATGTAGACAGGCATAGCTGGGGGAGAAGCTGGCTCCCATGGCTACTCCCTGTAATTGTTGATACAATATATTTTGAAACATAAATATGTTATTCAATAGACACATTTCTACCATGTTTGCTAACATTTTTGTATGGTCAGAGTATTGAATTCCTCTTTTCCACAGAAAATATTGTAATGCTCGTAAACCATCCTTGTGCTTAATTGAGGTGTACAGGGATGTCACATCAAGGGTGATCAATAAGTAGTCATTGTGCCAAGAAAAATTCGCCATTTTTGCCAAAAAGTCTCCTGTGTCTTTGATATACGATGCTAGTTTCTGGACATGTTCCTGTAGGAAGAAGTCAATGTAAATTGAGGTGTTTTCAAATATACTATTCCTTGCAGATATTATCGGTCTTCCTGGTGGTATTTTTTCGTTTTTATGCACTTTCGGAATGAAATATAGAATGGGAATAGTGGGATTCGCATTCCATAAGTATTTATATTCATCTGTTGTTAATTGGCCAGTATCACGCCATCCCATTAGTTTCATTTTGAACATTGTCTGTATTGAATTGAAGGTCATTCTGTTGCTGTTGCCATAGCAGGTTTTGTCATTAAGTTGGCGCATTGCTTCTGCCAGGTAGTCATCTCTTTTCCACAGTACAATGTTGCCACCTTTGTCCGCATTTCTGATGACCACTTCTTTGTTGTTTTTTATCTTGGTCATTAGTTGGTGATATTGGAGCTCTTTTTTATTTTTATTTTTTACGTTAATATTTCTTTCTTTGATTGTAGTTTTATTAAGTTGTTTTAAGTCTTTGATGACTTGCTCCTGAAAACTGTCTATTGTGTCTTTTATCATGAGCGGATAGAATTTTGATGGTGGCTTGAAGGGAGTTTGACATAGTTGGCTGTTATTTGTCATGTTTTCACCATTGGTGTTGCCGTCCTGTTGATCATTCTCGTGGATCAGGTCATAAATAGTGTCCACCAAATTGTTAGGTTCATTTGGGGTTGGTTCTTGAGGACCCTTTTCTGCGAGTTGTTTATCCATTTTGGTTTGTATTACGGCAATTTTTTCTTTCTTTTTCGCTTGTGCATGATATTTTAAAAGCTTAAGTTTTCTGACGCTTTTATAAATATCCACCCGTGATTTGGCGTAGTTGAATGAACTCTCGGGACAGAATGACAGTCCTAGGGCAAGAAGTTGCTTTTCTGCTGTGTTGAGGGTTACGTCAGTTAGATTGATTACTGTTTTGTCGCTGGCTGTTAGGGGATCTACAGCCCCTATTTTTTCCAGTATTTCCTCTGCTGACGTCTTGGTGGTCTTTTGTTTACTTTTTCGTCGCTTTGCTTTCCTTCTCTCTCTTCGTTTGATGTTTCGCCTCGCTTTGGATTCGCTTGTTGTTTTCTTGGTCTGAGCGATTGGAGGCGTTCGCGACATAAAAAATCCACCTCCTCTGTTAGTGAGTGTCTGCGTGTTTCTGTTTGCTTGGCCTTCATATTTGATTCTGATTCGGATCCACTTTCTACGGCTGAGCTCAATTCAGATGCCGAGGTTAGATCCGGTTGCGTTGTATTGGCTCTTGTCCCGTGTTTTTGGTTTGCTACGGTGACCGTTTTGTCAGCCTTTAATGCTTCAAATTTCCTTGCAAATGTGAAGATTTTGCCTTGTTCGTAGTCACACCGGTCCCGGTGGAGTTTATACGCCTTTCTCTCTCTAATCACATCTTCTTCCTTTTTGAGTCTATTCTTTGTGTCAGTTTTGAGCTTTTCAATTTCATCTTGTCCTTCCATTGATTCCAGTTCTTTATTAAGGGTGGCGATATCCTCCGCCAACTTTATACAGTCTCGTTCAGCATATTTCACCAAAATAAATAATAGTTTGCGTGAAGATTCCAAATTTGTTTCTGCCCACTCCCGCATCATTTCACGATCCGGTGTTTCATAGCTGGGGGCAATTAGTATTCTTAGACCTCTGGGGACCCGCCCCACATCAATGTATCGTTGCAATGACTTAGCTTCCCACCAGCGTTTTTGCTCATTTCTCATCATTTTTTCTAGTGATTTACACTTTTCCCTTAGGCTTGCATTCTTAGTTAATGCTGGTGCATTCTGGGTGATTGAGTTCCCTGGTGGGGCCAGATCGTCATTGAACATTGCTGCTGCTGCCTCTTCCCTCTCTCTCAGCGCGTCGGTTGCCATTGTCACTGTGTGTGAGAATTACTTGAATTGATTTTGTGGCGGTTGCTTAATACTGTCGGCTTGGAGAACGTTTCTTTCTCCCTGTTCACCAGTTGAGCCTCAAAGTATTTTCAGCTTGGATTACCCTGCACCCAACTCGGAGTCACAAATTTAGACGCTAGCTGGCCCTCGCACAAAATACCAGTAATGCGTTAGTCGCGCCTTCCGGCACGTCCCCCGCTTACCTGCACGATGTACAAGATGCCTGCTGTCCGCGTCTGTTTTCTTCACTCCGTTGGGGGGCTATGTTGTCCAGATTCCTCCCGGATTCAACGTAGGACGCTCGAGCCCGAGCGGTGGCTCCTTTTGAGACAGGTGAGCCCGTTTTTGCAAAGGGGTCCGTGTAGGAGGCAGGAGGAGTCGAAAACTGCCTCGTATTGAATCACCTTAATAACTCCTTTTCCACATTTCCTTCCGTCTGGATACTGGAAACAAAGAGCACGGACCACAGAATCCTTTTTGTAATACCGCTCAGTTTATTTGAGAAGTTCACACAACAGGAGCGGCAGCCATTACGCGTTTCGTCCCTCCCTGGGGACTTGATCACATGACGCGCCTGTGCAAATGGAAATGCTTTTTATAGGATACACACTTTTTTTCTTTTTGCTTAGTTTTTTTTAGTGTTTTTTATCCACATTAACTTTATGTGTTACATTTGTGCTAGTATCTTGCACTCTTTGATAACAATAGTTAAAGGCTTGTAAATGGCACCAATGTACATTGCTTGTGGATGATTGTCACAATTTAAAATCGTTTAAATTGAGGTTACAGTCTCTTTTGATGATAAACATAAGGTGCAAGGCAATGTGTACAAATTTGCAATTATATAAATAAATAAATAAATAAATAGTTAAATATTAAAAAACTGCAATTAAAACACAATTTTATGTTTAAAATACATCCTATTAATAAAAGTCCGTCAAGGTTATGCATGATAAATAAAATGCGTCACTTTACATGATAAAATGATTTATGCATAAAAAAGTTAACATTTCAGGATAAATCCTTATTTATTCATTCCGCCTAAAATACTCGTTTTATCCATTATATTGGAATTTGTACTGAGTGTCGGTTGGACTGGATAAATGATTTGCCTTTTATCATTTGCATATGACGGTTTGCTTTTGCCAATGTTCTTAAAGGATATTTTTTTGTGCCGGAACGTTGGTAATTCATGCACCTTAGTTGGAGGCTGTATTCTAAGCAATGCCAGGTGTCTTTACTTGCTAATCAAATTGACTTTTGCTGTGTTTATTAAATAAAAACACCCATAAGTGTCTAAAACCTAAGTGTTGGTACTAAAAAGTGCTGAGTGCCTAAAATTTAATCTAAAAAAAGTGGTTAAAAACAATTCACATAGAGAGGGAAATGTTAGTAGCTAAAATGGTTGGGGTAGTGACGGTAATTTAAATAATGGTTCTCATGTCCAATATTTTGGTCACTGGGGTCTAATTCGCTTGATATGTTACATGTTGTCTATGTGTGGAGCATCTTCAATTATTTGTTTGGTGTCAATGCTGGCGGACCGTATTAGTTAATCTTATAAACTAGCATGCAGTTCATCAGAGCTGTTGAGTCCATTCGGTTGTTTGGTATCTAAATTTAGAATGTAATTCATTTCCAGGATACGTAGGGTTCTTTCCCTGTTACCTCCTCGTTTGTTTTTGGGGACTGAGTCTATTAGAAAATATTTAAGATCCTTTGGATCTCCGTCATGTTGTTCTTGAAAATGACGGGCCACTGGATATGCCTGGTCATGATTTTTGATGGCTCTTATGTGTTGGAGTATACGCTTGTGTCCTTGCAAGATGGTACTGCCAATGTATTTTAACTTGCAAGGACATTCCAACACATAAATGACAAATTCGGTTTTGCAATTGAGGGCCTTGGTAATTTGTTTGTTTGGTCCACCGAAAGGAGTTGCATATTCGGTGGTTGTTACCCCAAATTGACAAGCCCTACATGTTTTACATTTGTAAAATCCTGTCCTTTGGGCTAGCCACGATCCCTTGGCTGTAAGGCCACAAGGATCGTTGTCCACCAAGGTGTCTTTCATTGAGGTATTCCTTCTGTAAGTTATAGAAGGTTTTTTGGGGATTGTATCCCCTATAATTGGATCCTGTTTGATTAGATACCAATTCTTATTGATGATTTTACGTACTTTTGACTCTTGTTGGTTGTATTCCAAGATAAATCTGAATTTACTGTCTGAAATATCTGTTTTACTGTCTTTGTCTTTTGGCTTAAGCAAATTATCCCTTGTTTTCAAGTTGCTTTTATTTAGAGCTTTAGTCAGACAAGTTTTACTGTAACCTCTCTCTCTGAATCTAGTCAAACATTGCATTTGTGCTGTTTCAAGATCGTTGGTGTTACTGCAGATACGTTTGATTCTCAGTAACTCCCCATATATATATATATTCACTGAAAAAACCATAGGTTTCACACACGTTATAGTTAGGAATTAGCATTTAAAAAACCTTGCTAATTCAATGAAAAAACCATAGGTTTCACACATGTTATAGTTAGCTGGAAATTTTACTGATAAAAAACCAATGAAATTCCCCCGTTATAGTTACTGTAGGCAACTATAACTCACGCGACCGTAATCCTCTGCTGATGACATATGTGTCTTTATGAAAAAAAAAAAATTTGTAAAATATGTATAGCTAAAATTTAATGGAAGAAGACATGGGCAAATAAGTGTCTAAATACAGTATTAGCATCAGCAGAGGATTGCGGTCGCGTGAGTTATAGTTGCCTACAGTAACTATAACGGGGGAATTTCATTGGTTTTTTATCAGTAAAATTTCCAGCTAACTATAACATGTGTGAAACCTATGGTTTTTTCATTGAATTATATATATATATATATTCACTGAAAAAACCATAGGTTTCACACATGTTATAGTTAGCGGAAATTTTACTGATAAAAAACCAATGAAATTGCCCCGTTATAGTTAGTGCTGGCAACTATAACTCACGCGACCGCAATCCTCTGCTGATGCTAATACTGTATTTAGACACTTATTTGCCCATGTCTTCTTCCATACATTTTTAGCTATACATATATTACAAATATTTTTTTTTATAAAGACACATATGTCATCAGCAGAAGATTGCGGTCGCGTGAGTTATAGTTGCCAGCACTAACTATAACGGGGCAATTTCATTGGTTTTTTATCAGTAAAATTTCCGCTAACTATAACATGTGTGAAACCTATGGTTTTTTCAGTGAATTTGCAAGGTTTTTTAAATGCTAATTCCTAACTATAACGTGTGTGAAACCTATGGTTTTTTCAGTGAATTTGCAAGGTTTTTTAAATGCTAATCCCTAACTATATCGTTTTTGTAACCTTTGGTTTTTTCAGAGAATTTGTATGGTTTTTTATATGCTAAGTTATGTATTTTTAATTAAAGATATTTTTTTTTATTTAAATAAAATTACTTTATATTCATTTATATATTATCTGTATTTTTTTATAAATTATTTTTTTTAAAAATTCAATTTGGATATTTTTTTTTATTTAATTTTTTATGTCCACTTTTTTTTTTTTTATAAATTCTTGGGGTGCGCGCTCTGAGCGTGCACCTAGTACTATTTTATGAATTCCGGCGTACGGTATTTACGTACGCAAATATACTTAATGGTGCGCGCTGGGAGCGCGCACCCAGTACGTATGCGTACGTACGTAGGCATGCGTCCTACGCCCTCGACGCGGTTTACTTCCGCATACGCTAAAATTATGCGCAATAACGGTCGCGTATACGCGTGTTCAACGTATGCGCGCTAGGTACGCGTATATGACGTATGCACCTTCGCGTTTACGCGTTCGTGCATACGTCATCGCGGGGTGCGCGCACGGAGCTTGCGCAGTCCGCGCACCTCGGGTTTATACATAATAAAACAGTATTTCTTATTGGTTATCATTACTTTCAGTTTCTAATTGTATCAATACCACACCCAATCCCCTCATGGCAAGTCATGTGATCAAGAATCTTCACTTTTGATTGGTTTGAAGTACTTTCTGTTCCAGATTCTTCCCAAACCACACCTACTCCCCTCATTATTAGTTCTGATTCCTTTGGAGAAGGAGCTATTCTGTTGTTGAGAGACAATGGCTGAACAGCAACCTACTTCAGACAGTGAGCAGGACACTCTTGAGAGGCAGAGGAACAGGAAGCAGAAAGACAGCTTTATATGGCAGTTTTTCACTTTTCCAGAGAATGAGAAAAAGGTAAATGCACCGAAAGTTACATGTGTACTTTGTAAAAAAGTCTTATCTCGTGGGAATCCTAACAAGAAATATTCTTTTAGCATTCACACTATGTTGAGACATGTTTACAAAATGCATCCAGTATCTTATCGTCGAGCTTCTGGAGAAAACCCTCCACCTGCTCAGCCGACGACATCTGCAGCAGCTCAACCGAGCACATCTTCGGCAGCTCAGGCGAGCACTTCAGCTGCGATGGTGCCTTCACCTGTTTCTTTACCTCTTGTTGGTCCACCTTGTTTGGCGAGGTTGTCTACACGGTGCACTGATTGCGGTTCTCTTATTTCTGTGGGGGAGACCAGTCTTGATCTCCTTCAGAGAAAATTTGATGCGCATACGTGCACTAGGCCATAGATGTTTTTTCTTTTTTTGCGTTTTTCTCTTCCTGTTTCCCTCCATTAACTCAAGGGCTCTTTTAAGAGCCACTTATAAACTTAATCAAACAAATTTTTTTTTTAGAATTTTTTTTTGAAATTTTTTTGAGGTGCGCGCACCCTGCGCGCACCCATGTTTTTTTTAATTTTTTTTTTTGAGAGACTACAATTAAAAATTGAAAATGTGATTGTACAGAAGTACAAACCTCAAAACCCCACTCGCTTTAATTCCTTTTTTTTTTTTTTTTTAAAGTTTTTTTTCGGGTGCGCGCTGGGTGCGCGCACTCGGCGATATTTTTTTACAAAATATTAACCTTTTTTTTTTCCCTACAAGGTCCTACTTTAACCCCCTTACAATGCCTACTGGGTCTATTTCTACCCACTCTGCCCCCTTTTCAAGTTCTCCCCCTTTGTTTATCACCCCCTCTTTATGGGATTGACAAAATGGCGGCCGCCGCTTCCTGATTTCCACCGATTCGAATGTTTACTAAGATCTAACAACCAATCAGAATTGCGCTCGTGCACGGCGAGGTGCGCGCACCCAGCGCGCACTCTGCGCGCTTATAGATATATATATTGATTTAAAGGCTATTTTCTCAGAATCTACTCAACAGATTTACACCAGACCTACAAAAGGCACTTCCTTGACCTGGGGACTACCTCTCTGCCAAATTTCTAGTAATTCTGTTCAGCCGTTCGGGCTGTAGCCCTGTCTAAAGGTCCTATGGAAAAATGCATGGGAAAAACGCGTTTTGGGACCCCCCTTTTATCTCAGCCCCCGCTTGACGAATCCCCCCGAGACTTTCAGGGTAGGAGCGGAGCGTAGCGCCCCACCTATTTTGAGAAATTCGCGAGGATTCGTCGACCGGCGCCAAAGTTATTCAAAATAGAATGTTGAGGTTTTCCTATGGAAACGTGGTCCTAACTATAACTACCTACTGGCGACCGCCAGTAGGTAATATATATATATATATATATATATATATATATATATATATATATATATATATATATATATATATATATATATATGACGTGCTTGCAAACTACTGCAAGTCTACTGTATTCTGATAATACTACCTATATTCCCCTACGCTTTGCTACTGTGGCGCAGTTTCTTTTACATTTTCTTCAAAGTAAGAATCTCCAGTGACACTTTCCACCTATACTGTCTATTGAATATTGATGATAGTACATCCATTAAAGTAAACGTTTATCCTTCTTTTTTATATATCTCATACTTAGTTGGTTTCACCAACAACCACCCATGCTTCCGCTCCTTCCTTGCTTGCCTTGGCTTTGTGTTTGAATTTTTTTAACCAAACACCGCTGATTCTTGCTATCCAGCACTATCCACCCATACTGTGTCGCCCACCCAGGCAGGCATTCTTTCACCTTCCACCCATCCTTCAACAACCCATGCATCTGATCTGATTTACTATCAGCCACCTATGCATGCTTCCAACAACATATCCTTCTCTGCCAGTCGGTCATATTATTTATCTCGCCCGTCCTTCCACCCTTAGTTCTTTCCCTCTTTGTTCAACACATCCATCAAGGTCATCTGATCTGAGTTTGTCTTCTCCATAAAAGCTTCACAGCTGATTTTAGAGTCAAATAGAAGAGGCCATTGGTTACTCAACTCACGCTGGTAATGCTAAGTAAAGGGTGTCTTCTTCAACAGTTGTATAATGTTCGCTACAACTTAATAAGTCGCACAGTACAGTGAAATAGTGAACACACTTCCATCTAGTAGTAATGTCAAGAAGTAATGAATATAACTTACCGCCGCCGGCCACTGCTGCTGGCACCCCCCTGTCTCTCCTGCAGGTGCCGCCAGTTCTCCTGCTCCCTCAGGAATGGCCGCATCGCCGCTGGCCCCGCCGGCACTGGTGGATGGTAGTGTGCCTAGAAAAAAACATCAATAATTTTTAGATGCCTGGAAACCTCCCCCTATTTTAATAGTGTTCACTTGGAACATTGAAAACAAAGTTAATCCAACATACATCAGCACTAGACAGTAAGTACAGTCAGTAGACAGACACTAGTAGTGATTCCTAGGGTCATCTAGTCCTACTCTACTCTTTTGAAAGTTAGCCTGAGCCATGTGTAACCCTTTTAGATTTATCATGTCGACTACTACTCTTTTTGCGCATATATTTAATTATACCTGCCAGCTTATTGACATGTGCAGTAGACGCCTTTGAGGCCGCTTGACTGTTGCGTACAAGTGAAGACTAGGTCGAAAAACGACCCACTTATTGAGTTTGTTTAGTCCACATTGCTTAGCCATCACATACATGTTACACTTTTTACCATGACTGCAAAATGCTTGCATTCACCAGTATACTATCTAACGGCTAACGCTCAGCATTTTTCTCATATAATAGGCAGAAGATTCCCTTCTACAAACCAGAGATTTACAGAGCATATTATGATGCAAGATGATGTAACCAGTATTTCTACGTTCTACGGTGACTGGTCTTCCAGAATTCAAAAGATCTTGGCTCTTGTTCTTGTTGTCATGCACTTGTAAATGTTTACTGTTTTAATCTTAGGCTTTTTGCTGGCTTATTTACTATGGCTGTAGTAAATTAAATTTCATATTAATGATGTACAGAGTTTGTTACTTGTTTCAAATAAACCTTTTGAACTTACACATAGACTCTGTGGTATTTGGTGTGGTGGGGTGGACTTACACAAGTGAGTGAGCAAAATGGTGTTATTATGTTCTGGGTTGTCTGTCTCAGTCAGCATCAACATTGTGTATCTTCTTAATGGGGGGGGGGGTCGGGAGTGGGACCCTAATGTGAGGCACTATTGCTAGTCGGTCAGGGGATCGTGGGTTTTCGGACTGAGGTGTGATCAGTAAGGTCCAACCTCCCATCACCAACATCCTATTTTGTTGTGCATAGTTCTGTATGTTGCTCTGCAGAATCACTAGACAATAGTAGTATCATGTACTATCCGATCGAAATACTAGTCAAATATCTGGTTGGCCATTTTGTTTGTGGTAATTGTCAAAGCCTCAACATTGAGAAGACTAGAAGAGGACAACCCAAAGGACAGGACACAGTGGCTAGAGCTATTGGTCAATCAGAATTTTATTATTCCAAAGAAAACCTTCAATAAAGAGTGGGCAACTGTGCAAGTTTCGCTACAGACAGAGTAATAATAGTAATAGTAGTAGTAGTATTACAGAGAGTCATAGCAGAGGCAGTTATAAGCAACTTAGTTAGAGGCAGGGATAAACAGAATTTGGAAACAGATAGTCAAGGTCAAAGAAGTAATCTTTTGTAAAAAATAGAATTAGAAAGTGGAACCATAATTTATAGTTCGGAAAAAAAAGATGCAGTAAACGTTAGGGAAATATAAATGTCAATATAGCCACTATAGGACTTACTGGGGCCAGCAGCAGGAGCCTTGGTAGAGGAGTGGTCCTGTGGTTCCCCCGCCGACTCCCACCCCGTCTTCTTGCCCCTGGGTGGTACTGATGATCATCTAAAATATAATAAAGAAAGAGACAAACATTAAGGAGTGCTGTGAAACAAATAATAATAAATCATTTGGAAAAATAAGTCAAACAACATTTTAGGAAACAACAATTGCAATAAAATTGACCTATCTAATCAGATGGATCGACTTCTACTGGCTTCTTCCTGCATTCACGGATCGTCTACTTATTTATGAACACTCCAGTGTTCCATAATCATTCTGATTACAATACGAATCCTAGTAAGTACCACCTGACCTACACCACCTATTCCAGACGGGCCAATTGTTCACTAAGTCTGCATTTACATTTTTTTCAGCCATCAAATGCATAGATGAGATGGAGGACACATGCATACATTTGTGCATACATGCATACAACAAATTGTAGGTTGGTTGCATGATTCTGATTTAGTTCTGCTACTGACTGACCATGCTAAGCCTACCACTCACTAAACAAATTACAAAAGGTTCTACGGAGGACTGGGGTAAGCAGTACTCAGTGACAGAAGAGGCGTCACGCAGACCACATAAAACAATTGTTAACTAATACTAACAAACTAAACCTAGTATCCAATATCCATCCACCACTATTTCACAGTAGGACAATGGAAGGACTAGAGTCTCTCTAGCAAATCGCATTACCTAACTTCAGTTCTGTAAAATAAACTCTTACATAATCAGCACAAGCTAGCGCAAACTAAGTTGCAAACAAGTAAGAGTACCACCGAGCACCTGGGTCCTTAAATCAAAGAAGATTTAGCTTTTTGGAACGTAATTTACCAGCAACGCTTGGCACGCAGCAGTAATCTTGTTGTTCGTCAAATGTAATTTATACACAATAAGTTACTAATACTCACCAAGCCCGATGACCTCGACACCTAGCAGGTCCAACAGGTCCTGCTCCCGGTCCAGGATGTCAGACCACCGGTGGGCTAGCTGATTGTGGGTGCGCCAGACCCCAGAGCACCGGAACACTGCCTGGCGCACCTTTGCCCAATGACGGTGCCGCTCCTGGGTAGCGTACCCGGAGCTGGGCCTGCCACCTGCTGCCAAGGTCAAGGGGAGGTGGCGCTGGATGAAAAAAGCAAGGGCGGCCACCTCCTCCTCCCCAAACAGTTGCCGGGCCTGCACCCCTGCAGGACGCATTCTGCCGCAAGGCATGCGGCCCTTGTCTGCTGCTCCTGCAGGTCCCTTGCCCTTGGCACTAGCTGTGCCTTTGGCCATGGTTCTGGGGTGGGTGGGAGGCGGAAAAGAATAGTTAGAAGGGGAAAAAAAAGTTAGGGGGAAGAAGAAAGAAAGAACTTTATAAAAGTAAAAAAAACACAGTAAAAGTAGAAATAAAATGCAAAATATAAACTTAGGCAAAGAGAAAGATAGATGATAACTAAAAAAAGTCAGAAAAAATGCTTTAAAGACAAAGGATTGCAAAGATAAAGGGAGGATTGAAAAGTAGGCCCAGAACCATAGCATAGAGTGAAAAACAAGATGGCCGCTCCCATTCGCGACCGCGTGGGTAAGTTCTCGCGATATTTCTCGCGAACATGCAGTATTCATCGCGAACAAGTAAAATGTGCTCCCGAACACGTCAATGCACATCGTGAACACGCTATCCGCGACCCGGATTCGGAAATAAGGCATCGCGAGCTGGCGGGACAATTGAAAAACAAGATGGCCACGCCCATTGGCGACCGCATGGGTAAGATCGCGAGATAAATCCCCCGAGCATGCAAACAGCTCCCCGAACACGCTCACTGCGCTCCCGAACAATAAAAAGCCATCGCGAACGGGGCGCCCCAAGCGACTACGCAAGCTCGCGAAGCTACTCAAGCTCGCGTAGTTCAAGTACATCTTCGCAAAGCGCCGCGAAGCGCGACTACGCAAACTACGCCCAGGGTTACTCTTTAGTGCTCAACACCTTCTCCAAATTGGTGTACATTGGAGTGGAAATAGTAACTGTCACCATTTTAGTGTCCAACACCTTCTATAAATAGATTTCCACTGAAGTGTGCATAGTAGATGTCACCCCTTTCGTGTCCAATACCTTCTGCAAATTCAGATAGATTGTAGTGGGAGTTATAAATACCAGCCCTTTACTTTCCAACACCTTCCACAAATTAATTTAGAAAATATCACCCTTTTAGTGTCCGACACCTTCCCAAATTGATTTAGATTGGAGCATGAATAGTAAATGTCACCCCTTTGGTGTCCAAGACCTTCTCCAAATTTATATAGATTGGTGTGGGAATAGTAAATGTCACCCCTTTAGTGTCCAAGACCTTCTCCAAATCTACACAGATTGGAGTGGGAATAGTAAATGCCACCCCTTTACTGTTCAATACCTTCAACTAATTAGTTTAGATTGTTGTGGGAATAGTAAATGTCATTCCTTTAGTGTCCAACACCTTCTCTATATTGGTTTAGATGGATCTGTGAATAGTAGATGTCACCCCTTTTGTGTCCAACACCTTCTCCAAATTGATATAGATTGTAGTGGGAATAGGAAATGTCACTCCCCTACTGTCCAGCACCTTCCACAAATTGTTTTATTTAGAGGTAGGAATAGTAAATTTAGTATCCAACACCTTCTTAAAAATGGTTAACGTTTTGCGATTTTTGTGTGAAAAGTTTTGTTTAATTTGTAGTTGTATGTAGTAGAGATAGCTTGTGTTCTTTAAATTAGTATTGTCAGTCTTTACACATGTAATATAAATAGGTAGTTGTATGTTTGTAATAATTAATATAAGTGGCGTAGAGCTGAGATCATCCCAATTTTTAATAATGGGCAGCGGGACAAACCTGGAAACTATTGACAGATGCGTTTAATTAATTGGCTCCTGAAGACCTTCTGTAGGCAAGCCATAGGCAAGCTGACTGACTGGGTACAGACTAATAAAATTCTTCTGGATTTGCTAGTTGGATTTAGACTGAAAACCAGCACCCTGGTTCAAATCTTGACATTTATTATTGTATATTGGAAGATAATAGTACTTGGGAAAGGCAATCTCCACATTGCTTTTATAGATCTAAAATCTGTTTTTGATATGGTTTCTCAACGAAAATTGTTGGAAGTATTAGGAAGCATGGGAGTCCCAGGAAGCATCCTGCATATTTTTATAAGACACCCCGAAAACAAACAGACCAGTGTTAGATATTGGGAAAAGGGGGAGCAGTATGTTTAATTCAGGACAGAGAAGTGAGTGCAGCAGGGCTGCATTCTAGCCCTGACCTTCTTCCCTCTATTCATCAATGACCTTGCTGAAGCTCTGAATTTCTAAAACAACAATAACAAAAATTGGCTCTATGAAAACACCCACATTGCTATTTGCAGATTATACTCTTCTCATCCTGAAAACACCTGGGTGCCTCCAAACAATTTTAGATCACTTCTTGTTGTTTAGCGCTGACCGTGGACTAGAGCTGAATCTCAGTAAAACAAAATATATGGTGCTCATCCCCCATAGGTCTACCCAAACTAGATTAACTGTTCATAATACACTGCTTGAACTAGTAAATAAATTTGTTTAATTGGGGGTGACTCTGTCCCATAATTTCATTTGGAATGCTGAGGTAGATAAGAGTTCATTTAAACTGCAGCAGGAGACTGGGCCCTTCTCAAGATGTCCAAGAGGCTGAAATCTGGTCACTAAACTCCAGCTCTACAGCTGCATACAAATAAAGGCAAAAATAACCACTATTCATGGCACAGAACTCTGGGCCACTCAAGCACCTAGCTAACCTCCTGCAGAGCACTCCCATTCTTCCCATGCTCCAGGATCTGGGCTTGATCCAGATTTTTTATACAATTCAGCCGTGACCTTTAGTGCTCTGACACAGGATCTGGTCAACCGCTGGACTAGAATCCTATGCCCAGTCACAGAGGGAGCACTAAAAAATAAGTGACCGCCTACGAATTCCTTGGTTGTCCTACCTAAAGAACAGGTTTTATACTATAGCCCTGCCAACTCACTGCTATAACCCATTAGAGGCCATCCAGTTCCCACGGCAGTTGGTCAAAGACTGGTGTAGGGATCATCTCTGGGGAAAAAAGACAAACATTTGCAAGTCAGGCAGCCTGTCAGACCAATCTCTCGACCTTAAGATCATGCCATTCTAGGAAGCTTTGTTTGATACCATTCAAGGTTCCCTCTCAAAGCAACTCTACCTGATATTTAGGTATGGGACGCTTCCAATATTAGAGTTTAGTGCTAGATGGGAAGACCTCCCAAAATTTGCCCAGCATGCAACAGTGCCCTTGAATCTATTTACCATTTTTTTCTTTTTCTGTACTGGTTACCGACTACCACGTAAGAAATGAAGTATCCCATTGTGCCAACTTTTAGGCCTTCAGACTCCAGAGATAGCCCATTGGATATTGAAATCTGACACAAGGTAAGTGATTGTGGTTGGCATTGCCAAATTTCTCCTGGCCGCTTGGCTCATTCACAAGTGACTAGGAGGATCAACAATGTGCCTGAACGAGATTTAGAAAGCCGAACATATTATGCCAATTCGATTATTCAACTGCGGATTGTTTTTCTTTTCCCTGCCTTTCGATAGCACTTTTACTATGATTTTATATCTATTATATTGAAAAGGGATTGTTCAGACACAGCTGTCTCAAAAACAAAATAGTTTTTTTGGAAAGTTTCGAATCTCTTAAATTATATAGGGATTTAACTAGCCCAGCCTTGCGCTAAACTGAGGACATCCTAATGGAATTTTAACAAGATAGTAATTATTTTGCTAATTCTGTATGGTGTGGATGCTTTTTAACAATTTATTTAATTAAATTTTTTTAATAGCTGGAGTAGTACTTTGCTTCTACTGCTGTGAGCTACTTTTATATTTCACTGTATGTTTAATGGTAATCTGAAATAAACAGTACTGTTATGTTATGTTATGTTAAATGTTTTGCCGAGCGCTCAAATCACCCTGGGGCATCTCGTCGCTAACTAGGAAAGTGTTCTAAGAGTTGGTAGATCCGGAATAAAAAGGATATCTCTACTGTAGATCCGGAATAAAAAGGATATCTCTATTAAAACAGAAAAGCTTTTAGCTGTTTCCTAAAAATGCTAAGCGTTGGGATTTTGCACAAGGCTGGGGGGAGCTCATTCCAATATATTGGCGCCAGATATGAAAAGGCTTTACACCCAGTGTGGATGAGATGGATTCAAGGAACCTGGAGGAGATCCAGAGTACTGGATCTAAGTTTCCTACAAGGAGGGTATTTTAATAGTTTTTTCCGCAAATAGAGGGGTCCTCTTTCATTCAACGCATTATGTGTAAGACAGCAAATCTTAAAAAAGGATCTCTTCCTTACTGTTAGCCAATGTAATTCCCTTTACAAAGGAGCCAAGGCAGATCCTGCCGGGCGATTTCAGATCATTCTCGCTGCGGTGTTCTGTATTACTTGGAGTTTGGCCAATCGGGTCTGTCCCACTTCTGCCATCAAGGCATTGCCATAGTCCAGACGACTGATGACCATTGCCTGGACTAGAATTCTGCAGTGGGAGGTGGGCATATAATGAAAATTTTTCCTAAGAAGCCTAAGACCATAATAGCACAAACTCGTAGTAGCCGCGATATGATCCTTCATAGGCAATAGTTTTTTACTGACTGTTTGGGGGATGGGGCAGTGCCCAACTGAACAGGCCACCCGTCATCCGACCAACTGTCTGTGGCTTTACCCATCAACATAACCTCCGTATTTTCCGGATTCAACTGGAGACAGTTTCTTGTCATCCAGTTGGAAATGGCAAACATACCGGAGGCAAAACGGATTTTGTCGAGCTCTGGGTTTGGTCTGATGGTAAACATAAGCTGCATATCATCAGCATATGAGATGATCTCAAAACCCAGCTGCTCGACAATCCTTGCCAGCGGAGCCATATATATATATTGAAAGGAGTTGGACTTAGGCAAGAGCCCTGAGGAACGCTCTTGTCAAGGTGCATTTTTGGTGAGGAATAAGGTCCCAACATGGCAGTTTGGGTTCTCTCAGACAAGAAGTGTTTATGCCATTTCAGAGCTGTCCCATTGATACCACAAGAAAAAAGTCTCACCTCCAGCTTAGAATGTGAAATGGTATGGAAGCTATGGAGAGATCTAGGAGGATCAGGATTACTGAGCCTCCCGCTTCGACAGTCTGTCTGAGAGAATCGGTTACCGCCAAAATGACGGTCTCTGTATTGAAGCCTGAACGAAAACCCGATTGTGAGGGATCCAAAATATGGTTATCTTCCAGGTAAAAGCTTAGTTGTCGATTGATAATACTTTCCAATATTTTTCCCAGCAGTGGTAGCAAAGAAATGGGGTGGTAATTACCAAGAATTGAGGGATTAAATATAGGGCGAACAAATGCCTCCTTCCAGATAGCTGGAATAGTTCCAGTATGGATGGAATGATTAAATATATCTCGGATTACCGGGGCACAGCGTGAGGCTAAAAGCGCCATAGTTTTTGGCTGACAGAGATCTAATGGTGACACAGATTTAGCCAGAGCAAGGCCTTTTGTGACCTCCTCCATTGTAATTTGTTCAAAACTATTTAGGGAGCTGGCTACTATCTTATCCTGCTCCTCAAATTTGGAAGAAGATGCCAAGTCAAGAGTGGCTGGTGAAGAGAAATTCTCATAAATGTTTCATATCTTCTCATGAAAGTAGGTCGCCAGAGAGTTACAAAAGTCCTGGGACTCCATGGGCGCCTGTCTACAGACTTTGGGGGATACAAAGTCCCGTAATATGCCAAACCGTGTTTTCGGGGAGTTGCTGGCATTTTCTATATGGTTGATGATAAACCGACTTCTGGCAGCTTTTAGGTTCAGATGATATTTAGACAGAGACTGTCTATGAAGAACTCTGTTTTTATCAGTCTTACTAGTGCGCCACCTTCTTTCCAATCGCCTGCAACTGGCTTTTTCCATTTTCAATTCCACCGAATACCAAGAAGTGGAAGGCCGCCGTTGAAGGAAGCCCTGTTTCTTTTTTTTTTTTTTGGAAAAACTTTATTGTGCAAAATAGCATCATTACAAATATGGGCCTACAACCACCAGGGCCGGCCGCTAATATATGCATGTCAATTGCGTGACATCACGAAGCAGCGACTGATTCCCAGAGGCTCAGCAGGGTTACAGGAAATATTCTCGGCAACTCAGAAGCTAGGCAGGATACAAATATTTTAAATTTTAAAAGAAAGCACAAACAGAAAAACAATAAAACAAAACTCAAGGCGAGAAACAGTCTAGAGAGTGTCGAGCGCCGATGGGCGGATCCCACCACACCAGGTAGATAATCAGGAGGACAATATAGAGATGACCAGGGGGGGGGAGGCAGCGGGGAAGTCAGAACAATCAGCCAAAAGGGTACAGTATTCCAGGAACCTCAGGATCAGGGGGACAAAGAAATGTCCGGGGTATCTACAAAAGGAGGCGTACAGATGTTACCTCGGTAGGTGTTCCACTGACCCCAAATTCTACCCCACGCCCCAGGCTTACCCCGAACCAGGTACACCGTCTTCTATATGAACATGCACCAGTCCATGTTCTCCTTCCTGTTTCTTTTTTGGTATAATAGCATCAAAGGCTGTTTTTAAGGTGATGTTAAAAGCCTCCAACTTTTTGGATACTTCCATGACGTTAGTTACCGGATCAGGGGAGAAAACCTCATTAAATGCCTCTAAAGACAGATTGCGCCAGGTCCTCCGCTGTTCAGGATTTTGTCTAATAGATCGTTTAAAGCTCTTCTAGCATGACTGCTGCATATGGATCGTGATCATAAAATGATCTGTTCAAAAAAGGGGTCTGGGGGATCACATCTCAACTGGTCTGTGTTGGAAAAGGCCAGATCTAGTAGATGGCCTGCTCTATGAGTGGCGCCTTCAACTCTTTGGGTAAGTCCCATTAGTTCGAGGGAGGAAAGAAGTTTGTTAACCTCAGGATCGGCAGAACTTTCCCCATGGAAATTAAAATCTCTGAGCAAAAGAAAATTGTTTGCAGCAAATACATGTAGTGCCAGATGTTCTACCAGGAGATCTGCAAATTTCGCTCTAGGTCCTGGGGGCCGATACACTAAGGCACCATACCAGCTGTTGGAAGAAGACAAAGAAACCTTAAAAATTCCTAACTCTAAGCAATCGTTGCTGACAGTAAAAACCCACTTCACATCCAAGTGATTTTTAAAAGCAATGGCAATACCTCCTCCTATTTTAGTCTCTCTATCCAAATGAATACAATTGTAATTCTCTGGTATGGCCAGGGTAATCATGGGGTGATTTGTGGGGCACAACCATGTTTCAGTGAAAAAGCATAAAACAGTATCATGTGAGACAATCATGTCCCATATTTCAAATGGGTGTTTATCAAGAGATCTAACATTGTACAAAATATTTTTCTGACTCATGGTAACTGGCTCTAAAACTGTACCGAGGGCTTGAGGATCTCCTGCCAATATTACCATTTGAAATTGACAATGATTCCAGGTAACCGGCCCTTTTAATGTGTGCGGAAGCTTCTGAATATAGTTCGCATGAGAGCAATTATTCAGTTGTGTGCGTCTTTTAATTTCAACCAAAGATTCAGCTGAATAGTATAAGGAGGCTGGATGGTGCACGTTTTCCTTGGTAGTGGCAGCGTTTCTGGCCTCAGGGCTCGTTTGGGCGCGGACGGGCGCAGACGGGCTTGCCTGTGGGGTGCCTTCGGCGTGCCATCGGCACGCCCGCTGCGCGGACGAGTTTGCATCCTCTTTAGTAGAGCCCGAGGAGAGAAACACTAGCACGCAGATCGCAATCTCCCCCCAAGATGTCTGCCTGCTCTCACGATGGAGCGAGTGCGTGCCTTCCCTCCAGAAACCCAGCACCTAATAGGCTGAGAGACATGCAGGGACAGATAGAGTCCAACAATAGCAAATAAAAAACATAAGTGAAGTTTAAAAACTAACATGCGGCGCAATTTAAAGAGAATGTGTCTGCTCCTGGCTTCCGCCTCAGGAGACAATTTCCTAGTGCTGTCTGCACGCGTTTGCTTCCTCTTTAGTAGAGCCCGAGGAGCGAAACACTGGTGCGCTGTTTGCAATATCCTCCCAAGATGTCCGCCTGCTCCCGTGACGGAACGAGTGCGTGCCTTCCCTCCAGAAACCCAGCACCTAATCGGCTGAGGGACAAGCAGGGACAGAGAGAGTCCAACAATAGCAAATTAAAAACGTAAGTGAAGTTTCAAAACTAACATGTGATGCAATTTAAAGAGAATGTGTCTGTTCCCAGCTTCTGCCTCAGGAGACAATTTCCTAGTGCTGTGCGCATGCGTTTGCTTCCTCTTTAGTAGAGCCCGAGGAGTGAAACACTAGCGCGTTGATCGCAATATCCCCCAAAGATGTCCGCCTGCTGCCGCGACGGATGAGGATAATATTAATAATTACATATATTTATAGGATAAAGACATGTAATACATTTTTCTAATTTTATATATGTTTTCAAAATTTATTACGTCTTTTTTTCATTTTTAACCATATGTATTTCAACTTAAAAATAAACATTTATATATAGATAATTAAATAAAACAATTAGGGGGTATTTATATAATTATATTATGTGTTGTATTCATTTTACATGATGGATCAAGTTTGGTCTATTTGCTTTTTGGTTGGTGAGGTTTACATTTTTCATGTAAATAATCTATATATTATTTTATTATCTTAGTCGTATTTTACATTGGAGTTTTATTTAATGTTTAGACTGATGTAATAAAATAATATGTTTAATATGTATATAAAAATTATTTGTGTTGTTGGTTTAGATTTTGTCATAGTTTGTTGAGTCTTTTGTAGGTTACTATTGCAGTTTAATATTTATTTTGTAATATGCTTTTAGTTATTATTAGTAAGTAATCTAATCCTTTGTTGTTTACGAAGAGTTTGACTCTAAATTGTAGCATATCGTACCTTCTTTTGGTTTGTTTGCTAAGTTTAGCTGTAATTTGGCTAACAGATTTCCCCATTCGTAGTTGTTAGCTTTGTTCTTTTTGTAATGCTTCTATAAATTTATATCGTGTAGGTTGGGTTCTGCCTAGTGAAGATTAGGAGCTATTGTGTCATCCTTCCACTGTGTTGTTTGTTTTGGCTTCCTTACCAAGGTGTTGTCATAGGCATTTCACCATGGTATTTGGAATTTGGGTTGGCATCTGTGCCGGAGTGATACAGTCTGCCAACCCAAGTGTCTTTGAAACAGTCCATGAGGGGGATTAGTTTGTCTTCATTTTGTTGGCAGAAAATACTTTCTATTAGTAAATTGTCGTGGTTAGCTTCCTCTGTGACAGGGACATAGGCTAGCGCTAATCTTTTATTTTAAAGGCAAATTGGCTGTTCGAGGAATATTCTATACTTAGGTCCTTATTACGACTGCAGCAGTCCCAAGACCACTGTATCCACGGTGGCGGTCCAACCCCCCGATTACAAGTTTGGCAGTCGTCGGACACTAGCCCAGACTGCTGCCACTGATAGGATGCAGGATTTTGACAGGACGGCAGTGGGGAAAGTGGTAGTCTGTTGCAGCGGTGTCGATGCTGGTGCTGCTGTGATAATTACAACCTGCCTTTTTGACAAGCTTTGCATGGCTGGGACACTACCATGAAAAGGTTGGTGGAAATGCAGGGAAAGAGGCCCCAAACAGGGCCCCTGGGCGTTTTAGCCCATGGGGGAGCATTGGGGTACATATTGTGCCCACATGTTGTGTCCCTCCTCTGCTTGCACTGTGGTGCGTGTACTGTGTGTCATGCACAACATGGTGCATGGTACACAGAGCACCAACCTGCAAGTGGTGTTGCCAAAGCAGCAGCATATGCTACAGGCTCTCCATGATTCACAGCATGCCTCCACCATGTCACCGCCACCACAACACCACCAGCCTGGCGGTGTTCACGGAATATGGTGGTCGGGCTGCCCCTAGCTTGCTGGCATACTCCTGACTACCACAATGGCGGTCTTGCAGTCGGACGGCTAAACTTGTAATCTGACCCTTAGTGCATATTGTTTTAGGTGTCACCATATACTTTGATTCAAATGATGGTAGCCGCCTTGTATGGCAGTGTGGGGGTACATTTTTAAATTGGTTTGAATCATGGCTTGTCGATGATTCTTTTTCATAGATAGTAGTTATTCGTTTTATGTTTAAAGTGGTTTAAGAGGTCGTAGTAAGTGCTGCTTTGTTTAGTTGGTGATAGTACATATATAATAGGGATATTTGTGTTTTGGTATTCACAGTGTATGGTACAATCTGAGGGAATGGTTTGGGACACATTTTGAAGGTCCCATCCATCATCCAAGTTTGAAAAATGGCTTAGTTTTAGTAAGCTATCCACTGTACAGAATATTAGGATTTGTTTCTCATTGTTTAGGTTGGCAAATAAAAGGAAACGTTCATCATTATGTGTCATTGTTAAATGTTCAAGTACTTCTAAGCCTTGGCATCTTTTAGGGGCAGGAGGATCATCACTGGTGACTTTTATAGTTCGTGCAATTGAACATTTTAAAGTAGGTATAGGAGGCAGCTTAACTGTGATGTGCTTTGGGGCTTTAGGCGAACAAAGGAGATGATGGATGGATTGCTGAAACTTTTCAAACACTCACCCCCAGTCACAGATCTGGGTTAAATCCATCATCATTCTTTAGCTCACTTTGCCACCCCAGTTCAGACACAGCTATATGCAAATCAGTATTGACCCTGTGCCTCATGGGAACAGTCCAGCCCGAACTGCAAAGCCATATCTTCCCTGGACCGGAAACAAGCATCCTGGGACCGGTTTTGGGCTAACAGCCCCCATCAGCCAGGTTAGCTTGAATCCAGTGGCAAAGCATCCTGGGACCAGTTTCAGGCTAACAGCTCTCATCAGCCAGGCTAGCTTGAATCCAGTGGCAAAGTGATCAAGGGACCCACGTATGGGCCTACCCTGCCAACATAGGGCAAACAAAGGAAACACAAGGAGATGACGGACGGAGTGCTGAAACATTTCAAACACTTTTGTTGTTTTTGCATTTGTGCCCCGAGTGGGACAGGTATGCCCAGACGTAGGTCCCGTGCTCTCCATGTCACTTGAGTCAAGCTATCTTGGCTGAAGAGGAGTGAAACCACAAAACCGGTCCTAGGATGCTTGGTTCCAGTCCAGGGAGGAACTGGCCTGGCAGTTCGGGCTAGACTGTTCCCATTGGGTGCAGGGTCAAGAGTGATTTGCATATGGCTAGGTTCAAACTGGAATAGCATGGTGAGCAAAAAAACGATGGATTTAGGCCCAGATCTCTGTACTGGGGTTAATGTATGACATTGTTCTGCATTCTGTCCATCAATTGTTGTTTTTGCATTTGGGGCTTTAGGCAGCACATATTTTAGGATTTGGTTGTGGGTTCCTGAGAGCTAGTGCTCTCTCATATCCAGCAATACCTCTCTTACTTCTATATCTGTCACATTTGTGTGGTGGTGTTGTTCTCTTACATGAAATGGAACATCATCTTTTGTAGTGGCCCTCCCACAGAATGCATTAGAATAATATTTGGCACATTTAAAATGCACATGTTCAGTCAACCCACTTTTTGGGTTATAGTTATAGCCCATGTAGCATAGTAACTACTTCCCTTTCTGGGCTGTTGTATATGTGGGTCTCTCTGTCACTGTATCTGAAAGTAGTGTAATAGTATAAATATATATAAAAAAACTTAAAGTTTATACATTTGTTATTTACATATACATTTATGCAACTACTTCTATTTTTAATGCTTACATGTATGCTCTTTTTAGATGTTTTACTCTGTTTTGCAGCAAATCTGCAGGGGGTGTTCCAATGCGGAGCAGGTGCTTTCTATTATTTTGGAAGAAAAAAGTGTCAGTAAAATGTTTTTCATGTTTAATTGTTGCCAGTTTTTTGAGGTTGAGGTTGTTAGGTTTATTGCTACTTGCTTTTGTGTGAGTTCATATTTTTATAATACTTTACGTATACTTATATGTTATTTATTTTTGCTGGATTGTGATAGTTGTCTTTTTCTGGCAGCATATTACTTTTCAAAGTCATAGTGTTTTCTGAAGCACATGTAAAGAGATAGAAGCTGGAGAGTGCTTTGTTAACTATTTGCTATTTTATATTTTTTCGTTTATTTACAAGTAGGTTTTAGTTTAAATATAAGTATTACTTACTGGGTTAAGTAGTTATCAAGATGTATATATTTCTTCTTTGAAGTTCTGGTCAGAGAATCAGGTATAGTTTCCTTTTCTTTTAGCATTTATCTTTTTTAAATTCTTTAATTGATAAAATTAGTGTGCCTTTTATATTGCTGAATTTAATTGTTGACATGATTTTATAGGTTAATGCTGATTATCTTTTGATTTTATTGGTTAGTTTAGTTTAAGTTTGGATATTTTTTATCAGTTATGTTCTTCTATTGTAAATGTAAAATAAGGTTTTATGTCTAATGCTTTATGAATAGTTTGATAGTTTTTAATATAATTTTATTTCAATATGTATTCTTATTAATATTTATTTGTTTTATAAATGTTTGTATATAATGCGAATAATTGTTTTGGTTATACTGCTATGGTTCTAGTTATATATTTTATTGGGGTGAATTGTGAATATTTAGTATATTTATTTTTCATTTAAACATGTGTATAAAATGTTGATGTTTATTTTTAATAAAGTTTTAGGCAAAGAATGTTTTTTATATTTAATAATGATTATGTAATTATTTTGGCGACAATATTGCAGTTGATATTGTCTGAATAGATATGTTTGACATATTGAATGTTTATTTAAAGGTGCCAAAATTTTCTGATATCTTTGTTTTTCGATATTGTATACATCAATATTATGTCACTGATCCCCACTACTCCCCATAAAAAGTTCAGTAAACTGGATATAGCAAGCAACCTAAAATTAACGCACAGAAAAGAAAATGTTATCCTTACGATGAAGCGGTTACTTTCATTTCAAACAAGTTCTATGGAAACACCTGCCAAAATCTGCCAATCAAATACATTACTTAACTAACTTTCAATTTGCATTTGAAATAAGAAAATACAATAGACCTAACATACCTACCACCAACAGAACAAGGCCTATTCCCAAACTACAATTTGTAGTGTATGAAGTAGTACGGCAACAGGACAACCCACAATAATAATTCACTAACCTATCTGCGGAGACCTCCACCACAAACGAAGGTCTATGTTTAAGTATTAAATGTATTAAATGTGAAAGGGACAGGGGAGTGACTAGAGAATACTTATATTTAAATAGCTATGATTACATTATCTTAAAGAAATCTTAAAATATCATGTATAAAATACCTTAATAAATAAAATATATTTCAAAGAAATGTAACCAACACATTTCTAAATTATATGTATCTTAAATTATATTATACAAACCTAAAAATATTATAACTCCTAGCATTCCTAAGCAAATTGAAACTTTTACAACTTCTTTTCCTTATTAATGAAACACAACAAGCTCAATCAATCAATCAATCAATCAATACATTTATAGAGCGCGCTACTCACCCGTGAGGGTCTCAAGGCGCTGAAGGGAGGGGGGTGCTGTAACTGCTCGAATAGCCAGGTCTTGAGGTGCTTCCTGAAGGTGAGATGGTCCAGGGTCAGTCGTAGGTGTGTGAGGAGGAAGTTCCATGTGTTGGCGGCCAGGTAGGAGAACGATCTTCCTCCAGTTGTGGTTCTGCGGATCCATGAGACGATGGCGAGTGGGAGTGTAGAATGAGAGGCGGTTGTTGAGGTATTCGGGGACCATGTCGTGGAGCGCTTTGTGTGCGTGGGTGAGGAGCCTGAACGTGATCCTCTTGCTAATGGGGAGCCAGTGCTGGTTTCTCAGGTGGGGTGTTATGTGGCTGCGGCGAGGGATGTCGAGGATGAGTCGTGCGGAGGCGTTCTGTATGCGCTGAAGTCGTTTCTGAAGTTTGGCTGTGGTTCCTACGTACAGGGCGTTCCCGTAGTCCGGTCGGCTGGTGACGAGTGCCTGCGTGACTGCCTTTCTGGTTTCGGTGGGGATCCACCGGAAGATCTTTCGGAGCATGCGCAGGGTGTTGAAGCATGAAGATGAGATGGCGCTGACTTGTTTGGTCATCGTGAGGGAGGAGTTCAGGATGAATACCAGGTTGCGAGCGTGGTCCGTGGGTGTCGGTGCGGTGCCCAGCGCCGTGGGCCACCAGGAGTCGTCCCAGGTGGATGGGGATTGTCCGAGGATGAGGACCTCCGTCTTGTATGAGTTGAGTTTCAGACGGCTGAGCTTCATCCATTCCGTGACGTCTTTCATTCCTTCCTGGAGGTTGGTTTTGGCCGTGGCTGGGTCTTTGGTGAGGGAGAGTATCAGCTGGGTGTTGTCGGCGTAGGAGATGATGTTGAGGTTGTGATTGTCATTGATGGCGGCGAGGGGGCTCATGTAGATATTGAAGAGGGTTGGGCTGAGCGAGGAGCCTTGGGGTACGCCACAGATGATCTTGGTGGCCGTGGAGCGGAAGGGAGGGAGGCGGACTCTCTGGGATCTGTCGTAGAGGAATGAGGTGATCCAGTCCAGGGCTTTTCTTTGGATCCCAGTGTTGTGGAGGCGGGTTATTAGGGTGCGGTAGCAGATGGTATCGAAGGCGGCCGAGAGGTCTAGGAGGATGAGTGCGGTTGTATCCCCGTTGTTCATCAGGGTCCTGATGTTGTCGGTGGCTGTGATGAGGGTGGTCTCGGTGCTATGGTTGGCTCGGAATCCGGACTGGGATGGGTCGAGCGAGTTGTTTGCTTCTAGGAATGCAGTCAGTTGTTTGTTGACGGTCTTCTCGATGACTTTAGCCGGGAAGGGAAGGAGAGAGATGGGGTGAAAGTTCTTGAGGTCTTTTGGGTCGACTGTGGGTTTCTTCAGTAGGGCGTTGATCTCTGCGTGCTTCCAGCTTTCTGGGAAGGTGGCTGACGCAAAGGAGTTGTTTATGATGTTCCGGAGGTGGGGTGCGATGATGGCGTCGGCTTTGTTGAAGATGTGGTGAGGGCATGGGTCAGAGGGAGAGCCGGAGTGGATGGTGTTCATGACGTGGGTGGTGTCTTCAGTGCTGACAGGGGTCCAGGCGCTGAGGGTGGTGGTTGTGATTTTTGGTTCTGTGGCTGGAGGCTGGGTTTGGGTGCTGAAGCTGTCGTGTATGTCTGCGATCTTGCGGTAGAAGAACGTGGCGAGGGAGTTGCAGAGGTCTTGCGATGGTGCGATGTCGTTGTTGCTGACCCTGGGGTTGGAGAGTTCTTTTACGATGTTGAAGAGTTCCTTGTTGTTTTGGGTGTTGTTGTCCAGCCGGTCTTTGAACGATGTCCTTTTGGTGGTGCGGATCAGCTGGTGGTGTTCGCGAGTGGCGTTCTTGAGGGCTGTCATGTTTTCTGTTGTCCGTTCGTAGCGGCAGGTTTTTTCGAGGGTTCGGCAGGATTTCTTTGAGGCTTTGAGGGCGTCGGTGAACCACGTTGTTTTCCTGTTGCTGGTCTTGCCTGGGGGGTTCTTGAAAGGACAAACAAAATATGTGTTATAATTAAGGTATATCCCACTCTACATATCCAAACATTATATATATATTACCTACTGGCGGTCGCCAGTAGGTAGATATAGTTAGGACCTATTTTCCATAGGAAATCCACAACATTCTATTGGACAGCTCCGGTCCGCTCCTATCCTGAAAATTTCACGGTGATTCGTCAAGCAGGGGCCGAGAAAAAAGGGGGGTCCCAAAACTTGTTTTCCCCATGCTTTTTCCCATAGGACCTGTTGACGCCGCTACAACCCGAACTGCTGAACGGAATTACACCTATGTGTGCAAACACGCTCCTTGGCACGTTTTAAGTTGGGTAATTAATTCCTCTTCAATCCAGAGGTCCCCTAGGGGCCAACTAGCCCACCAGGTACCTCTAGTAAGCGCCACGGAGCTGCGTTGCAGAGTGTTGTAAAAAGGGGCGTGGCCTCTGAACACCTCACTGCAACACAGCTCCCTAGCACATACTGGAGGTACCTGGTGGGCTAGTTGGCCACCAGGGGACCTCAGGATTCAATGGGACTTAATCCCCCAACTTAAAACACGCCACGGGACGCGTTTGCACAGTGGTGAAGGTAGGGGGCGGGGCTTGAGATGATATGTGTGCAAACACGCCCTGTGGCGCGTTTTAAGTTGAGTAATTATATCCTCTTCAATCCAGAGGTCCCCTAGGGGCCAACTATCCCACCAGGTACCTCCAGTAACCACCACGGAGCTGCGTTGCAGAGTGTTGTAAAAAGGGGCGTGGCCTCTGAACACCTCACTGCAACTCAGCTCCCTGGCACATACTGGAGGTACCTGGTGGGCTAGTTGGCCCCAGGGGACCTCTGGATTGAAGAGGAATTAATTCCCCAACTTAAAATGCGCCACAGGGTGTGTTTGCACATGTCACCTCAGGCCCCGCCCCCATCCTTCACCATTGTACAAATACTCCTCTAAAATCAGCCGAACTCCGAATTTCGATTTACTCACCTGTTATCAGGAGATAACCCAGGGCTGCATCTTTTAGCCCAGCACTGACCCTGAAAAGTAATTCTAAGCGTACTTACTAGTAACTTGTATTTCTTTCCATAGGAATCCATTGTGTGGTTTTCACCAGAAAAGTTTCTGTGTCTATTTACACAAACTAAAAACATTCCTAAACAAGCATTTGCAATGCAATAGGTCTCGCATTTGCAAGAGTTTAACCTATTGGCATTGTTAATGACAATGCCTTTTATTTATGTTTTAAAAACCTACACATAAATAAACGGCATTGCCATTTACAATGCCAATAGATCAAACTCTAACAACTGCGAGACCTATTGCATTGCAAATGCTTGTTAAGCAAATCAGAGTGACTGGCAGTCTAAAAAGACACTAGGTCGGGGTTAGATCTGGTGCAGGGGTACACGTCTCTCCTTTAAAATTAAAAGGAGAGGGTTCATAGTAAAAGCAAGCATTTGTTACGGAGTGGGAAAGCGGTAGAAGACAGCATATGGCTTACACAGAAATGGAAATCACAAAGAGTATATGCTGCAGAAAGGACAGTCACTTTGAGGGCCACTGACAGAGGCCCAGCATTTCCCCAAGGTGCTTGAGGTGGGAACGAGGGGTTGAGAGAACGAGAGCGACCGAAGCTCTTCAGGACGAAAGAGCTCTGGAGATGCTAGACATGACTAGGTGAAAGGGCTGTCAAAAACGTCATGCACTCACCAAACCGGAACCAGCCTATGCAGGAAATCTGTGCATGCAGACAGACATACACAATGTGCAAAGTTATTTCACCCCCAAGTGCGCACATGCTTTTAAATAAAAAAAAGTGTGTTGGCTTGTTTTGTGGTTACAGGATTTAAAGCAAAGAGCACACATTTGTGCATGCGCCTAACAGTATCACACACATTTAAAAGACTAGAGTAAAGAAGGGGTATACTTCTCTGCACAGCCTCGATCGTCGCAAACAGCTCGTACATCTAGGGTGCCTCGCACGCATTATGAGGGTTTGACGCCAACTCAACTTGTCAGCCCAGTGCAAGCTACGGACTGCCAAACACAACAAACTAACATCTGTAAGTTAAACAGTCCATGTGCTAGCTGTAATACTTTTTTTGTGGGCGTGTGTCTGATTGCTGTAACACACAGAACTTTCTCTGGTTCTTTGTCCCGGAGCGCTGTGAGGGGTGAATTAAAAAGAATTGGCGCCCGCCATGTTAAAAGATGAAGCGCACTGTGTCAACAACAACCAGATGAGAACAAAGGTGAACAAGTATTAGTTAATGCATTTAAACAGCCAGATTCCGTTCCGTATTCATCTGGGAACCGCTGCCTTTTTTATTGATTGCAAAATTGCCCTTCAACTGTGACAAAGTGGTTGTGTGAAAATGGCTTAAGTGGCAACTAAAATTTGAAGGCGTCATAGTAAACTGAAATATTCCCAGCATTGTGTTAAGCAGCAGTAGCGGCATCGAAGATTAATAATAACCGTGCAATAATAATAAACTGGGTTACTGCCCAAGAGTTTAACGGAAAGGACTCTCCTCCTATCAGCCATTAATGCTTAATTAACAGCTAAGTGCTGACGGTACATTTTATGTTTGTTCATCGCTTGTATTAACAGTGAGTGATGATTAGTCTGTAAACCCCTGCAGTTCTTCAGTTGTTGTTTCCTGAAATGCCTACCGTTGTGCGAGTGCACAGCATCACGTCCTGTGCATTGCTAAGGAATCAAGTGTGTCCTGATGGGCAGGGGGTGGTCTCCTCTGCGACTTCACGGTTTCTTCTTTCAGCGATGCCGCTAAAAGCTGTCCTTTCTTGTGTAACCAGCACCATCTGCTTTATACAAGATTAAACAAACAAGGTAGGGGTGGGGGGCAGACACGAGCGCGACCGAGCTAGGTTAAGCAGTGATGGGGTGGGTGATTGATTAAAGCTGGGTGCCCGTGTTAAAGTAAAACTGGGCGCCCGTGTTGTTAATGAAAGCCGGTGCCCATGTACTGCCTGCAATGAGAGAAACTCAATAAAGAAAAGATATACTTACAGATTTAAAAAGACATACCTGTAACAACCAAGACGCTGTGCTCTAATTAACAGAGACCAGGGTTCAGCGAGCAGTTGCGTTTAAAAAGGTCCCGTTTCTTGTAACACAAGATTTTCTTTCTTGGCCTCAGAGTGAAGCTTTGCTTTTCGTGCCAGTGCTTTCAGACGACCCCCAGAGAGCAAGAGAGCACAAGCGGCCGTGCGGCCGCGAAAGTGAAAGCAAACTGGTGTGAAATAGCAGCAGGGAAGGGGGCGGACAGGGGCTACGAGGGAGAGCGATGTGAAGCCATATGGCTGCTTTGCGCGCGTGCACGCCTCGTGCACTGTAGCTCTATGCCAGGGGAAGCACTTTCAAAAATCCACTTACAAAATGTCTCAGAGAGACAGCTTTCGCTGTCTCAGCGAGACCTAAAAATCGTCTGTATGGCTTAAACACATTCTTTCATGACATGGTCAGTGACATCACTGATGACATCTGAAATGACATCACTGATGACATCACTGATGACATCATCCACGTCACAATCAGATACACCTCATCCTACACTAGTATAACCTTTCATCACTCACTGTAAAATACAGAGTGCCAGATTTAAAACCATTGACACACCAATACAAGTTTCTAAACACCCACTCAGTGATTCCTAGATCTATACACACATGTAATCACTTACCTATAGATTCACTCATACATGCTGTCAATGATCAATAGAACACTATCAAATATACTTATACACCTACATCGACATTACACACCAGCACACATCCTCATCACTTATGAAGTCATCCTACTCACTTATGCAAACAATGGATCATACTTACTTTTACTTAGCTATACACTTATAAAAACACCACTTCATCTATTCATATAGATAGGCTTTCCTGTTTTCAGTTTCCATTTTTGGTAAATTCTGGTGGGGTTTTTTCAGTTTTTTCAATACCTTAAAAAACAGTGGTTATCAGTGGTTACACATTTTTGCGCCATTAAAAACAACAGAAACCGTGTTTTTCAGGTGTTTATGGAATTTTATTTTAATTTTAATTATTGCTTGCCTTCTGCCCTGATAGTGCATGTGTATGGATAGCGTGTGCACAGGGTATATCAGGTCCAAAAACATTTTTAATGCACCAGAATGGACTACAAAGTCCATAGCATTCTTCATTATCTCTGAAGATTGTAAAGATGCTTTCAGCATACCATTTAGCAAGTGACAAGGATCTCTTTCAGGGAAGCACTTCAGCTCAGGTATTGATTTTGACAGGCCATCATACAACTTTTTCATATACATAGCTGAATTACTGCAAATACAAACAATATCACTCCAATCTTTATTGAACTTGGTAGGAACTTTTTTCAGCAGCCTTCCAAGTGACACTGAGTTCCATGTTTCCCAAACGTCTGGTGTCATGTTTTCACCACTATCTCAGATGCTTGGTGGCAACATTCTTTTCACATATACCTGTCAGTACATCGTGCATTGAATGTTTAAAGCCTGGAGTGTTTGGCAGTTCACTTACAATCAATACTTACTCGCTAGAAAAGGTGGCTGATGTATCAAAAGATTTCACCCATTTTCTGTGTGTGGGTAAATGTGATGGTACATATTAGGAAATATTCTTATGAAACCAGCCATTTTACTTATCAGTGAAATCAAATGTAGCCAAAATATCAAATAAGATTTTGATCATTCCCGATTCTCTGCAGTTTATAAAATAACTAAATAAGACCTAAAACATGCATCTAACACTGCATCTTTAGACCAAAAACCACAAAACTGAAAAAAGCAGAAGAAAGAAGAGACAATTTTTTAGTAACATCCCTAAACAACAAAACTCAAGTAGAATAATGTTAGCCATGTCTTTCTTGATGCTACCTTATATAACAAAGTTACATTGTATGGGCCCTTTCAGTAAGAAATCAAAATGACTCTTTCACTCATCTTTTCCTTTCTTTGAATGGCATTTAGTTTGTGGTTGCAAAGGTGTTTTTTCAGTGTTTATATGTTTACACCGGTGATGGCTATTTTCCTTTCGGTGGGGTTTTATCAGTTATTATACGTTTAAACCTAAAACCAGATAGCCTACACATACCCATGCACCATGCACAATGCACAGGGACTTGCCAAGTACAGACAAGGTAGATGACACTTGGCCCTGCTGTAGACAGCACTAGGCAAACCTGTGACCACTGTACACTCAAACACCAACTCCACATGCCACCTACCTACCACAGGAACTCACATTCACTGTCATGCCAGCAGGCACCATGAGGGGATAGACACATCACCTGGTAGACCCAATGACAAATCACACCACACCCAACAGCATGCCCGGTCACATACCCCCCCCCTTACACAAGCACACACCCCCGGGGCAGCCAACGCAAATTGGCACTCCCACAATGGATATGTGACACAACAAGACCAATCCATAGCCAAATAAGCATCCCAAAACTCATTAGACAGGCCAAATAACCAGGAGTACATATCAATCTGACCCCCGCAACATACCCATCCACAAGTGCACTGTGAGAGGAATGCTAGACATATCCAACTACCCAGAGCAACTGTGCCAACTTGAATATGTATGAAACATGGATGACGCATGTAACACCATTAACATTGTCTCTCTCTCACACACAGGGCAACGTCGTCGATCTTTCCCCAACACTGGGGGGGAAGACACACAGGACCAGGCTCGGCGTGACGATGATCCCACCGGCAGCGACGACTCTCACCACACCGTGGATGACCCCGACCAACCTGGCCCCTCTGGTGCCAAAGCACCTGCAGCACCTGCGTCAGGTAAAACTGTGCCAACCACCACCCCCATTCCTGCCACATCCCAGGATACACACAGGAGCCCTGCTCGCACACAACACAGCCAGTCTGACCAGGAGGGACCCTGGGCACCCAGGAGGAGGCAGACTACCCCGCAAAAGCCATCCCTCAGGGGTCCCGGAGACCCGACGTGCCCACAAGGGCAGGCCAGGCTCAAGTGGGCAGGGATGGTGGGAGTGGAGGACAACGGAGGCGTGAGCCTGACCAGACAGCTGAGGAACCTGTTACGTCACACGTCCGCAACATCCTGGACACATACCGGCGTGACACCAGAGGCATCGACCAGGTCGTGTCAAGACTCTCCGAGATGCAGGGGACCCTCGATGAGATTAAGAACCTGCAGGTCGGGCATCATGCCAGTCATCAACAACACCAAGTACGGATGGAGGCAAGACTGGCTGAGCTCCTGGCGGTGCACAGGGACGTGAGCCAATCACTCCATCAGATCGCCCAAAGCCTGGCAAACCCTCCCTGTGCCACCAGGCGTAGACCAGCACCAGACACAGGGAGGGAGGAGGAGGAGGATTCATCTGACGGAGCGTCCCCAGCATCGTCAAGGCCTGCATCTGAGGGTCCCCGGAGGAAGGTGGGTCGTCCACGCAAAAGACCGTGAGAGTTAGCGGACCATCACCATCTCCCAGGTCACCTGGCCTGGCACTTGGCCCCCTGGCGCAACAGCAGCACCTCATCCAATGACATTCTCTGCCACATGGACTTGCTGGTCACTGTCTGACCAATGTTGACAAAGACTGTGGCATGGACTCTGATGACTTCCAATGGCAAGGATACCATCTCCCCTGTGAACTTTGGATTCTATACCCCCGGTACAGCACCTAAGTGCATCCCCCCAAGCACGTACCCCACCACCAATAAAAATATTAGAACTCATGAGATGATGCCGTCATTTAGCATTATTCCATTACATGTGTGTGTTGGCAAGTCAAACCATGCCTGAGTTTTGAAGTAACTCCAACCATGCATACCCTGGGGTCTGAGTCTTGCACAGGACACACATGGGTCACAATGTATCATCCAATACAGACATGGAGCACCATACTCACCCGTGATGGGCCCAACCAGCTGAGGGGGTGCCTGCACTACTGTGCGGACAGACCTATTTCGAAGAGCAACAGTCATGCGCAGAGGTCAGGGATCATGTGGAGTGTCCTGGGGTGGGAGTCCCAGGTATGTGTAGCCACGTGGGAGAACTATGTCCTGCAAGCAGGAGTCAGGTGGATGTGGAGAATGGTGGCCAGGCCAAGGTTAGATGCATGGAGATAGCACAATGGGGTCTTGGATTACAGTGCCACATGGTTGTGTTGGGGACATGGTCGTTGGCTGCATCCTGAGTGTGGCCGTGGATTGTGAATGTCATCCTGCAGATGACAGTGATCCATTGCCGCTATCCCTGTTGGACGGTGATGTGGCTGGGTTGCCGGATGTTGAAGCAGAGCTGTGCAGATGCACCCTGGATGTTGACAAGTGTCATGGGAGTTGTAAGGTACTTCTCCCTAGAGTGCATGGTAGGATTGGACATGGATGTCGAAGTTGACCTGGAGGATGGTCTGTCTTGCCTTGAGGTGGATCGAACAGTGGACCTTGTGCATAATGCAGAGTGTTCTGAGGCCTGAGGTACAGATGCTGGTGATCAGCATAGCACATGTGAGCAAGCTTTCCATGATGCACACCAGCTCGTCTGCGTGGACACTGTGTGCCTGTGCAGGGCTCTTGCGGGTGGGACACAAGCAGTTGACCCAGCTGTAAGGGAACAATCCGCAGATGAACACCTCAGTCGTGTTCAAGACCAGCATCAGGTGGCCAACGTGCAGCCATCTGCCAATGGATACCATGCATTATTCAATATGGGAACTGGCAAGGACTGCGTCTTTGGGGAGGGTGAGGAGCACCTGCCTGTCAATGGGACACCAGATGATGATGAGATGCAGTGCACATGTCATGGTGTAGAGGGGTATCCTGGACACATTGTAGACTGACACGCTGAGACATGATACCTGTGCCATGTGTCCCACAACGACACCATACTACATGCAGTCCACAGCGTACCTACGGGGGTAGTGGTACACTCTGTACCTAGGGGGTGGGGGGGTGGGGGTACGCACCGTCCATAGGGGGACTGGGTGTACGGCGCGTACATACGGGGGGGGGCGGGTGTACAGCACGTACATACGAGGGCTGGGGGTACTGCGCGTACATACGGGGGTGGGGGTATGTGCTGGGGGAAGGTGCTTAAATACTGAGGTTGGAGGTACGCACCGTCCATACGGGGGTGGGGGCAAACACTGTATCCCCAGCACCCCGTATGTACATGCCGTACCCCCAGCCCCCCCATGTACGCATCATACCCTGGGTTCACGTATGTACGGCATGTATCCACAGGCCCCCACACCCTGCCCCTGCCTGTACGCACCCTACCCGAGGCCCCTACACCAGCACCCTCACCCAGCCGTGCGCATGTACGAGTCGTACCAAGCCATAGCAAATGTGAGCACTGTACAACAACATGGCCGAAGTACGCACCGCACAGACGTGAAAAACACACGTACTCAACCAGGACACTGCAAAACACCACAAGGAAAGTCAATTAGAATCGCACAACACCACAAAACACGTCCAACAAGCCCAAATACACCCAATACACTGACCTGCAACAGCCAAACAGGTAAACAGAGGCCCAAAACACAACCACCCCTTATAACACACCCACCCAAAGTTTAAACACAGCCACACCCACAAATGGACCAATAAAAAGGGCCCACACACACAAACCATGAGCCTTTGCAGCAGACCCACTGCTGCCAGACCCCACAGACAACCCACAGCACCAGACTTGAACCTTTACTACACCTTACACTTGCACACCTTCAAACAACCACCTTCACAAACACCCCCTCATCACATTCACACACACACCTTCACAACCACACACACACACCCACAACCACCCACACCCACACCCCACACCATGCCCACATGACAGGAATCCAAAGTTCACAACAGCGGAGCTGGAGATCCTTGTCAACGAAATCATCAGAGTCGAGCCACAGCTCTTTGGAACATTGGTCAGACAGACCAGCGTAGCAGAAAAATCAGCCATGTGGCAGAGGATCATCAAGAGGGTGAATGCTGTTGC